>NW_027141529.1:0-600000 GCF_036365525.1 Heterodontus francisci
TCTTTCTTTCTCTTTCTTCCTCTTCTTTCTTTCTCTTTCTTCCTCTTTCTTTCTTTCTCTTTCTTCCTCTTTCTTTCTTTCTCTTTCTTCCTCGTTCTTTCTTTCTCTTGCTTCCTCTTTCTTTCTTCTCTTTCTTCCTCTTTCTTTCTTTCTCTTCTTCCTCTTTCTTTCTTTCTCTTTCTTCCTCTTTCTTTCTTTCTCTTTCGTCCTCTTTCTTTCTTTCTCTCTTCCTCTGTCTTTCTTTCTCTTTCTTCCTCTTTCTTTCTTTCTTCCTCTTCTTCCTCTTTCTTTCTTTCTTCCTCTTCTGTCTTCTTCCTCTTTCTTTCTTCTCTTTCTTTCTCTTCTTTCTTCTCTTTCTTTCTCTGTTCTGCTCTTTCTTCTTTCTCTTTCTTCCTCTTTCTTTCTTTCTCTTTCTTCCTCTTTCTTTCTTTCTCTTTCTGCCTCTTTCTTCTTCTTTCTTCTTTCTCTTTCTTCCTCTTTCTTTCTCTTCGTCTTCTTTCTTTCTCGTTCTTCCTCTTTCTTTCTTCTCTTCTTTCTTTCTCTTTCTTCTCTTTCTTCTTCTCTGTCTTCTTCTTTCTTTCTCTTTCTTCCTCTTGCTTTCTTTCTCTTTCTTCCTCTTTCTTTCTTCTTTCTTTCTTTCTCTTTCTTCCTCTTTCTTTCTTTCTCTTCTTCCTCTTTCTTTCTTCTTCTTTCTTCTCTTTCTTCCTCTTTCTTTCTTTCTCTTTCTTCCTCTTTCTGTCTTTCTCTTTCTTCCTCTTTCTTTCTTTCTCTTTCTTCCTCTTTCTTCTTTCTCTTTCTTCCTCTTTCTTTCTCTTGCTTTCTTCTCTTTCTTTCTTCCTCTTTCTTTCTTTCTCTTTCTTTCTTTCTCTTTCTTTCTTGCTTTCTCTTTCGTCCTCTTTCTTTCTTTCTTTCTCTTTCTTCTCTTTCTTCTCTCTTTCTTCTTTCTCTTTCTTCTGTCTTTCTTTCTCTTTCTTCCTCTTCTTTCTTTCTCTTCCTCTGTCTTCTTTCTCGTCCTCTTCGTTCTTTCTCTTTCCACACCCCTATCTATCACACACTCCCCCCTCCCCCCCGTCTTCGTCCCCTGCGCTCTCCCACCCTAGAGTCACATACCCACACCCTCCCACCCACAACCTCACCCTCCCACCCACACCACACCACCCACCCACAACCACCCACACCCACCCACCCCCACCCACACCCACCCACCCCCTCCCACACCCACCCACTCCCCCCTCCCTCCCACCCTCCTCCCACAACCACCCACTCCCACCCACCCTCCCACCCTCCCCCCCTCCCACCCACTCCTCACCCTCCCACCCACTCCACCCACCCACCCACCTCACATCCACCCTCACCCACCCTCCCACACCTCCCACACCCACCCACCCACTTCCACCCTCACCCTCCCTCAACCCACTCCTCACCTCCCACCCTCAACCCCCACTACCCACCCACCCACTACCTCCCATCCACCCTCCCACCCTCCTCATCACCCTCTCCACCCTCCCTCCCACCCACTCCCTCCACCCACTCCTCCCTCTCCCTCCCACCCACTTCCACCCTCTCCCTCCCTCCTCTTCCTCCCTCTCCCATCCACCCTCTCACCCCCTCCCTCACTCACTCCCTCTCCCACTTCCACCCTCACCACCCTCCCACTCCACCCTCCCTCACCTCCACACCCTCCCACCCTCTACCTCCCTCACCCACCCTCCCTCTACCACCCTCACCCTCCCTCCCACATCCTCCCTCTCCTCCCACTCCACCATCCTCCCTCTCCCTCCCCCTCCACCCTCCACTCCTCCACCCACCCTCATCCTCCCTCCCTCCTCACTCCTCCCTCTTCCTCCCTCCCTCCCTCTTCACCCTCTCCCTCCCTCCCTCTTCCTCCTCTCCTCCTCCCTCCCTCTCCTCCCTCTCCCTCCCTCCCTCTTCCTCCCTCTCCCTCCCTCCCACTCCTCCCTCTCCTCCCTCCCTCTTCCTCCCTCTCCTCCCTCCCTCTTCCTCCTCTCCCTCCTCCCTCTTCCTCCCTCTCCCTCCTCCACTTCCTCCTCTCCCTCCCTCCCTCTTCCTCCTCTCCCTCCCTCCCTCTTCCTCCCTCTCCCTCCCTCTCTTCCTCCTCTCCTCCCTCTCCTCCTCCCTCTTCCTCCCTCTTCCTCCCTCTTCCTCCCTCCCTCCCTCCCTCCCCTCCTCCCTTCCTCCTCTTCCTCCCTCTCCTCCCTCTCTCTTCCTCCCTCTCCTCCCTCCCTCTTCCTCCCTCTCCCTCCCTCCCTCTCCCTCCCTCCCTCTTCCTCCTCTCCCTCCCTCCTCCCACTCCTCCCTCTCCCTCCCTCCCTCTTCCTCCCTCTCCTCCCTCCCTCTTCCTCCCTCTCCCTCCCTCCCTCTTCCTCCCTCTCCCTCCTCCCTCTTCCTCCCTCTCCCTCCTCCCTCTTCCTCCTCCCTCCCTCCCTCTCCCTCCTCTCCTCCCTCCCTCTCCTCCCTCTCCCTCCCTCTCCCTCCCTCTCCCGCCCTCTCCGCCCTCTCCCGCCCTCTCCCTCCCTCTCCCGCCCTCTCCCTCCTCTCCCTCCCTCTCCCTCCCTTTGCCTCCCTCTCCTCCCTCTCCTCCCTCTTCCTCCCTCTCCCTCCCTCTTCTCCTCCCTCTTCCTCCCTCCCTCCCTCTTCTCCCTCTTCCTCCCTCCCTCTTCCTCCCTCTCTCCCTCTTCCTCCCTCTCCCTCCCTCCCTCTTCTCCCTCTCCCTCCTCCCTCTTCCTCCCTCTTCCTCCCTCTCCTCCCTCTCCCTCCCTCGCTCTTCCTCCCTCCCTCCCTCTTCCTCCCTCTCCCTCCCTCCCTCTTCCTCCTCTCCCTCCCTCCCTCTTCCTCCCTCTCCCTCCCTCCCTCCCTCTTCCTCCCTCTCCCTCCCTCCCTCTTCCTCCCTCTCCCTCCCTCCCTCTTCCTCCCTCTCCCTCCCTCCTCTTCCTCCCTCTCCTCCCTCCCTCTTCCTCCCTCTCCCTCCCTCCCTCTCCTCCCTCCTCTCCCTCCCTCCCTCCCTCTCCCTCCTCTCTCTTCCTCCCTCTCCCTCCCTCCCTCCCTCTTCCTCCTCTCCCTCCCTCCCTCTTCCTCCCTCTCCCTCCCTCCCTCTTCCTCCCTCTCCCTCTTCCTCCCTCTCCCTCCCTCCCTCTTCCTCCCTCTCCCTCCCTCCTCTTCCTCCCTCTCCCTCCCTCCTCTTCCTCCCTCTCCCTCCTCCCTCTTCCTCCCTCTTCCTCCCTCTCCCTCCCTCCCTCTTCCTCCTCTCCTCCCTCCCTCTCCTCCCTCTCCTCCCTCCCTCTTCCTCCTCTCCCTCCCTCCCTCTTCCTCCCTCTCCCTCCCTCCCTCTTCCTCCCTCTCCCTCCCTCCCTCTTCCTCCCTCTCCCTCCCTCCCTCTTCCTCCCTCCCTCTTCCTCCCTCTCCCTCCTCCCTCTTCCTCCCTCTCCCTCCCTCCCTCTTCCTCCTCCCTCTCCCTCCTCCTCTTCCTCCTCTCCCTCCCTCTCTCTTCCTCCCTCTCCTCCTCCCTCTTCCTCCCTCTCCTCCCTCCCTCTTCCTCCCTCTCTCCCTCCCTTCCTCTCCTCCTCCCTCCCTCCCTCTTCCTCCCTCCCTCCCTCCCTCTTCCTCCTCTCCCTCCCTCTTCCTCCCTCTCCCTCCTCCCTCTTCCTCCTCTCCCTCCCTCCCTCTCCCTCCCTCTCCTCCCTCTCCCTCCCTCTCCCGCCCTCTCCCGCCCTCTCCCTCCCTCTCCTCCCTTTGCCTCCCTCTCCCTCCCTCTCCCTCCCTCTTCCTCCCTCTCCCTCCCTCTTCCTCCCTCTCCCTCCCTCCCTCCCTCTTCCTCCCTCTTCCTCCCTCCCTCTTCCTCCCTCTTCCTCCCTCTCCCTCCTCCCTCTCCCTCCCTCCCTCTCCCTCCCTCCCTCTTCCTCCCTCTCCCTCTTCCTCCCTCTCCCTCTTCCTCCCTCTCCCTCTTCCTCCTCTCCCTCCTCGCTCTTCCTCCCTCCCTCCCTCTTCCTCCCTCTCCTCCCTCCTCTTCCACCCTCTTCCCTCCCTCCTCTTCCTCCCTCTCCCTCCCTCCCTCTCCCTCCCTCTCCTCCCTCTCCTCCCTCCCTCTTCCTCCCTCTCCCTCCCTCTTCCTCCCTCTCCCTCCCTCTCCCTCCCTCTCCCTCCCTCCCTCTTCCTCTCCCTCCCTCCCTCTTCCTCCCTCCCTCCCTCTTCCTCCCTCCCCCTCCCTCCCCCTCCCTCCCCCTCCCTCCCCTCCCTCTCCCTCCCTCTCCCTCCCTCCCCTCTCCCTCTTCCTCCCTCTCCCTCCCTCCCCTCCTCTCCCTCCCTCCCCCTCCCTCTCCCTCCCTCCCCCTCCCTCTCCCTCCCTCCCTCTCCCTCCCTCCCTCCCTCTTCCTCCCTCCCTCTTCCTCCCTCTTCCTCCCTCTTCCTCCCTCTCCCTCCCTCCCTCTTCCTCCTCTCCTCCCTCCCTCTTCCTCCCTCTCCTCCCTCCCTCTTCCTCCCTCTTCCTCCCTCTCCCTCCTCCCTCTTCCTCCCTCTTCCTCCCTCTCCCTCCCTCCCTCTTCCTCCCTCTCCTCCCTCCCTCTTCCTCCCTCTCCATCCCTCCCTCTTCCTCCCTCTCCCTCCCTCCTCTTCCTCCCTCCCTCTTCCTCCCTCTCCCTCCCTCCCTCTTCCTCCCTCTCCCTCCCTCCCTCTTCCTCCCTCCCTCTTCCTCCCTCTCCCTCCCTCCCTCTTCCTCCCTCTCCCTCCCTCCCTCTTCCTCCCTCTCCTCCCTCCTCTTCCTCCCTCTCCCTCCCTCCCTCTTCCTCCCTCTCCCTCCCTCCCTCTTCCTCCCTCTCCCTCCCTCCTCTTCTCCCTCCCTCCCTCTTCCTCCTCCCTCCCTCTCCTCCTCTTCTCCCTCCTCCCTCTTCCTCCCCCTCCCTCCCTCCCTCTTCTCCCTCTCCTCCTCCCTCTTCCTCCTCTCCCTCCTCCCTCTTCTCCCTCTCCCTCCCTCCCTCTTCCTCCCTCTCCCTCCCTCCTCTCTTCTCCCTCTTCCTCCCTCCCTCTTCCTCCTCTCCCTCCCTCCCTCTTCCTCCTCCTCTTCCTCCTCTCCTCCCTCCTCTTCCTCCTCTCCCTCCCTCCCTCTTCCTCCCTCTCCCTCCCTCCCTCTTCCTCCCTCTCCCTCCCTCCCTCTTCCTCCCTCTCCCTCCCTCCCTCCCTCTTCCTCCCTCTCCCTCCCTCCCTCTTCCTCCCTCTCCCTCCCTCCCTCTCCCTCCCTCTCCCTCCCTCCCTCTCCTCCCTCCCTCTTCCTCCCTCTCCCTCCCTCCCTCTTCCTCCCTCTCCCTCCCTCCCTCCCTCTTCCTCCCTCTCCCTCCCTCCCTCTTCCTCCCTCTCCCTCCCTCCCTCTCCCTCCTCTCCCTCCCTCTCCCTCCCTCCCTCTCCTCCTCTCCCTCCCTCCCTCTTCTCCTCTCCTCCCTCTCCCTCCCTCCCTCTCCCTCCCTCCCTCTTCCTCCCTCTCCCTCCCTCTCTCTTCCTCCCTCTCCCTCCCTCTCTCTTCCTCCCTCTCCCTCCCTCCCTCTTCCTCCCTCTCCTCCCTCCCTCTCCCTCCCTCCCTCTCCCTCCCTCCCTCTCCCTCCCTCCCTCTTCCTCCCTCTCCCTCCCTCCCTCTTCCTCCTCTCCTCCCTCCCTCTTCCTCCTCTCCCTCCCTCCCTCTTCCTCCCTCTCCCTCCTCCCTCTTCCTCCCTCTCCCTCCCTCCTCTTCCTCCCTCTCCCTCCCTCCCTCTTCCTCCCTCTCCCTCCCTCCCTCTCCCTCCCTCCCCTCCCTCCCTCTCCCTCTCCCTCCCTCTCCCTCCCTCTCCCGCCCTCTCCCGCCCTCTCCCTCCCTCTCCCTCCCTCTCCCTCCCTTTGCTCCCTCTCCCTCCCTCTCCCTCCCTCTTCTCCCTCTCCTCCCTCTTCCTCCTCCCTCTTCCTCCCTCCCTCCCTCTTCCTCCTCCCTCCCTCTTCCTCCCTCTTCCTCCCTCCCTCTTCCTCCCTCTTCCTCCCTCTCCCTCCCTCTCCCTCCCTCCCCTCTTCTCCTCTCCTCCCTCCCTCTTCCTCCCTCTTCCTCCCTCTTCCTCCCTCTCCTCCTCTCCTCTCCTCCCTCTCCTCCCTCTCCCTCTTCCTCCTCTCTCTTCCTCGCTCTTCTCCCTCCCTCCCTCTTCCTCCTCTCCCTCCCTCCCTCTTCTCCCTCTCCCTCCCTCCCTCTTCCTCCTCTCCTCCCTCCCTCTTCTCCCTCTCCCTCCTCCCTCTTCCTCCTCTCCTCCTCCCTCTCCCTCCCTCCCTCTCCTCCCTCCCTCTCCCTCCTCCCTCTCCCTCCCTCTCCTCCCTCTCTCTTCCTCCCTCTCCCTCCCTCCTCTTCCTCCTCTCCTCCCTCCCTCTTCCTCCCTCTCCCTCCTCCTCTTCTCCTCTCCTCCTCCCTCTTCCTCCCTCTCCCTCCCTCCTCTTCCTCCCTCTCCCTCCTTCCTCTTCCTCCCTCTCCCTCCCTCCCTCTCCCTCCCTCCCTCTTCCTCCTCTCCTCTTCTCCTCTTCCTCCCTCTCCCTCCTCCCTCTCCTCCCTCTCCCTCCCTCCCTCTCCTCCTCTCCTCCCTCCCTCTTCTCCCTCTCCCTCCTCCCTCTTCCTCCCTCTCCCTCCCTCCCTCTTCCTCCTCTCTCCTCTCCTCCCTCTTCCTCCTCCCTCTTCCTCCCTCTCCCTCCCTCTCCTCCTCTCTCCTCTTCCCTCCCTCTCCCTTCCCTCCCTCTTCCTCCTCTTCCTCCCTCCCTCTCCCTCCCTCCCTCTTCCTCCTCCCTCTTCCTCCCTCTCCCTCCTCTCTCTTCCTCCCTCTCCCTCCCTCCCTCTTCCTCCTCTCCCTCCCTCCCTCTTCTCCCTCTCCCTCCCTCCCTCTTCCTCCCTCTCCCTCCTCCCTCTTCCTCCCTCCTCCTCCCTCTTCCTCCCTCTCCCTCCTCCCTCTTCCTCCCTCTCCTCCTCCCTCTCCCCCCTCTCCCTCCCTCTCCCGCCTCTCCCGCCCTCTCCCTCCTCTCCCTCCCTTTGCTCCCTCTCCCTTCCCTCTCCCTCCCTCTCCTCCCTCTTCTCCCTCTTCCTCCTCTCCCTCCCTCCCTCCTCTTCCTCCCTCCCTCCTCTTCCTCCCTCTTCTCCCTCTTCCTCCTCCTCTTCCTCCTCTTCCTCCTCTCCCTCCCTCCCTCTTCCTCCCTCTCCTCCCTCCTCTTCCTCCCTCTCCTCCCTCCTCTTCTTCCTCCCTCTCCCTCCCTCCCTCTTCCTCCCTCTCCCTCCTCCCTCTTCCTCCTCTCCCTCCCTCCCTCTTCCTCCCTCTTCCTCCCTCTCCTCCCTCCTCTTCCTCCCTCTCCCTCTTCCTCCTCTCCCTCCTCGCTCTTCCTCCCTCCCTCCTCTTCTCCCTCTCCCTCCCTCCCTCTTCACCTCTTCCCTCCTCCCTCTTCCTCCCTCTCCCTCCCTCCCTCTTCCTCCTCTCCCTCCCTCCCTCTTCCTCCCTCTCCTCCCTCCCTCTTCCTCCCTCTCCCTCCCTCCCTCTTCCTCCCTCTCCTCCCTCCCTCTTCCTCCCTCTCCCTCCCTCCCTCTCCCTCCCTCCCTCTCCCTCCCTCCCTCTCCCTCCTCTCCCTCCCTCTCCCTCCCTCCCTCTCCTCCCTCCCTCTTCCTCCCTCTCCTCCCTCCCTCTTCCTCCCTCTCCTCCCTCCCTCTTCCTCCCTCTCCCTCCCTCCCTCTTCCTCCCTCTCCTCCCTCCCTCTCCTCCCTCCCTCTTCCTCCCTCTCCCTCCCTCTTCCTCCTCTCCCTCCCTCCCTCTTCCTCCCTCTCCCTCCCTCCCTCTTCCTCCCTCCCCTCCCTCCCTCTTCCTCCCTCCCTCTTCCTCCCTCTCCCTCCCTCCTCTTCCTCCTCTCCCTCCCTCCCTCTTCCTCCCTCTCCCTCCCTCCCTCTTCCTCCCTCTCCCTCCCTCCCTCTTCCTCCTCTCCCTCTCCCTCCCTCCCTCTTCCTCCCTCTCCCTCCCTCCCTCTTCCTCCTCTCCCTCCCTCCCTCTTCCTCCCTCTCCTCCCTCCTCTTCCTCCCTCTCCCTCCTCCCTCTCCCTCCCTCCCTCTTCCTCCCTCTCCCTCCCTCCTCTTCCTCCCTCCCTCTTCCTCCTCTCCCTCTTCCTCCTCCCTCTCCCTCCCTCCCTCTTCCTCCTCCTCTTCCTCCCTCTCCTCCCTCCCTCTTCCTCCTCTCCCTCCCTCCTCTTCCTCCTCTCCCTCCCTCCCTCTTCCTCCCTCTCCCTCCCTCCCTCTTCCTCCCTCTCCCTCCCTCCCTCTTCCTCCTCTCCTCTCCTCCCTCTTCCTCCCTCTCCCTCCCTCCCTCTTCCCTCTCTCCTCCCTCTTCCTCCTCTCCTCCCTCCTCTTCCTCCTCTCCCTCCTCCCTCTTCCTCCCTCTCCCTCCCTCCTCTTCCTCCTCTCCTCCCTCCCTCTCCCTCCCTCTCCCTCCTCCCTCTCCCTCCCTCTTCCTCCTCCCTCTTCATCCCTCTTCCTCCCTCCCTCTTCTCCCTCCCTCTTCCTCCTCCCTCTTCCTCCCTCCTCTTCCTCCCTCCCTCTCCCTCCCTCCCTCTTCCTCCCTCTCCTCCCTCTCCCTCCCTTTCCCTCCCTCCCTCTTCCTCCCTCTCCCTCCCTCCTCTTCCTCTCTCTCCCTCCCTCCCTCTTCCTCTCTCTCCCTCCCTCCCTCTTCCTCTCTCTCCCTCCCTCCCTCTTCCTCCCTCTTCTCCCTCTCCCTCTTCCTCCTCTTCCTCCCTCTCCTCCCCTCCCTCTCCTCCCCTCCCTCTCCCTCCCCTCCCTCCCTCTTCCTCCCCCTCCTCCTCTTCCTCCCCCTCCTCCCTCTTCTCCCCTCCCTCCCTCTTCCTCCCCCTCCCTCCCTCTTCCTCCCCTCCCTCCTCTTCCTCCCCTCCCTCCCTCTTCCTCCCTCTTCCTCCCTCTTCTCCCTCTCCCTCCCTCCCTCTCCTCCCTCCCTCTTCCTCCCTCTCCCTCCCTCCCTCTTCCTCCCCCTCCCCCTCCCTCCCACTCCCTCCCTCCCACTCCCTCCCTCCCACTCCCTCCCTCCCCCTCCCACTCCCTCCCTCCCCCTCCCACTCCCTCCCTCCCCCTCCCACTCCCTCCCTCCCCCTCCCACTCCCTCCCTCCCCCTCCCTCCCCCTCCCTCCCCTCCCCTCTCCCTCCCTCCCCTCCCTCCCTCTCCCTCCCTCCCTCTCCCTCCCTCCTCTCCCTCTCCCTCTCCCTCTCCCTCCCTCTCCCTCCCCTCGCTCTCCACCACCTCATTCTCTCCACCCCACCCACCCCCTCAATCTCTCCACCCCCCCACCCCCCTCAATCTCTCCACCCCCCCCCACCCCCCTCAATCTCTCCACCCCCTATCCCCCTCAATCTCTCCACCCCCCTACCCCCCTCAATCTCTCCACCCCCCTACCCCCCCTCAATCTCTTCACCCCCCTACCCCCTCAATCTCTCCACCCCCTACCCCCTCAATCTCTCCACCCCTACCCCCCTCATTCTCTCCACCCCCTACCCCCCTCATTCTCTCCACCCCCCTCACCCCCCCCTCATTCTCTCCAACCCCCACCCCCCCCTCATTCTCTCCACCCCCTACCCCCCTCAATCTCTCCACCCCCTACCCCCCTCATTCTCTCCACCCCCCTCACCCCCCCCTCATTCTCTCCAACCCCCACCCCCCCCATTCTCTCCACCCCCCACCCCCCCTCATTCTCTCCACCCCCCCCACGCCCCCCTCATTCTCTCCACCCCCCACCCCCCCCTCATTCTCTCCACCCACCCCCACCCCCCCTCATTCTCTCCACCCACCCCCACCCCCCCTCATTCTCTCCACCCCCCCCACCCCCTCATTCTCTCCACCCCCCCACCCCACCCTCATTCTCTCCACCCCCCCACCCCCCTTCATTCTCTCCACCCCCCCACCCCCCACTCATTCTCTCCACCCCCCACCCCCACTCATTCTCTCCACCGCCCACCCCCCCCTCATTCTCTCCACCCACCCCCATCCCCCCTCATTCTCTCCACCCACCCTCACCCCCCCTCATTCTCTCCACCCCCTCCCACCCCCCCTCATTCTCTCCACCCCCTCCCACCCCCTCATTCTCTCCACCCCCCCCCCACCCCCTCATTCTCTCCACCCCCCCCTCATTCTCTCCACCCCCCCCCCCTCATTCTCTCCACCCCCCCCCCCTCATTCTCTCCACCCCCCCCCCTCATTCTCTCACCCCCACCCCCATTCTCTCCACACCCCCCCCATTCTCTCCACACCCCCTCATTCTCTCCACCCCCCCCCTCATTCTCTCCACCCCCCCTCATTCTCTCCACCCCCCCCCCCCTCATTCTCTCCACCCCCCCCCATTCTCTCCACCCCCCCCTCGTTCTCTCCACCCCCCCCCTCATTCTCTCCACCCCCCCCCCTCATTCTCTCCACCCCCCCCCCCTCATTCTCTCCACCCCCCCCTCATTCTCTCCACCCCCCCCTCATTCTCTCCACCCCCCCTCATTCTCTCCACCTGCCCCTCATTCTCTCCACCCCCCCTCATTCTCTCCACCCCCCCCTCATTCTCTCCACCCCCCCCTCATTCTCTCCACCCCCCCCCCTCATTCTCTCCACCCCCCCCTCATTCTCTCCACCCCCTCCCACCCCCCCTCATTCTCTCCACCCCCCCCCACCCCCTCATTCTCTCCACCCCCCCCCCACCCCCCACCCCCTCATTCTCTCCACCCCCCCACCCCCTCATTCTTTCCACCCCCCCCTCATTCTTTCCACCCCCCCCACCCCCTCATTCTTTCCACCCCCCTTATTCTCTCCACCCCCCCGACCCCCCCTCATTCTCTCCACCCCCCCGACCCCCCCCTCATTCTCTCCACCCCCCCCGACCCCCCTCATTCTCTCCACCCCCCCGACCCCCCTCATTCTCTCCACCCCCCCACCACCCCTCATTCTCTCCACCCCCCCACCACCCCCTCATTCTCTTCCCCCCCCCCACCACCCCCTCATTCTCTTCCCCCCCACCTCCTCATTCTCTTCCCCCCCCCACCACCACCCCCTCATTCTCTTCCCCCCCACCCCCACCACCACCCCCTCATTCTCTTCCCCCCCACCCCCTCATTCTCTTCCCCCCCCCACCACCACCCCCTCATTCTCTTCCCCCCCCCCACCACCACCCCCTCATTCTCTTCCCCCCCACCACCACCCCTCATTCTCTTCCCCCCCCCACCACCCCCTCATTCTCTTCCCCCCCCCCACCACCCCCTCATTCTCTTCCCCCCCACCACCACCCCTCATTCTCTTCCCCCCCCCCCACCACCCCCTCATTCTCTTCCCCCCCCCCACCACCCCTCATTCTCTCCCCCCCCCACCACCCCCCTCATTCTCTCCCCCCCCACCCCCTCATTCTCTCCATCCCCCCCACCACCCCCTCATTCTCTCCACCCCCCCACCACCCCCCTCATTCTCTCCACCCCCCCCACACCCTCATTCTCTCCACCTCCCCACCACCCCCTCATTCTCTCCACCCCCCCACCCCCTCATTCTCTCCCCCCCCACCCCCTCATTCTCTCCCCCCCCCAACCACCTCCCTCATTCTCTTCCCCCCCCCCAACCACCCCCCTCATTCTCTCCACCCCCCACCACCCCCTCATTCTCTCCACCCCCCCACCACCCCCTCATTCTCTCCACCCCCCCCCACCACCCCCTCATTCTCTCCACCCCCCCACCACCCCCTCATTCTCTCCACCCCCCCCACCACCCCCTTATTCTCTCCACCCCCCTCATTCTCTTCCCCCCCACCACCCCCCTCATTCTCTTCCCCCCCCCACCACCCCCCTCATTCTCTCCCCCCCCCCACCACCCCCCTCATTCTCTCCCCCCCCCCCCACCACCACCCTCATTCTCTCCATGCCCCCCCTCATTCTCTCCACCCCCCAAACCCTGCTCATTCTCTTCCCCCCCACCCCCCCTCATTCTCCCCACCCCCCCCTCATTCTCCCACCCCCCCCTCATCTCCCCATCCCCCCCTCATTCTCCCCACCCCCCCTCTCATTCTCCCCACCCCCCCTCATTCTCCCCACCCCCCCCTCATTCTCCCCACCCCCCCCTCATTCTCCCCACCCCCCCCCATTCTCCCCACCCCCCCCCTCATTCTCCCCACCCCCCCCTCATTCTCCCCTCCCCCCCTCATTCTCCCCTCCCCCCCTCATTCTCTCCACCCCCTCATTCTCTCCACCCCCCCCATTCTCTCCACCCCCCCCCATTCTCTCCACCCCCCCCATTCTCTCCACCCCCCCCATTCTCTCCACCCCCCCCCTCATTCTCTCCACCCCCCCCCTCATTCTCTCCACCCCCCCCTCATTCTCTCCACCCCACCCTCATTCTCTCCACCCCCCCCCTCATTCTCTCCACCCCCCCCCTCATTCTCTCCACCCCCCCCTCATTCTCTCCACCCCCCCCCTCATTCTCTCCACTCCCCCCCTCATTCTCTCCACCCCCCCCTCATTCTCTCCACCCCCCCCCTCATTCTCTCCACCCCCCCCCTCATTCTCTCCACCCCCCCCTCATTCTCTCCACCCCCCCTCATTCTCTCCACCCCCCCTCATTCTCTCCACCCCCCCCCTCATTCTCTCCACCCCCCCCCTCATTCTCTCCACCCCCCCCCCTCATTCTCTCCACCCCCCCCTCATTCTCTCCACCCCCCCCTCATTCTCTCCACCCCCCCCTCATTCTCTCCACCCCCCCCCTCATTCTCTCCACCCCCCCCCTCATTCTCTCCACCCCCCCTCATTCTCTCCACCCCCCCTCATTCTCTCCACCCCCCCTCATTCTCTCCACCCCCCCCCTCATTCTCTCCACCCCCCCCCTCATTCTCTCCACCCCCCCCCCTCATTCTCTCCACCCCCCCCCCTCATTCTCTCCACCCCCCCTCATTCTCTCCACCCCCCCCCTCATTCTCTCCACCCCCCCTCATTCTCTCCACCCCCCCCCTCATTCTCTCCACCCCCCCCTCATTCTCTCCACCCCCCCTCATTCTCTCCACCCCCCCCCTCATTCTCTCCACCCCCCCCTCATTCTCTCCACCCCCCCCTCATTCTCTCCACCCCCCCCCTCATTCTCTCCACCCCCCCCCCTCATTCTCTCCACCCCCCCTCATTCTCTCCACCCCCCCCTCATTCTCTCCACCCCCCCTCATTCTCTCCACCCCCCCTCATTCTCTCCACCCCCCCCCTCATTCTCTCCACCCCCCCCCTCATTCTCTCCACCCCCCCCCTCATTCTCTCCACCCCCCCCCCTCATTCTCTCCACCCCCCCCCTCATTCTCTCCACCCCCCCCCTCATTCTCTCCACCCCCCCTCATTCTCTCCACCCCCCCCCTCATTCTCTCCACCCCCCCTGTCTGTGTTTGTGCTCCGACATTTCTGGAGGTTCCTCACTCTGTACATTTCTTCTCTTTGCAGATTCACTGATGAACATTCTGGAACGGTGGGTAATGGGCAGAGATGTGGGACAGATTCCTCATTGGGCAGGTAACACACAGAGCCGAGGCTGGCACTTCCTCTGTCTGTATCATTGACAAATAAACTCTGCTTGAAGGAATTTGGTTTTTAATTGTGAAAAGTATCTGACTTTACAGCGAATAAATGAGAAATATAGATCCCAGTTTAATAATTGTAATTTTATCTCATGTCAACCTTTCAGCAAAAAATGTCCTGAATACTGCCCCAAAAAGAGGAACTATATTTAATACTTTCAACCAAAGGTAGCTGGAAAACAGTTTGATAAGCTATCGGAATGGGCTAAAAGGTGGCTGATGAAATTCTCTGTCAGTCAGTAAGTTTGAGGTGATGTATTTCAGTTAATAATATCAGTAAGGATACTGTGAATGGTACAGGGCTGTGGGGGAACAGAGAGATTTATTTCCAGGACAGGTTCACAGGATATTAAAGGCAGCGCTTTAGGCATTTATTTAAAAAAACTGAAGGAATTCCAGCTTTTATCACGAGTTTTCGAAAATAAAAGTCAAGAGGGGACAATTCACTTGCCGGGAGTGGAGTGGACCTGTGTGAGAGCAGCGAAAAAGGGCAAACAGTGATGTCAGAGGAGAGCTGCAAGGTGATTGGTTGGTGAGTGGCAGCTGTTAGAAGATCTTTAAAAATAAATAAGGGGAAAGTTGTTTTTTTTTGTTGGAAACAATCTCTGGTGATAAGGTGAGTACTACTAAAGTGTTTTTTTTTAAGGACTTTAGATTGTAGTGGGTAGAACAAGGCCCCTAGTACAATTAGTATTTTTTAATTAAGTAACTAATTAACCTAAGGGTAAGTCTTGGCAGGAGAGCTCAGCCCCGTGATATGCTCCTCCTGCGCTATGTGGGAAATCAGGGACGCTTCCAGTGCCCTGATGACCATGTGTGCAGGAAGTGTATCCATCTGCAGCTACTGGCTACCCGCATTACGGAGCTGGAGCTGCGGGTGGATTCATTGTGGAGTATCCGCGATGCTGAGGAAGTCGTGGATAGCACGTTTAGTGAGGTGCTCACACCGCAGGTAACGGCTGCACAGGCAGAAAAGAGATGGGTGACCACCAGACAGAGTAGTAGGCGCAGGCAGGTAGTGCAGGTGTCCCCTGTGGCCATCCCCCTCTCAAACAGATATACCCCTTTGGATACTGTTGGGAGGGGATGACCTCCCAGGGGAAAGCAGCAACAGCCAAGTTCGTGGCACCACAGAGGGCTCTGCTGCACTGCAGGGAAGGAAAAGGGTTGGAAGAGCTATCGTGATAGGGGATTCTATCGAAAGGGGTGCAGATAGGTGTTTCTGTGGCCACAAACAAGACTCCAGGATGGTATGTTGCCTCCCTGGTGCTAGGGTCAAGGATGTCTCTGAGCGGCTGCAGGACATTCTGAAAGGGGAGGGTGAACAGCCAGAGGTCGTGGTCCATATTGGTACTAACGACATTGGCAAGAAGAGAGATGAGGTCCTGCAAAGTGAATATAGGGAGTTAGGCAGAGGTTAAAAAGCAGGACCTCTAGGGTTATAATCTCAGGATTACTCCCTGTGCCACGTGCTAGTGAGGGTAGGAATAGGAGGATAAGGCAAATGAATGTGTGGCTGAAGAACTGGTGTAGGCGGGAGGGCTTCAGATACTTGGATCATTGGGATCTCTTCTGGTGCAGAGGTGACGTGTGCAAGAAGGACAGGTTGCATCTGAACTGGAGGGGGACCAATATCCTTGCGGGGAGGTTTGCTAGTACTACTCGGGAGGGTTTGAACTAGTCTGGTTTGGGGGTGGGACCCAAAGTAGTAGTCTCTCAGATGAGATAGTTGAGGCAAATGTAGAGGTTAAAGCAAGCAAGTCCAGTAGGCAGGCTGGGCAGGGGCAGGACAGGGAGCGTGGAAGGTCTGGTAGGCTAAACTGCATTTACTTTAATGCAAGAAGCCTTACAGGTAAGGCAGATGAACTCAGAGCATGGATCGGTACATGGGATTGTGATATTATAGCTATTACAGAAACGTGGTTGAGGGATGGGCAGGACTGGCAGCTCAATGTTCCGGTGTACCGATCCTTCCGGCGTGACAGAGGTGGAGGTAAGAGAGGAGGGGGAGTTACACTATTGATTAGGGAGGACATCACGGCAGTACTTAGAGAGGATATCCCGGGGGGAATGTCCAGCAAGGCTATATGGGTAGAACTTAGAAATAAGAAAGGGATGATCACTTTGATGGGATTATACTATAGGCCCCCCAATAGTCAGAGGGAAGTGGAGGAGCAGATATGTAGGGAAATCACAGATAGGTGTAGGAATTATAGGGTTGTAATAGTAGGTGATTTTAACTTCCCTAATATTGACTGGGACTACCTTAGTGCTGAGGGATCAGATGGGGAAGAATTTGTTAAGTGTGTCCAGGATAGTTTTCTGAAGCAGTATGTGGGTGGCCCTACTAGAGAAGGGGCTACACTCGACCTCCTCTTAGGAAATGAGGATGGGCAGGTGGTTGATGTGTCAGTGGGAGAGCACTTTGGGACCAGTGACCATAACTCTATTAGCTTCAAGGTAGTTATGGAAAAGGATAGGACTGGTCCTCAAGTTGACGTCCTAAATTGGGGGAAGGCTAATTTCAATGGCATCAGACAGGAACTCTCAAAAGTTGAATGGGAGAGGCTGTTTACAGGTAAAGGGACGTCTGGCAAGTGGGAGGCTTTTAAAAGTGAGGTAGGAAGAGTTCAGGGTCGGCATGTTCCTGTTAGATGGAAGGGCAAGGCTGGCAAGTTTAGGGAACCTTGGTTGAGGAGGGATATTGAGGGTCTGGTCAGGACAGAGAAGGAGGCATATGTCAGGTATAGGCAGCTGGGATCAAGCGACTCCCTCGAGGAGTATAGGGGATGTAGGACTACACTTAAGAAGGAAATTAGGAGTGTGAAAAGGGGCCATGAGATTTCCCTGGCAGATCAGATAAAGGAGAATCCTAAAAGATTCTATAAGTATATTAAGAGTAAAAGGGTAGTTAGGGAGAGAGTAGGTCCCCTTAAGGATCAGTGTGGTGATCTACGTGTGGAGCCATGGGAAACCGGTAGTCTGGAGTATATCAACATTACAAAGAACAAAGAACAGCACAGGAACAGGCCATTCGGCCCTCCAAGCCTGCGCCGATCTTGATGCCTGCTGAAACTACCACCTTCTGCACTTCCGGGGCCCGTATCTCTCTATTCCTTTCCTATTCATATATTTGTCAAGATGCCTCTTAAACGTCGCTATCGTATCTGGAAGTGTTGGAGGTTTTGAAGCACATTAAGGTGGATAAATCCCCAGGGCCTGACCAGGTGTATCCTAGGGAAGCAAGGGAGGGGATTGCTCTGGCCCTGGCAGAGATTTTTGTATCATCGTTAGCCACGGGTGAGATACCGGAAGACTGGAGGATAGCTAATGTTTTGCCTTTATTTAAGAAGGGCAGCAGGGCTAAGCCAGGGAACTACAGGCCGGTGAGCCTTACATCAGTGGTGGGAAAGTTATTGGAAGGGATTCTGAGAGACAGGATTTATATGCATCTGGAAAGGCATGGTCTGATTAGGGATAGTCAGCATGGCTTTGTGTGTGGGAAATCATGTCTCACGAGTTTGATTGAGTTTTTCGAGGAGGTGACCAAGAGGATTGACGAGGGCAGGGCGATGGACGTTGTCTACATGGACTTTAGCAAGGCCTTTGACAAGGTCCCACATGGTAGGCTAGTACAGAAGGTTTGAACACATGGGATCCAGGGTGAGTTAGCAAATTGGATACAAAATTGGTTTGGTGATAGGAGGCAGAGGGTGGTAGTGGAGGGTTGGTTTTCAGATTGGAGTCCGGTGACCAGTGGTGTGCCGCAGGGATCAGTGCTGGGCCCTCTGTTGTTTGTCATATATATTAATGACTTGGATGAGAATGTAAGGGGCATGATTAGTAAGTTTGCAGATGACACCAAAATTGGTGGTATAATGGACAGTGAAGAAGATTGTCTAAGGTTACAACAGGATATAGATCAACTGGGAAAGTGGGCAAGGGATTGGCAAATGGAATGTAATGCAGACAAGTGTGAAGTGATGCATTTTGGGAAGTTAAACCAGGGCAGGACATATACAGTGAATGGCAGGGCCCTGGGGAGTGTTCTTGAGCAGAGACCTTGGGGTGTAAGTACATAGTTCCCTGAAAGTGGCAACACAGGTAGACAGGGTGGTGAAGAAGGCGTATGGCATGCTTGCCTTCATCGGCCGAGGCATTGAGTACAAGGGTTGGGACGTCATGTTACAGTTGTACATAACGTTGGTTAGGCCGCATTTGGAGTACTGTGTGCAGTTCTGGTCACCGCACTACAGGAAAGATGTGATTAAGCTCGAGAGGGTGCAGAAAAGATTCACAAGGATGTTGCCTGGTTTGGAGGGCTTGAGTTATAAAGAGAGATTGGATAGGCTGGATCTGTTTTCCCTGGAGCGAAGGAGGCTGAGAGGGGACATGATAGAGGTATATAAAATTATGAGAGGCATAGATAGGGTAGATAGCCAGAGTCTGTTTCCCATGGTAGGGGTGACTAAAACTAGAGGGCATAGATTTAAGGTGAGAGGGAGGAGGTTTAAAGGGGATCAAAGGGGTAAATTTTTCACACAAAAAATAGTGGGTATCTGGAATGAGCTGCCAGAGGAGGTGGTGGAGGCAGGAACAGTCGTAACATTTAAGAGGCATCTGGACAGGTACTTGAATGAGAAAGGCATAGAGGGATATGGAATTAATGCAGGCTGGTGGGATTAGTATAGATAGGCATTATGGTCGGCATGGACGCGGTGGGCCGAAGGGCCTGTTTCTATGCTGTACGATTCTAATTAACCTGTATAAAACCTTTAAGAGCACAGATAGAGGACTGTGTACATTATTGTGCTCCATGCTACAGGAAGGCTTTGTACTATGTACCAGAATGCTGCCTGGTTGGAGGAAATATAAATAATGAAGAAAGTCTTGAATAATTTGGACATTTTGTGATAACTGTAAGGGGCAATATGATAGTTTTTAAAAAATGAAAATATGGGCAGGGTGAATAAATGAAGAGGTTTTCCAGTAGTTTCCTGTCAGTTGTGGGGAAGCTGTCAATAGAGTGATGGGCACTTGAGCAAACATGAGCTGGTCGGAGGGAGCCAACATGGGCTGTGTTCAAGGCAAGTCATGTCTGACTAATCTAGCTGAATGTTTTGAGGGAGTCATCAATGAAGTCGATAAGGGAATGTTATCTATATGGACTTCTAGAAGGCATTCGATGAGGTTAAGCACGAGAGATTATTAGAATCATAGAGGATAGGCTAACCAACAGAAAACAGTCAGGATAAATGGGTCCTTTTCTGGTTGGCAAGATGTAACTAGTGGGGTGCCACAGGGTTCGGTCCTCAGTCCCCAACTATTTACAATCTATATAAATGACTTGGATGCAGGGATAGAAGGTACTATAGCCAAATTTGGACAGGTTGAGTGAGCAAATACATGGCAGATACAGTATAATGTGGATAAATGTGAGGTTATCCACTTTGGCAAAAGCAGAAAGGCAGATTATTATCTGAACGGCGATAGATTGGGGAAGGGGGAGGTGCAGCAAGATCTGGGTGTCCTTGTGCACCAGTTGCTGAAAGTAAGCATGCAGGTGCAGCAGGCAGTTAAGAAGGCAAATGGTATGTTGGCCTTCATAGCGAGAGGATTCGAGTACAGGAGCAAGGATGTCTTGCTGCAATTATACAAGGCCTTGGTGAGACCACATCAGTGCAGTTTTTGTCTCCTTATTTGAGGAAGGATGTTATTGCTATGCAGGGAGTGCAGTGAAGGTTCACCAGACTGATTCCTGGGATGGCAGGACTGACATATGAAAAGAGATTGGGTCGATTAGGCTTGTATTTGCTATAATTTAGAAGAATTCTACAAAATTCTAACAGGACTTGACAGACTAGATGCAGGAAGGATGTTCCCGATGGTGGGGGAGTCCAGGACCAGGAGTCACAGTCTAAGGATAAGGGGTGAGGATTTAGGACTGAGATGAGGAGAGGTTTCTTCACCCAGAGAGTGGTGAACCTGTGGAATTCTCTACCACAGAAAGCAGTTGAGGCCCAATCATTAGATATATTCAAGAAAGAGTTAGATATAGTTCTTGGGACTAAGGGATCAAGGGATACGGGGAGAAAATGGGAACAGGGTACTAAGTTTGGATGATCAGCCATGATCATATTGAATGGTGGAGCAGGCTCGAAGGGCCAAATGGCCTACTCCTGCTCCTATTTTTTCAATGTTTCCTATCTGATATCCTGCTTTTAGTTCTGGGAACCACACCTCAGGAAGGATATATCAGCCGTGGAGAGGGTGTAGCACAGATTCACCAGAATGTTATTGGGGCGAAAAGGGTTAAATTGAGGACAGGTTGCACAGACTTGGTTTAAATGATTCCCCTCTCCCCTCCCCCCCCCCCTCCCCCGGCCTATCTCAATGTAAACAAGGCTATGCTTTGCCCAATTAAAAGTGGCCCATGGTAATTATAAGTTTGTAATGTCTCCAGTGCTGTGACTTCTCTGTTAGTGCGATTGACCTTTATCCATTGGAAATGCACTCGCTGTACACACCAGATTGCTTCTATCATGTTTTTTGAGCTTCATGCTGAGGATTTTACTTTCTTTCCTCTTGTTTTGCAGAGGATTGAAAAGGTAGTTAATTTATTCTGCCAGAATGAATTCACTGGGGCTGGGCTGTGGAGAGGAGGGAAGGTAAGTCACTGATAATAATAATCACTTGTTACACTTGGTTTAATACATGTTGAGTAGGTTCTGCTCTGTGTAACTGGATCCCCCACCCCAGTGTGGTGGATCAGACCCCCAGCCTCCACCCCAGGGTGGTGGATCAGACCCCCTGCCACCACCCCAGTGTGGTGTATCAGACCCCCAGCCCCCACCCCAGTGTGGTGTATCAGACCCCCAGCCCCCACCCCAGTGTGGTGTATCAGACCCCCAGCCCCCACCCCAGTGTGGTGTATCAGACCCCCAGCCCCCACCCCAGTGTGGTGGATCAGACCCCCAGCCTCCACCCCAGGGTGGTGGATCAGACCCCCTGCCCCCACCCCAGTGTGGTGGATCAGACCCCCAGCCCCCACCCCAGTGTGGTGGATCAGACCCCCAGCCCCCACCCCAGTATGGTGGATCAGACCCCCTGCCACCACCCCAGTGTGGTGGATCAGACCCCCAGCCCCCACCTCAGTGTGGTGGAGCAGACCCCCTGCCACCACCCCAGTGTGGTGGATCAGGCCCCCTGCCACCACCCCAGTGTCGTGGATCAGACCCCCTGCCCCCACCCCAGGCTATTGTTGATTCTGTTGGATCTTTGTCAGAATTTCAGTGGAAACATTTTTTAGTGGTCACTGGGGGTCCTGCAGGTTGATGGGGGATGGGGAGGGTGTGCAGGGAATGTGGGGTGGGTGTATGGGATGGAGGGTGTACAGGGAGGGGAGGGTGTATGGGGTGGAGGAATGAGGAGGGTGTTCAGGGTGGTGGTGTGTAGAGGATGGAGAATGTGTATGGGGTGGGGGGGAGATGGGCCATTGGTGTACGGGGGACAGGGAGGGAGTCCAGGGTGGGGGGGAGATGGGCCATTGGTGTACGGGGGACAGGGAGGGTGTACAGGGTGGGGGGAGATGGGCAGGGGTCATTTGAAGATTTGTACAATTCCTAGCATCAGTCATTTTAACAAATGTTAGCACAACTTCCACAAAGTTCACAACTGTTGATATTTTTTTATGCTGCAGAGTGCCTCTTCACACAGACCCATTACAAGGCTATTCCCTTCAGCTCAAGATCAGTGATCTGCTAGAACAAGGATTGAGTAGATGTGTTGCAGGTAAAATTATATCGCTCTTCTACTCGGTGAGATCAAATCCTGTGGTCACTGAGGAAGCACAGGAAAGAAGACTGTTGCAGAGTGTGGTTAAAACCCAATGGGTGAAGAATCCTATCATCAACATCTTCACATCTTTCTTGATCTCTCCATGTTTACCTGGAGATGAATTTATCTGCAGTTTATTTCCCAAGATGCTGTACATATGCTATTAAATACTTTGCTCCACTCATTGCATCCTCCTTTCATTTTGTGTATTTGTGATCTTCAAGATGGTCTTTGCAATGCCCTGGGCTCAGTCGCACATAATGCTGACAACTTTCAATATCAGGTATATTCCATCATCCTTAGCTCACCCAAAGCCCTGCTAAATGATATTGATAAATGAGTTTTAATTGAGTTTGACTTGGAGACCCCTTTAACTCTGATCTTCGGTTGGGGAGTTAGTTCATCTAATTTCCCATCCAGAATTACTGACACTCAAGAGAATTCCTTGCATCGGAATTGGAATGGGTTCCACTCCAAGGCATTTCCTGGCAAATGTTGGTTGCTCTGCAGCCTCCCTTTGCATGTCCATTTGGCAGGTTATATAATGTTTACGGGAAGGTTTGGGTGATGCACAGTTATTTGTTGAGCAAGGTGGAAGGCGTTCAGTGTCATTGGTGTTACCTTGGCAGTGATTTGGGGTTTAATTCATTCTTTCACATCTGAAGCTGTTAAAAAGAAGCCCTAATTGGTCACTTTTGATAATGACCAATGGTCAAAAATCAGGCCTATTTTTATCTGTGGGGAATCATTAGGGACTGGAGTCATTCCCAAGTATCGGAGAGCAGCTGATGTAACAGAAATCTTTACACAGGCATAGGGACAACCCAGGAATGGTAGCCAATGAATCAGACGTCTATTCTGGGTAAAGTATTAGAAGGAATCCTGAGTGAGGGGACAGTGAAAGATGCGGAGGACTATGGGATGGTAAGGAGGAGTTAGCCTGGATTAATGGAAGATATCTTGCCAGCAAATTGGAGTTCTTAAAGAAATAACAGATCTTGTTGAAAGCAGAAGTCCTGTAGATATAACGTATTTTTAGATTTTAGCAAGACTTTCAGTCCTGGGCAGGTGAGCAGGATCAAAGGTGTGGAGAGGGTCTGAAAATTAGCTAAACAGGCAACCATTTAGCTGTTTATGAATGCAGCCACATCAACCTCTCCTCACTTCTGTACTCTTTAATATCCCACCCACACTTTACTACTCCGAAAGCTTGTAATATACCTCATTTTTTGTCAGTTAGTTTGCAGGACCCTGCACAGGGTAGAACCTTGAAGGACAAGGGCAGCAAATGCATGGGAACATCACCACCTGCAAGTTCCCCTCCAAACCACACACCATCCTGACTTGAAACTATATTGCTGTTCCTTCACTGTCACTGGGTCAAAATCCTGGAACTCCCTTCCTAACAGCACTGTGTGTGTACCTACCTCACATGGACTGCAGTGCTATTGTGTTTAAGTATCTTGGACTGTAACATAGTTGAGTGTGGAACAATTGCTCAGATTTGAAGAGACAGTTATTGAAGGATTATTTGAATAACTTGGGAGGGAGTGGTGAGTTGTTAGTTTATTAGTTTGCTGCATTGAATATTCTCTGTAAAGGTCATTCTCACTTATTCTGGAGTCTGTATTGCTGGTTGTTAATCACAAGGCTTTGCATTGTAGTTCAGAAAAACATGCTGTGTGTCGATCCATTCCCTTGTACTTGAAGATTTGTTTCCTAATTCATTATCCTTATAAAGCTGACTGGATTGAAGATGATAAAACAACCACCATCTGCTGCCCAATAAACTGCTTCATGACACATTCAAGGCATGAAAATTCTTAATGACCTTCTGTAATTAGGTCAACGTTGCTGTGCTCTGAGCTTGGAGGCTGTTGGGACTGATGTAGATTAGCTGTACAATCACCACGCCGTCACACTCAATCACCTTCACACTGTCTGAATCAATTGTCCCATCTCACTCTATCAACATACAAGATCCTGAGGGGTCTTGACAGGATGGATGTGTAAAGGATGTTTCCCCTTGTGGGAGAATCTAGAACTAGGGGTCACTGTTTAAAAATAAGGGGTCGCCCATTTAAGACAGAGATGAGGAGAAATTCTTTCTCTCAGAGGGTCGTGAGTCTTTGGAATTCTCTTCCTCAAAAGGCAGTGGAAGCAGAGTCTTTGAATATTTTTAAGGCAGAGGTAGATAGAGTCTCAATAAGCAAGGAGGTTAAAGGTTATCGGGGGTAGGCAGGAATGTGGAGTTGAGGTTACGATCAGATCAGCCATAGCCGAGCAGGCTCCAGTGACCTACTCCTGCTCCTAATTCATATGTTTATACATAACCCCCGTCTCAATCGCCCCCCATCTCACCCAATTACCTTAATATAAAAGCAAAATACTGCGGATGCTGGAAATCTGAAACAAAAACAAGAAATGCTGGATTCACTCAGCAGGTCTGGCAGCATCTGTGGAAAGAGAAGCAGAGTTAACGTTTCGGGTCAGTGACCCTTCTTCGGAACTTCGGGTCAGTTCCGAAGAAGGGTCACTGACCCGAAACGTTAACTCTGCTTCTCTTTCCACAGATGCTGCCAGACCTGCTGAGTGAATCCAGCATTTCTTGTTTTTGTTTCACCCAATTACCTTCTGTCTCACCAAATCACTCAGCAATTTTCTTCGAATTTATTTATTTAGGATGTTCATTGAATTCTCCTGACTCCCCAAAGCCTGTCCAAGGCACAAGTCAGGCGTGTGATGGAATACTCTCCACTTGCCTGGATGGGTGCAGCTCCGACAACACTCATGGAGCTCGATACCATCCAGAGCAAAGCAGCCTGCTTGATTGGCACCCCATCCACAAACATTCACTCCCTCCTTCACCAGTGCAGGAATGTCACCACCTGCAAGTTCCCCTCCAAGCCACACACCATCCTGTCTTGGAACTATATCACTGTTCCCTCACTGTCACTGGTTCAAATCTTGGAACTTCCGAACAGCACTGTGGGTGTACCTACCCCACATTGACTGCAGCGGTTCAAGAAGGCAGCTCACCATCACCTTCTCAAGGGCAATTAGCAATGGGCAACTAATGCTGGCCTGGCCAGTGACGCCCACATCCCATGAATGAATCAAAAAATGTGGGTAGCTCTGTCACCTCTGAGTCAGAAGGTTAAAACTTAATTTTTATTTTGAATTAAAATTGAAGATTGGATCTTCAGTTTGGCTTTTGTGTTCTTCCACATTATTTAATTTAGCCTAAGATACTTGAGTGTTTCTACAGCCCCATTCACAACTTCAGAACTTTACAGCCTATGAAGTATTTTTGAATTCTGGGCACTGTTGATGAGGAGATGAGGAGATTGCTGGGGCCCTGGCAGAGATTTTTACATCGGGTGAGGTACCGGAAGACTGGAGGATGGCTAATGTTGTGCCTTTATTTAAGAAGGGCAGCAGGGCTAAGCCTGGGAACTACAGGCCGGTGAGCCTTACATCAGTGGTGGGAAAGTTATTGGAAGGGATTCTGAGAGACAGGATTTATATGCATCTGGAAAGGCATGGTCTGATTAGGGATAGTCAGCATGGCTTTGTGCGTGGGAAATCATGTCTCACGAATTTGATTGAGTTTTTCGAGGAGGTGACCAAGAGGATTGACGAGGGCAGGGCGATGGACGTTGTCTACATGGACTTTAGCAAGGCCTTTGACAAGGTCCCACATGGTAGGCTGGTCCAGAAGGTTTGAACACATGGGATCCAGGGTGAGCTAGCAAATTGGATACAAAATTGGCTTGGTGATAGGAGGCAGAGGGTGGTAGTGGAGGGTTGTATTTCAGATTGGAGACCGGTGACCAGTGGTGTGCCGCAGGGATCAGTGCTGGGCCCTCCGTTGTTTGTCATATATATTAATGACTTGGATGTGAATGTAAGGAGCATGATTAGTAAGTTTGCAGATGACACCAAAATTGGTGGTATAGTGGACAGTGAAGAAGATTGTCTAAGGTTACAACAGGATATAGATCAACTGGGAAAGTGGGCAAGGGGGTGGCAAATGGAATGTAACCCAGACAAGTGTGAAGTGATGCATTTTGGGAAGTTAAACCAGGGCAGGACATATACAGTGAATGGCAGAGCAAGAGGGTAACTAGGGAGAGGGTTGGCTCACTCAAGGACAGAGGAGAGAATCTATGTGTGGAGCCAGAGGAAATGGGCGAGGTACTAAATGAATACTTTACATCAGTATTCACCAAAGAGAAGGACTTAGTGGATGATGAGTCTAGGGAAGGGAGTGTGGATAGTCTGGGTCATGTCGTTATCAAAAAGGAGGAAGTGTTGGGCATCTTGCAAAACATTAAGGTAGATAAGTCCCCAGGGCCTGATGAGATCTACCCTAGAATACTGAGGGAGGCAAGGGAAGAAATTGCTGGGGCCTTGACAAATCTTTGCATCCTCATTGGCTACAGATGAGGTCCCAGAGGACTGGAGAATAGCCAATGTTGTTCCTTTGTTTAAGAAGGGTAGCAAGGATAATCCAGGAAATTATAGGCCGGTGAGCCTTACGTCAGTGGTAGGGAAATTATTAGAGAGGATTCTTCGGGACAGGATTTACTCCCATTTGGAAACAAACGAACTTATTAGCCAGAGGCAGCATGGTTTTGTGAAGGGGAGGTCGTGTCTCACTAACTTGATTGAGTTTTTTGAGGAAGTGACGAAGATGATTGATGAAGGAAGGGCAGTGGATGTTATCTATATGGACTTCAGTAAAGCCTTTGACAAGGTCCCTCATGGCAGACTGGTACAAAAGGTGAAGTCACACGGGATCAGAGGTGAGCTGGCACAATGATTACAGAACTGGCTCGGTCATAGAAGACAGAGGGTAGCAGTGGAAGGGTGCTTTTCTGAATGGAGGGATGTGACTAGTGGTGTTCCGCAGGGATCAGTGCTGGGACCTTTGCTCTTTGTAGTATATATAAATGATTTGGAGGATAATGTAGCTGGTCTGATTAGTAAGTTTGCGGACGACACAAAGGTTGGTGGAGCTGCGGATAGTGATGAGGATTGTCAGAGGATACAACAGGATATAGATCGGTTGGAGACTTGGACGGAGAAATGGCAGATGGAGTTTAATCCGGACAAATGTGAGGTAATGCATTTTGGAAGGTCTAATGCAGGTGGGAAGTATACAGTAAATGGCAGAACCCTTAGGAGTATTGACAGGCAGAGAGATCTGGGCGTACAGGTCCACAGGTCACTGAAAGTGGCAACGCAGGTGGATAAGGTAGTCAAGAAGACATACGGCATGCTTGCCTTCATCGGTCAGGGCATAGAGTATAAAAATTGGCAAGTCATGCTGCATCTGTACAGAACTTTCGTTAGGCCACACTTAGAATACTGTGTGCAATTCTGGTCGCCACACTACCAGAAGGACGTGGAGGCTTTGGAGAGGGTACAGAAGAGGTTTACCAGGATGTTGCCTAGTCTGGAGGGTATTAGCTATGAGGAGAGGTTGGTTAAACTCGGATTGTTTTCACTGGAACGACGGAGGTGGAGAGGCGACATGATAGAGGTTTACAAAGTTATGAGCGGCATGGACAGAGTGGACAGTCAGAAGCTTTTTCCCAGGGTGGAAGAGTCAGTTACTAGGGGACATAGGTTTAAGGTGCGAGGGACAAAGTTTAGAGGGGATGTGCGAGGCAAGTTCTTTACACAGAGGGTGGTGAGTACCTGGAACTTGCTGCCGGGGGAGGTGGTGGAAGCAGGTACGATAGCGACATTTAAGAGGCATCTTGACAAATACATGAATAGGATGGGAATAGAGGCATACGGACCCCGGAAGTGCAGAAGGTTTTAGTTTAGGCAGGCATCAAGATCGGCGCAGGCTTGGAGGGCCGAATGGCCTGTTCCTGTGCTGTACTGTTCTTTGTTCTTTGTTCTTTGTAGAGTGGGGCAATGCTGGGACATGAGGTTACAGATTGTGGTTGAGTACAATTCTGCTGCTGCTGATGGCCCACAGCACCTCATGGATGCTCAGTTTTGCATTGCAAGATCTGTTCGAAATCTATCCCATTTAGCACGGTGGTAGTGCCACTCAACACTATGGAGGGTATCCTCAATGTGAAGATGGGACTTTGTCTCCGCAAGGACTGTGCAGTGGTCACTTTTACCAATACTGTCATGGACAGATGCATCTGCGGCAGGCAGGTTGGTGAGGACGAGGTCAAGTATATTTTCCCTCTTTGTTGGTTCCCCCACCACCTGCCACATACCCAGTCTAGCAGCTATATCCTTTCGGACTCGGCCAGCTCGGTCAGTAGTGGTTCTACCGAGCCACTCTTACTGATGGACATTGAAGTCCCCCACCCAGAGTACATTTTGTGCCTTTGCCACCCTCAGTGCTTCCTCCAAGAGCTGTTCAACATGGAGGAGTACTGAGTCATCAGCTGAGGGTGGGCGGTAGGTGGTAATCAGCAGGAGGTTTCTTTGCGACTGCTTGCCCTGATGCCATGAGACTTCTTGGGGTCTGCAGTCAATGTTGAGGACTCCTCGGGCAACTCCCTCCTGACTGTACGCCACTGTCCTGCCACCTCTGTTGGGTCTGTCTTGCCGGTGGGACAGGACATACCTGGGGATGGTGATGGCAGTGTCTGGGACATTGTCTGTGAGGTATGATTCCGTGAGTATGACTATGTCAGGCTGTTGCTCGACTAGTCTGTGGGACAACTCTCCCAGCTTTGGCACAAGCCCCCAGATGTTAGTAAGGAGGACTTTGCAGGGTCGACAGGGCTGGGTTTGCCGTTGTCGTTTCTGGTGCCTAGGTCGATGCCGGGTACGGTTTCATTCCTTAGTGACTTCATAGCAGTTATATACAACTGAATGGCTTGCTAGGTCATTTAAGAATCAACCACATTGCTGTGGGTCTGGAATCACATGTAGGCCAGACCAGGTAAGGACAGCAGATTTCCTTCCCTAAAGGACATTAGTGAACCAGATGGGTTTTTACAACAATTGACAATGGTTTCATGGCCATCATTTGACTCGCTTTTAATTCCAGATTTTCATTAATTGACTTCAAATTCCACCTTCTGCCATGGTGGGATTCGAACCCATAGCCCCAGTGCAGTAACCTGGGTCTCTGGGTTGCTAGTTCAGTACCAAAACCACTACGACACCACCTCCCCTTAAATCAGAGTAAAGGAATTCTGCCCTATCTCAGTTCCAAATGGCCTGTCCCCCATTCTGAGGCCGTGTCCCCATATTCTAGACTCACCAGTCAGAAGAAGCATCCTATCCATATTTACCCTGTCATGGCCAGTAAGAATTTTGTAAGTTTCAATGAGATCACCTGTCATTCTTCGAAACTCTAGAGAATACAGGCCCAGTTTCTGCAATCTCTCTTCATTAGACAATCCTGCCATCCCAGGGATTAGTCTAGTGAACCTCTGTTGCACTCCCTCTCTGGCAAGTTGATCCTTCCTTAGATATCCACACTTACCTCGGAGAGTATGAATCCAGCCCAAGGCTCGAGGCCCACACTTACCTGAGAGAGTGGAGAGGCAGTCTGCGGACCTGGGAGGTGTAGCGATCAGGGAGGGGATTGTGATATACTTGAACATATTAGCATTGAAAGGGAGGAAATATTAGCTGTTTTAGCGGGCTTAAAAGTGGATAAATCCCCAGGCACAGATGAGATATATCCCAGGCTGTTATGTGAGGCAAGGGAGGAGATAGCAGGGGCTTTGAGACAAATTTTCAAATCCTCTCTGGCCACAGACAAGGTACCAGAGGACTGGTGGACAGCAAATGTGGTACCATTATTCAAGAAGGGAAGCAGGGATAAACCAGGTAATTACAGGCCAGTGAGCCTGTAACATCAGTGGTAGGGAAACTGTTGGAAAAAATTCTGAGGGACAGGATTAATCTCCACTTGGAGAGGCAGGGATTAATCAAGGATAGTCAGCATGGCTTTGTCAGGGGGAGATCGTGTCTAACTAACTTGATTGAATTTTTTGAGGTGGTGACTAGATGTGTAGATGAGGGTAAAGCAGTTGACGTAGTCTACATGGACTTCAGTAAGACTTTTGATAAGGTCCCGCATGGGAGATTGGTTAAAGTGGTAAGAGCCCATGGGATCCAGGGTAATTTGGCAAATTGGATCCAAAATTGGCTGAGTGGCAGGAGGCAGAGGGTGATGGTCGAGGGTTGTTTTTGCGATTGGAAGCCTGTGACCAGTGGTGTACCACAGGGATCGGTGCTGGGACCCTTGCTGTTTGTAGTGTACATTAATGATTTAGACGTGAATATAGGAGGTATGATCAATACGTTCGCAGATGACATGAAAATTGGTGGTGTCGTATATAGTGAGGAGGAAAGCCTTAGATTACAGGGAGATATAGATGGGCTGATAAAATGGGCAGAGCAGTGGCAAATGGAATTTAATCCTGAGAACTGTGAGGTGATGCATTTTGGGAGGACTAACAAGGCAAGGGAATATACAATGGATGGTAGGACCCTGGGAAGTACAGAAGGTCGAGGGACCTTGGTGTACTTGTCCATTGATCACTGAAGGCAGCAGCACAGGTAGATAAGGCGGTTAGGAAGGCATATGGGATACTTTCCTTTATTAGCCCAGGCATAGAATATAAGAGCAGGGAGGTTATGATGGAGCTGTATAAAACGCTAGTTAGGCCACAGCTGGAGTACTGTGTACAGTTCTGGGCACCACACTATAGGGTGCAGAAGTGATTCACCAGGATGTTGCCTGGGCTGGAGCATTTCAGCTATGAAGAGAGACTGAAAAGGCTAGGGTTGTTTTCCTTAGAGCAAAGAAGGCTGAGGGGGGATATGATTGAGGTATACAAAATTATGAGGGGCATTGATAGGTTAGATAGGAAGAAACTTTTCCCCTTAGTGGAGGGGTCAATAACCAGGGGCATAGATTTAAGTTAAGGGGCAGGAGGTTTAGAGGGGATTTGAGGAAAATAATTTTCACTCAGCGGGTGGTTGGAATCTGGAACACACTGCCTGAAGAGGTGGTAGAGGCAGGAACCCTCACAACATTGAAGAAGTATTTAGATGAGCACTTGAAACACCATAGCATACAAGGCTATGGGCCAAGTGCTGGAAAATGGGATTAGAATAGTCAGGTTCTTGACGGCCGGCACAGACACGATGGGCTGAAGGGCCTGTTTCTGTGCTGTATAACTCAATGACTCTAGGAGAGAGAGTAATCAAGATCACTCCTGACAGATGGACATCTATCTGAAATATTCCACATCATTACAAGAAGTGTGCAGGCAAACACTGACTACTTGTGGAAGCAAAACAATGCCAGGTATCGCACAAAATCAGTGTCCAACATAGTGACAAGAAAGTAAATCAATAAATTAGTCTTTTCATTTCAAGCTTCTGCACAAATTGCACATTTGTTGTTGTTTTGACTAATAGTAAGAGACATTTTTAATGCCTTTATTTTTCCAAAATTGTCACACTGGCCCCCTATGTAAGACGAAAATTGGAATGTCCCCCCCCCCCCCCCCACAATGTGAAATGGTTGGACACCCTTGGAGCAGATAGATAAGAATGGAACCAGGTGAATGCAGTCCCATCCAGCTGATGTTGGAGGATAGTATGGTTAACTGCATTACAGGCTGCAGACAGGTTGAGAAGAATGAGGAGGAATAGTTCACCATCGTCACAGTCACATAGGATGTCATTTTTAAAAATCCATAATTATCACACCTACTGCTTTTCATTTATTATTTCTCTTCCGTCAAAGAATTATGCACAAAATTTTAATCCCCTCAGTTGAATGATTTGGATGATTGATTAAAAACCCAGACTTCAAATGGTAGTAAACCCGAGATTATCAGTGCCAGACCAGGGAGGTCTTCAAAAAGGTACCGTATAGCAAAATCATGAGTTAGGTCAGAACATGTGGAGTCAGTGGACAAGCAGTAATATGGATAGCAAGCTGACTACAAAACAGAAAACGGAGAATAAGGGTTTCAGTTAGTTGCTCAGACCAGAGGAAGGTGAGAAGTCGGGTGTTCTACAGGGATTGGTGCTGAGAACACTGTTTCTCATGATTTGCATAATCAATTTGGACTCAGCATTTGAAATACACTTTCAAAATTTGTGAATAACACCAAGTTGGGGGATGTAGTTAATAGAGAGAAGTGGTGCAACAAAATACAGGAAAGGATTAATAAATTTGCAGAATGGGCATGCAATTATCATTTGAATTTCAATATAGATTAGTGTGAAATAATACATTTTGGCAGGAAGAATAAAAGGGTCACATACTTCGTAGGAAATACGTGTCTAAATAGGGTAGAGGAGCAGAGGGATAGGAGGGGGTGGGGTTACAGATACACAGATCACTAAAAGCGACACAGGTTAATAATAAGACCATTAAAAAAATCAAGTAAAAGACTGGGGTTCATTTCCAGAGGGATAGAATTGAAAAGCAGGGAAGTTGTCACAGAATCACAGAATAATACAGTGCAGAAGAGGCCCTTCGGCCCATCGAGCCTGCACCGATGCATTAAAACACCTGACCTGTCTACCTAATCCCATTTGCCAGCACTTGGCCCATACAAGTTATATTAAACTTGTATAGAACCTTGGTTAAACCACACCCGGAATACAATTCTGGTCTCCATACTATAAAAAGGATATAGAGGTACTGGCGAAGGTGCAAAAAAGATTTACAAGGATGATACTAGAATTAAGGTTATACTATCAGGAAAGATTAAATGGGCAGGGGCTGTTTTCTCTAGAAATCAGAAGACTGAGGATGACTAGATAGAGTTCTTCAAAACTATGAAAGCGTTTGATAGGGTAGACTTAGAGAAGATGTTTCCACTTGTGGGGAGACCAGAACTAGGGGCCATAAGTGTAAGATAGTCACCAATAAATCTCATAGGGAACTCAGGAGAAATCTCCTTACCCAGAAAGTGCTGAGAATGTGGAACTTGCTACCTTAGTTGTTGTGAATAGCATAGATACATTTAAGGGGATGGTAGATAAGCACATGAAAGAGGAAGGAATAGCAGGTTATGATGACGGGTTGAAATGAAGTAGGGTGGGAGGAAGTTCAAATGGAGCATAAAGACTGGAATGAAGCTGTTGGGCTGAATGGCCTGTTTCAGTGCTGTACTTTGTAACTATATAGATGTGACTAATTACATCGAGTAAGGTTCAGGTTCCTGAGCATTGGTAGCACTGCCTCATGTAAACTGAACTGATTGAATATCAATATCATTACAATGATCTTATTTAGCAGCTGTGGAGAGTTTAAAATGTCAGAGGTGAGGGGAAGAGAGAATGTTTACAGCATGCAACATTGAAGGAAAGTTTAAGATTTTGATATATTAATAAGGAGGAAGAAAGGCTGACAGACGATAAGCAAGGTGAGAGTTCTTTAAAAAAGTCGAACGAAACCATGATCTTGTTGAATGGTGGAGCAGGCTCGAGGGGCCGAGTGGCCTACTCTTGCTCCTAATTCGTATGTTTGTATGTAAGACATTTTGAAATAAATCTGGATGGAAGAAGGGGGAAAAATGAAACGACCAAAGAAATCCAATCTGAAATCTATAATAAAAGTACTCATTTTTTTTGTCTGTTCAAAGTGTTTTGATTGGTCAGTTTAAGGGGCATATCTGATGGTGGGTTTATTTGGTGTGCAGTGCCTGGTGCACGAGGGATGTGCGGAGGACTGGAGCGTGTTACAGTTAGTGGCAGCAAGGGATTTGGTGGAAGGTAACAGGAGCCCAACAACACAGTTACCCTGGCCGGAGAGGTAATTTCTGTGAGGGATAGAATGAGGATGGCATGAGGGATGGGAAGAATGAGATGGGAATGGCATGGGAGGGCATTGGGTGGGCATTGGGAGTGGATGAAATAATGGAATTGGTTAAGTGTGGCAAAATGGCAGGGACAATTATTTGATACAACTCATTATTCGAAAGCTATTATGACCATACGAACTGGGAGCAGAAGTAGGCCATTCGGCCCCTCTAGCCGGCTCCGTCATTCAGTAAGAGCATGGCTGATCTGTTTGTGTCTCGAATTCCACACCCCCATCTACCCAGATAACCTTTGATCCCTTGCCTAACAAGAATCTATCTACCTCCACCTTAAAAATATTCAATGACCCCGCCCCCACCACCTTCTGAGGCAGAGAGTTCTAAAGTCGCACAACTCCCAGAGAAAAAAATTTCTCCTCATCTCTGTCCTAAAAGAGCGACGCCTAATTTTAAAACCGTGCCCCCTAGTTCTGGACTCACCCACAAGAGGAAACATCCTTTCCACATCCACCTTATCAAGACCATTCAGGATCTTATAAACTTCAATCAAGTCTCCTCTCACTCTTCTAAACTCCAGTGAAAACAAGCCCAGTCAATCCAACCTTTCTTCATAAGACAGCCCACTCATTCCAGATATCAATCTAGTAAACCTCCTGTGAACCACCTCCAACGCATTCTTTGAGCTAAAAATGAAGAACCATTAGATTTGAATGAAAACGTTTTAGAAAAGCTGTCAGGTGAATTCAAAGAATAGATCAGTGTTGATTCTAATGACAAGGAAGATGATAACAGTCTATACTCTTTCGAGTTTCTACACAGCCTAACTCCAGTGTGCATGCCACTGCACAAATTTCAACTCAAGGAAGGAGTAATTATAATGTTGCTACAAAAATTGAATTATAAACAAGGATTTTGTCATGGAACAAACTTGGTAATTAGAAAGTTGTTTTCTTCAATGATAGATGCTGAAATTATAACCGGCAGATGACAAGGAAATGGAGTGTTTATTCCTGGAATGATATTAAGCCTATCAGATGTAAACCTACCTTTTCAACTCAGGAGAAAACAGACAAGGCCAGACTCTTGATAAAATGTGTATTTATATTCCTAGGCCTGTTTTTACATATGGACAGCTTTATGTAGCTTTTCCCAGAGCGAGAAGTTTTGCTTCTGTTAAAGGCTTTTGTGAAACATTAACTAGAAATCTTGTTTTTAAATAAATGCTGTTGCAATAAAGATACTAATTTGACTACAAAGGTCTTGCAGGTCTCTGCTTTTTAAAAATTTGTTCATGGGATGTGGGCATCACTGGCCAGGTCAGCATATATTGCCCATCCCCAATCGTCCTTGAGAATGTGGTGGTGAGCTGCCTTCTTGAACCACTGCAGTCCATGTGGGGTAGGTACACCCACAGTGCTGTTAGGAAGGGAGTTCTAGGATTTTGACCCAGTGACAGTGAAGGAACGGCGATATAGTTCCAAGTCAGGATGGTGTGTGACTTGGAGGGGAACTTGCAGGTGATGGTGTTCCCATGCGTCTTCTGCCCTTGTTCTTCTAGTTGGTAGAGGTCGCGGGTTTGGAAGGTGTTGTCTAAGGAGCCTTGGTGCATTGCTGCAGTGCATCTTGTAGGTACACACTGCTGTCACTGTGCGTCGGTGGTGAAAGGAATGAATGTTGAAGGTGGTGGATGGGGTGCCAATCAAGTGGGCTGCTTTATCCTGGATGGTGTCAAGCTTCTTGAGTGTTGTTGGAGCTGCACCCATCCAGGCAAGTGGAGCGTATTCCATAACACTCCTGACTTGTGCCTTGTAGATGGTGGACAGGCTTTGGGGAGTCAGGAGGTAAGTTACTCATCACAGGATTCCTAGCCTCTGACCTGCTCTTGTAGCCACGGTATTTATACAGAGTCCTAGAGTTATACAACACAGAAACAGGCCCTTCGGCTCATCATGTCCATGCCGGCCATCAAACACCGATCTATTCTAATCCCATTTTCCAGCACTTGGCCCGTAGCCTTGTATGCTATGGCGTTTCAAGTGCTCATCTAAATACTTCTTAAATATTGTGAGGGTTCCTACCGCTACCACCTCTTCAGGCAATGTGTTCCAGATTCCAACCACCCTCTGGGTGAAAATATTTCCCTCAAATCCCCTCTAAACCTCCTGCCCCTTACCTTAAATCTATGCCCCCTGGTTATTGACCCCTCCGCCACGAGATAAAGTTTCTTCCTATCTACCCATCTATGCAATACTTTGGTTCTGTCTTCACAAAGGAGGACACAAATAACCTCCCAGAAATGTTAGGGAACCAAGGGTCTAATGAGAGGGAGAAACTGAAGGAAATCAGTATTAGTAAAAAAAAAAGTGGAAATTAAGGGGTTAAAGGCTGACAAATCCCCAGGGTCTGATAATCTACATCCCAGAGTACTAAAGGAAGTGACCCTGGAAATAGTGGATGCATTGGTGGTCATCTTCCAAAATTCTATAGACTCGGGAGCAGTTCCTACAGATTGGAGGGTGGCAAATGTAACCCCACTATTTAAAAAAAGGAGGGAGAGAAAAAACAGGGAATTACAGACCAGTTGGCCTTAGATCAGTAGTGGGGAAAATGCTAGAATCTATTATAAAGGATGTGATATCAGAACACCTGGAAAGGCATAAATGGGACTGGACAAAGTTAGCATGGGTTTATGAAAGGGAAATCATGCTTAACAAATTTACTGGAATTTTTTGAGGATGTAACTAGTAGAATAGATAAGGGAGAACCAGTGGATGTGTTTGGATTTTCATAAGGCTTTTGATAAGGTCCCACATAAGAGGTTAGTATGCAAAGTTAAAGCACATGGGATTGGGGGTAATATACTGGCACGGTTGACAATTGGTCTTTTTCCGGGTGGCAGGCAGTGACTAGTCGGGTACCGCAGGGATCAGTGCTTGGGCCCCAGCTATTCACAATATATATTAATGACTTGGGTGAGGGAACTAAATGTAACATTTCCAAGTTTGCAGACAACACAAAGCTGGGGGGGAATGTGAGCTGTGAGGAGGATGCAAAGGGACTCCAATGTGATTTGGACAAGTTGAGCGAGTGGGCAAATGCATGGCAGATACAGTATAACATGGATAAATGTGAGGTTATCCACTTAGGTTGTAAAAACAGAGAGGCAGATTATTATCTGAATGGTGATAGATTGGGAAAGGGGGAGGTGCAACGTAATCTGGGTGTCCTTGTACACCAGTCGCTGAAAGCAAGCATTCAGGTGCAGCAAGCAGTTAGGGAGGCGAATGGTATGTTGGCCTTCAGTGCAAGAGGATTTGAGTACAGGAGCAAGGATGTCTTACTGCAGTTATACAGGGCCTTGGTGAGACCACATCTGGAGTATTGTGTGCAGTTTTGGTCCCCTTATCTGAGGAAGGATGTTCTTGCCTTGGAGGGAGTGCAAAGAAGATTTACTAGGCTGATTCCTGGGATGGCAGGATTGACATATGAGGAGAGATTGGGTCGACTAGGCCTATATTCACTAGAATTTAGAAGAATGAGAGGGGATCTCAGAAACCTATAAAATTCCAACAGGACTAGACAGGCTAGATGCAGGGAGGATGTTCCCGATGGTTGGGGAGTCCAGAACCAGGGGTCACAGTCTCAGGATACGGGGTATGTCATTTAGAACTGAGATGAGGAGAAATTTCTTCACTCAGAAGGTGGTGAACCTGTGGAATTCTCTACTGCAAAAGGCAGTGGAGGCCAAGTCATTAAATATATTCAAGAAGGAGATGGATATATTTCTTAATGCCAAAGGGATATGGGCAGAAAGCGGGAACAGGGCAACGAATTAGATGATCAGCCATGATCTTTTTTGAATGGTGGAGCAGGCCCGAAGGGCCGAATGGCCTACTCCTGCTCCTATTTTCTATGTTTCTATGCCCCTCGTAATGTTGTATACCTCAATCAGGTCCGTCCTCAGCCTTCTCTGCGCTAAGGAAAACAACCCAAGCCGATCCAGTCACTTTTCATAGCTGAAGTGCTCTAGCCCAGGCAACGTCTGATGAAGGGTCACTGACCTGAAACGTTAACTCTGCTTCTCTCTCCACAGATGCTGCCAGACCTGCTGAGTATTTCCAGCATTTCTTGTTTTTTTTTCAAACATCCTGGTGAATCTCCTCTGTACCCTCTCCAGTACAATTACATCCTTCCTATAGTGTGGCGACCAGAACTGTACACAGTACTCCAGCTGTGGCCTAGCTAACTGTGATGCTGGGGACTTCAGGAGGAGGCCAAGATGGATGCTTGTCCATATTAAACTTTATGTGCAGCAAGGCTGGATATCTTGGAGAATTAAGCCTAATAATTGAACTGCCTTGTATTTTGCAGCAACATCTATTCCAAGATAAACAGGATGACAGTGGGGTGCCATTGAACACACGATTCTAGTCCAAATGCCTGATTATTCCCTCAAAAAAATGATTGCACAAGGAGATGAGTGACTCAGGTGACATTGACTATAAGTGATTAATGTATAATTTTAGTGGCTAATAAACATAAGCAGATGCATCAATTAACTATAGAATCGGCAATGGAGCACAAAGAAACTGATAAAGAAAAGGAGAATTGAATGTGAATGTAAACTAGCAAAAAATATAAAAATGTACTGTAAAAGCTTCTATAGTTACATAAAAAGGAAGCATTTGGCAAAGACAAATGTGGGTCCATTACAGGCAGAGTCAGGAGAATTTATAATGGGGAATAGAGAAATGGCAGAGAAGCTAAATGATTACTCTGTGTGTGTCTTCACTGAGGAAGATACAAGAAATCTCCCAGAATTAGAGATCCAAGGTACTAGGGAGAATGAGGAATTGAAGGAAATTAGTTTTTAAAAAATTCATTCATGGGATGTGGGTGACGCTGGCCAGACCAGCATTTATTGCCCATCCCTAATTGCCCTTGAGAAGGTGGTGGTGAGCTGCCTTCTTGAACCGCTGCAGTCCATGTGGGGTAGGTACACACACAGTGCTGATAGGAAGGGAGTTTCAGGATTTTGACCCTGTGACAGTGAAGGAACGGCGATATTGTTCCAAGTCAGGATGGTGTGTGACTTGGAGGGGAACTTGCAGGTGGTGATGTTCCCATGTATTTGCTGCCCTTGTCCTTCTAGGTGGTAGAGGTCGCGGGTTTGGAAGGTGCTGAGTAAGGAGCCTTGGTGCATTGCTGCAGTGCATCTTGTAGATGGTACACACTGCTGTCACTGTGCGTCAGTGGTGGAGGGAGTGAATGTTTGTAGATGAGGTGCCAATCAAGCATGCTGCTTTGTCCTGGATGGTGTTGAGCTTCTTGAGTGTTGTTGGAGCTGCACCCGTCCAGGCAAGTGGAGAGTATTCCATCACAATTCTGACTTGTGCCTTGTAGATGGTGGACAGGCTTTGGGGAGTCAGGAGGTAAGTTACTCGCCGCAGGATTCCTAACCTCTGACCTGTTCTTGTAGCCACGGTATTTATATGGCTACTCCAGTTCAGTTTCTGGTCAATGGTAACCCCCAAGATGTTGATCCTGGGGGTTTTAAGGGATGGTAATGCTGTTGAATGTCAACGGGAGATGGTTAGATTCTCTCTTGTTGGAGAAAATTGTTGGAGTATTGGTAAGAAGATTGTGTTGGAGAAATTAATGGGGCTGAAGGTTGATCAATCCTCAGGACCTGATATTTTACATCCCAGAGTGTTGAAAGAGGTAGCTATGGAGATAGTGGATGCATTGGTGATCATCTTCCAAAATTCTATAGATTTTGGAATAGTTCCAGCAGATTGGAAGGTAGCAAATGTCACCCCACTATTTAAGAAGGGAGGGAGAGAGAAAACAGGGAACTACAGACCTGTTAGTCTTACATCAGTAATAGGGAAAATGCTAGAATCTATTCTAAAGGATGTGATAAATGGACACTTGGATAATAATGATCTGATTGGGCAGAGTCAACATGGATTTATGAATGGGAAATCATGTTTAATGAACCTGTTGGAGTTTTTTTGAGGATGTTACTAACAGAATTGACAAAGGGAGTCGGTGGACGTGGTATACTTGGAGTTGATAAAGTCCCCCACAGGAGGCTGGTTAGCAAAATTAAAGCACATGGGATTCTTTGGCCTCCTTGTCTCGAGAGACAATGGGTAAGCACCTAGAGGTGGTCAGTAGTTTGTGGAGCAATGCCTGGAGTGGCTATAAAGGCCAATTCTAGAGTGACAGACTCTTCCACAGGCGCTGCAGATAAAATTGGTTGTTGGGACTGTGACACAGTTGACTCTCTCCTTGCGCTTCCGTCCTTTTTCCTGCCAACTGCTAAGTCTCTTCGACTCGCCACTCTTTACCCCGCCTTTATGACTGTCCGCCAGCTCTGGCGATCACTGGCAACTGACTCCCACAACTTGTGATCAATGTCACAGGACTTCATGTTGCGTTTGCAGACGTCTTTAAAGCGGAGACAAGGACGGCTGGTGGGTCTGATACCAGTGACGAGCTCGCCGTACAATGTGTCCTTGGGATCCTGCCATCTTCCATGCGGCTCACATGGCCAAGCCATCTCAAGCGCCGCTGGCTCAGTAGGGTGTATATGCTGGGGATGTTGGCCGCCTTGAGGACTTCTGCGTTGGAGATACGGTCCTGCCACCTGATGCCAAGGATTCTCCGGAGGCAGCAAAGATGGAATGAATTGAGACGTTGCTCTTGGCTGACATACATTACCCAGGCCTTGCTGGACATAGTATACTGGCATGCATTAAGAACTGGTGAACAGGCAGAAAACAGAGAGTAGGAATAAACAGGTCACTCTCGCGTTGACAGGCTGTGACTAGTGGGGTACCACAAGGATCAGTACTTGGGGTCTGAGCTGTTCACAATATAAATCAATGATTTGGATGTGGGGACCAAATGTAATATTTCCAAGTTCACAGATAACACAAAACTAGGTGGAAATGTCTGTTGTGAGGAAGATGCAAAGTGGCTTCAAGGGGATTTGGACAGACTTAGTGAGTGGGCAAGAACATGGCAGATGGAATATAATGTGGAAAAATGTGAGGTTATCCACTTTGGTAGGAGGAATAGATGTGCAGAGTATTTCTTAAATGGTAAGAGATTAGAAAGTGTAGATGTACAATGGGACCTGGGTGTCCTCGTCAATAAGTCACTGAAAGCTAACATGCAGGTGTAGCAAGCAATTAAGAAGGTTAATGGTATGTTAGCTTTTATTGCAAGAGGATTTGAGTACAGGCGTAGTGAAGTCTTGTTTCAGTTGTACATGAAGTGCTGTGTGGTCCCCTTACCTTAGGAGCTATGGCGAGGTCACTCCATAGTCACCTCACAGCGGCAAAAACAACACGGAAGGCAGCAGTTACGGGTTTTAAGTCCTGCTCAGTTGGCCTAGAGATTGGGTGCCACGGGTTGCCTTTGTCAGTGGGAGAGGTCATCGCAGCTCACTGGACAGCTACCGCCTCAAACCAGGCAGCCCCCGGTCAGTAAGGTTCTGTCCCGCCACAGTCCACCTGCTTCAATGGGTGCTTGTAGCTCAGGGTCATTGCCTGACAAGTGCACTGTAACACCGCACCAAACAGCATAACAATAAAAGGAAAGAAGGTACCAGCCCTTTGTTTTGCAAGCTGGAACATCAGAACTATGTGTCCTGGCCTGTTGGAAGACCTTACACAAAACGACGACTCTCGGAAGACCGCCATCATTAACATCAGTAGACTCAATGTGGACATTGCAGCACTTCAGGAGACATGCCTCCCTGCGAGTGGATCTCTAAGAGAGCAAGACTACACCTTCTTCTAGCAGGGTAGGGTACCTGAAGAACCAAGACAGCATGGAGTGGGCTTCGCCATCAGAAACTCTTTGCTCAGCATGTTAGAGCCACCCTCAAATGGCTCGGAACGCATACTGTCCATCCGACTGTTCACTGCCTCTGGTCCAGTACACCTACTCAGCATCTATGCTCCAAAACTCTGCTCCCCACCTGAAGTTAAAGACCAGTTCTACGAGGAACTCCATTATATCATTAGTAGCATCCCCAATACCGAACATTTGTTCCTGCTGGGGGACTTTAATGCCTGGGTTGGGGCCGACCATGACTCATGGCCCTCCTACCTTGGGCGTTAAGGCATTGGAAGGATGAATGAGAATGGACAGAGACTGCTGGAGTTGTGTACCTATCATAACCTCTGCATCACCAACTCGTTCTTTCATACTAAACCCTGTCACCAGGTTTCATGAAGAGACCCAAGATCACGTTGTTGGCACCAGCTAGACGTCATCGTCACAAGGCGAGCCTCTTTAAATAGTGTTCAAATCACACGCAGCTTCCACAGTGCAGACTGCGACACCGACCACTCCCTGGTGTGCAGCAAGATTAAACTCAAACCAAAGAAGCTGCATCACTCCAAGCAGAAGGGCTGCCCACGCATCAACACTAGCAGAATTTCTTATCCACAGCTGTTACATAAGTTTCTAAATTCACTTGAAAAAACCCTTCAAAACACTCCCACAGGGGATGCAGAGACCAAGTGGGCCCACATCAGAGACGTCATCTATGACTCAGCAATGACCACCTATGGCAAATGTGTGAAGCAGAATGCAGACTGGTTTCAATCTCTCTTTGAAGAGCTGGAACCCGTCATGTCCGCGAAGCGCATTGCACTGTTGAACGACAAGAAAGCCCCCAGCGAGTTAACATCCGTAGCACTTAAAGCAGCCAGAAGCACTGCACAAAGAACAGCCAGGCGCTGTGCAAATGACGACTGGTAACACCTATGCAGTCGTATTCAGCTGGCCTCCGACACCGAAAACATCAGAGGAATGTTTGATAGCATTAAGAGAGCTTTTGGGCCAACCATCAAGAAGATCGCCCCCCCCCCTTCAAGTCTAAATCTGGGGACACAATCACTGACCAACGCAAGCAAATGGACCGCTGGGTGGAGCACTACCGAGAACTGTACTCCAGGGAAAATGTTGTCACTGAGACCGCCCTCAATGCAGCCCAGTCTCTGCCAGTCATGGATGAGCTGGACAAACAGCCAACAAAATTGGAACTCAGTGATGACATTGATTCTCTAGCCAGTAGAAACGCCCCTGGAAAGGACAGCATTACCTCTGAAATAATCAAGAGTGCCAAGCCTGCTATACTCTCAGCACTCCATGAACTGCTTTGCCTGTGCTGGGATGAGGGAGCAGTACCACAGGACATGCGCGATGCCAATATCATCACCCTCGATAAAAACAAGGGTGACCTCGGTGACTGCAACAACTACCGTGGAATCTCCCTGCTCAGCATAGTGTGGAAAGTCTTCGCTCAAGTCATTTCAAACAGGCTCCAGAAGCTGGCTGAGCGTGTCTACCCTGAGGCAAAGTGTGGCTTTTAAGCAGAGAGATCCAGGGACATGCTGTTCTCCCTTCGCCAGCTATAAGAGAAATGCCATGAACAACAGATGTCCCTCTACTTTGCTTTCATAGATCTCACCAAAGCCTTTGACCTCATCAAAGAACAAAGAACAGTACAGCACAGGAACAGGTCATTCGGCCCTCCAAGCCTGCGCCGATCTTGATGCCTGCCTAAACTAAAACCTTCTGCACTTCCGGGGTCCGTATCCCTCTATTCCCATCCTATTCATGTATTTGTCAAGATGTCTCTTAAATGTCTCTATGGTACCTGCTTCCATCACCTCCCCCGGCAACAAGTTCCAGGCACTCACCACCCTCTGTGTAAAGAACTTGCCTCGCACATCCCCTCTAAACTTTGCCCCTCTCACCTTAAACCTATGTCCCCTAGTAACTGACTCTTCCACCCTCGTCACCAGACGTGGTCTCTTCAGACTACTAGAAAAGATCGGATGTCCACCAAAGCTACTAAGTATCATCACCTCATTCCATGACAATATGAAAGGCACAATTCAGCAGAGCGGTGCCTCATCAGACCCCTTTCCTATCCTGAGTGGCGTGAAACAGGGCTGTGTTCTCGCACCTACACTGTTTGGGATCTTCTTCTCACTGCTGCTCTCACATGCATTCAAGGCTTCAGAGGAAGGAATTTTCCTCCACACAAGATCAGGGTGCAGGTTGTTCAACCTTGCCCGTCTTAGAGTGAAGACCAAAGTACGGAAACTCAGGGAACTCCTCTTTGCTGACGATGCTGCATTAACATCCCACACAGAAGAGTGTCTACAGAGACTCTTCGACAGGATTGCGGCTGCCTGCAATGAATTTGGCCTAACCATCAGCCTCAAGAAAATGAATATTATGGGACAGGACGTCAGAAATGCTCCATCCATCAATATCGGCGACAACACTCTGGAAGTAGTTCAAGAGTTCACCTACCTCGGCTCAACTATTACCAGTATCCTGTCTCTCGATGCAGAAATCAACAAGCACATGGGAAAGGCGTCCGCTGCTATGTCCAGACTGGTCAAGAGTGTGTGGGAAAATGGCGCACTGACATGGAACACAAAAGTCTGAGTGTACCAAGCCTGTGTCCTCAGTACCTTGCTCTACGTCAGCGAGGCCTGGACAATGTATGTCAGCCAAGAGCGACGTCTCAATGCATTTCATCTTCGTGGCCTCCGGAGAATCCTTGGCATCAGGTGGCAGGACCGTATCTCCAACGCAGAAGTCCTCAAGGCGGCCAACATCCCCAGCATATACACCCTACTGAGTCAGCGGCGCTTGAGATGGCTTGGCCATGTGAGCCGCATGGAAGATGGCAGGATCCCAAGGACACATTGTACAGCAAGCTCGCCACTGGTATCAGACCCACCGGCCGTCCATGTCTCCGTTTTAAAGACGTCTGCAAACGTAACATGAAGTCCTGTGACATTGATCACAAGTCGTGGGAGCCAGTTGCCAGTGATCGCCAGAGCTGGCGGGCAGCCATAAAGGCGGGGCTAAAGTGTGGCGAGTCGAAGAGACTTAGTAGTTGGCAGGAAAAAAGGCAGAAGTGCAAGGGGCGAGCCAACTGTGTAACAGCCCCGACAACCAATTTTATCTGCAGCGCCTGTGGAAGAGTCTGTCACTCTAGAATTAGCCTTTATAGCCACTCCAGGCGCTGCTTCACAAACCACTGACCACCTCCAGGCGCTTACCCATTGTCTCTCGAGACAAGGAGGCCAAAGAACCTCAGGAAGGAAATAAAAGCAAAATACTGCGGCTGCTTTCGTTTTCACAGCCACATCTCCTTCCCCAGTGACTGTCTCCGGCTCCGACTTATTCCACGTGGATTCCAACTGCAGTTTCACCCATCATGTTTTGAATCCACCCAGGATTACAGGTATCTCCGAGAAATACAACGTTCCTCGGACTGCTACTTGCTGCATCCTGAGACCCACACTCAGTGCTATGCACCGCCACATGTACACACTGAACCTCTCTCTCCAGCAGCACCGCCTCACCTTATCTCAAAGCTGTTCTACTCTGCAGTTTCATTTCATCCTTCGTCTTATCCGACGCATTAACAAAAAACTTTTTTTCTTCCTTTCAAGTGTCAAGGAATGCAATCTCCAACAGCTGATGGGGACTAATGCCCCTCCAGATCCTTCTTCCCCTTCACTTCCCTCTGACCCCACCCCTTCTGATCTGACCCCTTGCTGTGTATTCACTATAGCCTCTGACCTCCCCCTCTCTGACGCTGAATGCTCTGTACTCAGCAAAGGTCTCAGTTTTATCCCCTTATGCCCCCACCTCAATGAATTTCGCGCTCGGCATGACGTTGAGCTCTTCTTCCGTCGCCTCCGCCTCCGGGCTCACTTCTTTGACCAGGAGTCCTCCCCCCGACCAGCAGACCCATTCACCCGCCTCCAGCATTCTCCCTCTTCCTGGACCCCTCCCCCTGGCCTCTTACCCGCTCTTGATCTCTTCATTGAAAACTGTCGGCGCGACATTAGTCATCTCAATTTCTCTGCCCCCCTCACTCACTCGAACCTGTCCCCCTCTGAACTTGAGGCACTCTGTTCTCTCAGGTCTAACCCCGACATTGTCATCAAACCTGCAGACAAGGGTGGTGCTGTTGTTGTATGGCGTACCGACCTCTACCTTGCAGAAGCTCAACGCCAACTCACAGACACTTCTTCCTACCTCCCTCTGGACCATGACCCCACCACCGAACATCAAGCCACCGTCCAAAGGACTGTCACTGACCTCATCTCCTCTGGAGATCTTCCCTCTACAGCTTCCAACCTCATAGTCCCGCAACCCCAGACAGTCCGCTTCTACCTCCTTCCCAAAATCCACAAACAGGACTGTCCTGGCAGACCCATTGTGTCAGCCTGCTCCTGCCCCACTGAACTTATTTCTTCCTATCTTGACTTTATCTTTTCGCCCCTGGTCCAGTCTCTTCCCACCGACATCCGTGACTCTTCTGATGCCCCATGTCATTTTGACAATTTCCAGTTTCCTGGTCCCAACCGCCTCCTCTTCACTATGGACGTCCAATCTCTCCACACCTCCATCCCCCACCAGGATGGTCTGAGGGCTCTCCGCTTCATCCTGGAACAGAGGCCCAACCAGTCCCCATCCACCACCACCCTCCTCCGCCTGGCTGAACTTGTTCTCACATTGAACAACTTCTCCTTCAACCCCACTCACTTCCTTCAAGTAAAAGGTGTTGCTATGGGTACCCACATGGGTCCCAGTTATGCCTGTCTTTATGTGGGATATGTCAAACATTTCTTGTTCCAGTCCTACTCAGGCCCCCTCCCCCAACTCTTTTCCCGGTACATTGATGACTGTACCGGTGCCGTTTCCTGCTCCCGCCCCGAACTGGAAAACTTTATCAACTTTGCTTCTAATTTCCACCCTTCTCTCACATTTACATGGTCCATCTCTGACACTTCCCTTCCCTTCCTCGACTTCTCTGTCTCCATCTCTGGTGATAGGCTGACTACTAATATTCATTATAAACCCACCGACTCCCACAGTGGTTAGCACCGCAGTGGTTAGCACCGCAGCCTCACAGCTCCAGCGACCCGGGTTCAATTCTGGGTACTGCCTGTGTGGAGTTTGCAAGTTCTCCCTGTGTCTGCGTGGGTTTTCTCCGGGTGCTCCGGTTTCCTCCCACTAGCAAAAAGACTTGCAGGTTGGTAGGTAAATTGGCCATTGTAAATTGCCCCTAGTATAGGTAGCTGGTAGGGAAATATAGCAACAGGTGGGGATGTAGTAGGAATATGGGATTAGCGTCGGATTAGTATAAATGGGTGGTTGATGGTCGGCACAGACTCGGTGGGCTGAAGGGCCTGTTTCAGTGCTGTATCTCTAAACTAAACAACTACCTCAACTACACTTCTTCACACCCTACCTCCTGTAAGGACTCCATTCCATTCTCCCAGTTTCTCCGTCTCCGACGCATCTGCTCTGATGATGCTACCTTCCATGACGGTGCTTCTGATATGACCTCCTTTTTCCTCAACCGAGGATTTCCCCCCACTGTGGTTGACAGGGCCCTCAACCGTGTCCGGCCCATTTCCAGCACCTCTACCCTCACCCCTTCCCCTCCCTCCCAGAACCGTGACAGGGTTCCCCTTGTCCTCACTTTTCATCCCACCAGCCTCCATATCCAAAGGATCATCCTCCGCCACCTCCAGCGTGATGCCACTACCAGTCGCATCTTCCCCTCCCTTCCCCTGTCAGCATTCCGAAGGGATCGTTCCCTCCGCGACACCCTGGTCCACTTCTCCATTACCCCCACCACCTCGTCCCCGTCCCATGGCACCTTCCCCTGCAATCGCAGGAGGTGTAATACCTGCCCATTTACCTCCTCACTCCTCACTATCCCAGGCCCCAAACACTCCTTTCAGGTGAAGCAGCGATTTACTTGTACTTCTTTCAATGTAGTATACTGTATTCGCTGCTCACAGTGTGGTCTCCTCTACATTGGGGAGACCAAGCGCAGACTGGGTGACCGCTTTGCGGAACATCTCCGCTCAGTCCGCAAGCAGGACCCCGAGCTTCCGGTTGCTTGCCATTGCAACACTCCCCCCTGCTCTCATGCTCACATCTCTGTCCTGGGATTGCTGCAGTGTTCCAGTGAACATCAACGCAAGCTCAAGAAATAGCAACTCATTTTCCGATTAGGCACACTACAGCCTGCCGGACTGAACATTGAGTTCAATCATTTCAGAGCATAACGGGCCCCCCCATTTTACTTTCATTTTTAGTTATTTTTTTTCTTTTTCCTTAAAAAAAATTTTTTTTTGCATTTATTTTATTTTATTTCATCTCAGTTTGTTCAGTTTGCTTGCCCACTGTTTTTTTTCATGTTTGTACTTGCGGCTGTTCAATTTTCAGTCCATTAACACCCTATCTGTACTAATGCTTTGTCTTTCAACACACCATTAACATATTGTTTGCCTTTGCTCCACGACCTTCTGGTCAGCTATTCTGTGACCTTGTCCTATCTACACCTTCTCCTTTGTTATCTCTTACCCCACCCCCGCTTTACTTGCTTATAACCTTTTACATTTCTAATATTTGCTGGTTCTGATGAAGGGTCACTGACCTGAAACGTTAACTCTGCTTCTCTCTCCACAGATGCGGTGGTGCAGTGGTTAGCATCACAGCCTCACTGCTCCAGGGACCCGGGTTCGATTCTGGGTACTGCCTGTGCGGAGTGTGCAAGTTCTCCCTGTGACCGCGTGGGTTTCTGCCGGGTGCTCCAATTTCCTCCCACAGCCAAAGACTTGCAGGTTGATAGGTAAATTGGCTGTTGTAAATTGCCCCGGGTGTAGGTAGGTGGTAGGGAATATGGGATTACTGCAGGGTTAGTATAAATGGGTGGTTGATGGTCAGCACAGACTCGGTGGGCCGAAGGGCCTCTTCTGCACTGTATTATTCTGTGACTCTGTGATTCTGAGCAGGCTCGATGGGCTGAATGGCCTACTCCTGTTCCTATGTTACTAATCAGAGAATGGTTACAAAACAGGAGGAGGCCATTCGGCCCATTGTGACCATGTCAGTTTTCTGCAAGGGCAATGCACCTAGTTCCACACCCTCGCCTTTTCCCTGTAGCCCTGCAACATTTTTCACTTCAGATAATTATCTAATTCTCTTTTGAAGGCCTCGATGTAATCTCCCTCCACCACACTCTCAGACGGTGTGTTCCAGATCCTAAACACTCACTGAAGCTGCCTCCACCACTCTCTCAGACAGTGCATTCCAGATCCTAAACACTCACTGAAGCTGCCTCCACCACACTCTCAGACAGTTCATTCCAGATCCTAAACACTCACTGAACCTGCCTCCACCACTCTCTCAGACAGTGCATTCCAGATCCTAAACACTCACTGAAGCTGCCTCCACGACACTCTCCAGCAGTGCAATCCTGATCCTAAACACTCACTGAACCTGCCTCTACCACACTCTCAGACAATGAATTCCACATCCTAAACACTCACTGAACCTGCCTCCACCACACTCTCAGACAGTGCATTCCAGATCCTAAACACTCACTGAACCTGCCTCCACCACACTCTCAGACAGTGCATTCCAGATCCTAAACACACACTGAACCTGCCTCCACCACAGTCTCCGGCAGTGCATTCCATATCCTAAACACTCACAGAACCTGCCTCCACCACACTCTCAGACAGTGCATTCCAGATCCTAAACACTCACTGAACCTGCCTCCACCACACTCTCAGACAGTGAATTCCAGATTCTACACATACACTGAACCTGCCTCCACCACAGTCTCCGGCAGTGCATTCCATATCCTAAACACTCACTGAACCTGCCTCCACCACACTCTCAGACAGTGCATTCCAGATCCTAAACACACACTGAACCTGCCTCCACCACACTCTCAGACAGTGAATTCCAGATCCTAAACACACACTGAACCTGCCTCCACCACACTCTCAGACAGTGCATTCCAGATCCTAAACACACACTGAACCTGCCTCCACCACACTCTCAGACAGTGCATTCCAGATCCTAAACACACACTGAACCTGCCTCCACCACACTCTCAGACAGTGCATTCCAGATCCTAAACACACACTGAACCTGCCTCCACCACACTCTCAGACAGTGAATTCCAGATCCTACACACACACTGAACCTGCCTCCACCACAGTCTCCGGCAGTGCATTCCAGATCCTAAACACTCATTGAACCTGCCTCCACCACACTCTCAGACAGTGCATTCCAGATCCTAAACACTCACTGAACCTGCCTCCACCACACTCTCAGACAGTGCATTCCATATCCTAAACACTCACAGAACCTGCCTCCACCACACTCTCAGACAGTGCATTCCAGATCCGAAACACTCACTGAAACTGCCTCCACCACACTCTCAGACAGTGCATTCCAGATCCTAAACACTCACTGAACCTGCCTCAACCACACTATCAGACAGTGCATTCCAGATCCTGAACACTCACTGAACCTGCCTCCATCACACTCTCAGACAGTGCATTCCAGATCCACAAAACTCACTAAACCTGCCTCCACCACACTCTCAGACAGTGCATTCCATATCCTAAACACTCACAGAACCTGCCTCCACCACACTCTCAGACAGTGCGTTCCAGATCCGAAACACACACTGAAACTGCCTCCAACACACTCTCCGACAGTGCATTCCAGATCCTAAATACTCACTGAACCTGCCTCCACCACACTCTCAGACATTGCACTCCAGATCCTAAACACTCACTGAACTTGCCTCCACCACACTCTCAGACAGTGCATTCCAGATCCCAAACACACACTGAAACTGCCTCCACCACACTCTCAGACAGTGAATTCCAGATTCTAAACACTCACTGAACCTGCCTCCACCACACTCTCAGACAGTGCATTCCAGATCCTAAACACTCACAGAAACTGCCTCCACCACACTCTCAGACAGTGCATTCCAGATCCTAAACACTCACTGAACCTGCCTCCACCACACTCTCAGACAGTGCATTCCAGATCCTAAACACTCACTGAACCTGCCTCCAGCACACTCTCAGACAGTGCATTCCACATCCTAAACACTCACTGAACCTGCCTCCACCACACTCTCAGACAGTGCAGTCCATATCCTAAACACTCACTGAACCTGTCTGCACCACACTCTCAGACAGTGCAGTCCATATCCTAAACACTCACTGATCCGGCCACCATCCCACTCTCAGACAGTGCATTCCAGATCCTAAACACTCACTGAACCTGCCTCCACCACACTCTCAGACAGTGCATTCCATATCCTAAACACTCACTGATCCGGCCACCATCCCACTCTCAGACAGTGCATTCCAGATCCTAAACACTCACTGAACCTGCCTCCACCACACTCTCAGACAGTGCAGTCCATATCCTAAACACTCACTGATCCGGCCACCATCCCACTCTCAGACAGTGCATTCCAGATCCTAAACACTCACTGAACCTGCCTCCACCACACTCTCAGACAGTGCATTCCAGATCCTAAACACTCACTGAACCTGCCTCCACCATACTCTTAGACAGTGCATTCCAGATCCTAAACACTCACTGAACCTGCCTCCAGTACAGTCTCAGACAGTGCACTCCAGATCCTAAACACTCACTGAACCTGCCTCCACCACACTCTCAGACAGTGCAGTCCATATCCTAAACACTCACTGATCCGGCCACCATCCCACTCTCAGACAGTGCATTCCAGATCCTAAACACTCACTGAACCTGCCTCCACCACACTCTCAGACAGTGCATTCCAGATCCTAAACACTCACTGAACCTGCCTCCACCATACTCTTAGACAGTGCATTCCAGATCCTAAACACTCACTGAACCTGCCTCCAGTACAGTCTCAGACAGTGCACTCCAGATCCTAAACACTCACTGAACCTGCCTCCACCACATTCTCAGACAGTGCATTCCAGATCCTAAACACTCACTGATCCGGCCACCATCCCACTCTCAGACAGTGCATTCCAGATCCTGAACACTCACTGAACCTGCCTCCACCACACTCTCAGACAGTGCATTCCAGATCCTAAACACTCACTGAACCTGCCTCCACCACACTATCAGACAGTGCATTCCAGATCCTGAACACTCACTGAACCTGCCTCCATCACACTCTCAGACAGTGCATTCCAGATCCTAAACACTCACTGAACCTGCCTCCACCGCTCTCTCAGACAGTGCATTCCAGATCCTAAACACTCACTGAAAGTGCCTCCCCCGTACTCTCAGACAGTGCAGTCCAGATACTAAACACTCACTGAACCGGCCACCATCACACTCTCACAGTGCATTCCAGATCCAAAACAGACACTGAACCTGCCTCCATCACACTCTCAGACAGTGCATTCCAGATCCTAAACACTCACTGAACCTGCCTTCACCGCTCTCTCAGACAGTGCATTCCAGATCCTAAACACTCACTGAAGCTGCCTCCACCACACTCTCAGGCAGTGCACTCCAGATCCTAAACACTCACTGAACCTGCCTCCACCACACTCTCAGACAGTGCATTCCAGATCCTAAACACTCACTGAACCTGCCTCCACCACACTCTCAGACAGTGCATTCCAGATCCTAAACACTCACTGAACCTGCCTCCACCACACTCTCAGACAGTGCATTCCAGATCCTAAATACTCACTGAACCTGCCTCCACCACACTCTCAGGCAGTGCATTCCAGATCCCAAACACTCACTGAACCTGCCTCCCCCGTACTCTCAGACAGTGAATTCCAGATCCTAAACACTCACTGAACCTGCCTCCACCGCTCTCTCAGACAGTGCATTCCAGATCCACAAAACTCACTGAACCTGCCTCCACCACACTCTCAGACAGTGCATTCCAGATCCTAAACACTCACTGAACCTGCCTCCAGTACAGTCTCAGACAGTGCACTCCAGATCCTAAACACTCACTGAACCTGCCTCCACCACATTCTCAGACAGTGCATTCCAGATCATGAACACTCACTGAACCTGCCTCCATCACACTCTCAGACAGTGCATTCCAGATCCTAAACACTCACTGAACCTGCCTCCAGTACAGTCTCAGACAGTGCACTCCAGATCCTAAACACTCACTGAACCTGCCTCCACCACATTCTCAGACAGTGCATTCCAGATCATGAACACTCACTGAACCTGCCTCCATCACACTCTCAGACAGTGCATTCCAGATCCTAAACACTCACAGAACCTGCCTCCACCACACTCTCAGACAGTGCATTCCAGATCCTAAACACTCACTGATCCGGACACCATCCCACTCTCAGACAGTGCATTCCAGATCCTGAACACTCACTGAACCTGCCTCCACCACACTCTCAGACAGTGCATTCCAGATCCTAAACACTCACTGAACCTGCCTCCACCACACTATCAGACAGTGCATTCCAGATCCTGAACACTCACTGAACCTGCCTCCACCGCTCTCTCAGACAGTGCATTCCAGATCCTAAACACTCACTGAAAGTGCCTCCCCCGTACTCTCAGACAGTGCATTCCAGATCCTGAACACTCACTGAACCTGCCTCCATCACACTCTCAGACAGTGCATTCCAGATCCTAAACACTCACTGAACCTGCCTCCACCGCTCTCTCAGACAGTGCATTCCAGATCCTAAACACTCACTGAAAGTGCCTCCCCCGTACTCTCAGACAGTGCAGTCCAGATACTAAACACTCACTGAACCGGCCACCATCACACTCTCACAGTGCATTCCAGATCCAAAACAGACACTGAACCTGCCTCCATCACACTCTCAGACAGTGCATTCCAGATCCTAAACACTCACTGAACCTGCCTTCACCGCTCTCTCAGACAGTGCATTCCAGATCCTAAACACTCACTGAAGCTGCCTCCACCACACTCTCAGGCAGTGCACTCCAGATCCTAAACACTCACTGAACCTGCCTCCACCACACTCTCAGACAGTGCATTCCAGATCCTAAACACTCACTGAACCTGCCTCCACCACACTCTCAGACAGTGCATTCCAGATCCTAAACACTCACTGAACCTGCCTCCACCACACTCTCAGATAGTGCATTCCAGATCCTAAATACTCACTGAACCTGCCTCCACCACACTCTCAGGCAGTGCATTCCAGATCCCAAACACTCACTGAACCTGCCTCCCCCGTACTCTCAGACAGTGAATTCCAGATCCTAAACACTCACTGAACCTGCCTCCACCGCTCTCTCAGACAGTGCATTCCAGATCCACAAAACTCACTGAACCTGCCTCCACCACACTCTCAGACAGTGCATTCCAGATCCTAAACACTCACTGAACCTGCCTCCACCACACTCTTAGACAGTGCATTCCAGATCCTAAACACTCACTGAACCTGCCTCCAGTACAGTCTCAGACAGTGCACTCCAGATCCTAAACACTCACTGAACCTGCCTCCACCACATTCTCAGACAGTGCATTCCAGATCATGAACACTCACTGAACCTGCCTCCATCACACTCTCAGACAGTGCATTCCAGATCCTAAACACACACTGAAACTGCCTCCACCACACTCTCAGACAGTGCATTCCAGATCCTAAACACTCACAGAACCTGCCTCCACCACACTATCAGACAGTGCATTCCAGATCCTGAACACTCACTGAACCTGCCTCCACCACACTCTCAGACAGTGCATTCCAGATCCTAAACACTCACTGATCCGGCCACCATCCCACTCTCAGACAGTGCATTCCAGATCCTGAACACTCACTGAACCTGCCTCCACCACACTATCAGACAGTGCATTCCAGATCCTGAACACTCACTGAACCTGCCTCCACCGCTCTCTCAGACAGTGCATTCCAGATCCTAAACACTCACTGAAAGTGCCTCCCCCGTACTCTCAGACAGTGCATTCCAGATCCTAAACACTCACTGAACCTGCCTCCACCACACTCTCAGACAGTGCATTCCACATCCTAAACACTCACTGAACCTGCCTCCACCACACTCTGAGACAGTGTATTCCAGATCCAAAACACTCACTGAACCTGCCTCCACCACACTCTCAGACAGTGCATTCCAGATCCTAAACACTCACTGAACCTGCCTCCACCGCTCTCTCAGACAGTGCATTCCAGATCCTAAACACTCACTGAAAGTGCCTCCCCCGTACTCTCAGACAGTGCATTCCAGATCCTAAACACTCACTGAAAGTGCCTCCCCCGCACTCTCAGACAGTGCATTCCAGATCCTAAACACTCACTGAACCTGCCTCCACCGCTCTCTCAGACAGTGCATTCCAGATCCTAAACACTCACTGAAGCTGCCTCCACCGCTCTCTCAGACAGTGCATTCCAGATCCTAAACACTCACTGAAAGTGCCTCCCCCGTACTCTCAGACAGTGCATTCCAGATCCTAAACACTCACTGAACCTGCCTCCACCGCTCTCTCAGACAGTGCATTCCAGATCCTAAACACTCACTGAACCTGCCTCCACCACACTCTCAGACAGTGCATTCCAGATCCTAAACACTCACTGAACCTGCCTCCACCACACTCTCAGACAGTGCATTCCAGATCCTAAATACTCACTGAACCTGCCTCCACCACACTCTCAGACAGTGCATTCCAGATCCTAAATACTCACTGAACCTGCCTCCACCACACTCTCAGACAGTGCATTCCAGATCCTAAACACTCACTGAACCTGCCTCCACCGCTCTCTCAGACAGTGCATTCCAGATCCTAAACACTCACTGAAGCTGCCTCCACCACACTCTCAGGCAGTGCACTCCAGATCCTAAACACTCACTGAACCTGCCTCCACCACACTCTCCGGCAGTGCATTCCAGATCCTAAACACTCACTGAACCTGCCTCCACCACACTCTCAGACAGTGCATTCCAGATCCTAAACACTCACTGAACCTGCCTCCACCACACTCTCAGACAGTGTATTCCAGATCCTAAATACTCACTGAACCTGCCTCCACCACACTCTCAGGCAGTGCATTCCAGATCCCAAACACACACTGAACCTGCCTCCACCACACGCTCAGACAGTGCATTCCAGATCATGAACACTCACTGAACCTGCCTCCACCACACCCTCGGACAGTGCATTCCAGATCCGAAACACACACTGAAACTGCATCCACCACACTCTCAGACAGTGCATTCCAGATCCACAAAACTCACTAAACCTGCCTCCACCACACTCTCAGACAGTGCATTCCAGATCCTAAACACTCACTGAAAGTGCCTCCCCCGTACTCTCAGACAGTGCATTCCAGATCCTAAACACTCACTGAAAGTGCCTCCCCCGCACTCTCAGACAGTGCATTCCAGATCCTAAACACTCACTGAACCTGCCTCCACCGCTCTCTCAGACAGTGCATTCCAGATCCTAAACACTCACTGAAGCTGCCTCCACCGCTCTCTCAGACAGTGCATTCCAGATCCTAAACACTCACTGAAAGTGCCTCCCCCGTACTCTCAGACAGTGCATTCCAGATCCTAAACACTCACTGAACCTGCCTCCACCGCTCTCTCAGACAGTGCATTCCAGATCCTAAACACTCACTGAACCTGCCTCCACCACACTCTCAGACAGTGCATTCCAGATCCTAAACACTCACTGAACCTGCCTCCACCACACTCTCAGACAGTGCATTCCAGATCCTAAATACTCACTGAACCTGCCTCCACCACACTCTCAGACAGTGCATTCCAGATCCTAAATACTCACTGAACCTGCCTCCACCACACTCTCAGACAGTGCATTCCAGATCCTAAACACTCACTGAACCTGCCTCCACCGCTCTCTCAGACAGTGCATTCCAGATCCTAAACACTCACTGAAGCTGCCTCCACCACACTCTCAGGCAGTGCACTCCAGATCCTAAACACTCACTGAACCTGCCTCCACCACACTCTCCGGCAGTGCATTCCAGATCCTAAACACTCACTGAACCTGCCTCCACCACACTCTCAGACAGTGCATTCCAGATCCTAAACACTCACTGAACCTGCCTCCACCACACTCTCAGACAGTGTATTCCAGATCCTAAATACTCACTGAACCTGCCTCCACCACACTCTCAGGCAGTGCATTCCAGATCCCAAACACACACTGAACCTGCCTCCACCACACGCTCAGACAGTGCATTCCAGATCATGAACACTCACTGAACCTGCCTCCACCACACCCTCGGACAGTGCATTCCAGATCCGAAACACACACTGAAACTGCATCCACCACACTCTCAGACAGTGCATTCCAGATCCACAAAACTCACTAAACCTGCCTCCACCACACTCTCAGACAGTGCATTCCAGATCCTAAACACTCACTGAACCTGGCTCCACCACACTCTCAGACAGTGCATTCCAGATCCTAAACACTCACTGAACCTGCCTCCACCACACTATCAGACAGTGCATTCCAGATCCTGAACACTCACTGAACCTGCCTCCACCACACGCTCAGACAGTGCATTCCAGATCCTAAACACTCACTGAACCTGCCTCCACCACACTATCAGACAGTACATTCCAGATCCGAAACACACACTGAAACTGCCTCCACCACACTCTCAGACAGTGCATTCCAGATACTAAACACTCACTGAACCTGCCTCCACCACATTCTCAGACAGTGCATTCCAGATCCTAAACACTCACTGAAACTGCCTCCACCACACTCTCAGACAGTACATTCCAGATCCTAAACACACACTGAAACTGCCACCACCACACTCTCAGACAGTGCATTCCAGATCCTAAACACTCACTGAACCTGCCTCCACCACATTCTCAGACAGTGCATTCCAGATCCTAAACACTCACTGAAACTGCCTCCACCACACTCTCAGACAGTACATTCCAGATCCTAAACACACACTGAAACAGCCTCCACCACACTCTCAGACAGTGCATTCCAGATCCTAAACACTCACTGAACCTGCCTCCACCACACTATCAGACAGTGCATTCCAGATCCTAAACACTCACAGAACCTGCCTCCACCACACTCTCAGACAGTGCGTTCCAGATACGAAACACACACTGAAACTGCCTCCAACACACTCTCCGACAGTGCATTCCAGATCCTAAATACTCACTGAACCTGCCTCCACCACACTATCAGACAGTGCATTCCAGATCCTGAACACTCACTGAACCTGCCTCCACCACACTCTCAGACAGTGCACTCCAGATCCCAAACACTCACTGAACTTGCCTCCACCACACTCTCAGACAGTGCATTCCAGATCCTAAACACTCACTGAAACTGCCTCCACCACACTCTCAGACAGTGAATTCCAGATCCTAAACACTCACTGAACCTGCCTCCACCACACTCTCAGACAGTGCATTCCAGATCCTAAACACTCACTGAACCTGCCTCCACCACACTCTCAGACAGTGTATTCCAGATCCTAAACACTCACTGAACCTGCCTCCACCACACTCTCAGACAGTGCATTCCAGATCCTAAACACTCACTGAACCTGCCTCCACCACACTCTCAGACAGTGCATTCCAGATCCTAAACACTCACTGAAACTGCCTCCACCACACTCTCAGACAGTGCATTCCAGATCCCAAACACACACTGAAACTGCCTCCACCACACTCTCAGACAGTGAATTCCAGATCCTAAACACTCACTGAACCTGCCTCCACCACACTCTCAGACAGTGCATTCCAGATCCTAAACACTCACTGAACCTGCCTCCACCACACTCTCAGACAGTGAATTCCAGATCCTACACACACACTGAACCTGCCTCCACCACAGTCTCCGGCAGTGCATTCCAGATCCTAAACACTCATTGAACCTGCCTCCACCACACTCTCAGACAGTGCATTCCAGATCCTGAACACTCACTGAACCTGCCTCCACCGCTCTCTCAGACAGTGCATTCCAGATCCTAAACACTCACTGAAAGTGCCTCCGCCGCTCTCTCAGACAGTGCATTCCAGATCCATAAAACTCACTGAACCTGCCTCCACCACAGTCTCAGACAGTGCATTCCAGATCCTAAACACTCACTGAACCTGCCTCCAGTACAGTCTCAGACAGTGCACTCCAGATCCTAAACACTCACTGAACCTGCCTCCACCACATTCTCAGACAGTGCATTCCAGATCATGAACACTCACTGAACCTGCCTCCACCACACTCTCAGACAGTGCATTCCAGATCCTAAACACTCACTGAACCTGCCTCCATCCCACTCTCAGACAGTGCATTCCAGATCCTGAACACTCACTGAACCTGCCTCCACCACACTCTCAGACAGTGCATTCCAGATCCTAAACACTCACTGAACCTGCCTCCACCACACTCTCAGACAGTGCATTCCAGATCCTAAACACTCACTGAACCTGCCTCCAGTACAGTCTCAGACAGTGCACTCCAGATCCTAAACACTCACTGAACCTGCCTCCACCACATTCTCAGACAGTGCATTCCAGATCATGAACACTCACTGAACCTGCCTCCATCACACTCTCAGACAGTGCATTCCAGATCCTAAACACTCACTGATCCGGCCACCATCCCACTCTCAGACAGTGCATTCCAGATCCTAAACACTCACTGAACCTGCCTCCACCACACTATCAGACAGTGCATTCCAGATCCTGAACACTCACTGAACCTGCCTCCACCGCTCTCTCAGACAGTGCATTCCAGATCCTAAACACTCACTGAAAGTGCCTCCGCCGCTCTCTCAGACAGTGCATTCCAGATCCATAAAACTCACTGAACCTGCCTCCACCACAGTCTCAGACAGTGCATTCCAGATCCTAAACACTCACTGAACCTGCCTCCAGTACAGTCTCAGACAGTGCACTCCAGATCCTAAACACTCACTGAACCTGCCTCCACCACATTCTCAGACAGTGCATTCCAGATCATGAACACTCACTGAACCTGCCTCCACCACACTCTCAGACAGTGCATTCCAGATCCTAAACACTCACTGAACCTGCCTCCACCACACTATCAGACAGTGCATTCCAGATCCTGAACACTCACTGAACCTGCCTCCACCACACTCTCAGACAGTGCATTCCAGATCCTAAACACTCACTGAACCTGCCTCTACCGCTCTCTCAGACAGTGCATTCCAGATCCTAAACACTCACTGAAAGTGCCTCCCCCGTACTCTCAGACAGTGCATTCCAGATCCTAAACACTCACTGAAAGTGCCTCCCCCGTACTCTCAGACAGTGCATTCCAGATCCTAAACACTCACTGAACCTGCCTCCACCGCTCTCTCAGACAGTGCATTCCAGATCCTAAACACTCACTGAAGCTGCCTCCACCACACTCTCAGGCAGTGCCCTCCAGATCCTAAACACTCACTGAACCTGCCTCCACCACACTCTCCGGCAGTGCATTCCAGATCCTAAACACTCACTGAACCTGCCTCCACCACACTCTCAGACAGTGCATTCCAGATCCTAAACACTCACTGAACCTGCCTCCACCACACTCTCAGACAGTGCATTCCAGATCCTAAATACTCACTGAACCTGCCTCCACCACACTCTCAGACAGTGCATTCCAGATCCTAAATACTCACTGAACCTGCCTCCACCACTCTCTCAGACAGTGCATTCCAGATCCTAAACACTCACTGAACCTGCCTCCACCGCTCTCTCAGACAGTGCATTCCAGATCCTAAACACTCACTGAAGCTGCCTCCACCACACTCTCAGGCAGTGCACTCCAGATCCTAAACACTCACTGAACCTGCCTCCACCACACTCTCCGGCAGTGCATTCCAGATCCTAAACACTCACTGAACCTGCCTCCACCACACTCTCAGACAGTGCATTCCAGATCCTAAACACTCACTGAACCTGCCTCCACCACACTCTCAGACAGTGCATTCCAGATCCTAAATACTCACTGAACCTGCCTCCACCACACTCTCAGGCAGTGCATTCCAGATCCCAAACACACACTGAACCTGCCTCCACCACACTCTCAGACAGTGCATTCCAGATCATGAACACTCACTGAACCTGCCTCCACCACACCCTCGGACAGTGCATTCCAGATCATGAACACTCACTGAACCTGCCTCCACCACACCCTCGGACAGTGCATTCCAGATCCCAAACACACACTGAACCTGCCTCCACCACACTCTCAGACAGTGCATTCCAGATCATGAACACTCACTGAACCTGCCTCCACCACACCCTCGGACAGTGCATTCCAGATCCGAAACACACACTGAAACTGCATCCACCACACTCTCAGACAGTGCATTCCAGATCCACAAAACTCACTAAACCTGCCTCCACCACACTCTCAGACAGTGCATTCCAGATCCTAAACACTCACTGAACCTGCCTCCACCACACTATCAGACAGTGCATTCCAGATCCTGAACACTCACTGAACCTGCCTCCATCACACTCTCAGACAGTGCATTCCAGATCCACAAAACTCACTAAACCTGCCTCCACCACACTCTCAGACAGTGCATTCCAGATCCTAAACACTCACTGAACCTGCCTCCACCGCTCTCTCAGACACTGCATTCCAGATCCTAAACACTCACTGAAAGTGCCTCCCCCGTACTCTCAGACAGTGCATTCCACATCCTAAACACTCACTGAACCTGCCTCCACCACACTCTCAGGCAGTGCATTCCAGATCCCAAACACACACTGAACCTGCCTCCACCACACTCTCAGACAGTGCATTCCAGATCCTAAACACTCACTGAACCTGCCTCCACCACACTCTCAGACAGTGCATTCCAGATCCTAAACACACACTGAAACTGCCTCCACCACACTCTCAGACAGTGCATTCCAGATCCTAAACACTCACAGAACCTGCCTCCACCACACTCTCAGGCAGTGCATTCCAGATCCTAAACACACACTGAAACTGCCTCCACCACACTCTCAGACAGTGCATTCCAGATCATGAAAACTCACTGAACCTGCCTCCACCACACTATCAGACAGTGCATTCCAGATCCTGAACACTCACTGAACCTGCCTCCACCACACTCTCAGACAGTGCATTCCAGATCATGAAAACTCACTGAACCTGCCTCCACCACACTATCAGACAGTGCATTCCAGATCCTAAACACTCACTGAACTTGCCTCCACCACACTCTCAGACAGTGCATTCCAGATCATGAAAACTCACTGAACCTGCCTCCACCACACTCTCAGACAGTACATTCCAGATCCTAAACACTCACTGAACCTGCCTCCACCACACTATCAGACAGTGCATTCCAGATCCTAAACACTCACTGAACCTGCCTCCACCACACTCTCAGGCAGTACATTCCAGATCCTGAACACTCACTGAACCTGCCTCCACCACTCTCTCAGACAGTGCATTCCAGATCCTAAACACTCACAGAACCTGCCTCCCCCGTACTCTCAGACAGTGAATTCCAGATCCTAAACACTCACTGAACCTGCCTCCACCACACTCTCAGGCTGTGCATTCCAGATCCTGAACACTCACTGAGCCTGCCTCCACCACACTCTCAGACAGTGCATTCCAGATCCTAACCACTCACTGAACCTGCCTCCACCACACTCTCAGGCAGTGCAATCCACATCCTAAACACTCACTGAACCTGCCTCCACCACACTCTCAGGCAGTGCATTCCAGATCCTAAACACTCACTGAACCTGCCTCCACCACACTCTCAGGCAGTGCATTCCAGATCCTGAACACTCACTGAACCTGCCTCCACCACACTCTCAGACAGTGCATTCCACATCCTAAACACTCACTGAACCTGCCTCCACCACACTCTCAGGCAGTGCATTCCACATCCTAAAAACTCACTGAAGCTCCCCCCACCACTCTCTCCGGCAGTGCATTCCAGATCCTAAACACTCACTGAAGCTGCCTCCAACACACTCTCAGGCAGTGCATTCCAGATCCTAAACACACACTGAACCTGCCTCCACCACACTCTCAGACTGTGCATTCCAGATCCTAAAGACACACTGAACCTGCCTCCACCACTCTCTCAGACAGTGCATTCCAGATCCTAAACACTCACTGAACCTGCCTCCACCACACTCTCAGACAGTGCATTCCAGATCCGAAACACTCACTGAACCTGCCTCCACCACACTCTCAGACAGTGTATTCCAGATCCTAAACACTCACTGAACCTGCCTCCACCACACTCTCAGGCAGTGCATTCCAGATCCGAAACACTCACTGAACCTGCCTCCACCACACTCTCAGACAGTGTATTCCAGATCCTAAACACTCACTGAACCTGCCTCCACCACACTCTCAGGCAGTGCATTCCAGATCCTAAACACTCACTGAACCTGCCTCCACCACACTCTCAGGCAGTGCATTCCAGATCCGAAACACTCACTGAACCTGCCTCCAACACACTCTCAGGCAGTGCATTCCACATCCTAAACACTCACTGAAGCTGCCTCCACCACACTCTCCGGCAGTGCATTCCAGATCCTAAACACTCACTGAACCTGCCTCCACCACACTCTCAGACAGTGCATTCCAGATCCTAAACACTCACTGAACCTGCCTCCACCACACTCTCAGACAGTGCATTCCAGATCCTAAATACTCACTGAACCTGCCTCCACCACACTCTCAGGCAGTGCATTCCAGATCCCAAACACACACTGAACCTGCCTCCACCACACTCTCAGACAGTGCATTCCAGATCATGAACACTCACTGAACCTGCCTCCACCACACCCTCGGACAGTGCATTCCAGATCATGAACACTCACTGAACCTGCCTCCACCACACCCTCGGACAGTGCATTCCAGATCCCAAACACACACTGAACCTGCCTCCACCACACTCTCAGACAGTGCATTCCAGATCATGAACACTCACTGAACCTGCCTCCACCACACCCTCGGACAGTGCATTCCAGATCCGAAACACACACTGAAACTGCATCCACCACACTCTCAGACAGTGCATTCCAGATCCACAAAACTCACTAAACCTGCCTCCACCACACTCTCAGACAGTGCATTCCAGATCCTAAACACTCACTGAACCTGCCTCCACCACACTATCAGACAGTGCATTCCAGATCCTGAACACTCACTGAACCTGCCTCCATCACACTCTCAGACAGTGCATTCCAGATCCACAAAACTCACTAAACCTGCCTCCACCACACTCTCAGACAGTGCATTCCAGATCCTAAACACTCACTGAACCTGCCTCCACCGCTCTCTCAGACACTGCATTCCAGATCCTAAACACTCACTGAAAGTGCCTCCCCCGTACTCTCAGACAGTGCATTCCACATCCTAAACACTCACTGAACCTGCCTCCACCACACTCTCAGGCAGTGCATTCCAGATCCCAAACACACACTGAACCTGCCTCCACCACACTCTCAGACAGTGCATTCCAGATCCTAAACACTCACTGAACCTGCCTCCACCACACTCTCAGACAGTGCATTCCAGATCCTAAACACACACTGAAACTGCCTCCACCACACTCTCAGACAGTGCATTCCAGATCCTAAACACTCACAGAACCTGCCTCCACCACACTCTCAGGCAGTGCATTCCAGATCCTAAACACACACTGAAACTGCCTCCACCACACTCTCAGACAGTGCATTCCAGATCATGAAAACTCACTGAACCTGCCTCCACCACACTATCAGACAGTGCATTCCAGATCCTGAACACTCACTGAACCTGCCTCCACCACACTCTCAGACAGTGCATTCCAGATCATGAAAACTCACTGAACCTGCCTCCACCACACTATCAGACAGTGCATTCCAGATCCTAAACACTCACTGAACTTGCCTCCACCACACTCTCAGACAGTGCATTCCAGATCATGAAAACTCACTGAACCTGCCTCCACCACACTCTCAGACAGTACATTCCAGATCCTAAACACTCACTGAACCTGCCTCCACCACACTATCAGACAGTGCATTCCAGATCCTAAACACTCACTGAACCTGCCTCCACCACACTCTCAGGCAGTACATTCCAGATCCTGAACACTCACTGAACCTGCCTCCACCACTCTCTCAGACAGTGCATTCCAGATCCTAAACACTCACAGAACCTGCCTCCCCCGTACTCTCAGACAGTGAATTCCAGATCCTAAACACTCACTGAACCTGCCTCCACCACACTCTCAGGCTGTGCATTCCAGATCCTGAACACTCACTGAGCCTGCCTCCACCACACTCTCAGACAGTGCATTCCAGATCCTAACCACTCACTGAACCTGCCTCCACCACACTCTCAGGCAGTGCAATCCACATCCTAAACACTCACTGAACCTGCCTCCACCACACTCTCAGGCAGTGCATTCCAGATCCTAAACACTCACTGAACCTGCCTCCACCACACTCTCAGGCAGTGCATTCCAGATCCTGAACACTCACTGAACCTGCCTCCACCACACTCTCAGACAGTGCATTCCACATCCTAAACACTCACTGAACCTGCCTCCACCACACTCTCAGGCAGTGCATTCCACATCCTAAAAACTCACTGAAGCTCCCCCCACCACTCTCTCCGGCAGTGCATTCCAGATCCTAAACACTCACTGAAGCTGCCTCCAACACACTCTCAGGCAGTGCATTCCAGATCCTAAACACACACTGAACCTGCCTCCACCACACTCTCAGACTGTGCATTCCAGATCCTAAAGACACACTGAACCTGCCTCCACCACTCTCTCAGACAGTGCATTCCAGATCCTAAACACTCACTGAACCTGCCTCCACCACACTCTCAGACAGTGCATTCCAGATCCGAAACACTCACTGAACCTGCCTCCACCACACTCTCAGACAGTGTATTCCAGATCCTAAACACTCACTGAACCTGCCTCCACCACACTCTCAGGCAGTGCATTCCAGATCCGAAACACTCACTGAACCTGCCTCCACCACACTCTCAGACAGTGTATTCCAGATCCTAAACACTCACTGAACCTGCCTCCACCACACTCTCAGGCAGTGCATTCCAGATCCTAAACACTCACTGAACCTGCCTCCACCACACTCTCAGGCAGTGCATTCCAGATCCGAAACACTCACTGAACCTGCCTCCAACACACTCTCAGGCAGTGCATTCCACATCCTAAACACTCACTGAAGCTGCCTCCACCACACTCTCAGGCAGTGCATTCCACATCCTGAACACTCACTGAACCTGCCTCCACCACACTCTCAGACAGTGCATTCCAGATCATAAACACTCACTGAACCTGCCTCCACCACACTCTCAGACTGTGCATTCCAGATCCTACACACTCACTGAACCTGCCTCCATCACACTCTCAGACAGTGCATTCCAGATCCTAAACACTCACTGACCCGGCCTCCATCACACTCTCAGACAGTGCATTCCAGATCCTAAACACTCACTGACCCGGCCTCCACCACACTCTCAGACAGTGCATTCCAGATCCTAAACACTCACTGAACCTGCCTCCACCACACTCTCAGACAGTGCATTCCACATCCTAAACACTCACTGAACCTGCCTCCACCACACTCTCAGACAGTGCATTCCAGATCCTAAACACTCACTGAACCTGCCTCCACCACACTCTCAGACAGTGCATTCCAGATCCTAAACACTCACTGAACCTGCCTCCACCACACTCTCAGACAGTGCATTCCAGATCCTAAACACTCACTGAACCTGCCTCCACCACACTCAGACAGTGCATTCCAGATCCTAAACACTCCCTGAACCTCCCTCCACCACACTCTCAGACAGTGCATTCCAGATCCTAAACACTCACTGAACCTCCCTCCACCACACTCTCAGGTGGGGCATTTCAGATCCTAAACACTTACTGAATAAAAATGTTTTTCCTCATGTGTCCGTTACTTCTTTTGTCAATCACATAGATCAGTGTCCTCTGGTTCTGGATCATTCCACCAATATGAACAGTTTCTCCCCTTCTACCCGGTCCAGACCCCTCATAATTTTGAACACCTCTGTCAAATCTCCTTTTAATCTTCTCTTCTCCAAGGAGAACAGCCCCAGCTTCTCCAATCTATCCACGTAACTGAAGTTCCTCATCCCTGGAACCATTCTTGTGAATCTTTTCTGCACCCTCTCGAATGTTTTATCATCCTTCCTAAAGTGTGGTGCCCAGAACTGGACACAATTATCCAGCTGAGGCCAAACCGGTGTTTTATTCAGGTGTATCATAACTTGTTGTTTTTGTACTCTATACCCCTTTTAGTAAAGCCCTGGATCCCGTATGCTTTATAAACTGCTTTCTCAAGCAGCCCTGAAACCGTCAACGATTTCTGCACATATATCCCCAGGTCCCTCTGCTCCTGGACCCCTCTAATTTATATTGCCTCTCTTTGTTCTTCCTGCCAAAATGAATTACTTCATACTTTTCTGCATTAAATTGCATCTGCCACTTGTCCGCCCATTCCACCAGATTGTCTATGTCCTCTCGAAGTTTATCACTATCCTCCTCACAGTTGCTAAATTTGCTGATGACACAAAGATAGGTAGGAAAGCAAGTTATGAAGAGGACATAAGGAAGAGGGATATAGATAGGTTAAATTAGTGGGCAACGATCTGGCAAATGGAGTATAATGTGGGAAAATGTGAAATTGTCCATTTTGGCAGAAAGAACAAAAAAGCATATTATCTAAATAGTGAGAGATTGCAGAGCTCTGAGATGCAGAGGGATCTGGGTGTCCGAGTGCATGAAGCACAAAAGTTTAGTCTGCAGGTACAGCAAGTAATTAGGAAAGCTAATAGAATGTTACTGTTTCTTTCGAGGGGAATTGAATACAAAAGTGGTGAGGTCATGCTTCAGTTATATAGGGCATTGGTGAGACCACATCTGGAGTACTGTGTCCAGTACTGGTCTCCTTATTTAAGGAAGTATGTAAATGTGTTGGAAGCAGTTCAGAGAAGGTTTGAGACTAATACCTGGAATGGGTGGGTTGTCTTATGAGGAAAGGTTGATCAGGCTCGGCTTGCATCCACTGGAGTTTAGAAGAGTAAGAGGCGACTTGATTGAAACATATAAGATCCTGAGGAGTGTTGACAGGGTGTCATAGAGAGATACAGCACTGAAACAGGCCCTTCAGCCCACCAAGTCTGTGCTGACCATCAGCCACCCATTTATACTAATCTACATTAACCCCACATTCCCTACCACATCCCCACGATTCTCCTACCACCTACCTACACTAGGGGCAATTTACAATGGCCAATTTACCTAGCAACCTGCAAGTCTTTGGCTGTGGGAGGAAACTGGAGCATCTGGCGGAAACCCACGCGGTCACAGGGAGAACTTGCAAACTCCACACAGGCAGTACCCAGAATCGAACCCGGGTCCCTGGAGCTGTGAGGCTGCGGTGCTAACCACTGCGCCACTCAATGGATGTGGAAAGGATGTTTCCCCTTGTGGGAGAATCTAGAACAAGAGGTCACTGTTTAGAAATAAGGAGTCACCCATTTAAGACAGAGATGAGGAGAATTTTTTTTCCCTCAGAGGTTTGTGAGTCTTTGGAATTCTTTTCCTCAAAAGGTGATGGAAGCAGAGTCTTTGAATATTTTTAAGGCAGTGGTAGATAGATTCTTGATGAGTAAGGGGGTGAAAGGTTATCAGGGGTAGACAGGAATGTGGTTTTGAGGTTACAGTAAGATCAGCCATGATCTTGTTGAATGGTGGAGCAGCTCAAGGGGTCGAGTGGCTGACTCCTGTTCCTCATCTGTATGTTCCTATATTCGTAAGTAGTTCACAATGCTTCCAAGTTTTGTGTTATCTGAAAATTTTGAAACTGTGCCCTGTACAGTTTCCCCAAGTCTCGGTCATTATTTATTTATTTATTTAGAGATACAGCACTCAAACAGGCCCTTCGGCCCACCGAGTCTGTGCCGACCAACAACCACCCATTTATACTAATCCTACATTAATCCCATATTTTCTACCACATCCCCACCATTCTCCTACCACCTACCTACACTAGGGGCAATTTACAATGGCCAATTTATCTACCAACCTGCAAGTCTTTGGCTGTGGGAGGAAACCAGAGCACCCGGCGAAAACCCACACAGTCACAGGGACAACTTGCAAACTCTGCACATAGATAAACAACATCAGGGCTTCCAACACTGATTCCTGGGGAATTCAATTATAGACCTTCCTGTTATGACCTCAGTGAGACTGTTAACATTAAAGCTTACATGAGATGGGAACTCCCCAGACCAATTTAAAGGTTTCACATTTTAAAATTTATAATAACAACTCAACTAAAAATCTCCATTAGTTAAATATTACTTTGTAAATAGCTGATACCCCAAATTACAGAGAAAGGTATTTTCTTCACTTATCAAAACAGTTGAAAAAACCTCACACCACACTTATACGTTACACAGCCCTCCTCGATGGTGAAATCCTTACAGCTAAAAGGCCCAAACTCCTCCCAGTTGCAATGGGTTGGATCTCCCAGACCTTTCTCAAAGTCAATGTCCTCTTTGCTCACTTCTTCTGAGCACTTTCGACCTGAACTTCCGTGAATAAGGTGATCCCTGGTGATCCTGTTGGGTCTTTTACTTCTCTGCAAACCTCAACTTTCAAAACAGGTTTAAGTTTTTGCAGCCTTTTGCTGTGTCAGTCTCCTGAGAGAGGGTGTTCTCTCTCTCTCTCTCCTCTCTGAGGTTGCCACCAATGCCTTCTTCCCAGTCTTCCTTACAGCCTGTCTGCCTTCTGAAAAATCTGCTGAATTTATCTGGAATCAAAAGTCATAGCCAATTGTCTTTCCCAATATGCAAAGTCCACAAGTCTGGCTACAGCAGGGCCACCCGGGCTTTCCATTGTTTCCAGGTGTTAGCAAAGGCAATTCACATTTACATTCTCAGGATCACAATAGTGATCACAATTCACAATTGTGATAGTGATCACAATTCGGTTAGGTTTACCTTAGCGATGGGCAGGGACAGGTATATACCGCAGGGCAAGAATTATAGCTGGGGGAAAGGAAATTATGATGCGATTAGGCAAGATTTAGGATGCGTAGGATGGGGAAGGAAAGGGGATGGGCACAATCGAAATGTGGAGCTTATTCAAGGAGCAGCTACTGCGTGTCCTTGATAAGTATGTACCTGTCAGGCAGGGAGGAAGTTGTCGAGCGAGGGAGCCGTGGTTTACTAAAGAAGTTGAAGCGCTTGTCAAGAGGAAGAAGAAGGCTTATGTTACGATGAGACGTGAAGGCTCAGTTAGGGCGCTTGAGAGTTACAAGCTAGCCGGGAAGGATCTAAAGGGAGAGCTAAGAAGAGCGAGGAGAGGACACGAGAAGTCATTGGCGGATAGGATCAAAGAAAACCCTAAGGCTTTCTATAGGTATATCAGGAATAAAAGAATGACTAGAGTTAGATTAGGGCCAATCAAGGATAGTAGTGGGAAGTTGTGTGTGGAATCAGAGGAGATAGGGGAAGCGTTAAATGAATATTTTTCGTCAGTATTTACAGTGGAGAAAGAAAATGTTGTCGAGGAGAATACTGAGATACAGACTACTAGGCTAGATGGGATTGAGGTTCACAAGGAGGAGGTGTTAGCAATTTTGGAAAGTGTGAAAATAGATAAGTCCCCTGGGCCAGATGGGATTTATCCTAGGATTCTCTGGGAAGCTAGGGAGGAGATTGCAGAGCCTTTGTCCTTGATCTTTATGTCGTCATTGTCGACAGGAATAGTGCCGGAAGACTGGAGGATAGCAAATGTTGTCCCCTTGTTCAAGAAGGGGAGTAGAGACAGCCCTGGTAATTATAGACCTGTGAGCATTACTTCGGTTGTGGGTAAAATGTTGGAAAAGGTTATAAGAGACAGGATTTATAATCATCTTGAAAAGAATAAGTTCATTAGAGATAGTCAGCACGGTTTTGAGAAGGGTAGGTCGTGCCTCACAAACCTTATTGAGTTTTTTGAGAAGGTGACCAAACAGGTGGATGAGGGTAAAGCAGTGGATGTGGTGTATATGGATTTCAGTAAGGCGTTTGATAAGGTTCCCCACGGTAGGCTATTACAGAAAATACGGAAGTATGGGATTGAAGGTGATTTAGTGCTTTGGATCAGAAATTGGCTAGCTGAAAGAAGACAGAGGGTGGTGGTTGATGGCAAATGTTCATCCTGGAGTTTAGTTACTAGTGGTGTACCGCAAGGATCTGTTTTGGGGCCACTGCTGTTTGTCATTTTTATAAATGACCTGGAAGAGGGTATAGAAGGGTGGGTTAGTAAATTTGCGGATGACATGAAGGTCGGTGGAGTTGTGGATAGTGCCGAAGGATGTTGTAGGTTACAGGGGGACATAGATAGGTTGCAGAGCTGGACTGAGAGATGGCAAATGGAGTTTAATTCGGAAAAGTGTGAGGTGATTCACTTTGGAAGGAGTAACAGGAATGCAGAGTACTGGGCTAATGGGAAGATTCTTGGTAGTGTAGATGAGCAGAGAGATCTTGGTGTCCAGGTGCATAAATCCCTGAAAGTTGCCACCCAGGTTAATAGGCCTGATAAGAAGGCATATGGTGTGTTAGCTTTTATTAGTAGGGGGATCGAGTTTCGGAGCCACGAGGTCATGCTGCAGCTGTACAAAACTCTGGTGCGGCCGCACCTGGAGTATTGCATGCAGTTCTGGTCACCGCATTATAGGAAGGATGTGGAAGCTATGGAAAGGGTGCAGAGGAGATTTACTAGGATGTTGCCTGGTATGGAGGGAAGGTCTTACGAGGAAAGGCTGAGGGACTTGAGGTTGTTTTTGTTCGAGAGAAGGAGGAGGAGAGGTGACTTAATAGAAACGTATAAGATAATCAGAGGGTTAGATAGGGTGGATAGTGAGAGTCTTTTTCCTCGGATGGTGATGGCAAACATGAGGGGACATAGCTTTAAGTTGAGGGGTGATAGATCTAGGACAGATGTCAGAGGTCGTTTCTTTACTCAGAGAGTAGTAGGGGCGTGGAACGCCCTGCCTGCAACTGTAGTAGACTCGCCAACTTTAAGGACATTTAAGTGGTCATTGGATAGACATATGGATGAAAATGGAATAGTTTAGGTCAGATGGTTTCACAGGTCGGCGCAACATCGAGGGCCGAAGGGCCTGTACTGCGCTGTAATGTTCTGTGTTCTATCATTGACTCCTTCTTTATGATCTGAAATTTGGGGGGGGGGGGGGTGCAGTTGGTGGGTGGTGAAACCCATTGTTCTTCAGATGTTACACCCCTGCAGTCTCTGCTTTTAAAAAGGTCTTTGATTTGGGTTTTTTGTTGCCCTGGTAACCAAGATCCCTGTCTGGTCTTTCGGCAGAGTTGATGTGAAGTCACCTGACTTTTCTGACTCCATCTTAAACTGCATTAAAAATCACAGTTGTTGAATCATAATCATGTTTCAAAGTCCAGCATTGATAACCCTTCCCCCAATCCGAAAAATAACTGTTCACAACTACTCTCTGTTTCCTGTTACTCAGTCAATTTCGTATCAATGCTGCTACTGTCCCATTTATTCCATTGGCTCTAAATTTGCTGACAAGCCTGCTATCTGGCACTTTATCAAATGCCTTTTGGAAGTCCAGGTACACCACATCAACTGCGTTACCTGCTAGACCCCTGAGAGGTCTAGAACCAGGGGGCACAACCTCAGAATAAAGGACAAGCCATTTAGGACAGAGATGAGGAGGAACTTCTTCATTCAGAGGTTGGTGAATCTTTGGAATTCTCTGCCCCAGAGAGTGATGGAAGCTCAGTCACTGAGTAAGTTCAAGACAGAGATCGATAGATTTCTAGTTGTTTAATGACATCAAGGGATATGGGGATAGTGTAGGAATATGGCATTGAAGTAGGTGATCAGCTGTGATCTGGAATGGCGGAGCAGGTTTGAAAGGCTGAATGGCCTAGTCCTGATCCTATGTTCCTTCCTATGTTCCTGACCCTCTCTGTTACCTCATCAAAGAATTCAAGCAAGTTAGTTAAACACGATTTGCCCTTAAATATCCGTACTGGCTTTCCTTTATTAATCTATATTTGTCCAAGTGACTATTAATTTTGTCCCAAATTATCATTTCGACAAGCTTTCCCCCACTGAGGTTAAACTGACTGGCCTGCAGTTGCTGGGCTTGTTCTTACACCCTTATTTGAATAAGGGTGTAACATTTGTAATTCTCCAATCCTCTGGCATCACTCCTGTATCTAAAGAGTATTGGAAGATTATGGCCAGTGCCTCCATAATTTCCATCCTTATTTCCCTCTGCATCCTTGGTTGCATCTGATTTGGTCCTGGTGACTTAACAACTTGAAGTACAGCCAGCCTTTTTTAATACCTACTTTTTATCAACTTTTAGCCCATCCAGTGTCTCCACTACCTCCTCTTTCACTATGACTTGGGCAGCATCTTCTTCCTTGGTAAAGACAGATGCAAAGTACTCATTTAGTACCTCAGCCATGCCTCTGTTTCCATGCCTTTTAGGTCCTTAATCAGCCCCACTGCTCCTTTTACCACCCTTTTACTATTTATGTGCCTATAAAGATGCTTAGATTCTTCTTTATATTAGCTGCCAGTATCTTCTCATGCTCTCTCTTTGCTTCTCTAATTTGTTCTTTCACTTCCCTCTGAACCTTCCTTATTCAGCCTGGTTCTTAATTGCATTATCCACCTGACATCTATCATATATACCTTTTTCTGCTTCATCTTACTCTCTTTCTCTTTTGTTATCCAAAGAGCTTGCTCAAAGAGATTGGTTTTAAGGAGTGTCTTAAAGGAGGAAAGCAAGGTGGAGAGGTTTAGGGAGGGTATTCCAGAGCTTGGGGCCTAGGCAACTGAAGGCGTGGCCATCAATGGTGGAGTGATTGCAATTAGGGATGCTCAGGAGGTCAGAATTAGAGGAGCTCACATATCTTGGGCAGATATCTTTGGGTGGCACAGTGGCGCAGTGGTTGGCACAGTGGCGCAGTGGTTAGCACCGCAGCCTCACAGCTCCAGCGACCCGGGTTCAATTCTGGGTACTGCCTGTGTGGAGTTTGCAAGTTCTCCCTGTGTCTGCGTGGGTTTCCTCCCACATGCCAAAGACTTGCAGGTTGATAGGTTAATTGGCCATTATAAATTGCCCCTAGTATAGGTAGGTGGTAGGGAAATATATAGGGACAGGTGGGGATGTGGTAGGAATATGGAATTAGTGTAGGATTAGTATAAAAATGGGTGGTTGATGGTCGGCACAGACTCGGTGGGCCGAAGGGCCTGTTTCAGTGCTGTATCCCTACATACAATACATATAACTTAAACAACTAAGACTGTTTATGTAAATAGACTTGTTAAGAGGGTTCAAGAGTAGATAAATCATGATGTTTTATCAGTGACATGGTATCTTTTTTTAATGTAGACAAACTGAGGATTATAAAGGAGCATGATTTTCCAGAGTTAGTGGGAGACCTTAAAAGATAGAGAAATGAAAAGCTGTTTTTTTGTAGGGTATAGACTGATGCCTTTGTTGTACATGAATAAAGTCTGTTCTGTGAACTCCAACATCAAGTGTCTTGTGCTCATTCAATGTGTCATAATCAACCTCCTTCCTTTCATGGCTGACACACATTTCCTGTCACAATTCAGGCATGTCACTGGCTGGATCAATAATCAAGACTCCAAACTGTCTACTATAGTTCCTTTTCGTTGTATTTTCATGGTGCTTTCAATTTTCTCTCTCTCATTTTTCTTCTATGAGCTTACTTTGATTTATTCGTCCTGTTCAGTTTTGCTCTGTCATCAACCTGGGCCTGAACAATTTCCTCATTCCTCTGTCTCTCCTAATCTTACCTCACTGCTCCTGTCCTGCTGATGTTGGATACACTAACCATCCCCAACTCCCTCTGTTCCCGCTCCATGTGTCTCTACCCACTCTTTTGTGCTCAATTGGATGCAGGCTCCATTTCCATTGCTGTGTCACTTTTCCTCACCACACATTTGTTCTGGTTGCATGTTGGCCCCAATACTTCCTGAGCTACCAAACCTCTCATGACTGCTCCCAACAGCACTGTCACAAGATGCCTTCTTTAGCCTGGTCTTTGATCCTTTCTTCAGCCAATGTTCCAGCCTGGACCCAGCTCTCCTCTTCCCTGCTTCCTAGAATTCATTTGGGAAGTAGCAGTTTATGTATAATTTGCTTTACAGCCTCTTATCACATTAAAAGTAATTGCTGTTTCTCAGATTAGTTCTAGGAACCAACTTGAAAAATCTACTATGTGTGAAATATGGGGCTGTGAGCATCAGTCACTGCCCAATCCCACACCTTTCTAACCCAGCACCACCTTCAGAACTACCTGTACACCAGAGCCAATCTTAAAGACTAACATCACTGTCTTATTCAAAACCCCATCAGTGCCCTGGCAATTTCCCCTTCCATCCGATGGTACCCCACCTCGACCTCTTTTCACCTTCACTTGTCTGGTCTTCCGTCTCCTCAAGAGATTGATTAGATTTGTCAAAGATGAGGTGCTTTCTATAATTCACTTTGCTGCTGTTGTGAGAGAGGTGGAGAGGAAGCTCAGTTGTGGGATCAGTGCTGTCCCCTGTGTGCAATGCTGCATTGATTATATCTTCCATACAGAGCTCACACCCACTCTGCTCCAACAAACCTTTTAATCTCATTGGAAGATGAGCTGTGATATTTTTCAGCCTGTTCCACAAGAAGAGGAGGAGGCATTAAGCCTCTTGGGTCTGTTGCATAGGAACATGAGGAGGCCGTTTAGTCCCTCGAGCCTGTTCTAATATTCAATTAGCTGCGAATATACGAATAAGGAGCAGGAGTAGGCCACTCGGCCCCTCGAGCCTGCTCCACCATTCATTAGGATCATGGCTGATCTGATTGTAACCTCGACTCCACATTCCCGCCTATCACCAATAACCTTTCACCCACTTGCTTATCAAGAATCTATCTACCTCTGCCTTAAAAATATTCGAAGACTCTGCTTCCACTGCCTTTTGAGGAAGAGAATTCCAAAGACTCACAACCCTCTGACAGAAAGAATTTCTCCTCATCTCTGTCTTAAATGGGCAACCCCTTATTTTTAAACAGTGACCCCTAGTTCTAGATTCTCCCACAAGGGGAAACATCCTTTCCACATCCATCCTGTCAAGACCCCTCAGGATCTTATATGTTTCAATCAAGTCATCTCTTACTCTTCTAAACTCCAGTGGGTACAAGCCTAGCCTGTCCAACCTTTCCTCATAAGACAACCCGCCCATTCCAGGTATTAGTCTAGTAAACCAGACACTCCCCCTGCTCTCATGCTCACATCTCTGACCTGGGATTGCTGCAGTGTTCCAGTGAACATCAGCGCAAGCTCGAGGAACAGCATCTCATTTACCGAGTAGGCACACTACAGCGTGCCGGACTGAACATTGAGTTCAATAATTTCAGAGCATGACGAGCCCCCCATTTTTATTTTTAGTTATCTATTCTTTTCTCTTTTTTATGTGTTATTTTATTTTAGTTTGTTTAGTTTCTATACGACCAATGCTCACTTTGTTAACTCTTTTTAAAATATCTATAGAAACCCTTACTATGTGTTTTTATATTTCTAGCTAGTTTTCTCTCGTACACTAATTTTTCCCTCCTTATCAATCTTTTATTCATTCTTTGCTGTTCTTTATATTCTGTCCAATCATCTTGACCTGCTACCAATTTTTGTGCAATTATATGCTTTTTCTTTAAGTCGGATATATCTTTAACTTTTTCAGTTAACCACAGATGGTGGGTCCGCCCCTTGGAATTTTTCTTTCTCGTTGGAATGTATCTATTCTGTGTATTCTGAAATATCCCCTTACATGTCTGCCACTGCATCTCTATTGACCTATTTCTTAACCTAATTTGCCAGTTCACTGTAGCTAGCTCTGCTTTCATGCCCTCATAATTGTCCTTATTTAACCTTAAAATATTAGACTTGGACTCACTCTTCTCTCCCTCAAACGGATTTATAACAATTCCATTTACCCACTTTTGCTCCATATCCTTCGATACCCTTACATAGAAACATAGAAAATAGGAGCAGGAGTAGGCCATTCAGCCCTTCGAGCCTGCACCGCCATTCAATACGATCATGGCTGATCATCCAAACTCAGTAACCTGTTCCCGCTTTCTCCCCGTATCCCTTGATCCCATTAGCCCCAAGAACTATATCTAACTCTTTCTTGAATATATTTAATGATTTGGCCTCAACTGCTTTCTGTGGTAGAGAATTCCAAAGGTTCACCACTCTCTGGGTGAAGAAACCTCTCCTCATCTCAGTCCTAAATGGTTTACCCCTTATCCTTAGACTCTGACCCCTGGACCTGGACTCCCCCGCCATCGGGAACATCCTTCCTGCATCTAGTCTGTCCAGTCCTGTTAGAATTTTGTAGGTTTCTATGAGATACCCTCTCATTCTTCTAAACTCTAGCAAATACAAGCCTAATCGACCCAATCTCTCTCCATGCGTCAGTCCTGCCATCCCAGGAATCAGTCTGGTGAACCTTCACTGCACTCCCTCTATAGCAATAACATCCTTCCTCAGACAAGGAGACCAAAACTGCACACAATATTCCAGATGTGGTCTCACCAAGGCCTTGTATAACTGCAGCAAGACATCCTTGCTCCTGTACTCGAATCCTCTCGCTATGAAGGCCAACATACCATTTTCCTTCTTAACTAACTGCTGCATCTGAATGTTTACTTTCAGCGACTGGTGCACAAGGACACCCAGATCTTGCTGCACCTCCCCCTTTCCCAATCTATCGCCGTTCAGATAATAATCTGCCTTTCTGCTTTTGCCTCTAATGTGGATAACCTCACATTTATCCACATGATACTACATCTGCCATGTATTTGCCCACTCACTCAACCTGTCCAAATCACACTGGAGCTTCTCTGCATCCTCCTCACAGCTCACACTCCCACCCAGCTTTGTGTCATCTGCAAACTTGGTTATATTACATTTAATTCCCTCATCTATATCATTAATATATATTGTGAATAGCTGGGGTCCCAGCACTGATCCCTGCGGTACCCCACTAGTCACTGCCTGCCACTCAGAAAAAGACCTGTTTATTCCTACTCTTTGTGTCCTGTCTGCCAACCAGTTCTCTATCCATGTCAGTACCTTACCCCCAATCCCATGTGCTTTAATTTTTCATGCTAATCTCTTATGTGGGACCTTATCGAAAGCTTTCTGAAAGTCCAAATACGCCACATCCACTGGTTCTCCCTTATCTATTCTACTAGTTACATCCTCAAAAAATTCCAGTAGATTTGACCAGCATGATTTCCCTTTCGTAAATCCATGTTGACTTTGTCCGATCCTGTCACTGTTTTCCAAGTGCTCTGATATTACATCTTTTATAATGGACTCTAGCGTTTTCTCCACTACTGATGTCAGGCTAACCGGTCTATAATTCCCTGTTTTCTCTCTGCCTCCTTTTTTAACTAGTGGGGTTAGATTAGCTACCCTCCAATCTGTTGGAACTGTTCCAGAGTCCATAGAATTTTGAAAAATGACCAGCAATGCATCTACTATTTCTAGGGCCACTTCCTTAAGTACTCTGGGATGTAGATTATCAGGCCCTAGGATTTATCAGCCTTCAATCCCGTCAATTTCCCTAACACCATTTCGCTACTAATACTGATTTCATACAGTTCCTCCTTTTCACGAGACCCTGTGTTCCCCAACATTTCTGGGAGGTAATTTGTGAAGACAGAAGCAAAGTATGTATTTAATTAATCTGCTATTTCTTTGTTCCCCATTATAAATTCCCACGTTTCTGACTGTAAGGGACCCACATTTGTCTTCACTAATCTTTTTCTCTTCACATATCTATAGAAGCTTTTACAGTCAGTTTTTATGTTCTCTACAAGCTTACTCTCATATTCTATTTTCCCCTTCTTAATCAACCCCTTTGTCCTCCTTTGCTGAATTCTAAACTGCTCCCAATCTTCAGGTTTGCTGCTTGTTCTGGCCATTTAATATTTTTCCTCCTTGGATCTAATACTATCCCTAATTTCTTTTGTAAGCCACAGTTGAGCCACCCTTCCTGTTTAATTTTTGCACCAGACAGGAATGAATAATTGTTGTAATTCATCCATGCGCTCTTTAAATGCTAGCCATTGCCTAGCCATTTTTTAAAAATTCATGGGATGTGGGCGTCGCTGGCCAGGCCAGCATTTATTGCCCATCCCTAATTGCCCTTGAGAAGGTGGTGGTGAGCTGCCTTCTTGAACCGCTGCAGTCCATGTGGGGTAGGTACACCCACAGTGCTGTTTGGAAGGGAGTGCCAGGATTTTGACCCAGCGACAGTGAAGGAACGACGATATAGTTCCAAGTCAGGATGGTGTGTGACTTGGAGGGGAACTTGCAGGTGGTGGTGTTCCCATGTGTCTGCTGCCCTTGTCCTTCTAGGTGGTAGAGGTCACGGGTTTGGAAGATGCTGTCTAAAGAGCCTTGGTGCGTTGCTGCAGTGCATCTTGTGGATGGTACACACTGCTGCCACTGTGCGTCGGCGGTGTAGGGAGTGCATGTTTGTAGATGGGGTGCCAATCAAGCGGGCTGCTTTGTCCTGGATGGTGTCCATCCATCGTGTTGTGTGGCACTATCACCGTGCTAAATGGGATAGATTTCAAACAGATGCAGCAATGCAAAATTGGGCATCCATGAGGCGCTGTGGGCCATCAGCAGCAGCAGAATTGGACTCAACCACAATCTGTAACCTCATGGCCCAGAATATCCCCCACTCTACCATTACCATCAAGCCAGGAGACCAACCCTGGTTCAATGAAGAGTGCAGGAGGGCATGCCAGGAGCAGCACCAGGCATACGTCAAAATGAGGTGTCAACCTGATGAAGCTACAACACAGGACTATCTGCATGCCAAACTGCGTAAGCAGCATGCGATAGACAGAGCTAAGCGATCCCATAACCAACGGATCAGATCTAAGCTCTGCAGTCCTGCCACATCCAGCCGTGAATGGTGGTGGACAATTAAACAACTAACTGGAGGAGGTGGCTCCACAAATATCCCCATCCTCAATGATGTGGAAGCCCATCACATCAGTGTGAAAGATAAGGCTGAAGCATTTGCAACAATCTTCAGCCAGAAGTGCCGAGTCGATGATCCATCTCGGCCTCCTCCTGAAGTCCCCAGCATCACAGATGCCAGACTTCAGCCAATCCGATTCACTCCGCGTGATATCAAGAAACAACTGAAGGCACTGGATACTGCAAAAGCTATGGGCCCTGACAATATTCCGGCAATAGTACTGAAGACCTGTGCTCCAGAACTTGCGGCGCCCCTAGCCAAGCAGTTCCAGTCCAGCTACAACACTGGCATCTACCCTGCAATGTGGAAAATTACCCAGGTACGTCCTGTACACAAAAAGTAGGACTAGTCCAACCCGGCCAATTACCGCCCCATCAGCCTACTCTCAATCATCAGTAAAGTGATGGAAGGTGTCATCAACAGTGCCATCAAGCGGCACTTGCTTAGCAATAACCTGCTCAGTGACGCTCAATTTGGGTTCCGCCAGGGCCACTCAGCTCCTGACCTCATTACAGCCTTGGTTCAAACATGGACAAAAGAGCTGAACTAAAGAGGAGAGGTGAGAGTGATTGCCCTTGACATCAAGGCAGCATTTGACCAAATATGGCATCAAGGAGCCCTAGCAAAACTGAGGTCAATGGGAATCAGGGGGAAAACCCTCCGCAGGCTGGAGTCATACCTAGCGCAAAGGAAGATGGTTGTGGTTGTTGGAGGTCAATCATCTGAGCTCCAGGACATCTCTGCAGGAGTTCCTCAGGGTGGTGTCCTGGGCCCAACCATCTTCAGCTGCTTCATCAATGGCCTTCCTTCAATCATAAGGTCAGAAGTGGGGATGTTCGCTGATGATTGCACAATGTTCAGCACCATTCGTGACTCCTCAGATACTGAAGCAGTCCATGTAGAAATGCAGCAAGACCTGGACAATATGCAGGCTTGGGCTGATAAGTGGCAAGTAACATTTGTGCCACACAAGTGCCAGGCAATGACCATCTCCAACAAGAGAGAATCTAACCATCTCCCTTGACATTCAATGGTATTACCATTGCTGAATCCCCCACTATCAACATCCTAGGGGCTACCATTAACCAGAAACTGAACTGGAGTAGCCATATAAATACCGTGGCTACAAGAGCAGATCAGAGGCTAGGAATCCTGAGGCAAGTAACTCACCTCCTGACTCCCCAAAGCCTGTCCACCATCGACAAGGCACAAGTCAGGAGTGTGATGGAATACTCTCCACTTGCCTGGATGGGTGCAGCTCCAACAACACTCAAGATGCTCGACACCATCCAGGACAAAGCAGTCCGCTTGATTGGCACCCCATCTACAAACATTCACTCCCTCCACCACCGACGCACAGTAGCAGCAGTGAGTACCATCTACAAAATGCACTGCAGCAATGCACCAAGGCTCTTTAGACAGCACCTTCCAAACCCGTGAACTCTACCAACTAGAAGGACAAGGGCAGCAAATACATGGGAACACCACCACCTGCAAGTTCCCCTCCAAGTCACACACCATCCTGACTTGGAACGATATCGCCATTCCTTCACTGTCACTGGGTCAGAATCCCGGAACTCCTTTCCTAACAGCACTGTGGGTATACCTACCCCAAATGGACTACAGTGGTTCAAGAAGGCAGCTCACCACCACCTTCTCAGGGGCAATTAGAGATGGACAATAAATGCTGGCATAGCCAGTGACGCCCACATCCCATGAATAAATAAAAAAAAAGTTTCCTTTATTTTGATTCAGGACCCTAGTCTCAGAATCAACTCTCTCACTCTCCATCTTAATGGAGAATTCTATCATGTTATGGTCGCTCTTCCCCAAGGGACCCTGCACAACAAGATTGTGTTATGAGAAAGGATTAGTTAACAATACCCAGTCTAGGATGGCCTGTTCTCTAGTTGGTTCTTCAACGTATTGGTCCAAAAAACCATCATGTACGCACTACAGGAATTCCTCCTCTAAGTATTATTGCTAATTTGGTTTGCCCAATTTATATGTAGATTAGACTCACCCATAATTACAGTTGTACCCTTATTGCGTGCATCTCTAATTTCCTGTTTAGTGCCATTCTCTACAACACCATTGCTGTTTCGGGGTCTATATACAACCCCCACCAATGTTTTCTGCCCCTTGGTGTTTCTTAGCTCCACCCATACAGATTCCACATCAAGATTCTCTGAGTTAATATCCTTCCTCACTATTGTATTGATTTCCTCTTTTAATAACAACGCTACTCCACCTCCTTTCCCTTTTTGCCTGTCCTTCCTAAATATTGAATACACTTGGATGTTCAGTTCCCATCCTTGGTCACCCTGCAGCCATGTCTCCCTAATCGCAACTATATTGCATCCATTTACATCTATTTGTGCGGTTAATTCACCTATCTTAGTGCATTGAGACACAATGCCTTTAGGCTTGTCTTTTTAACATTCTTAGTTATCTTAGCATTATTTCACACTATGGCCCTATTTGTTTCTTGCCCTTGATTTCTATGCCTTCCATCTTTGCGTTTTTGTTTCCAGTCTTTTGTTTCTTTCCTTGTTTCCTCCTCCTCAGTCTCCCCGTTCAGGTTCCCATCCCCCTGCCGTTCTAGTTTAAATCCTCCCCAACAGCACTTGCAAATGCCCCTGCGAGGTCATCGGTTCTGGTCCTGCCTGGGTGTAACCAGTACCACTTGTACAGGTCCCACCTTCCCCAGAACTGGTCCCGATGTCCCAGGAATCCAAATCCGTCCCTCCTGCACCATTTCTCCAGCCATGCATTCATCTGGTCTATTCTCCTGTCCCTATACTCACTAACACGTGGCACCGTCTGAAGGGCGATTAGGGATGGGCAATAAATGTTGCCCTAGCCAGCGATGCCCACATCCCCGATTCTCCTTGGTGAAAAGGAGATTGAGGGGAGATTTGATAGAGCTGTACCAGATTATGACACATTTAGACAAGGTAGACAAAGGAAAGATGTTCCGAATAGCTTATGTTACAAGGACTAAGTCACACAGATTTAAGGTTTTGGGCAAGAGATGCAGGGGGGATGTGAGGAAGAACATTTGATGTAGAGAGTGGTAATGACCTGGAACTTGCTATCTACAAGGGTGGTGGAAACAGAGAGAGAATGAAGGATTTCAAAAGGAAATTGGATGGGTATTTGAGGGTAACTAACCTACGGGGCTATGGGGAAAGAGCAGAGGACTGCGACTGGTTGGACTGCTCTAAAGTGAGCTGGCACAGACTCGATGGGCCAAATGGCCTTCTTCTGTGCTGTAATGATTCTATGACTATGTTGGCCTTTTTCTCAAGAGGGCTGGAATACAAAGGGAAGGTAGTTATTCTACAGCTTTATAAATCTCTGGTCTAGCCCCATCTGGAAACTGCATTCAGTTTTGGGAACTGCACCTCAGGAAAGTGATATTGGTTTTGGAGCGGGTGCTCAAGAACACAAAAAACAGGAGCAGGAATAGACCATTCAGCCCATCAAGCTTGCTCCACCATTCAATACATTCATGGCTGATCTTGGGCTTCAATTCCACTTTCCTGCCTGCTCCCCATATCCCTCGATTCCCTGAGAGACCAAAAATCTATCTCAGCCTGAAATATATTCAATGATGGAGCATCTACAACCCTCTGGGGTAGAGAATTCCAAAGATTCACAACACTTTGAGTGAAGTAATTTCTCCTCATCTCAGTCCTGAATGATTGACCCCTTATCCTGAGACTGTGTCCCCGTGTTCTAGATTCCCTGACCAGTGGGAACAATCTCTCAGCTTCTACCCTATCAAACCCTTTCAGAATCTTGTATGTCTCAATTAGATCACCTCTCATTCTTCTAAACTCGAGAATATCAGCCCAATTTACTCAGCCTCTCATCATAGGACAACCCCCTCATCCCAGAGACCAATTTAGTAAATCTTCACTGTACTACCTCCAGTGCAAGTATATCCTTTCTTAAATGTGGAGACCAAAACTGCACACAGTATTCCAGGTGTGGTCTCACCAAAGCCCTGTACAATTTTAGTAAGACTTCTTTATTCCTGTACTCCAATCCCCTTGCAATAAAGGTCAACCTGCCATTTGTCTTTCTAATAGCCTGCTGCACCTGTATGTTAACTTTGTGCATTCCTTGTACGAGTACACCCAAGTCTCTCTGAACATCAACACTTACCAGTTACACACCTTTTAAAAAATATTCTGCTTTTCTATTTTTACCACCAAAGTGAACAACTTCACACTTTCCTACATCATACTCCATTTGCCATCTTGTTGCCCACTCATTTAACCTGTCTAATATCTCTTTGCAGCCTCTCTACATCATCCCCGCAGCTTACCTTTCCACCAAGCTTTGTATCTTCAGCCAACTTAGATACATTACTCTCTGTCTCTTCATCCAAGTCATTAATATAGAGTGCAGCACAGATTCACCAGAATGATACTGGAGATAAAAGAGTTAAATTACGAGGCTAGGTTGCACAGACTAGGCTAGTATTATCGAGTTTAGAAGATTCAAGGGTGATTTGTTTGAGGTGTTTAAGTTGACGAAAGGAGTTGATAGGGTAGATATAGCACAATTATTTCCTCTGGTGTGTGGGGGTGGGTGGCCCGAGCAAGGAGACATTAAATCAGAGCCTGGCTGTTCAGGGGTGATGTCAGGAAGCACTTCTTCACACAAAGAGTAGTGGAAATCTGGAACCCTCTCTCTCGCCCCCAAAAAGCTATGGATGTTGGGAGACAATAGGAGAGGTCAAAACTGAGATGGGCAGATTTTTGTTGGGTAAAGGTGTTAAAGATTACAGAACAAAGGCAGGTAAATGGAGTTAAGATTCAGATCAGCCACAATTCTATTGAATAGTAGAAGAGACCTCAGGGGCTGAATGGCCTCCTCCTGTTCTAATCTTTCTTCCTGAGTCCAACAAGAATCCATAAGCTATTTGTTAGATTTGATGAGTTTAATTACAGTTTATTTGATCATTGATTGTAGTTTTTTTTTAATAGTTTGTAGTTGGAAAGATGTGCTGACTGATGGCAGGCTGTGTAGAGCAAACATTGTAAATAAAGAGTTAGGAAGTCTCCCAATTACACTGAACAAAGGGTTAATGAGCAGTTGTGAATCTGTTGTTATTTCAGTTTTTATGGGTTGGGCAATGCTGAACATGTTCAAAGTTCAAATGGTGTAACTTCCTTTGTTAACAACAGCAGAATGGTTGCTCAAGACGTGCTGAGTGGAGAATGTCCAGGAACGAGCTGGTATGGGGCAGATGGGCTGAAGGATCTTTTCTGGCCCTGCATTCCCATGTTATGAAAGTCGTGCCCTTTTTCCTTTGGTGATTGGTATTTCCGTGGAATTGCCTTTGAATTAGGGAGTTTGGTGAACTATTGCATTTGCTGAGGGAGACATCTGGAGATAAAATGTAACATGGGATTTGAGAGGGGGAGACTGCATTTAGGTAGCACCTTTCATAAACAAATGCTTCACTGCCAATAAATTACTTTTGAAGAGCAGTCACTGTCATGTAGTTAAATGCAGCAACCAATTTGCACAAATTAAGGTCCCACACTCCGGGTCTGTCTGCTCGTGTGCCCCCTTTAGAACTGTATCCTTTATTTTATATTGCCTCTCCTCATTCTTCCTACCAAAATGTATCACTTCACAGTCCTCTGCGTTAAATTTAATCTACCATGTGCCCACCCATTCCACCAGCCTGGCTGTGTCCTCTTGAAGCCTATCTATATCCTCCTCACAGTTCACAAAACTTCCAAGTTATGTGTCATCTGCAAATTTTGAAATTGTGCCCCCAAGTCTAGGGCACTAATAAAGATCAAGAAAAGCTGTGGTCCTAAGATCGACCCCTGGGGAACCCAATATATACCTTCCTCTAGTCCAAAAAAAACCATTCACAACTACTGTTTCCTGTCACTTAGCTAACTTCATATCCATGCTGCTACTGTCCCTTTCATTCCATGGGCTCTACTTTGCTGACAAGCCTGTTATGTGACACTTTATCAAATGCCTAGGGGACATAGGTTTAAGGTGAGAGGGGCAAAGTTTAGAGGGGATGTGCGAGGCAAGTTCTTTACACAGAGGGTGGTGAGTGCCTGGAACTTGCTGTCGGGGGAGGTGGTGGAAGCAGGTACCATAGAGACATTTAAGAGGCATCTTGACAAATACATGAATAGGATGAGAATAGAGGGATACGGACCCCGGAAGTGCAGAAGGTTTTACTTTAGACAGGCATCAAGATCGGCGCAGGCTTGGAGGGCTGAATGGCCTGTTCCTGTGCTGTACTGTTCTTTGTTCTTTGCCATTTGGAAGTTAATGTACACCATATCAACTGCTTTGCCCCCATCAACCCTTTCTGTTACCTTATCAAAAAACTCAATCAAGTTTGATCAACACAATTTGACCTTAAATTCATGCTGGCCTTCCTTAATTCAGAGTACTTATTTCAGAGTAGGTTTTAGACAATAAATGAAATGTGCAGAGAGAGTGATTAAGGACTGCATTCAGAATGGCATCTCTAGGTGTTTTGAAGTAGTTACGTTTAGGTGATGTGAGGTGTCTACTGCTACCTGGAGTGGAGTGAGAGAGTGGATATCACTGAGTGGTGTAAAGGACCGGCAAGTGTATTGGGAGTTAATTACATAGAGTTGTCTTTCGCTGGTGGTTTGCTGACAGACTGCCGGAAGGATATTTGGGTGTAGCAAACTTCCTGTTAAAATTCCCCTTATCTTTCCAATCGCCTCCTGGGAGGAGAGAGTGATAAACAGCCTTGCTCTGTTTCAGAATATAAGGCATGCTTCAGGTAAATATGTTTCTGTGAGCTCTCCTTGGCTAATAATTGTGCTGCCTGCTTCGGTTTGTCGAGTATGTATCAAGTAATTAACACTACTGTAATGCGTCTGTTTAATACAGTGAAGAGTGAATGACCCAAGGCACTGGGTATAATCTGCATATATAAAACAGGTAACAGCAGTTACTGTGATCGAAGGTGGACAGGTGAGAGACTAACAGACTCCAGCAAGAGAACACCAGGTCAATGGGCGGCTGTGGGGAGTTTACGGTGAGGGAGGGAGGGTGAGGTTAAGGTGAAGGGAGATATCGGTGGCTTATGGTGAGGGGGTCGGTGAGTTTACGGTGGATTTATGGTGAGTTTATAGTGGATTTATGATAAGGAGATCTGCAGGATGAATTCAAGTGATGGAACTTCAACTTTTCCTCGACTCTTAGGAACTTTTCCTGGTTGTAGAAGAGGTTTTAACAGACGGTCCTTTTCTTCTTTCCACTGCTTTGCTGTCAGGACCTCCTCCCTGCTTCCCTCTATCTTCCATTCTTCAATTCTCAGGCTTTGAAAACACAAACTTGGTGTCACTACTTCTGGATTCACTTCACACATTCCAACCTTGAAGTTGAATTCCCCCGAGATTTAACAACCAAGAGCTGGAGCCCACTGCTACAGGAACAGGAGGAGGCAATTCAACCCCTCGAGGCTGTCCACTAATCCATTAGATCATGGCAGATTTGGACCTCATAATCCAGGACAAATTGCTTGATTGGTACCTCATCCACTGTCCTAAACATTCACTCCCTCCACCACCGATGCACAATGGCAGCAGTGTGTACCATCTACAAGATGCACTGCAGTATTGCACCAAGGCTCCTTCGACAGCACCTTCCAACTCGTGACCTCTACCACCTAGAAGGACAAGGGCAGCAAATGCATGGGAACACCACCACCTGCAAGTTCCCCTCCAAACCACACACCATTCACATAAAGAATAGTGGGTATCTGGAATGAGCTGCCAGAGGAGGCGGTGGAGGCAGGAACAGTAGCGACATTTAAGAGGCAAGGCGTAGAGGGACATGGAATTAATGCAGGCAGGTGGGATTAGTATAGATAGGCATTATGGTCGGCATGGACGCGGTGGGCCGAAGGGCCTGCTTCTATGCTGTATGACTCTATGACCATCCTGACTTTGAACTATATTGCTGTTCCTTCACTGTCACTGGGTCAAAATCCTGGAACTCCCTTCTAAAGGCCGGCTACCTGACCCGAGCCGGATGGGACCCAACGACGTGTCGGGTCGCACTTCTGGGTCCGGCATTTGGGCTTGGGTTGGGCATGCTCTGTCACAATCTCAGGTAAGTGGCTTCGCTGTTAATGTAATTTTTGGACTAGAAAGGTGGTTTTGTTCCAGTTATTTTCAGCTTGTGCAGATCAGCAACAAAGTGAAAAACGAAAGGTAGGTTAACTGATGGTCAGGTCGGGTTGGGCGAGGGAAGAAATGGAAGGACTCAGGCCGGGTCGGGCGTGGTTCTGTCGGGTTTCATTTGCAGACCCGAGCCGGCCTTTACTCCCTTCCCAGCAGCACTGTGGGTGTACCTACACCCCAAGGACTGCAGTGGTTCAAGAAGACAGCTCACTACCACCTTCTCAAGGGCAATTAGGGACGGGCAAAAAATGCTGGTCTTGTCAGCGATGCTCACATCCTAAGAATGTATTTATAAATTAAAAATAACTCCATTTACCCAGCTTTGATACACTTACATATAAAGATCTATTGATCTCAGTCTTGAAAGCTCTAGTTGACCTCCAGCATCCACAGCTTTTTGGGGGAGAGAGTTCCAGATTTCCACTTCCCTTTGTGTGAAGAAGTGCTTCCTGACATCACCCCTAAACAGCCTGGCTTGAATTTGAAGGTTCTGCCCCCTTGTTCTGGATCCCCCATGAGAGGAAATCATTTCTCTACCCTGTCAAGTTATTTTATCATTCGAATCACCATTCAGACTTGAAGGAATACAAACCAAGTTTATACAGCCTGTCCTCATCATTTAACTCTTTCCTGCTAAGACTCGGAGTGTTGCCTCCACCTCTTCTGCTGTTATTTTGAATGATGTCACCACTTTTCCCACACATGTTGAGACTTGCCTGGCTGGGAATGGAATCCCAACACCAGTGAATAAGATCCATGTAGCAGGGAGGCTCAAATAAACACACACACTGCTACAACAACCAGTCAGTTCTGCTCCAGGTAAGCGTTTGTGTGAAATGGGAAAAGCAGGGCTGAGAGTCAGGGTCCTTCACTCACCAGAGACTGTTTCTAACTTGATCACAGTGAGACCAGGTAACTCCGAATGGCAGTGTTATTTGTACTATAGATTGGTTCAGACATGCCTGACAGTCTGGACTGTACATGTCCTGCAACCGTAAATCATGAATAAAGGGGTAATGTACATATTCTATATTGTGTACAGGCAATGTTATCAGGAGTAAAGGGATAATGTACACATTCTACATTATGTTAAACTTGTATAGAACTTTAATTAGACTACATTTGGAATACTATGAACTGTTTTGGTCTCTATTATACATAGCGGTACTGGAAAGGGTGCTGAAAGGATTTACTAGGAGGATACAGGAACTGAGAAATTATATTATCAGCATACATCAAACAGGCTGTGGCTCTTTTCCCTAGAAAAGACTGAAGTGGTGATCTGATAGAGGTACCTTAGATTCTGAAAGGGCCTGACATAGAGAAGATGTTTCCACTTGTGGGTGAGACCAGAAGTGGGAACATTAAATGTAAGATATTCACTAATAAATCCAAGAGGGAATTCAGGAGAAACTTCTTTACCCAGTGAGTGGAGAGAATGTGGAACTCGCTACCACAGGGAGTGGTTGTGGAGAATAGCATGGATGCATTTAAGGGGAAGCTGGATGAACACATGAGGGAGAAAAGAATAGAAGGATATGGTGATCGGGTGAGATGAAGTAGGGTAGGAGGAGGTTCGTGTGGAGCAGAAACCCCAGCATGGAGTTGACGGGCTGAATGGCTGCCTTCTGTTCTGTAAATGCTTTGCAATACTTTGTATCCTGTGTATAGATGGTGTTATCCTATTTTACTGATATATTTGTAATACATTACTGTCCTTGTTGATAAAATCATTATTGAACAGAAGGAGGCCATTCTGTTCATCGAGTCCATGCCAGCTCTCTGTAGAGCAATCCAGTCAGTCCCACTCCCCTACTTTATCCCCGTAGCCCTGCAAGTTTAATCCCTTCATGCGCTCATCCAATTTCCTTTTGAAATCGATCATCTCCGCTTCCACCACCCTCATAGACAGTAAGTTCTAGGTCACTACCACTCGCTGTGTAAAAAAAAAAAATTCTTCCTCACATCTGCCCTGTGACTGCTGACCAAAACCTTCAATCTGTGTCCCCTAGTCCTTGTACCATCAGCTAATGGGAACAGCTTTTCTTGTCTACCTATCTAAGCATGTCAATCTTGTACACCTCTATCAAATCTCCCCTCAAACTCCTTTACTCCAAGGAAAACAACCTCAGCTTCTCCAGCCTAACCTTGTAACTAAAATCCCTCATCCCTGGAACCATTCTGGTAAATCTCCTCTGCACCCTCTCAAGGACCCTCACATCCTTCCTAAAGTGTGGTGACCAGAACTGGACACAATACTCTATTTGTGGCCTTAACCTTTCCTTTTTTTCCCCCTTTTTGGCCTCCTTGAGTTGAGACAATGGGTAAGCGCCTAGAGGTGGTCAGTGGTTTGTGGAGTAGCGCCTGGAGTGGCTATAAAGGCCAATTCTAGAGTGACAGACTCTTCCACAGGTGCTGCAGGTACAGTTGGTGGTCAGGGCTGTTACACAGTTGGCTCTCTCCTTACACTTCTGTCTCTTTTCCTGCCAACTGCTGAGTCTTTGACTCGCCTCTCTTTAGCCCCGCCTTTATGGCTGCCTGCCTGCTCTGGCGATCACTGGCAACTGGCTCCCAGGACTTGTGGTCAATGTCGCAGGACTTCATGTCACGTTTGCTGACGTCTTTAAAGCGGAGACTTGGACGGCTGGTGGGTCTGATACCAGTGGCGAGCTCGCTGTACAATGTGTCCTTGAGGATCCTGCCATCTTCCATGCAGATCACATGGCCAAGCCATCTCAAGCGCCGCTGGCTCAGTAGGGTGTATATGTTGGGGATGTTGGCTGCATCGAGGACTTCTGCATTGGAGATACGGTCCTGGCACCTGATGGCAAGGATTCTCCGGAGGCAGCGAAGATGGAATGCATTGAGATGTTGCTCTTGGCTGACATACCAGCACTTTCTAAAGGTTCAGCATAACTTTGCTGCTTTTGTACTCCAGGCCTCTATTTATGAAGCCATATGCTTTCCTAACCACACTCTCACTATGTCCTGTCACCTTCAAGGATCTCTGCAGATGGGCCTCCAGGTCTATCCTTGCAAAATCTTCAAAACTGTGCTTTTAAGTCTATATTGTCTCTCCCTATCCCTTTTGCCAAACTGCATCACCTGACACTTCTCTATATTACATTCCACCTGCAACTTGTCTGCCCATTCTGCTAGCCTATGTCGTGTTGCAGATAATTTTTATCATCCTCACTGTTTGCCACATCATTGTTTGGTATCATTGGCAAATTGAAATGTTACTCTGTATTCCAATATCTATATATCAAAAATAGCAGTGGTCCTAGCACTGAGCAACTGTCTACTATCCTTCAGTCTGAAAAGCAACCATCGTCTTGGAATGTCCATTCAAGGGAGGCGCTCCATCCATGGTCATTCAATTAGGAACTTTCCGGAGGCTTGAGATACTTCTGAGTCTGGGCTGAAATTGCAAAAGTCACCTGACTCTCAGCAGCCATCTGACTGCAGTATTTTAATATCCATTGCAGTTCATTTAAAAAGAAAATTCGGTTCCAGAAGATTCTATGCTGAATACAGTCCATGTTTAAAGTTAAGAATAGACTTGCCTTAACTGGGCATGACATGCAACATTATCCCATCGAGATTTAGGTAAATAAAGTCCCTCAATATCACCACTCCCTAATTCTTGCAGATCAGTGATTCTCTCTCTCTGTCTGTCTCTGTCTCTCTCTGCCTCTCTCTCTCTGTCTCTCTCTTTTGTTCACGGGATGTAGGCCAGCATTTATTACCCATCCCTAATTGCCCTTGAGAAGGTGGTGGTGAGCTGCCTTCTTGAACCACTGCAGTCCATGTGGTGTAGGTACACTCACAGTGCTGTTAGGAAGGGAGTGCCAAGATTTTGACCTGGCGCCAGTGAAGGAACGGCGATACAGTTCCAAGTCAGGATGGCTTGGAGGGGAACTTCCAGATTGTAGTGTTCCCATGCATCTTCTGTCCTTGTCCTTCTAGGTGGTAGAGGTTGCGGGTTTGGAAGGTGCTGTTGAAGGAGCCTTGGTGAGTTACTGCAGTGCATCTTGTAGATGGTACACACAGCTGCCACTGTGCATCGGTGATGAAGGGAATGAATGTTGAAGGTGACGGTTGGGGTGCCAATCAAGCGGGCTGCTTTGACTTAGATAGTGTTGAGCTTCTTGAACTTTGTTGGAGCTGCACTCATCCAGGCAAGTGGAGATTATTCCATCACACTCCTGACGTGTGGTTTGTAGACACTGGACAGGCATTGGGGAGTCAGGAGGTGAATTACATGCCACAGAATTCTCATCCTCTGCTCTTCTAGCCACAGTATTTATATGTCTACTCCAGTTCAGTTTCTGGTCATTAGTAATCCCAGAATGTAGATAGTGAGGGATTCAGCGGTGGCAATGCCATTGAATGTCAAGGGGAGATGGTTAGATTCTCTCTTGCTTGAGACGGCCATTGCCTGGCACTTGTGAGGCGTGAGTGTAACTTGCCACTTTTCAGCCCAAGCCTGAATGTTGTCGAGGTCTTGCTGAATCTGGACACGGACTGCTTCAGTATCTGAGCAGTTGTGAATGGTGGTGAACATTGTGCAATCATTAGCGAACATCCCCACTTCTGACCTTATGATTGAAGGAAGGTCATTGATGAAGCAGCTGAAGATGGTTGTGCCTCGGACACTACCCTGAGGAACTCCTGCAACAGTGTCCTGGGGTTGAGATGATTGGCCTCCAACAACCACAACCATCTTCCTTTGTGCTAGGTATTGACACCAACCAGTGGAGTTTTCCCCTGATTCCCATTGACTCCAATTTCGCTAGGGCTCCTTGATGCCGTACTCGGTCAAATGCTGCCTTGATATCAAGGGCAGTCACTCTCACCTCACCTCTCGAGTTCATCTCTTTTGTCCATGTTTGGACCAAGGCTGTGATGAGGTCAAGAGCTGAGTGGCCCTGGCGGAATCCAAACTAAGTGTCAGTGAGCAGATTATTGCTAAGCAAGTGCCGCTTGATGGCACTGTTGATGACACCTTCCATCACTTTACTGATGATCGAGAGCAGACTGTTGGGGCGGTAATTGGCCGGGTTGGAATTGTCCTGCTTTTTGTGTACAGGACAGACCTGGGCAATTTTCCACATTGCTGGGCAGATGCCAGTGTTATAGCTGTACTGGAACAGCTTGGCTTGGGGCATGGCTAGTTCCAGAGCACAAGTCTTCAGTCCTATTGCTGAAATGTTATCAGGGCACATAGCCTTTGCAGTATCCAGTGCCTTCAGTCGTTTCTTGATGTAGAAATATAGAAACATAGAAAAATAAGAGCAGGAATAGGCCATTCAGCCCTTCGAGCCTGCTCCGCCATTCAATACGATCATGGCTGATCATCCAAACTCAGTAACCTGTTCCCACTTTCTCCCCGTATCCCTTGATCCCATTAGCCCCAAGAACTATATCTAAATTTTTCTTGAATATATTTAATGATTTGGCCTCAACTGCTTTCTGTGGTAGAGAATTCCACAGGTTAACCACTCTCTGGGTGAAGAAATCCCTCCTCATCTCAGTCCTAAATGGCTTACCCCTTTCCTTAGACTGTGACCCCTTGTCCTGGACTCCCCCGCCATCGGGAACATTCACGTGGAGTGAATTGAATTGGCTGAAGACTGGCATCTGTGATGCTGGGGACCTCAGGAGGAGGCCGAGATGGATCATCCACTTGGTACTTCTGGCTGAAGATGGTTGCAAACGCTTCAGCCTTGTCTTTTGCACTGATGGGCTGGGCTCCCCCATCATTGAGGATGGGGATATTTGTGGAGCCGCCTCCTCCCGTTTAACTGTCCACCATCGTTCACAACTGGACGTTGTAGGACTGCAGAGGTCAGATCTAATCCGTTGGTTGTGGGATAGGAATATAGGAGCAGGTGTAGGCCATTCAGCCCATCAAGCCTGCTCTGCCATTCAATACGATCATGGCTGATCATCCACTTCAATGCCTTTTTCCCACACTATCCTGATATCCCTTTATTTCATTGGTATTTAGAAATCTGTCAATCTTCGCTTCAAACATACTCAATGACTGAGCTTCCACAGCCCTCTGGGGTAGAGAATTCCAAAGGTACACAACCCTCTGAGTAAAGAAATCTCTCCTCATCTCTGTCCTAAATGGCTTCCCCCTTATTTTGAAATTGTGTCCCCTGGTTGTAGACTCCCCAACCAAGGGAAACATCTTACCTGCATCTACCCTGTCTATCCCTTTAAGTATTTTGTAGGTTTCAATGAGATCACCTCTCATTCTTCAAACTTTAGAGAATACAGGCCCAGTTTCCCCAATCTCTCTTCATAGGACAGTCCCGCCATCCCAGGAACAAATCTGGTGAACCTTTGTTGCACTCCCTCGATGGTTATAATATCCTTCCTAAGATAAGGGGACCAAAACTGCACACACTACTCCAGGTGTGGTCTAACCAAGGTTCTATACAATTAAAGCAAGACTTCACTACTCCTGTACTCAAATCCTCTTGCAATAAAGGCTAACATACTATTAGCCTTCTTAATTGCTTGCTGCACCTGCATGTTAGCTTTCAGTAACATATTGACGAGGACACCCAGGTCCCTTTGTACATCTACACTTTATAATCTCTTACCATTTAAGAAATACTCTGCACATCTATTCCTCCTACCAAAGTGGATAACCTCACATTTTTCCACATTATATTCCATCTGCCATGTTCTTGTCCACTCACCAAGTCTGTCCAAATCTCCTTGAAGCCACTTTGAATCTTCCTCACAACACACATTCCCACCATTTTTCTGTCATCCTCGAACTTGGAAATATTACATTTGGTCCCCACATCCAAATCATTGATATATATTGTGAACAGCTGAGGCACAAGCACTGATCCCTGCGGTACCCCACTAGTCACAGCCTGTCAACTCGGGAATGACCCGTTTATTCCTACTCTGCTTTCTGCCCGTTAACCAATCCTTAATCCATGCCAGTATATTACCTCCTATCCCATGTGCTTTAATTTTGCTAACCAACCTCTTATGGGGGACTTTATCAAAAGCCTTCTGAAAATCCAAGTATACAATGTCCACCAACTCCCCTTTATCAATTCTGATAGTAACATCCTCAAAACAAACTCCAACAGGTTCATCAAACATGATTTCTCATTCATAATTCCATGTTGACTCTGCCCAATCAGATTATTATTCTGGTGTCCATTTATCACATCCTTTAGAACAGATTCTAGCATTTTCCCTACTCCTGTTTGTTATTCCCTGTTTTCACTCTCCCTCCCTTCTTAAATAGTGGGGTCACATTTGCTAACTTCCAATCTGCAGGATCTGTTTCAGAATCTATAGAAATTTGGAAGATGATCACCAATGCAACCACTATCTCCATAGCTACCTCTTTCAACATTCTGGGATGTAGAATATCAGGTCCTGGGGACTTATCAACCTTCAGCCCCATTAATTTCTCCAATACAACCTTCTTACTAATAATTTCCTTCAATTCCTCATTCTCCCTTGGATCTCTAATTCTGGGAGATTTCTTGAATCTTCCTCAGTGAAGACAGACACAAAGTAATCATTTAGCTTCTCTGCCATTTCTCTATTCCCCATTATAAATTCTCCTGACTCTGCCTGTAATGGACCCACGTTTGTCTGAGCCAAATGTTTCCTTTTTATGAATCTATAGAAGTTTTTACAGTTCATTTTTATGTTTCTTGGTAGTTTACATTCATATTCTATTCTCCCTTTCTTTATCAGTTTCTTGATCCTCCTTTGCTGTATTCTAAAATCCTCCTAATCCTCCAGTTTACTACTATTTCTGGCAATTTTATAGGCCTTTTCTTTTATCCAATCTTTAACTTCCTTTGTTAGCCACGGTTGTCTGCCTTTTCTTTTGGAGTTTTTGTGCCTTGAAGGAATGTATAGTTTCTGTAAACTATGTAATATTTCTTTAAAGACTATCCATTGCCTATGTACTGTCATAACTTTTAATGTATTTTCCCAATCCACCTCGGCCAATTTGCCCCTCATACCTTCATAATTTCCTTTGTTCAGATTTAACACCCTGACTTCAGATTGAACTACCTCACTTTCAAACATAATGTAAAATTCTATCATATTATGATCAGTTGTCCCTAAAGGTTCCTTTACAACAAGATTATTAATTAGTCCTTTCTCATTACATAATACTAGATCTAAAATAACCTGTTCTCTAGTCAGTTCCTCAACAGACTGCTCTAGAAAACCATTCCTAACACACTCCAGAAACACATCCTCCAAAGCATTAGTGCTCATTATGTTTACCCAGTCTTTATGCAGATTGAAGTCACCCTGATTACTATATTTCCCATGCTGCATGCTTCTCTAATCTCCTGATTAATGCCATGCCCCACATTACCACTACTGTTTGGTCTATAAACAACTCCCACCAATGTTTGCTGCTCCTTGCTGTTTCTTAGCTCCACCCAAACAGAGTCCACATTTTGTTCTTCTGATCTGAGGTCCTCCCTGACTAATGTACTGATCCCATCCTTTATTATCAGTGCAACACCACCTCCTTTTCCTTTTTGCCCGTCCTTCCTAAAGGTCGAATATCCTTGAATATTCAGTTCCCAGACTTGGTCACCCTGTAGCCACGTTTCCGTTATGGCAATTAGATCATACCCATTTACCTCTATTTGTGCCTTTAAATCATCTACCTTGTTGTGAATGCTGGCTGCATTCAGGTAGAGTGCCCTTAACCTTGTCGTCTTGACATTATTCTGCATTCTAATCCTAGTTGATGCTCGCCTTTGTTTCGCCTGCCTTCTAATGTCACTTGCTACTTTTCTACCTCCTGTTACTCTCCCTGCGAGGATGTTAGTTCCTGTCCTGTTAAGGTATAGCCCGTCCATATTGTACAGGTCCCACCTGCCCCAGAACTGGTCCCAATGCCTCAGAAATCTGATGCCCTCCCTCCAACACCAATTCTCTAGCAACGTGTTCAATCGATCAATCCTCCCATTCCTGTGCTCACTGGCACGTTGGATTGGGAGCAGTGGTGCAGTGGTTAGCACCGCAGCCTCACAGCTCCAGGGACCCGGGTTCAATTCTGGGTACTGCCTGTGTGGAGTTTGCAACTTCTCCCTGTGACCGCGTGAGTTTTCGCCGGGTGCTCCGGTTTCCTCCCACCGCCAAAAAAAAGACTTGCAGGTGATAGGTAAATTGGCCATATAAATTGCCCCTAGTGTAGGGAATATGGGATTACTGTAGGGTTAGTATAAATGGGTGGTTCTTGGTCGGCACAGACTCGGTGGGCCGAAGGGCCTGTTGTGCTGTATCTATAAATAAAAAAAAATAAAAAAATAAAAAATACTGCTCTTGAGGTCCTGCTTTTTAATTTCCTTCCTAACTCCCTAAAATCTGCTTTCAGGACCTCATCCCACTTCCTACCTATGTCATTGGTACCAATGTAGACCATGACCTCTGGCTGTTCACCTTCCCCCAGAAGCATGTCCTGCAGCCACTCTGTGACATCCTTGACCCTGGCACCAGGGAGGCAACACACCATCCTGGAGTCACGTTTACTGCCGCAGAAATGCCTGTCTGATCCCGACTAACGAATTCCCTATCACTACTGCTCTTCCACTCTTCTTCCTGCCCTCCTGTGCAGCTGAGCCACCTGTGGCTGAGGAACCATCATCCTCACCAGTATCCAAAATGAAAAACCAATTAGCAAGCAAGATACTCAGGGGACTCCTGCACTGCCTGCCTAGTTCTCTTAGACTGCCTGGTGGTCACCCATTCCCTCTGCCTGCATGCTCCTAACCTGCAGTATGACCACCCCCCTAAATGCACTATCCACGTAGTCCTCTGCCTCGCGGACGCACAACAGTGACTCCAGCTGCAGTTCGAATTCTGAAACCCGGAGCTCAAGCTTCTGCAGCCGGTGACACTTCCTGCAGATGTGTTCATCTAGAACACATGGTGCGTCCATGACTTCCCACATACCTCAGGATGTACATTCCACTTGGCCGAGCTGCCATGCCATACTGCAATGTTAAAAACTATTTATTACAGTTGGAATACCAGTTACTCACCAATCAGCTTCTTCCCCTGCACCGAAGAAATAGCCAGCTACTGGTGGCTGAAAAAAGATAGAGAGAGAAAAAGAAAGGAGCCCCTCCCTCACTGATTCCCTCACTCACCAAACTTCCACTTTACACTCTGTGCACTCAATGCAGACGAAGTAGCACTGAGAAAGCCCTGCTTTATACTTTCTGGAAAACAACTGATTCAGGCTTCTGAAAACCAGTTTAAGCCAGTTCTTAAGAAACTAGCTGCAGCTGCTCCCAGACAGCTTGTATATCCTGTTTTAAGGCTGCAATAAAACTTAACTTCTCTTTACTCAAGGAGTAATTTTAGTTAACTGCTAAATTGAAGAAAAGAAACAAGACTTTAGATAGAAGTTAACCCTTAAAACTCCTTCTCACCAGACTTACCAGGCTCAGCAGCTCTCGGTCCAAACCTTAGCACTTTCGATCACATGCTGCTTCTTCTGTTTGACATGCAAGTAGTCCTGTGTTGTAGCTTCACCAGGTTGATACCTCATTTTGAGGTATGCCTGGCACTGCTCCTGGCATGCCCTCCTGCACCTTTCATTGAACCAGGGTTGGTCTCCTGGCTTGATAGTAATGGTAGAGTGGGGGATGTGCCGGGCCATGAGGTTACAGATTGTGGTTGAGTACAATTCTGCTGCTGCTGATGGCCCACAGCACCTCATGGATGCCCAATTTTGCATTGCTAGATCTGTTCGAAATCTATCCCATTTAGCACGGTGATAGTGCCACACAACACGATGGAGGGTATCCTCAATGTGAAGGTGGGACTTCATCTCCACAAGGACTGTGCGATGGCCACTCTTACCAATACTGTCACAGACAGATGCATCTGCGGCAGGCAGATTGGTGAGGACGAGGTCAAGTATGTTTTCCCCTCTTGTTGATTCCCTCACTATCTCTCAATCCCCTCTGTTTCTAATGAGGGTTTTCTGGAATTTTCTAGTTCTGCATGCCCCAGGATGCCTATTCACACTTGGAGGAGGTTGGTTCTTTCAAAGTCAATGTGTGAGGATGGCCTTGACTGCTATGTGAATGAAGCCATTTTAGGTAATTCAGTCATTTGGAACACGCCATTCACCTGGCTGGGCTTCTTGTTAGACTTTTTGTCTCCAGTTTGACCTCCTGGTATTTCAGATGTAAATGGCAGTGGCCATCTTGGCTGCTAGTTTTTAAAAAGTTACTGTAGAGTTTTTTTTCTCATTAGAAGTCTGATGTAAGTTTTCAACCAATGAAATTAATATTTCCCATTTAGCATATAGGGTTTTCCTGACAACGTGAAGACGGGACTTCATCTCCACAAGGACTGTATGATGGTCACTCCTACCAATACTGTCATAGGTAGATTGGTGAGGATGAGGTCAAGTAGGTTTTTCCCTCTTGTTGGCTCCCTCACTACCTGCCGCAGACCCAGTCTAGCAGCTATGTCCTTTAGGACTCAGCCAGCTCGGTCAGTAGTGGTGCTACCAAGCCACTCTTATGGATATTGAAGTCTCCCTCCCAGAGTACATTCTGCACCCTTGCCACCCTCAGTGCTTCATCCAAGTGCTGTTCAACATGGAGGACATCAGCTGAGGGGGGACAGTAGATGGTAATCATCAGGAGGTATCCTTCCCCCATGTTTGACCTGATGCCATGAGACTTCATGGGGTCCGGAGTCAATGTTGAGGACTCTCGGGGCCACTCCCTCCCTACTGTATACCACTGCCACCACGTCTGCTGGGTCTGTCCTGCTGGTGGGACAGGACTTACCCAGGGATGGTGATGGCGGTGTCTGGGACATTGTCTTTAAGGTATGATTCAGTGAATATGACTATATTGCTTGACTAGTCTGTGGATCAAACCTTTCTTGCTTCTCAACTCTAACCAAACTGATTCTGTCTTTGCCCCCTCAAGGACATCCTCTCTATGTCTTCCCTAATCTGTACTATGTACCACCTCTCTTGTTTCCTTCCCTATCTTTTCTGAACACTTTGTATCTCTGAATATTAAATGCTCAGTCCTCACCATGTTCTTAGTTTGTTTCCCTCATGGGTTCCTGATGCTATTCTTAATTCTCCTTTCACTATTTTATTACTTACTGCTTGTCTAGTTCTCATGGGCCTCTGCTATTTTAATTGTTTTCTAACCTCTTTATTTATCCGTGGCGTTGTGAAACTGACAGTTTATTGTCTGTTTAATGATATTCTTAGTCTGTGCCTTTGCAATCTTGCTATCGGCAGTTGCTGCTGTTCAAACCAATGGGGTTTTCAGGAGTGCTTCTCTCCTCTGACACCAGAGGGCAGCAGGCACTGATTGGTCAGAATCTGGAAAAGGAGATGGGGAGACAAGTTAATTACTGTTTGGATGTAATCAGAATTAACAAGCAACACTCCTCTACCCATAAAGCAGAGAAAATGGGTTTTGGTTTGTGATCTGGGCTGTTTGACCCAAGGCCTGATACAGACTGGATCTCTGGGAAATGACAAGGGAAATCGTGACCAAGAACCTAAACAGATTCATGTAGAAACTGGATGGAGTAAGAGAGGACTTTGGTGTTAATGCACTGGACTTTACTTCATTTTTATGGGTTGACTACTAGGTGGTGGCTAAATAAGATGGACCCAGGAGTAAAGGGTCACTGACCCGAAACGTTAACTCTGCTTCTCTTTCCACAGATGCTGCCAGACCTGCTGAGTGGTTCCAGCATTTCTTGTTTTTATTTCAGATTTCCAGCATCCGCAGTATTTTGCTTTTATATTAGTAAAGGGTCTTGATTACAGGGTGGAATTGGTGAGTATTTGGAAGCTATTGTGCCACTGAGTCAGTGAAGTAGATGTGAGAGCACTTCATAGTACAAAGAACAAGAATAAAGAACAGTACAGCACAGGAACAGGCCATTCGGCCCTCCAAGCCTGCGCCGATCTTGATGCCTGCCCAAACTAACACCTTCTGCACTTCCGGGGCCCATATCCATCTATTCCCATCCTATTCATGTATTTGTCAAGATGTCTCTTAAACGTCTCTATCGTACCTGCTTCCACCACCTCCCCTGGCAGCAAGTTCCAGGCACTCACCACCCTCTGTGTAAAAAACTTGCCTTGCACATCCCCTCTAAACTTTGCCCCTCTCACCTTAAACCTATGTCCCCTAGTAACTGACTCTTTCACCCTGGGAAAAAGCTTCTGACTATCCACGCCGCTCATAACTTTGTAAACCTCTATCATGTCGCCCCTCCACCTCCGTCGTTCCAGTGAAAAAAATCCGAGTTTTTCCAACCTCTCCTCATAGCTAATGCCCTCCAGACCAGGCAACATCCTGGTAAACATCCTCTGTACCCTCTCCAAAGCCTCCACGTCCTTCTGATAGTGTGGCGACCAGAATTGCATGCAATATTCTAAGTGTGGCCTAACTAAGGTTCTGTACAGCTGCAACATGACTTGCCAATTTTTATACTCTATGCCCCGACCGATGAAGGCAAGCATGCCATATGCCTTCTTGACTACCTTATCCACCTGCGTTGCCACTTTCAGTGACCTGTGGACCTGTACAGCCAGATCTCTCTGCCTGTCAATACTCCTAAGGGTTCTGCCATTTACTGTATACTTCCCACCTGCATTAGACCTTCCAAAATGCATTATCTCACATTTGCCCGGATTAAACTCCATCTGCCATTTCTCCACCCAAGTCTGTGTCGTCCGCAAACTTACTAATCAGACCAGCTACATTTTCCTCCAAATCATTTATATATACTACAAACAGCAAAGGTCCCAGCACTGATCCCTGCGGAACACCACTAGTCACATCCCTCCATTCAGAAAAACACCCATCCACTGATACCCTCTGTCTTCTATGACCCAGCCAGTTCTGTATCCATCTTGCCAGCTCACCTTTGATCCCGTGTGACTTCACCTTTTGTACCAGTCTGCCATGAGGGACCTTGTCAAAGGCTTTCCTGAAGTCCATATAGATAACATCCACTGCCCTTCCTTCATCAATCATCTTCGTCACTTCCTCAAAAAACTCAATCAAATTAGTAAGGCACGACCTCCCTTTCACAAAACCATGCTGCCTCTCGTTAATAAGTTTGTTTGTTTCCAAATGGGAGCAAATCCTGTCCCGAAGAATCCTCTCTAATAATTTCCCTACCACTGATGTAAGGCTCACCGGCCTATAATTTCCTGGATTATCCTTGCTACCCTTCTTAAACAAAGGAACAACATTGGCTATTATCCAGTCCTCTGGGACCTCACCTGTAGCCAGTGAGGATGCAAAGATTTCTGCCAAGGCTCCAGCAATTTCCTCCCTTGCCTCCCTCAGTATTCTGGGGTAGATCCCATCAGGCCCTGGGGACTTATCTACCCTAATGCTTTGCAAGACACCCAACACCTCCTCCTTTTTGATAATGAGATGACTAAGACTATCTGCACTCCCTTCCCTTGGCTCATCATCCACCAAGTCCTTCTCTTTGGTGAATACTGATGCAAAGTACTCATTTAGTACCTCGCCCATTTCCTCTGGCTCCACACATAGATTCCCATCTCTGTCCTTGAGTGGGCCAACCCGTTCCCTAGTTACCCTCTTGCTCTTTATATACGTATAAAAAGCCTTGGGATTTTCCTTAATCCTGTTTGCCAATGACTTTTCATGACCCCTTTTAGCCCTCCTAACTCCTTGCTTAAGTTCCTTCCTATTGTCTTTATATTCCTCAAGGGATTCGTCTGTTCCTAGCCTTCCAGCCCTTACAAATGCTTCCTTTTTCTTTTTGACGAGGCTCACAATATCCCACGTTATCCAAGCTTCCCGAAACTTGCAAAACTTGTCTTTCTTCCTCACAGGAACATGCTGGTTCTGGATTCTAATCAGCTGACGTTTGAAAGACTCCCACATGTCAGATGTTGATTTACCCTCAAATAGCCGCCCCCAATCTAAATTCTTCAGTTCCTGCCTAATATTGTTATAATTAGCCTTCCCCCAATTTAGCACCTTCACCCGAGGACTACTCTTATCCTTATCCACAAGTACCTTAAAACTTATGGAATTATGGTCACTGCTCCCGAAATGCTCCCCTACTGAAACTTCGACCACCTGGCCGGGCTCATTCCCCAATACCAGGTCCAGAATGGCCCCATCTCTAGTTGGACTATCTAAATATTGTTTCAGGAAGTCCTCCTGGATGCTCCTCACAAATTCTGCCCCATCCAAGCCCCGAGCACTAAGTAAGTCCCAGTCAATATAGGGGAAGTTAAAATAACCCACCACTACAACCCTGTTACCTTTACATCTTTCCAAAATCTGTCTACATATCTGCTCCTCTACCTCCCGCTGGCTGTTGGGAGGCCTGTAGAAAACCCCCAACATCGTGACTGAACCCTTCCTATTCCTGAGCTCCACCCATATTGCCTCGCTGCATGACCCCTCCGAGGTGTCCTCCCACAGTACAGCTGTGATATTCTCCTTAACCAGTAATGCAACTCCCCCACCCCTTTTACATCCCTCTCCAAATCCTGGAACATTTAGCTGCCAATCCTGTCCTTCCCTCAACCAAGTCTCTGTAATAGCAACAACATCATCGTTCCAAGTACTAATTCAAGCTTTAAGTTCATCTGCCTTACCTGTTATACTTCTCGCATTGAAACAAATGCACTTCAGACTACCAGTCCCGCTGTGCTCAGCAACATCTCCCTGCCTGCTCTTCCTCTTAGTCTTACTGGCCTTATTTACTAGTACCCCCACATTAATTTCACCTGCTGTCCTACTGCTCTGGTTCGCACCCCCCTGCCACACTAGTTTAAACCCTCCCGAGTGACGCTAGCAAACCTCGCAGCCAGGATATTTGTGCCCCTCCAGTTTAGATGCAACCCGTCCTTCTTGTACAGGTCCCATCTGTCCCTGAAGAGAGCCCAATGGTCCAGATATCTGAAACCCTCCCTTCTACACCAGCTGCTCAGCCACGTGTTTAGCTGCACTATCTTCCTATTTCTAGCCTCACTGGCACATGGCACAGGGAGTAATCCCGAGATTACAACCCTAGAGGTCCTGTCTTTTAACTTTCTACCTAACTCCCTAAACCCCCCCCTGCAGGACCTCGTCACTCTTCCTGCCTATGTCATTGGTACCGATGTGTACCACAACCTCTGGCTGTTCACCCTCCCCCTTCAGAATGTAAATAGGTTTGATAGAATATTTTGAGGAGTTCACTGCCTAGATGTTGTATTTATGGATTTTCAAAAAGCATTTGATGAAGTGTCATTTAAGACAATTAGAGCATTTTAAAAGGAATGAATCCGACTGAGGGAGGGAAATGTGAATGTTTCAGGAGGTGCAGTTTGGCAGGAGGGGCATACAAGTGACAGAAAGTTTAATGCTGATAATAGTGAGGGATACATGTTTGACACTCCAGTGCAGTGCTGAAGGAGCGCTGCAAAGTTGGAGGTGTCCTCTTTCGGATGAGATGTTAAACTAAGGCCCCATCTGCCTGCTCAGGTGAATGTGAAAGATCCCATGGCACTATTTCGAAGAAGAGCAGGGGAGTTCTCCCCAGTGTCCTGGCCAATATTTACCCTTCAACCTAACACCTAAAAACAGATGATCTAGTCATTATCACATTGCTGTTTGTGGGAGCTTGCTGTGTGCAAATTGGCTGCTGTGTTTCCTGCATTACAACACTTCAAAAAGTACTTCATTGGCTGTAGAGCATTTTGAGGTGTCCGGTGATCGTGAAAGGTGCTATATAAATGTAAGTCTTTTTGGGGAGGAACAGTGAGAGGAGAATGTTAATGAAGAGATCAAATCAACATGTTCAAAATTTTGAACTGGATTGGGAATGTAACTAATGAAAGATTAATTCCACATTTGCAATGGAAACAGTGAGTGCTGAGATCACTATCAGAAAGAGGGAAGTTTATGAGGGTTATTAGTAAATGGAATTCTTCAGCACAAATGATAATGGTAGCAGAGACAGTACATTTATTTAAAAGGGAATTTGATAAAGATTTTGAAATTGCTGATTTTAACAGGATATGGGAACAGACTGTTTCTGCTCAGAGGCAGACAGGTGCCATAGGTTGAATGACCTCCTCTTGTGCTGTCAAATGTATATCACAGGCTCACTATCTCTTCCTATGTCTCCAGGTTTGAAAAACATTTCTAATTGTTGCTGCTTCCTGTTCTACACACAGAAGGATTCAGATTTGTCGACTGTGAGATGATTTTTCTGTTTGAGTTGCTGAGTGATGTTCTTTGTCCGTTTGATGACATGAAGCCCTATCTTTAGTAAATATTTCTTTACTGTGGAAAGGATTATTGTAAACCATCCTGATCTGTGACACTGTCTTCATTCACTGACCCTGAACCTATTTACCATCTTTACACCTGCACAAAAGTTCCTCTCAGTCACCACCATATAAGGGACAAAACCATCTTTCCTTTTATAACTGCATGCTAGTTCTCGGGCTTAGTCTTTAAACTTGAAGAACTCTGTGTCCAGATGCTGCTGCACTCGAATACAGACACAGGCCCTGCCCAGACTGTACAAGGGGCTGAGCAGCCTAACCGGATGTCCTTAAGGTCCTCAAAATACAGCCCAGAAAACGATTATTTTTATTGAGCCTAGGAGAAACAGGATCTTGAACTAGGTTCCGAAGAAGGGTCACTGACCCGAAACGTTAACTCTGCTTCTCTTTCCACAGATGCTGCCAGACCTACTGAGTGAATCCAGCATTTCTTGTTTTTGTTTCTTGAACTAGGTGCCAGTTCAAACATGATGTTCCATTGCATTGATTGCGATGGTCAATGACCATAAACCAAACTGAGTCAGTCGTCCAAATGCCCTCATGAGTCAGAAGCACATGTTTAAGATGAATTGTTTTACTTTGTGTCACAATAAATATTTATCCTTTAATCAACATCACAAAAACAGATTTTCTGGTCATTATGACATTGCTGTTTGTGGGATCTTGCTGTGCTCAAATTGGATACGTTTCCTGCATTACAACAATGACAACACTTCAAAAGTACTTCATTGGCTATAAAGTGCTTTGGAACATCCTGAACTCGTGAAAGGCAGTATAGGAATGCAAGTTTTTTTTAATCAAATGTCCTTGAAAGTAAGTCCTACATTTCATTGAGAGTTTCACATTAATGAAAAGCATCCAGGAGTGATCATTAACACACCCGCATATTCAAATGTAACCAAATGGATACCGCTCACATTCCAGTGAGCCAGGTCCTGCAAGCTTGTCCAAATTCCTCCGATGTCTGTCTCCTTTGTCCCAGAGCAATTGCAGCCAATGAAGTACTTTTGAAACAAAAACAAGAAATGCTGGAACCACTCAGCAGGTCTGACAGCATCTGTGGAAAGAGAAGCAGAGTTAACGTTTCGGGTCAGTGACCCTTCTTCGGAACTGACAAATATTAGAAAAGTCACAGATTATAAACAAGTGAGGTGGGGGTTGGGCAAGAGATAACAAAGGAGAAGGTGCAGATTGGACCAGGCCACATAGCTGACCAAAAGGTCACGGAGCAAAGGCAAACAATATGTTAATGGTGTTTTGAAAGACAAAGCATTAGTACAGATTAGGTGTGAATATACTGAATATAGAACATCAGCAAGTGCAAACCTGAAGAAAAACAACCTGAAAAAAACAGTGGGTAAGCAAACTGAACAAACTAAGATGAAATGAAATAAATGCAAAAAATGTAAAAAGGAATGCATTACTGTTGTAATGTAGGAAACACAACAGCCAACTTACACACAGCAAGATTCCATAAACAGCAAAGTGATGATGACAAGATAAAAGCAAAATACTGCAGATGCAGGAAATCGGAAATAAAAACAAAGTGCTGGAAATACTCAGCAGGTCTGGCAGCATCTATGGAGAGTGAAACAGAATTAATGTTTCAGGTCTGTGATCTTTCATCAGAATTGGCAAAGTTTAGAAATGTAATAGGTTTTAAAGAAGTGAAGCTGGGGTGGGGGTGGGGAAGAGAACAAAAGGGAAGGTATGTGATAGGGCAGAGGGCAGGAGAGATTAACTGACGAGGTCATGGGGCAAAGGCAAAGGGTGTGATAATGGTGTGGTGACAAAGCATTAGTGCAGAGAGAGTGTTAATGACAGAATATGAACATGTCTGTAAGCACAAACATGAAAAACCAAGTTTAAGGCAGGCACGTGCTTAAAAAATAAAATAAAATCATAATAAAAAAGGCTAGTCATGCTCTGAAATTGTTGAACTCAATGTCCAGTCCAGAAGGCCTAATCAGAAGATGAGTTGCTGTTCCTCGAGCTTATGTTGTGTTCATTGGAACATTGCAGACCAAGGACAGAAATGTGGGTGTGAACAGGGTGCTGAATTGAAATGATAAGCAACCGGAAGCTCAGGGTCATGCTTTCGGACTGAGCGGAGGTGTTCTGCAAAGCGGTCGCCCAATCTGCGTTAGGTCTCCCCAATGTAGAGGAGACCACACTGTGAGCAGCGAATACAGTATACTAACTTGAAAGAAATACAAGTAAATCGCTGCTTCACCTGAAAGGTGTGTTTGGGGCCTTGGATAGTGAGGAGAGAGGAGGTAAATGGGCAGGTATTACACCTCCTGCGATTGCAGGGGAAGGTGCCGTGGGAAGGGGATGAGGTGGTGGGGGTAATGGAGGAGTGGACCAGAGTGTTGTGGAGAGAACAATCCCTTCGGAATGCTGACAAAGGAGGGGAAGAGAGGGGAAGATGTGTTTGGCAGTGGCATCACACTGGCAGTGATGGAAATGGTGGAGGATGATCCTTTGGATCTGGAGGCTGGTGGGGTGGAAAGTGAGGGCAAGGGGAACCCTGTCGTAGTTCTGGGAGGGAGGGGAAGGGGTTAGGGTAGAGGTGCGGGCAGTGGGCCGGACATGGTTGAGGGCCCTGTCAACCACAGTGGGGGGAATCCTCAGTTAAGGAAAAAGGGAAAACATATCAGAAGCAATGTTGTGGAAGAACAGATGCGTCAGAGACGGAGAAACTGGGAGAATGGAATGGAGTCTTTGCAGGAAGCAGGGTACGAAGAAGTGTAGTCAAGGTAGCTGTGTGAGTCAGTTGGCTTATAATGAATATTAGCCTATCCCCATAGATGGAGACAGAGAAGTCGAGGAAGGGAAGGGAAGTGTCGGAGATGAGCCTTGTAAAGGTGAGAGAAGGGGGGAAATTGGAAACAAAGTTAATGAAGTTTTCCAGTTCGGGGCGAGAGCAGGAAACTCCACTGATAGTCATCATTGTACTGGGAAAAGTGTTGGGTGAGGGGGCCTGAGTAGGACTGGAACAAAGAATGCTCAACATACCCCACAAAAAGACAGGCATAACTAGGACACATGTGGGTACCCATAGCAACGCCTTTTACTTGAAGGAAGTGAGTGGAGTTGAAGGAGAAGTTGTTCAATGTGAGAACAAATTCAGCCAGGCGGAGGAGGGTGGTGGTGGATGGGGACTGGTTGGGCCTCTGTTCCAGGAAGAAGCGGAGAGCCCTCAAACCATCCTGGTGGGGTATGGAGGTGTAGAGAGATTGGACGTCCATAGCGAAGAGGAGGCGGTTAGGGCCAGGAAACTGGAAATTGTCAAAATGACGTAGGGTGTCAGAAGAGTCACGGATGTAGGTGGGAAGAGACTAGACCAGCAGAGAAAAGATACAGTCAAGAGAGGAAGAAATATGTTCAGTGGAGCAGGAGCAGGCTGACACAATGGGTCTGCCGGGACAGTCCTGTTAGTGGATTTTGGGAAGGAGGTAGAAGCGGGTTGTCCGGGATTGTGGGACTATGAGGTTGGAAGCTGTAGAGGGAAGATCTCCAGAGGAGATGAGGTCAGTGACAGTCCTGTGGACAGTAGCTTGATGTTTGGTGGTGGGGTCATGGTTCGGGGGAGGTAGGAAGAAATGTCTGACAATTGGCGCTGAGCCTCTGCAAGGTAGAGGTCGGTATGCCAACAACAACAGCACCACCCTTGTCAGCAGGTTTGATAACAATGTCAGGGTTAGACCTGAGAGCACAGAATGCAGCAAGTTCAGAGGCATGACGAGATGTTGTTTGAGGGATAAATATTGGCCAGAATATTGGGGTGAACTCCCCTGCTTCTCTTCCAATAGTGATGTGGGATCTTTTACATCCACCTGAGAGGGCAGATGGGGCTTCAGTTTAACATCTCATCCAAAAAGCAGCCCCTCTGACAGTGCAGCATTCCCTCAGTACTGACCCTTTGACAGTGCAGCATTCCCTCAGTACAGCCCCTCTGATAGTGCAGCATTCCCTCAGTACTGACCCTCTGATAGTGCAGCATTCCCTCAGTACTGACCCTCTGATAGTGCAGCATTCCCTCAGTACAGCCCCTTTGACAGTGCAGCATTCCCTCAGTACAGCCCCTCTGATAGTGCAGCATTCCCTCAGTACTGACCCTCTGATAGTGCAGCATTCCCTCAGTACTGACCCTCTGATAGTGCAGCATTCCCTCAGTACAGCCCCTTTGACAGTGCAGCATTCCCTCAGTACAGCCCCTCTGACAGTGCAGCATTCCCTCAGTACAGCCCCTTTGACAGTGCAGCATTCCCTCAGTACTGACCCTCTGATAGTGCAGCATTCCCTCAGTACTGACCCTCTGATAATGCAGCACTCCCTCAGTACTGACCCTCTGATAGTGCAGCATTCCCTCAGTACTGATCCTCTGACAGTGCAGCACTCCCTCAGTACTGGCCCTTTGATAGTGCAGCATTCCCTCAGTTCTGACCCTCTGATAGTGCAGCATTCCCTCAGTTCTGACCCTCTGATAGTGCAGCATTCCCTCAGTACTGACCCTCTGATAGTGCAGCATTCTCTCAGTACTGGCCCTCTGACAGTGCAGCACTCCCTCAGTACTGACCCTCTGACAGTGCAGCATTCCCTCAGTACTGGCCCTCTGACCGTGCAGCATTCCCTCAGTACTGGCCCTCTGACAGTACAGCATTCCCTCAGTACTGACCCTCTGACAGTGCAGCATTCCCTCAGTACTGACCCTCTGACAGTGCAGCATTCCCTCAGTATAGCCCCTCTGATAGTGCAGCACTTCCTCAGTACTGACCCTCTGACAGTGCAGCATTCCCTCAGTACTGGCCCTCTGACAGTGCAGCATTCCCTTAGTACTGGCCCTCTGACCGTGCAGCATTCCCTCAGTACTGGCCCTCTGATAGTGCAGCATTCCCTCAGTACTGACCCTCTGATAGTGCAGCATTCCCTCAGTACAGCCCCTCTGATAGTGCAGCATTCCCTCAGTACTGACCCTCTGATAGTGCAGCACTTCCTCAGTACTGACCCTCTGACAGTGCAGCACACCCTCAGTACTGGCCCTCTGACAGTGCAGCATTCCCTCAGTACTGCCCCTCTGATAGTGCAGCATTCCCTCAGTACTGGCCCTCTGACCGTGCAGCATTCCCTCAGTACTGGCCCTCTGACAGTACAGCATTCCCTCAGTACTGACCCTCTGACAGTGCAGCATTCCCTCAGTACTGACCCTCTGACAGTGCAGCATTCCCTCAGTATAGCCCCTCTGATAGTGCAGCACTTCCTCAGTACTGACCCTCTGACAGTGCAGCATTCCCTCAGTACTGGCCCTCTGACAGTGCAGCATTCCCTTAGTACTGGCCCTCTGACCGTGCAGCATTCCCTCAGTACTGACCCTCTGATAGTGCAGCATTCCCTCAGTACTGACCCTCTGATAGTGCAGCATTCCCTCAGTACAGCCCCTCTGATAGTGCAGCATTCCCTCAGTACTGGCCCTCTGACAGTGCAGCATTCCCTTAGTACTGGCCCTCTGACTGTGCAGCATGCCCTCAGTCCTGGCCCTCTGACCGTGCAGCATTCCCTCAGTACTACTCTGGGAGTGTCAGCCTGGAGTTTGTGTTCCAATCTCTGGAGTGGAATTTGTCCCCACAACTTACTCACTCAGGTGAGAGTGCAGCACATTGAGCCACGGGTGATGCCTAGCAAATAACTCCTTGAACGATAATCCTTTTTAAACCTTTAACTGTAAAACCTCATCACTGCCATTCTGAATATTAACCATTGTTTGCCAAATGTATCACCTCAAACCTACTGACAGTGATTTCCATCTACCACATTTGTAGCCAATTCCCGATCTTATTTATATTGCTGTGCAGTTTCTTGGATCTTCTAAAGAATTAACTAAACCACCTATTTTTGGATTAACTTGGACCCACTCCCTCAGCCCTAAACCAAATCATTTAAGTTTACAGTAAATGGAAGTGGTCCCAGACCAGAACACCCCTTTGGTATCCCACTGTCCACTTCCAACCTCCATGCAAGACTGCCCTTAACTCCCACAATTTGTTTTCTTCATTCTTACTGGCTTCAATCCAGTTTGCTGTCCTTGTCTTAATTCCATACCCCAAAGTCTTCTCTAGTAAACTTCCATGAGAGAAAGGATTTTCTAAAGTCCATGAACACACTCTCCACTACATTTCCCCATCTTCCATATCTGTTGTTATCTCCTCAAAAAAATTGATGAGGTTTCTTGAGCGTAATTGTTTCTTTTGAAATCTTTGTTGCCTACTCTTATTTTCTGGTTATCTAGATACATAGAAATTTGATTGGCACCCCATCCACCACCTTCATCATCATTCCCTCCACTACTGACGCACAGTGGCAGCAGTGTGTACCATCTACACGACGCACTGCAGCAACTCACCAAGGTTCCTTTGTCAGCACCTTCCAATTCCACGACCTCTACCACCTACAAGAAAAGAAAAACTTAGGTCCGACACCGAGAACTCAATACTACATAAAGCCGAGAGGAGTAGAGAAAGTGGAGGGGTGAAATCAGAAAGGAAATTAGGAAAGCAAAGAAAGGACATGAAAGAATATTGGCAAGCAAAATCAAGGTGAACCCAAAGATGTTTCATCAATACATTAAGAGTAAGAGAATAACTAAGGAGAGAGTAGGGCCCATAAAATACCAAAGAGGTAACATATGTGTAGGGGAGGAAGATATTGGTATTGTTCTTAATGAATACTTTGCATCTGTCTTCATAAGAGGGGGACGATGCAGATATTGTAGTTAAGGAAGAGGGGTGTGAAGTATTGGATGTGATAAACATAGGGAGAGAGGAAGTATTAATGGGATTGGCATCCTTGAAAGTTGATAAATCACCAGGACCGGATGAAATGTACCCCAGGCTGTTAAAAGAAGCAAGAGAGGAAATAGCAGAAGGTCTGACCATCATTTTCCAGTCCTCACTGGATACTGGTGTGGTGCTGGAGGATTGGAGAACTGCTAACGTTGTACCTCTGTTTCAATGCGAGAAGTATAACAGGTAAGGCAGATGAACTTAGAGCTTGGATTAGTACTTGGAACTATGATGTTGTTGCTATTACAGAGACTTGGTTGAGGGAAGGTCAGGATTGGCAGCTAAATGTTCCAGGATTTAGAAGCTTCAGGCGGGATAGAGGGGAATGTAAAAGGGGTGGGGGAGTTGCATTACTGGTTAAGGAGAATATCACAGCTGTACTGCGGGAGGACACCTCGGAGGGGTCGTGCAGCAAGGCAATATGGGTGGAGCTCAGGAATAGGAAGGGTGCAGTCACGATGTTGAGGGTTTTCTATAGGCCACCCAACAGCCAGTAGGAGGTAGAGGAGCAGATATGTAGACAGATTTTGGAAAGATGTAAAGGTAACAGGGTTGTAGTGGTGGGTGATTTTAACTTCCCCTGTATTGACTGGGACTCACTTAGTGCTAGGGGCTTGGATGGGGCAGAATTTGTAAGGACCATCCAGGAGGGCTTGTTGAAACAATATGTAGATAGTCCAACTAGGGATGGGGCCGTACTGGACCTGGTATTGGGGAATGAGCCCGGCCAGGTGGTCGAAGTTTCAGTAGGGGAGCATTTCGGGAACAGTGACCATAATTCCATAGGTTTTAAGGTACTTGTGGATAAGGATAAGAGTAGTCCTCGGGTGAAGGTGCTAAATTGGGGGAAGGCTAATTATAACAATATTAGGCAGGAACTGAAGAATTTAGATTGGGGGCGGCTGTTTGAGGGTAAATCAACATCTGACATGTGGGAGTCCTTCAAACGTCAGTTTGAATCCAGGACTGGGATGTTCCTGTGAAGAAGAAGGATAAGTTTGGCAAGTTTCGGGAACCTTGGATAACGCGGGATATTGTGAGCCTCGTCAAAAAGAAAAAGGCAGCATTCGTGAGGGCTGAAAGGCTAGGAACAGACGAATCCCTTGAGGAATATAAAGACAGGAGGAAGGAACTTAAGTAAGGAGTCAGGAGGGCTAAAGTGGTCATGAAAAGTCATTGGCAAACAGGATTAAGGAAAATCCCAAGGCTTTTTATACGTATGCATGCTCTTCTTGCAGGATGTGGGAGGTAAGAGTCACCACTTGTGTCCCTGCTGACTTCACCTGTGAGAAGTGCACCCAACTCCAGCTCCTCACAGACCGCGTTAGGGAACTGGAGCTGGAGCTGGATGAACTTCGGATCATTCAGGAGGCTGAGGGGGTGATAGAGAGCAGTTATAGGGAAGTAGTGACACCAAAGTTACAGGATAAAGGTAGCTGGGTGACCGTCAGGGAAGGGAAAAGGAATAGGCACACTGTGCAGGGATCCCCTGTGGCCGTTCCCCTCAATAATACGTATACCGTTTTGGATACTGTTGGTGGGGGGGACCTACCAGAGGAAAGCCCCAGTGGCCAGGTCTCTGGCACTGAGCCTGACTCAGTGGCTCAGAAGGAAAGGGGGGAGAATAGGAGAGCGATAGTGATAGGAGATTCAATGGTTAGAGGAACAGACAGGAGATTCTGTGGTCGCGAACGAGACTCCCGGATGGTATGTTGCCTCCCGGGTGCCAGGGTCAGGGATGTCTCAGATCGAGTCCACAGGATTCTTAAGGGGGAGGGGGAGCAGCCAGAAGTCGTGGTACATATCGGCACCAATGACATAGCTAGGAAAAGGGATGAGGACCTGAAAAGCGAATATAGGGAGTTAGGTTGGAAGCTGAAAGGCAGGACGAGCAGAGTAGTAATCTCAGGATTGATACCGGTGCCACGTGCTAGTGAGGCTAGAAACAGAGAGCGAGTGCAGCTGAACACGTGGCTACAGAGCTGGTGTAGGAGGGAGGGCTTCAGATATGTGGATCATTGGGATACATTCTGGGGAAGGTGGGACCTGTACAAGAAGGACGGGTTGCATCTGAACTGGAGGGGCACCAATATCCTGGGCGGGAGGTTTGCTAGAGCTCCTCGGGAGGGTTTAAACTAGTTTGGCAGGGGGATGGGAACCGGAGCTACGGATCAGTAGATGGGGTAGCTGTTGAACAGGCAGATACCGAGTGCAGAGAGTCTGTGAGGAAGGTTAGACAGTTGACAGGGCACAGTTGCAGCCAGTATGATGGGTTGAAGTGTGTCTATTTTAACGCAAGAAGTGTCAGGAATAAGGGTGATGAACTTAGAGCATGGATCAGTACTTGGAGCTACGATGTTGTGGCCATTATGGAGACGTGGATATCACAGGGGCAGGAATGGATGTTGGATGTTCCGGGGTTTAGATGTTTCAAAAGAAATAGGGAGGGAGGTAAAAGAGGTGGGGGAGTGGCATTGCTAATCAGGGATAGTATCACAGCTGCAGAAAGGGAGGTCGTCGAGGAGGGTTTGTCTACTGAGTCAGTATGGGTGGAAGTCAGAAACAGGAAAGGAGCAGTCACTTTATTGGGAGTTTTCTATAGACCCCCCAATAGCAACAGAGACACGGAGGAACAGATTGGGAGGCAGATTTTGGAAAGGTGCAGCAGTAACAGGGTTGTTGTCATGGGTGACTTCAACTTCCCTAATATTGATTGGAACCTCCTTAGTGCAAATAGTTTGGATGGGGCAGATTTTGTCAGGTGTGTCCAGGAAGGTTTCCTGACTCAATATGTAGATAGGCCGACTAGAGGGGAGGCTATATTGGATTTGGTGCTTGGCAACGAACCAGGCCAGGTGGCAGATCTCTCGGTGGGAGAGCATTTCGGTGATAGTGATCACAACTCCCTGACCTTTACTATAGTCATGGAGAGGGATAGAAGCAGACGGGATGGGAAAATATTTAATTGGGGGAGGGGGAATTACAATGCTATTAGGCAGGAACTGGGGAGCTTAAATTGGGAACAGATGTTCTCAGGGAAATGCACGACAGAAATGTAGAAGTTGTTTAGGGAGCACTTGCTGCGACTGCTGGATAGGTTTGTCCCGATGAGGCAGGGAAGGGATGGTAGGGTGAAGGAACCTTGGATGACAAGAGATGTGGAACAGCTAGTCAAGAGGAAGAAGGAAACTTACTTAAGGTTGAGTAAGCAAGGATCAGACAGGGCTCCAGAGGGTTACAAGGTAGCCAGGAAGGAACTGAAGAATGGACTTAGGAGAGCGAGAAGGGGACATGAAAAAGTCTTGGCGGGTAGGATTAAGGAAAATCCCAAGGCGTTCTACACTTATGTGAGGAACAAGAGGATGGCCAGAGTGAGGGTAGGGCCGATCAGGGATAGTGGAGGGAACTTGTGCCTGGAGTCGGAGGAGGTAGGGGAGGTCCTTAATGAATACTTTGCTTCAGTATTCACTAGTGAGAGGGACCTGGACGTTTGTGAGGACAGCGTGGAACAGGCTGATATGTTCGAACAGGTTGATGTTAAGAAGGAGGATGTGCTGGAAATTTTGAAAGCCATGAGGATAGATAAGTCCCCGGGGCCAGACGGGATATACCCAAGGATATTACGGGAAGCGAGGGAAGAGATTGCCGTGCCTTTGGCGATGATCTTTGTGTCCTCAATGTCCACTGGAGTAGTACCAGATGATTGGAGGGTGGCAAATATTATTCCCTTGTTCAAGAAAGGGAATAAGGATAACCCTGGGAATTATAGACCAGTCAGTCTTACGTCGGTGGTGGGCAAATTATTGGAGAGGATTCTGAGAGACAGGATTTATGACTATTTGGAAAAGCATAGTTTGATTAGAGACAGTCAGCATGGCTTTATGAGGGGAAGGTCATGCCTCACAAGCCTTATTGAATTCTTTGAGGATGTGACAAAACACATTGATGAAGGAAGAGCAGTGGATGTGGTGTATATGGATTTTAGCAAGGCGTTTGATAAGGTTCCCCATGGTAGGCTCATTCAGAAAGTAAGGAGGCATGGGATGCAGGGGAATTTGGCTGTCTGGATACAGAATTAGCTGGCCCATAGAAGACAGAGGGTGGTAGTAGATGGAAAGTATTCAGCTTGGAGCTCGGTGACCAGTGGTGTTCTGCAGGGATCTGTTCTGGGACCTCTGCTCTTTGTGATTTTTATAAATGACTTGGATGAGGAAGTGGAAGGCTGGGTTAGTAAGTTTGCCGATGACATGAAGGTTGCTGGAGTAGTGGATAGTTGGAGGGCTGTTGTAGGTTGCAACAGGACATTGACAGGATGCAGAGCTGGGCTGAGAGGTGGCAGATGGAGTTCAACCTGGAAAAGTGTGAAGTGATTCATTTTGGAAGGTCGAATTTGAATGCAGAATACAGGCTTAAAGACAGGATTCTTGGCAGTGTGGAGGAACAGAGGGATCTTGGGGTCCATGTCCATAGATCGCTCAAAGTTGCCACCCAAGTTGATAGGGTTGTTAAGAAGGCGTATGGTGTGTTGGCTTTCATTAACAGGGGGATTGAGTTTAAGAGCAGCGAGGTTATGCTGCAGCTCTTTAAGCCCTGGTTAGACCACACTTGGAATATTGTGTTCAGTTCTGGTCGCCTCATTATTGGAAGGATGTGGAAGCTTTAGAGATGGTGCAGAGGAGATTTACCAGGATGCTGCCTGGACTGGAGGGCATGTTCTACGAAGAAAGATTGAGGGAGCTAGGGCTCTTCTCATTGGAGCGAAGAAGGATGAGAGGTGACTTGATAGAGGTGTACAAGATGATGAGAGGCATAGATAGAGTGGATAGTCAGATACTTTTTCCCAGGGTGGAAAGGGCTATCACCAGGGGGCATAATTTTAAGGTGATTGGAGGAAGGTTTCGGGGAGATGTCAGAGGTAGGTTCTTTACACAGAGAGTGGTGGGTGCGTGGAATGCACTGCCAGCGGTGGTAGTAGAAGCAGATACATTTGGGGCATTTAAGTGATTCTTGGATAGGTACATGGATGATAGTAGAATGAAGGGTAGGTAGTTAGTTTGATCTTTGAGTAGGTTAAAGGTTCGGCACAACATCGTGGGCCGAAGGGCCTGTACTGTGCTGTACTGTTCTATGTTCTGTGAGGAAGGAAGGGCAGTTATCTATATGGACTTCAGTCAAGCCTTTGACAAGGTCCCGCATGGCAGACTGGTACAAAAGGTGAAGTCACATGGGATCAGTGGGGAGCTGGCAAGATGGATACAGAACCGGCTCGGTCGTAGAAGACAGAGGGCAGAAGTGGAAGGGTGCTTTTCTGAATGGAGGGATGTGACTGGTGGTGTTCCGCAGGGATCAGTGCTGGGACCTTTGCTGTTTGTAGTATATATAAATGATTTGGAGGAAAATGTAGCTGGTCTGATTAGTAAATTTGCGGACGACACAAAGGTTGGTGGAGTTGTGGATAGTGATGAGGATTGTCAGAGGATACAGCAGGATATAGATCGGTTGGAGACTTGGGTGGAGAAATGGCAGATGGAGTTTAATCCAGAAAAATGTGAGGTAATGCATTTTGCAAGGTCTAATGCAGGTGGGAAGTATACAGTAAATGGCAGAACCCTTACGAGTATTGACAGGCAGAGAGATCTGGGCGTACAGGTCCACAGGTCACTGAAAGTGGCAACGCAGGTGGATAAGGTAGTCAAGAAGGCATTCGGCATGCTTGCCTTCATCGGTCAGGGCATAGAGTATAAAAATTGGCAAGTCATGTTGCAGCTGTACAGAACCTTAGTTCGGCCACACTTAGAATATTGTGTGCAATTCTGGTCACCACACTACCAGAAGGACGTGGAGGCTTTGAAGAGGGTACAGAAGAGGTTTACCAGGATGTTGCCTGGTCTGGAGGGCATTAGCTATGAGGAGAGGTCGGATAAACTCGGATTGTTTTCACCGGAAAGACGGAGGTGGAGGGGCGACATGATAGAGGTTTACAAAGTTATGAGCGGCATGGACAGAGTGGATAGTCAGAAGCTTTTTCCCATGGTGGAAGAGTCAGTTACTAGGGGACATAGGTTTAAGGTGAGAGGGGCAAAGTTTAGAGGGGATGTGCGAGGCAAGTTCTTTACACAGAGGGTGGTGAGTGCCTGGAACTTGTTGCTGGGGGAGGTGGTGGAAGCAGGTCCCATCGAGACGTTTAAGAGGCATCTTGACAAATACATGAATAGGATGGGAATAGAGGGATACGGACCCTAGAAGTGCAGAAGGTTTTAGTTTAGGCAGGCATCAAGATCGGCGCAGGCTTGGAGGGCCGAATGGCCTGTTCCTGTGCTGTACTGTTCTTTGTTCTTTGTTTAAAAAGGGAGTGAGGGAAGACCAAATAATTACAGGCCAGTCAGTCTAACCTCAATTCTGGGCAATTTATTGGAATCTATTCTGAGAGACAGGATAAACTGTCACTTAGGCACTGTCAAAGGAAGATCTTGTCTGCCCAACTTGATCGAATGTTTTGAAGATGTAACAAGGAAGATATATGAAGGTAGTGCAGTCAATATGGTCTCCATGGATCCATGGATTTGAGCAAGGCTTTTGTCATGGCAGACTTTAAAAAAAAACCATGGGATCCAGGGAAATGCAGCAAGGTGGATACAAAATTGGCTCAGTGGCAGAAAACAAAGGGTAATTGTTGACTGGTGTTTTAGCGACTGGAGGGCTGTTTCCAGTGGCATTTCACAGGGCTCAGTACTGGATCCCCTGCTTTTTGTGGTGTCTATTAACGATTTGGACATAAATGTAGAGGGCATGATCAAGAAGTTTGTGGACCACACAAAGATTGGCCATGTGGTAGATAGCGAGGAGGATAGCTGTCGGCTGCAGGAAAATATTGATGGTCTGGTCAGATGGGCAGAAAAGTGGCAAATGGAATTCAACTTGGAGAAGTGTGAGGTGATGCATTTGGGGAGGTCAAACAAGGCAAAGGAATACATGATAAATGGGAAAATACTGAGAGGTGTAGAGGAAGTGAGGGACCTTGGAGTGAATGTCCACAGATCCCTGAAGGTAGCAGGACAGTTTGCTAAGGTGGTTAAGAAGGCATATAGAATCCTTTCCTTTATTAGCTGAGGTATAGAATATCAGAGCAGGGAGGTTATGCTGGAACTGTATAACCCATTGGTTCGACCACAACTTGAGTACTGTGTACAGCTCTGGTCACCTCATTACAGAAAGGATGTAATTGCACTAGAGAGGGTACAGAGGAGATTTACGAGGATGTTGCCAGGACAGGAAAAATGCAGTTATGAGGAAAGATCTGATTGAAATATACAAAATTGGGAGGGGCCTGGATAGAGTGGAGGTGAAGGGTCTATTCACCTTAGCAGGGAGGTCAATGACGAGAGGGGCAAGATTTAAAGTGATTGGTAGAAAAATTAGAAGGGAGATGAGGAAAATCCTTTTCACCCAGAGGGTGGTGGGGGTCTGGAACTCACTGCCTGAAAGGGTAGTTGAGCCATTAAACCCTCATCTCATTCAAAAGGAGTCTGGATATGCACCTCAAGTGCTGTAATCTGCAGGGCTACGGACCAAATACTGGAAGGTGGGATTAGACTGGGTGGATTGTTTTTCGGCCAGCACAGACACGATGGGCCAAGTGGCCTCTTTCTGTGCCTTAAACTTTGTGATTCTATGATTCTAAAAGGACAAGGGCAGCAGATGCATGGGAACACCACTACCTGCAAGTTCCCCTCCAAGTCACACATCATCCTGACTTGGAACTATATCACCGTTCCTTCACTGTCACTGGGTCAAAATCCTGGAACTCCCTTCCTAACAGCACTGTGGGTGTACCTACCCCACATGGACTGCAGCGGTTCAAGAAGGCAGCTCACCACCACCTTCTCAAGGGCAATTAGGGATGGCAATAAATGTAGGCCTAGCCAGTGACGCCCACATCCCAGAAATGAATAATAAAAAAAAGGAAATTTCAGCCTTAAAGACTCAAACTTTCCCTGCCACCGATGTTAAAGCTAACCAGTCTGTGATTAACCCAATATGTAAAATGTTTTCCTGTTCCTTTATGCTGTTTTGAAGGCAGGGAATCCGTTCTGATGGAGCCTATGTGAAGTGGAGAGCCAAAGTCTTCTGTCCATCACACTAATGCTGAAGCTAGGGCGGCACAGTGGCGCAGTGGTTAGCACCGCAGCCTCACAGCTCCAGCGACCCGGGTTCAATTCTGGGTACTGCCTGTGTGGAGTTTGCAAGTTCTCCCTGTGTCTGCGTGGGTTTCCTCCGGTTTTCTCCCACAGCCAAAAGACTTGCAGGTTGATAGGTAAATTGGTCATTATAAATTGCCCCTAGTCTAGGTAGGTGGTCGGGGAATATAGGGACAGGTGAGGATGTGGTAGGAATGTGGGATTAGTGTAGGATTAGCATAAATGGGTGGTTAATGGTCGGCACAGACTCGGTGGGCCGAAGGGCCTATTTCAGTGCTGTATCTCTAAATCTAAATCAAATCAAAGCTTAGACAGTATGAGGGACAGCATGTCCACTGTGGACTGTGACTTTAGGCCCCGTTAACTCCACTAACCCGTCAACATGTTTATGTTCTAGGTCCTGAGCTGAATTTGGGGAACAATGTCATTGGACCAGCAGAAGGATACGGAGGCTGCTGGGACTCGGCTGCACATCAGGAAGTTGTCAGAGCTTTCCTTTCCCTCCCAGGCACAGCAGGAACCTAGAGATGGATCTGAGGTAGCCCTTCAGTGTTTCCCTCTCTAAGTTTGTAATTCTGACTCCCTGTAGCTCTGCTAGATGGGGAATGATATTCCCAGTGAGGGACTGAGACTGAACAATACTTTAACATGTCTTAATCCAATTCAAAACATTCTCCTGAGCCTTCAGCACGTAGTGGCTGGTACTAGGGAGCCAGTGGCCAGTGATAGGGAGAAAGGCAGACAGGACAATGTGTGGGGTTCATGGAGAGATGGGGCAATGTGGTGTTTGAGGAGATGTGGAGAGGGGACAGAGTCTACAGCCAGCAGGGTTGGGGTTACTGGATGCGTTGGAGTATACCTGTCACTAATCAGAGCATCATCTGTGACTGGAATATTCTCCATGGGTCCATGAAGCTGTCTGCTGTTCTCCATGCCTTTGATCTGTGTGTGACTGAATGCTGAGGTAGTTTGATGTCAGTTGGAATTATGAAGCAATTAACAATTACTTTCTCTTCTAGACACTGAGACCAGCTTTCTTCAAAAGTGTCAGTATGCCAGATCCTAGGGTCTCCGCTCTTGAGGGGATATTGGTGAGGAGACAGGAAGTGTTCCAGCGACAGAGCTCCATCTCAAAGAGCATCCGCAGGTAACATCTCTCTACATTGGTGGGGTGGGGGCCACCCTGTGTTCCAGGAGGGGCCGGGGGTGGAACAAATTCTGCAGAGAGAGTGGAGTGAGGGGTCTGGTGAGACGCTTTGTCCCTCTTATGTCACCCCCCGCCTCCACTCCCCAACCCAGTATTTAATTGCAGTTGAAATCTCCATAGTTTAGGTCTTCAGATTGTTGTCTGATAAAGTGGGAGTGTTTCCCAGCTTCCGTCTAGTCTAGTTGGCTGTAAACATTTCAGATTTTAAATGTCAGAATCTTCCCGAGACGCACAGCTTTCAGTTTAGATAAAAATACAGCCCCACCCACCTCACACCCACCCCCACCCAGGTGTCTTACTGTCCCTCTACAAGTCACTTTTACCAGTTTATGATGGTGATTTGACTGGCACTCCAGTGTTGATTGAGTATGAGAATGGTCCAGTCCCAGTGCTTACTGTTGCCTGTCATTAATTGTGTTATGTGCTATATTTAGAAATGTTACACAGTATTTGCAGCACAGAAACAGGCCATTTGGCCCTACTGGTCCAGGCTGGTGTTATGCTCTACACGAGCCTCCTCCCACTCCTCTTCATTGAACGCTATCAACATATCTTTCTATTCCTTTCTCCATCATTGTCTTTATCGAGCTTCCCTCTTGTGATAGGAAGGAGAGGAAAAAAGGAAAAGGAGGTGATGTTGCGCTGATAATAAGGGATGGGATCAGTACATTAGTAAGGGAGGATCTCCAGTCGGAAGAACAAAATGTGGAATCAGTTTGGGTGGAGCTAAGAAACAGCAAGGAGCAGCAAACATTGGTAGGAGTTGTTTATAGGCTGCCAAACAGTAGTGGGAGTGTGGGGCATGGCATTAATCAGGAGATTAGAGAAGCATGCAGCATGGGAAATACAGTAATCATGGGTGACTTAAATCTAGACTGGTTAAACCTAATGAGCACTAAGGCTGTGGAGAAAGAGTTTCTGGAGTGTGCTAGGGGTGGTTTTCTAGAGCAGTATGTTGAGGAACCAACTAGAGAACAGGCTATTTTAGATCTAGTATTATATAATGAGAAAGGGCTAATTAATAATCTTGTTGTAAAAAAACCTTTAGGGATGAGTGACCATAATATGATAGAATTTTACATTATGTTTGAAAGTGAGGTAGTTCAATCTGAAGTCAGGGTGTTAAATTTAAACAAAGGAAATTATGAAGGTATGGGGGGCAAATTGGCCGAGGTGGATTGGGAAAATACATTAAAAGTTATGACAGTACATAGGCAATGGATAGTCTTTAAAGAAATATTACATAGTTTACAGCAACTATACATTCCTTCAAGGCACAAAAACTCCAAAAGTAAAGGCAGACAACCGTGGCTAACAAAGGAAGTTGAGGATTGTATAAGATTAAAAGAAAAGGCGTATAAAGTTGCCAGAAATAGTAGTAAACCTGAGGATTGGGAGGATTTTAGAATACAGCAAAGGAGGACCAAGAAACTGATAAAGAAAGGGAGAATAGAAGAGGAATGTAAGCTAGCAAAAAATATAAAAACGGACTGTAAAAGCTTCTATAGATTCATAAAAAGGAAACATTTGGCTAAGACAAATGTGGATCCATTACAGGCAGAGTCAGGAGAATTTATAATGGGGAATAGAGAAATGGCAGAGAAGCTAAATGATTACTTTGTGCTTGAGGATTACTTCCTCACTGAGGAAGATACAAGAAATCTCCCAGAATTAGAGATCCAAGGGATTAGGAGGTCTGAGGAATTGAAGGAAATTAGTATTAGTCAGAAGGTTATATTGGAGAAATTAATGGGGCTGAAGGTTGATAAGTCCCCAGGACCTGATATTCTACATCCCAGAGTGTTGAAAGAGGTAGCTATGGAGATAGTGGATGCATTGGTGATCATTTTCCAAATCTCTATAGATTCTGTAATGGTTCCTGCAGATTGGAAGGTAGCAAATGTCACCCCCCACTATTTAAGAAGGGAGGGAGAGATAAAGTAGGGAATTACAGACCTGTTAGCCTTACATCAGTAGCAGGGAAAATGCTGGAATCTATTCGAAAGGAAGTGATAAATGGACACTTGGATAATAATGATCTGATTGGGCAGAGTCAACATGGATTTATGAATGGGAAATCATGTTTGACGAACCTGTTGGAGTTTTTTGAGGATGTTACTAACAGAATTGATAAAGGGGAGTCGATGGATGGTGTATACTTGGATTTTCAGAAGGCTTTTGATAAAGTCCCCCACAGGAGGTTAGTTAGCAAAATTAAAGCACATGGGATAGGAGGTAATATACTGGCATGGATTAAGGATTGGTTAACAGGCAGAAAATAGAGTAGGAATAAACGGGTTATTCTCATGTTGGCAGTCTGTGACTAGTGGAGTACGGCAGGAATCAGTACTTGGGGCCCCAGCTGTTCACAATATATATCAATGGTTTGGATGTGGCGACCAAATGTAATAATTCCAAGTTTGCAGATGACACAAAACTAGGTGGGAGCGTGTGTTGTGAGGAAGATGCAAAGTGGCTTCAAGGGGATTTGGACGGACTTAGTGAGTGGAAAAGAATGTGACAATTGGAATAGAATGTGGAAAAATGTGAGGTTATCCACTTTTGTAGCAGAAACAGATGTGCAAAGTATTTCTTAAATGGTAAGAGATTAGAAAGTGTAGATGTACAAAGGGACCTGGGTGTCCTCGTCAATAAGTCACAAAGCTAGGATGCAGGTGCAGCAAGAAATTAAGAAGGCTAATGGTATGTTAGCCTTTATTGCAAGAGGATTTGAGTACAGGAGTAGTGAAGTCTTGCTTCAATTGTATAGAACCTTGGTTAGACCGCACCTGGAGTACTGTGTGCAGTTTTGGTCCCCTTACCTTCAGAAGGATATTATTGCCATAGAGGGAGGGCAACGCAGGTTCACCAGACTTGTTCCCAGGATGGCGGGACTGTCCTATGAAGAGAGATTGGGGAAACTGGGCCTGTATTCTCTAGAGTTTCCTAGAATGAGAGGTGATCTCAGTGAAGTCGACAAAATACCTAAAGGGGTAGACAGGGTAGATGCAGCTAAGATGTTTCTCCTGGTTGGGGAGTCTAGAACCAGGGGACACATTTTCAAAATAAGGGGGAAGCCACTTAGGACAGAGATGAGGAGAAATTTCTTCACTCAGAGGGTTGTGAATCTTTGGAATTCTCTACCCCAGAGGGCTGTGGAAGCTCAGTCATTGAGTATGTTTAAAGCAGAGATTGACAGATTTCTAAATACCAATGACATAAAGGGATATGGGGATAGTGTGGGGAAAAGGCATTGAAGTGGATGATCAGCCATGATTGTATTGAATGGCAGAGCAGGCTCGATGGGCTGAATGGCCTACTCTCGCTCCTATGTTCCAATAGCGAGTTCCACATTCTCAGCACTCTCTGTGTAAAGATATTTCTCCTGAATCCCCCATTGGATATATCAGTCACAGGGTCATAGAATCATTTACAGCACAAAAGGAGGCCATTTGGCTCATTGAGTCCATGCTGGCTCTCCACGAGGCAACCCAGTCAGTCCCACCCCCCTGCTCAATCCCCGTAGCCCTGCAATTATATTTCCTTCAAGTGCCCATCTGATTTCCTTTTGAAGTCATTGATTGTCTTTGCTTCCAGAACCCTTGTGGGCAGCTAGTTCCAGGTCATTACCACCTGCTGCGTTTAAAAAAAATGCTCTTCTTCACATTCCCCCTGCATCTCTTCCCCAAAACCTTCAATCTGTGTCCCATAGTCCTTGTACACTCAGTTAATAGGAACAGTTATTCCTTGTCTAACTTATCTATACCTGTCATAATCTTGTACACCTCTATCAAATCTCCCCTCAGTCTCCTTTGCTCCAGGGAGAACAAACCCAGCGTCTCCAACCTAACCTTGTAACTAAAATCCTCCATCCCTAGAACCATTCTGGTAAATCTCCTCTGCACCCTCTCAAGGACCCTCGTATCCTTCCCAAAGTGTGGTGACCAGAACTGTACGCAATACTCTAGTTGGGGCCTAATCAGAGCTTTATAAAGGTTCAGCATAACTTCCACGCTTTGGTACTCAATACCTCTATTTATGAAGCCCAAGATCAGTATGCTTTACTAACCACTTTCTCCTGCCACCTTCAAAGATCGATGCACATGCACCGCCAGGGACCTCTGTTCCTGCACACTCTTTCGAACTGTCCCATTCAGTATATATTGCCTCTCCCTATCCCTTCTACCAAAATGCATCACCTCACACTTCTCTGTATTAAATTCCATCTGCCAGTTGTCTGCCCAATCTGCTAGCCTATCTGTGTCCTGTAATATGTGGTTTGTATCATCCTCACGGTTTGCCACACCTCCAAATTTGGTATCATCTGCAAATTTTGAAATTCCACTCTGTATTCCAAGATCCAAGTTATTTATATATATCACAAAAGCAGTGGTCCTAACGCTGACCCTTGGGGAACACCACTGTCTACCATTTACCCTGACTCGCTATTTTCTGTCCTGAAGCCAATTTTTTTCCCTAATTGGACACTGACCCTCCTATTCCATGAGAGCCTCAATTTTGTTAACCAGCCTTTTATGTGATACTTTAACAAATGCTTTCTTAAAATCCGTATAAACAACATCTACTGCATTCCCTTCATCAACTAAAAATTTAATTAGATTCGTCAAGCATGATCTGCCTTTTACAAATCTGTGGGCTATCCTTAATTAATTCAAACCTCTCCTGCTGATTTTTTCCCCCTGATTACTCACCACTGATAAACTAACTGGCCTGTAGTTGCTAGGACTGTCCTTACACCCTTTCTTGAATAAGGGTGTCATATTTGGCACTCTCCAATCCTCTGGCACCTCCCCTGTTTCCAGGGAAGATTCTGGAAAGCCTTTCTGCTATCTCCATCCCCACTTCCTTTAGCAACCTGGGATACAAGCCTTCCAGATCAGATGACTTATCTACCCTTAGAGTAGCCAGCCTTTCCAGTACATCCTCCCTCTCAATATTTACCCTATCCATTACCTCTACTCTCTGCATTTCTACCGACATTCTGTCAGCATCCTCTTTAGTAAACACAGATACAAAGCACTCATTAAGTATTCTAGCCTCGTCCTGCACCTCTAAGTATATATCACCCTTTTTGTCCCTGATGGGAACAAGTTCCCCTCTTACTATCTGCTTACTATTTAAATGTTGTTAGAAGATTTTTGTGGAATCCTGCTCTGCTGATGGTGTTGAATGCCTTAGCCAGATCTACGAAAGTAAGGTAAAGGGGTATACTCTGTTCCCTACATTTCTCTTGTAGCTGGCGTATGGAGAAGATCACGTCCACGTCTGCCAGCACGGAAACCACACTGCGCTTCTGGGTACACTCGGTCAGCAAGTAAATGGAGTCTTTTAAGTATGACCCTAGCAAAGGCCTTCCCCGTAATGTGAAGGAATGAGATGCCCCTGTATTTGATGCAGTCTCCTCTGTCGCCTTTGTTTTTGTATATTGTGATGATTTTGGCATCACGCATCTCTTCTGGAACACAGCCTACTTTCCAGCAGAGAAGGAGAAGGGCATAAAGGTGTGGCAATAGATGGGACTTTCTGTGTTTGAGCAGTTCAGCTGGGATTCCATCCTTCTATCCACTCGGCGGTCTATGGCCTTCTCAAGCTCCAGTGATGAAGATTCTTCATCTGACTCATCCATGACAGGAAGTTGCGAGACAGCATTGAACGTAGACTGGGAGTTGTCTGACTCTCAGGAGTACAGCTCACAATAATGTTCAGCCCAGCGGAACATCTGTTTACTTCTGTCAGTGACGACTTTATTATCTGCCAACTTCAGGGAAGCAACTTTGGTGATTTGGGGAAAAAATATGTCTACTGGAGCTCCTCAGTCTCATCCACTCCTTCCATGACAACTTGCACTGCACTTTACAGTTTGATGGCTTCACCTCCAACAGTTTGAGTGAAGAATGGAGTGAAACAGGGTTTGTCCTCTCCCCCACTCTGTTTGGCATCTTCTCCCTGCTTTGACCTTTGCCTTCCCTGAAGATATAGGAGTCTACTTGCACTCTAGGTCAGACGGCAAGCTCTACAATTAATCAAGTCTGAAAGTGAAGATAAAAACACTGTTCTGATCAGAGAACTCCTCTACACTGAATGCTGCGCTAATCGCTCACACAGAAACTCAGCTACAAAAACCCAGGCACTGTCTTTTCCATGCCTGTAACTTGTTCTCCTTGATTTTAAGTGTCAAGAAAACCGTGGTCAAGGGACAAGGTGTTGCATCTCTGCCCCTGATCACACTACATAACACCCCACTGGAAATGGTTAGCAAATTCTGCTACCTTGGGTCCACGGTGACAGACAATCTGTCCCTTGAAGCAGAGCTTGATACACGCATAGGGAAAACAGCTAGCACCTTTGGCTGATTCACAAAACACACATGGGATAACACCAAGCTGACTCTTAGGACCAAGCTAATGGTTTATAAGGCCTGTGTTCTCAGCACCTTGCTGTATGGTTGTGAAACATGAGTGACTTACAGCTACCAGGAGAAAAAGTTCAATAATTTCCATGTTGGCTGTCTGTGGTGCATTATGGGTATATCTGGCAGAACAAAATCACAAATGTGGCAGTCCTCTCAAAGGCAGAGCTCCCATGAGTGTTGGCACTAATCAAACAGAGGCAGCTTCAGTGGATCGGCCATGTCCACAAGATGAAAGATGGTTGCATACCCAAGGACCGTCTGTATGGTGGCCAGACAACCAGAGGAGCGCTTAAAGCTCTGCATCAAAGATGCTGGCAAGTCTGATATGAAGGCCCTAAATGTCAACTATTGCACCTGGGAGTCGCTAGCTGGTGAAAGAGGGAAATGGCGACACATCTTGTGGACTGGTGTGCATTACCACAATGACCAGTGGCTACAGCAACTTGGTAACAGGCAGCAATGTCAAAAACAACAACTCAGTCACTTGGCAGATTCACCTGCAGCACTTGTGGCAGAACCTGCTTCTCAACGATTGCCCTCACAGCCATCAGCAAAGGTGCACCAGGAGACGACACCCCACCGAAATGGATTGTGTGTGTCTATCATTTTTCATCGATGAAAGAATGCCAACAGCAGCAGAAGATTTTTGTGTTCCCTTATATGTTGACTGCCAATCTATTCTCATATATTCTCTCTGAGAGTCTTGTATTCCTCTTCACCTTCCCTCTCAACTTATTGTCTTTGCCTGGTTCTCACTTAAAGAATTCACCTGACAGGCATCATACACCCTCTTTTTTGTTTCATCATCATCTCCATCTCCCTCATCATCCAAAGAGCCCTGTTTTACCTTTTACCTTTGTTGGAATGTGCCTAATCTGTAACTGAAGCATCTCTTTAAAGATAACCCATTGTTCTGTGACTCTTATATTTATGGCTCCTAAATTCTGGGGGTCACCACCGCAAGGGCGGCACAGTGGCGCAGTGGTTAGCACTGCAGCCTCACAGCTCCAGGGACCCGGGTTCGATTCTGGGTACTGCCTGTGCGGAGTTTGCAAGTTCTCCCTGTGACTGCGTGGGTTTTCGCCGGGTGCTCCGGTTTCCTCCCACAGCCAAAAGACTTGCAGGTGATAGGTAAATTGGCCATTGTAAATTGCCCCGAGTGTAGGTAGGTGGTAGGGAATAGGATTACTGGAGGGTTAGTATAAATGGGTGGTTGTTGGTCGGCACAGACTCGTTGGGCCGAAGGGCCTGTTTCAGTGTTGTATCTCTAAATAAATAAACAAGTGGAAACCTCTTGGGGACATATGAGCAAGAGTAGGCCATTCATCCCGTTGAGCCTGCTCTGCCATTCAATTAGGTCATGGTTGATCATCTACCTCAATGCCACTTTCCCACGTTATTCCCATATCCCTTGATGTCATTAATATCCAGATATCTATGGATTTCTGTCTTGAACATGCTCAATGATTGAGCTTCCACAGCCCTCTGGGGTAGAGAATTCCACAGATTCAACACCCTCTGAGTAAAGAAATTCCTCCTCATCTCAGTCTTAAATGGCCCACCCCTTATTCTGAGACTGCGTCTCCTGGTTCTAGACTCACCAGCCACAGGAGACATACACCCTGTAAGAATTTTGTAAGTTTCAATGAGATCACCTCTCATTCTTTGAAACTCCAGCGATTACAGGCCGAGTTTCCTCAATCTCTCCTCATGAAACAATCCTGTCATTCCAGGGATTAGTCTGGTGAATCTCTGTTGCATTCCCTCGATGGCAAGTATATTACCGTGTATTTCCAGCATTGTGTTTTTATCTGTGATGAAAATGATCCTTGTCTCCTTCCACTGACACTTCATGAATACAATGACCGACAAATAAAACAAACCAGTTTGTTCCATCCCAGAGGGTAAAGCTTCAGGGTTCAAACTCTAACAGATGTTTGTACAAACACCCCAGGTACAGTGTTAGCAGCACAGTGGAATTTCACAAATACCAAGTTTCACTGCAAACTCTTCAGGCTGGAAAACGGTCTTCGTATTTCTCTACTAATGCCCTTCATCATCACTGGAGGCCCAGGATCCAACTGACCAGCAAGGTGAAGCAGGCCAATGTGAGAGTGGAATATTGATACTGTATACTCAATCTGAACAGCAACTTCTCCCACAGCAGGTACAGCATGGCTCAGACACAGAGTAAAGCTTCCTCGAAACTGTCTGATCAAACACTCCCAGGGCAGGTAAGGCACAGGGTTTGATACAGAGTAAAGCTCCCTCTACAAGCACCAGGACCAGATGAGATGCATCCAAGGATAGTGAGGTGGAAATCACAGAGGCACTGGCCATAATGTTTCAGTCTTCCTTAGACTCGGGGTGGTGCCAGGGGACTGGAGAATTACAAATGTTACACTCTTGTTCAGAAAAGTGTGTAAAGATAAGCCCAGCAACTACAGGCCAGTCAGTTTAATTTCGGTGGTGGGGAAGCTTCTAGAAAAAATAATTCAGGACAAAATTAATAGTCACATGGACAAATACGGGTTAATTAAGGAAAGCCAGCATGAATTTCTTAAGGGAAAATCATGTTTAACTAATTTACTGGAGTTTTTTGAGGAGGTAACAGAGAGGGTTGATGAGGGCAATGCTGTTGATGTAGTGTACATGGACTTTCAAAAGGCGTTTTATACAGTGCCACATAACAGACTTGTGAGAAAACTTGCAGCTCATGGAATAAAAGGTACATGGATACAGAATTGGCTGAGTGACAGGAAACAAAGAGCACTGGTTAATAGATGTTTTTGGGCTGGAGGAAGGTTTATAGTGGAGTTCCCCAGGGATCAGTGTTGGGACCCTTGCTTTTCCTGATATTTATTAATGACCTGGACCTTGGTGTACTGGACACAATTTCAAAGTTTGCACATGATACAAAACTTGGAAGCATTGTGAGCTGTGAGGAGGATAGTGTAGAACTTCAAAAGGACATAGACAAGTTGGTGGAATGGGCAGACAGGTGGCAGATGAAGTTCAATGCAGAGAAATGTGAAGAGATTCATTTTGATAGGAAGAAAATGGAGAGACAATATAGAATAAAGGGTATAATTCTAAATGGGGTGCAGGAGCAGAGGGACCTGGGTATATATGTGCATAAGTTATTGAAGGTGGCAGGACAGGTTGAGAGAGCGGTTAATAAAGCATACAGTATCCTGGGCTTTATTAATAGGGGCACAGAGTACAAGAACAAGGAAGTTATATTGAATTTGTATAAGACACTAGTTTGGCCTCAGCTGGAGTATTGTGTCCAGTTCTGGGAAACACGTGAGGGCATTGGAGAGAGTACAGAAAAGATTCACGAGAATGGTTCCAGGGATGAGGAATTTCAGTTATGAAGATAGATTGGAGAAGTTAGGACTGTTTTCCTTGGAGAAGAGAAGGCTGAGAGGTGATTTTATAGAGGTATTCAAAGTCATGAGGGGTCTGGACAGAGTAGATAGAGAGAAACTATTCCCACTTGTGAAAGGATCGAGAACGAGAGGGCACAGATTTAAAGTATTTGGTAAAAGTGACATGAGGAAAAACTTCTTCACACAGCAAGTGGTTAAGGTCTGGAATGCGCTGCCTGAGAACGTGGTGGAGGCAGGTTCAATTGAAGCATTCAAAAGGGAATTAGACAGTTATATGAAAAGGAAGAATGTGCAGGGTTATGGGGAGAAGGCGGGGAATGGAACTGAGTGAATTACTCTTTAGGAGAGCTAGTGTGGACATGATGGGCCGAATAGCCTCCCTCTGCACTGTAATGATTCTGTGATTCTGTGATGTCCCATCAAACACTCCCAGGGCAGGTACTAGCATGGGTTAGACACAGAGTAAAACATTTTGAAAAGACAGGCAGAATGGAAAAGGAGGAGTAGCCATGATAGTAAATGATGGCATAAGGACAGGAGTGAAATAGGATCTTGGCTCAGAAGATCAGGAAGTTCCAACAGTACGGGTGAAGATTAGAAATAACAAGGGCCAGGAAGTTCTGGTGGCAGTAGTTTATAGGCCCCTTAAGCAGTTATACCATTGGACAGAGCATTTTACAAAACATAATTGGAGCTTGTAACAATGCTATATCATAATTGTGGGGGATTTTAATCTTCATATTGACTGGACAAATCAAATTGGCAAAGGTAGGCTGGAAGATGAGTTTGTAGAATTCCAGTTTCCTGGAACAATATGTTGTGGAATGTGGAACCAGCTAAGGATAAAGCTAATTTAGATCTAGTATTGTGTAATGAGGCAGGGTTAATTAGTAATATCATAGTAAAAAATCCACTGGGAAAAAGTGATCATAATAAAATTGAATTCCATATTAAGTTTGAAAGCGACATACCCCAGTACTTCAGTCCCAAACAAGAATCTTAAGCTTAAACAAAGCCAATTACATTGGTATGAGGGTAGAGCTGGCTGGGGTTGATTGGGTAAATAGACTAAAAAGTATGGCAGTTCATAAACAGTGGGAAACATTTCAAGAAACAAAATGTTCAACAAAAACACATTTCATTAAAAAAAAAACTCAGCAAAAAAGATCCATCCGTGACTTCATAGAAAAGTTAAGGACAATATTAGATTAAAAGAAGAGGTTTATAATATTGCAAAGAATAGTGGTAAGCCTGAGGTATGGAAATGTTTTAGAAACCATAAAGGGCCACCAAAAGGTTGATCAAAAGGGAAAAAATAGAATGAGAGGAAACTAGTCAGGAATGTAAAAACAGATTGTAAGAGTTGTTGCAAGTATATAAAAAGGAAGGGAGTAGCTAAAGTAGACGTTGGTCCCTTAGAGGCAGAGACATGAGAAATTATCATGTGGAACGAGGAAATGGCAGAGATGTTGAACAAATATTTTGTGTCTGTCTTCACAGTAGAAATATAGGGTAACCAAGGGGCTAATCAGAGTGAGGAATTTAAGGTAATTAATATCATAAGAGAAAAGGTATTGGAGACACTTAAGGGACTAAAATCATGCAATCCCCAGGACCTGATCGCCTACATCCTAGGGTTCTAAAAGAGGTAGCTGCAGAAAGAGTGGATGCATTGGTTATTATTTCCCAAAATTCCCTGGACTCTAGAACTGTCCCGGTGGATTGGAAGTTAGCAAATCTAACACCGCTAATTCAAGAAACGAGGGAGAAAGAAAACCGGTCACTGCAGGCCAGTTAGTCTGACATCAGTCGTCAGGGAAAATGCTGGACTCTATTATTAAGGCATTCGATAAGGTGCCACACAGAAGGTTAATGTACAAGATAAGAGCTCATGGAGTTTGGGATAATATATTAGCATGGATAGAGGATTGGTTAATGGACAGAAAGCAAAGAGTGGGATAAATGGGGCATTTTCAAATTGTCAGGCAATGACTAGTGGATTGCCGCAATGATCAGTGCTGATGCCTCAGCTATTTACAATCTCTATCAGTGACTTCGATAGAGACCACGAGTAATGTATCTAAGTTTGTTGATACAAAGCTAGGTGTAAATGTAAACTGTGAGGAGAACACAGAGACTGCAAAGAGATATAGATAGGTTAAGTGAGTAGGCAACAAGATGGCAGATGGAGAATCATGTGGGGAATATGAAGTTATTAACTTTGGTAGTAAGGATAGAAAAGCAGAATATTTTTTGAAAAGGCGTGAAACTTCTAAGTGTTGGTGTTCTTGGGGACTTGGGTGTACTCATACAAGGAGCACAAAAAGTTAGCATTCAGGTAGAGCGAGTAATTACAAAGGCAAATGGCATGTTGGCCTTTATTGCAAGGGGATTGGAGTACAAGAATAAGGAGATCTGGTTACAATTGTGCAGTGTTTTGGTGAGACTACTTCTGGTGTTCTGTGTGCAGTCTTGGTCTCCATATTTATGGAAGGATATACTTACCTTGGAGGCGTACAGCAAAGGTTCACTGGATTGGTTCCTGGGATGAGAGGGTTGTCCTATGATAAGAGGCTGAGTAAATTGAATCTATACTCTTGAATTTAAGAATGAGAGGTGATCTCATTGAAACATAAAAGATTCTGAAAGGGCTTGACAGGGTAGACACTGACAGGTTGTTTCCCCGGCTGGGGAATCTACAACATGGGGGCATAGCCTCAGGATAAGGGGTTGATCATTTAGGAATGAGATGAGGAGAAATTTCTTCACTGAAAGGGTTGTGAATCTTTGGAATTCTCTACCCCAGAGGGGTGTGGATGCTCCATCATTGAATATATTTAAGGCTGGAATAGAAGATTTAGTCTCTCAGAGAATCAAGGTATATGGTGAGCAGGTGGGAAAGTCGAGTTGAGGCAGAAGATTGGCCGTGATCATATTGAGTAGCGGAGCAGGCTTGAGGGGCTGCATAGTCTACTCCTGCTCCTATTCCTTATGTTATTTAAAGCTCCCTCTACACTGTCCCCAGCAAACATTCCCAGAGCAGGTACAGCATGAGTAGATACAGAGTAAAGCTCCCTCTACACTGTCCCCATCAAACATTCCCAGAGCAGGTACAGCACGTGTTAGATATGGAGTAAAGCTCCCTCGACACTGTCCCCCATCAAACACTCCCAGGACAGGTACAGCACGGGGTTAGATACAGAGTAAAGCTCCCTCTACACTGTCCCCAGCAAACACTCCCAGGACAGGTACAGTACGGGGGGTTAGATACAGAGTAAAGCTCCCTCGACACTGTCCCCCATCAAACACTCCCAGGACAGGTACAGCACGGGGTTAGATACAGAGTAAAGCTCCCTCTACACTGTCCCCAGCAAACACTCCCAGGACAGGTACAGTACGGGGGGTTAGATACAGAGTAAGGCTCCCTCTACACTGTTCCCCATCAAACACTCCCAGGACAGGTACAGCACGGGGTTAGATACAGAGTAAAGCTCCCTCTACACTGTCCCCATCAAACACTCCCAGGACAGGTACAGCACGGGGTTAGATACAGAGTAAAGCTCCCTCTACACTGTCCCCCATCAAACACTCCCAGGACACGTACAGCATGGGTTAGATACAGAGTAAAGCTCCCTCTACACTGTCCCCAGCAAACACTCCCAGGACAGGTACAGCACGGGGTTAGATACAGAGTAAAGCTCCCTCTACACTGTCCCCATCAAACACTCCCAGGACAGGCACAGCATGAGTTAGATACAGAGTAAAGCTCCTTCTTTGTTGCCGGAATATGTTTTAACCTCAAGCTCAGAAGGGTGCCCTTTATTGGATCAGTGTGACATTTTGATCTCTCAGACCTGCTATTTAGTTACCTTGAGTTCAATTTATGCGAGAACATGAGTGCCTCAACTCCACTTCCCTGCCCGTTCTCCATAACGCTTCAACCCATTTCTAATTAAAAATCTGTCTATCTCCTCCTTAAATTTACCCAATGTCCCAGCATCCACCGCACTCTGGGGTAGTGTATTCCACAGACTCACGACCCTTTGAGAGAAGTAATTTCTCCTCATCTCTGTTTTAAATCTGCTACCCCTTATCCTAAAACTATGACCTCTCATTCTAGATTGCCCCACAAGAGGAAACATCCTCTCTATGTCTACTTTGTCAATCCCCTTAATCATCTTATATACCTCAATTAGATCTCCTCTCATTCTTCTAAACTCCAGAGAGTAAAGGCCCAAACTGCTCAATCTCTCTTCATAAGACAAGCCCCCTATCTCTGGAATCAATCTAGTGAACCTCCTCTGAACTGCCTCCAATGCAACTACATCCTTTCCCAAGTAAGGGAACCAAAACTGTATGCAATACTCCAGGTGCGGTCTCACTAATGCCTTGTACAGTTGCAGCAACACTTCCCTACTTTTATACTCTATTCCTTTAGCAATAAATGCCAAAATTCCATTTACCTTCCTTATCACCTGCTGTACCTGCAAACTAGTTTTCTGTGATTCATGCACGAGGACACCCAGATCCCTCTGCACTGAAGCACTCTGAAGTTTCTCTCCATTTAGATAATTTGCGTTTCTATTCTTCCGACCAAAATGAATAACCTCACACTTATCCACGTTAAAATCCATCTGCTAAATTTTGACCCATTTATCTAACCTATCCATATCCATTTGTAAATTTCTTATTTCTTTATTGCAACTTACTGTCGCACCTATTTTAGTGTCATCTGCAAACTTGGCTATAGTACCTTCTATCCCTGCATCCAAGTCATTAATATAGATTGTCAATAGTTGGGGCCCAAGGTCCGAACCCTGTGGCACCCCACTAGTTACATCTTGCCAACCAGAAAAAGACCCATTTATCCCGACTCTCTGTTTTCTGTTGGTTAGCCAATCCTCTTTCCAAGCTAATAAATTGCCCCTAACCCCATGCGATCTTACCTTGTTTATTAACCTTTGGTGTGGCACCTTATCAAATGCCTTCTGGAAGTCCAGATACACTGCATCTACAGGATCCCCATTATCCACTTTACTTGTTACAGCTTTGAAGAACTCTAGCAAATTAGTCAAACACGATTTACCCTTCATAAAACCATGCTGACTCTGATGGATTGCGTTTTGACTTTCGAAATGTCCTTTTATTACTTCCTTAATAATGGATTCTAACAATTTCCCAACGACAGATGTTAAACTAACTGGTCTGTAGTTTCCTACTTTCTGCCTCCCTCCCTTTTTGAATAAGGACGTTACATTAGCTTTTTTCCAATCCACTGGAATCTTTCCCGTATCCAGAGAATTTTGGAATATTATAACCAATGGATCCATTATCTCCACTACCACTTCCTTTAAGACCCTAGGATGTAGGCCATCAGGCCCTGGGGACTTGTCTGACTTCAATCCCAATAGTTTGCTCAGTACTTTTTCTCTAGTGATGATGATTGTTCTAAGTTCCTCCCTTTCTATAACCTCTGCATTACCTGATACTATTGGGATGGTACTAGTGTCCTCCACCGTGAAAACTGAGGCAAAATACTGATTTAGTGTCTCCGCCATTTCTGTCTCCCCTTCTATTAACTCCCCAGTCTCATCCTCCAATGGACCAACATTCACTTTAGCTACTCTCTTCCCTTTTATATACTTATAGAAGCTTTTGTTATCTGTTTTTATATTTGGCGCTAGTTTTCTTTCATAATTTACATTTGCTCTTTTTATTACTTTTTTAGTAACCCTTTGTTGATATTTAAAAGTTTTCCAATCTTCCAGCCTGCCACTGACCTTTGCAATATAGTATGCCTTAGTTTTTGTCTTTGTTATCCTTAACTTCCTTGCTTAGCCATTGATGTTTTTCCCCCTCCTAGAATCTTTCTTCCTGTCTGGAATATATTTTAGTTGGGATAAATTGAATATCTCCTTTAAACATCTGCCACTGCTCAGCAACTGTCTTACCTTTTAGTCTTCCTGCCCAGTCCACGAGGGCCAAATCTGTCCTCGTGTCTATCTAATTACCTTTTGTTTAACTCCAGAACGCTCATGTGGGACTCCAGCTTCTCGCTCATAAACTGAATTTGAAATTCTAGCATGCTATGATCACTCTTCCCTAGAGGATCCTTAACAATGAGATCATTTATTAAACCCACCTCATTACACAATACCAAATCTAGAATAGCCTGCTCCCTGGTTGGTTCCACAACACATTGCTCCATAAAACAATCTCTAATACATTCAATGAACTCTCCCTCGAGGCTACCCTTGCCAATTTGATTAATCCAGTCTATATGCATATTAAAATCACCCATGATTATTAGATTAGATTAGAGATACAGCACTGAAACAGGCCCTTTGGCCCACCGAGTCTGTGCCGACCATCAACCACCCATTTATACTAATCCTACACTAATCCCATATTCCTACCACATCCCCACCTGTCCCTATATTTCCCTACCACCTACCTATACTAGTGTCAATTTATAATGGTCAATTTACCTACCAACCTGCAAGTCTTTTGGCTTGTGGGAGGAAACCGGAGCACCCAGAGAAAACCCACGCAGACACAGGGAGAACTTGCAAACTCCACACAGGCAGTACCCAGAATCGAACCCGGGTCCCTGGAGCTGTGAGGCTGCAGTGCTAACCACTACGCCACTGTGCCGCCCTTTCTTACTGTGCCGTACCTTTCTTACACGCCCCCAGTAATTCCTGGTTTATACTGTGCCCCACTGCGGAACTACTATTTGGGGACCTATAGATTACTCCCACCAGTGACTTCTTTCCCTTGCTATTTCTTATTTCTACCCAGACTGATTCTACGTCTTGATCTCCAGTGTCTATATCATTTCTCACTACAGCACTGAACTCTTCCTTTACTAACAAAGCTACACCTTCTCCTTTTCCTTCCTGCCTTTCCTTCCGAAATACTGAGTACTCTTGGATACTCACTACCCAAACCTGGTTTTCCTGCAACCACGTCTCAGTAATCGCCACTAAATCATATCCATTTGTCTCTATTTGCACTGTTAACTCATTTATTTTATTCTGAATGCTTCGTGTGTTCAGATACAAAGCCATTAAGTTTGTTCTATTGTTAAATTTCCCGACTCTTGTACAATTCCTTGGTGAAATATGACGTTCACACGTTCTGTCCCTTTTATTTTCTGGTAATAATCAGCCTCACCACTTACCTGCACTCCTACCTTCTCCTTTAACTTCTTGTTTTTCCATGCAACTGAACCCTCCCCCCCACTATTTAGTTTAAAGTCCGATCTACAGCCCTAGTTATGTGATTCGCCAGGACTCTGGTCCCAGCATGATTCAGGTGGAGCCTGTCCCATCGGAACAGCTCCCTCCTTCCCCAGTACTGGTGCCAATGTCCCAAGAATTCGAACCCATTTCTCCCACACCAATCTTTGAGCCACACATTTATCTCTTTAATCTTATTGACCCTTTGCCAGTTTGCTCGTGGCTCAGGTAGTAATCCGGAGATGATTAACTTTTTGGTTCTGCTTTTTAATTTAGCCCCTAGTTGCTCACATTTCTTCAGCAGAACCTCTAACCTCGTTCTACCTATATCGTTGGTACCTACCTGGACCACGACAACTGGATCTTTCCCCTCCCACTCCAAGTTCCTCTGCAGCCCAGATGAGATATCCTGAACCCTGGCACCAGGGAGGTAACACAGTCTTCAGGACTCTCGATCGTGGCCACAGAGAACTGTGTCGATGCCCCTAACTATACTATCCCCGATTACGACTACATTTCTCTTTTCTCCCCCCACTTGAATGGCTCCCTGTACCACGGTGCTGTGGTCAGTTTGCTCATCCTCCCTACAGTCCCTGCTCTCGTCCACACAGGGGGCAAGAATCTCGAACCTGTTGGACAAGGACAATGGCTGAGGCTCCTGTAGCACTCCCTCCTGGATCCCTCTACCTGCCTCACTCATAGTCACACCCTCCTGTCCCTGACCACTGGCCAAATTCAAGGTAGTTAATCAAAGGGGTAACTCTCCCCTTCCCTGATGTGTCGCAGTGTCAGAAGCTCAGACTCCAGCTCAACAACTCTGAGCCGGAGATCCTCGAGCAGCCAACACTTGCTACAGATGTGTTCACCTGGAATCACAGTGGGGTCCACCAGCACCCACATCATGCAGGTACAACACATCACCTGGCCCTGCATCTCTATTTTATATAATTAGATTTAAATTTGTTATTTAAATTTCCGACTGGTCTTTAGTTTTTTTCAAATTCGCTTTAGTCTTTAGTTTATATACTTAAATCAATCAGGCCTTACTCTATGTTGATTCAATTAAATTAAATTAAAAACTTACCTGAATACGGACCCCAGCTGCTCTCTGTTTCATTGCTCTCACTCTTCAATGTGACGTCACTCTTTTTGTTTTTTTTTTCCCCCCCGGATCCTCGGGCTCCGCTCCTCTCTGTCTCTCTCCCACACAAACCTCCGTTCCTGCTGCTCCTCGGGCTCTGCTCCTCTCTGTCTCTCTCCCACACAAACCTCCGTTCCTGCTGCTCCTCGGGCTCCGCTCCTCTCTGTCTCTCTCCCACACAAACCTCCGTTCCTGCTGCTCCTCGGTCTCCGCTCCTCTCTGTCTCTCTCCCACACAAACCTCCGTTCTTGCTGCTCCTCAGGCTCCGCTCCTCTCTGTCTCTCTCCCACACAATCCTCCGTTCCTGATGCTCCTCGGGCTCTGCTCCTCTCTGTCTCTCTCCCACACAAACCTCCGGTCCTGCTGCTCCTTGGGCTCCGCTCCTCTCTGTCTCTCTCCCACACAAACCTCTGTTCCTGCTGCTCCTCGGGCTCTGCTCCTCTCTGTCTCTCTCCCACACAAACCTCCGGTCCTGCTGCTCCTCGGGCTCTGCTCCTCTCTGTCTCTCTCCCACACAAACCTCCGTTCCTGCTGCTCCTCGGGCTCCTCTCTGTCTCTCTCCCACACAAACCTCCGTTCCTGCTGCTCCTCGGGCTCCGCTGCTCTCTGTCTCTCTCCCACACAAACCTCCGGTCCTGCTGCTCCTCGGGCTCCTCTCTGTCTCTCTCCCACACAAACCTCCGTTCCTGCTGCTCCTCGGGCTCCGCTCCTCTCTGTCTCTCTCCCACACAAACCTCCGTTCCTGCTGCTCCTCGGGCTCCGCTCCTCTCTGTCTCTCTCCCACACAAACCTCCGGTCCTGCTGCTCCTCGGGCTCCGCTCCTCTCTGTCTCTCTCCCACACAAACCTCCGTTCCTGCTGCTCCTCGAGCTCCGCTCCTCTCTGTCTCTCTCCCACACAAACCTCCGGTCCTGCTGTTCCTCAGGCTCCGCTCCTCTCTGTCTCTCTCCCACACAAACCTCCGTTCCTGCTGCTACTCGGGCTCCGCTCCTCTCTGTCTCTCTCCCACACAAACCTCCGGTCCTGCTGCTCCTCGGGCTCAGCTCCTCTCTGTCTCTCTCCCACACAAACCTCCGGTCCTGCTGCTCCTCGGGCTCAGCTCCTCTCTGTCTCTCTCCCACACAAACCTCCGGTCCTGCTGTTCCTCAGGCTCCGCTCCTCTCTGTCTCTCTCCCACACAAACCTCCGGTCCTGCTGCTCCTCGGGCTCCGCTCCTCTCTGTCTCTCTCCCACACAAACCTCCGTTCCTGCTGCTCCTCGGGCTCCTCTCTGTCTCTCTCCCACACAAACCTCCGTTCCTGCTGCTCCTCAGGCTCTGCTCCTCTCTGTCTCTCTCCCACACAAACCTCCGTTCCTGCTGCTCCTCGAGCTCTGCTCCTCACTGTCTCTCTCCCACACAAAACTCCGGTCCTGCTGCTCCTCGAGCTCCGCTCCTCTCTGTCTGTCTCCCACACAAACCTCCGTTCCTGCTGCTCCTCGGGCTCCGCTCCTCTCGGTCTCTCTCCCACACAAACCTCCGTTCCTGCTGCTCCTCGGGCTCCGCTCCTCTCTGTCTCTCTCCCAAACAAACCTCCGTTCCTGCTGCTCCTCAGGCTCCGCTCCTCTCCGTCTCCCACACAAACCTCCGGTCCTGCTGCTCCTTGGGCTCTGCTCCTCTCTGTCTCTCTCCCACACAAACCTCCGTTCCTGCTGCTCCTCGGGCTCTGCTCCTCTCTGTCTCTCTCCCACACAAACCTCCGTTCCTGCTGATCCTCGGGCTCCTCTCTGTCTCTCTCCCACACAAACCTCCGTTCCTGCTGCTCCTCGGGCTCCGCTCCTCTCTGTCTCTCTCCCACACAAACCTCCTTTCCTGCTGCTCCTCAGGCTCCGCTCCTCTCTGTCTCTCTCCCACACAAACCTCCGTTCCTGCTGCTCCTCGGGCTCCGCTCCTCTCTGTCTCTCTCCCACACAAACCTCCTTTCCTGCTGCTCCTCAGGCTCCGCTCCTCTCTGTCTCTCTCCCACACAAACCTCCTTTCCTGCTGCTCCTCAGGCTCCGCTCCTCTCTGTCTCTCTCCCACACAAACCTCCGTTCCTGCTGCTCCTCGGGCTCTGCTCCTCTCTGTCTCTCTCCCACACAAACCTCCGTTCCTGCTGCTCCTCAGGCTCCGCTCCTCTCTGTCTCTCTCCCACACAAACCTCCGTTCCTGCTGCTCCTCGGGCTCTGCTCCGCTCTGTCTCTCTCCCACACAAACCTCCGTTCCTGCTGCTCCTCGGGCTCCGCTCCTCTCTGTCTCTCTCCCACACAAACCTCCTTTCCTGCTGCTCCTCGGGCTCCGCTCCTCTCTGTCTCTCCCCCACACAAACCTCCGGTCCTGCTGCTCCTCGGGCTCCTCTCTGTCTCTCTCCCACACAAACCTCCGTTCCTGCTGCTCCTCGGGCTCCGCTCCTCTCTGTCTCTGTCCCACACAAACCTCCTTTCCTGCTGCTCCTCAGGCTCCGCTCCTCTCTGTCTCTCTCCCACACAAACCTCCGTTCCTGCTGCTCCTCGGGCTCCGCTCCTCTCTGTCTCTCTCCCACACAAACCTCCTTTCCTGCTGCTCCTCAGGCTCCGCTCCTCTCTGTCTCTCTCCCACACAAACCTCCTTTCCTGCTGCTCCTCAGGCTCCGCTCCTCTCTGTCTCTCTCCCACACAAACCTCCGTTCCTGCTGCTCCTCGGGCTCCTCTCTGTCTCTCTCCCACACAAACCTCCGGTCCTGCTGCTCCTCGGGCTCCGCTCCTCTCTGTCTCTCTCCCACACAAACCTCCGGTCCTGCTGCTCCTCGGGCTGAGCTCCTCTCTGTCTCTCTCCCACACAAACCTCCGGTCCTGCTGTTCCTCAGGCTCCGCTCCTCTCTGTCTCTCTCCCACACAAACCTCCGGTCCTGCTGCTCCTCGGGCTCCGCTCCTCTCTGTCTCACTCCCACACAAACCTCCGTTCCTGCTGCTCCTCGGGCTCCTCTCTGTCTCTCTCCCACACAAACCTCCGTTCCTGCTGCTCCTCAGGCTCTGCTCCTCTCTGTCTCTCTCCCACACAAACCTCCGTTCCTGCTGCTCCTCGAGCTCTGCTCCTCTCTGTCTCTCTCCCACACAAAACTCCGGTCCTGCTGCTCCTCGAGCTCCGCTCCTCTCTGTCTGTCTCCCACACAAACCTCCGTTCCTGCTGCTCCTCGGGCTCCGCTCCTCTCGGTCTCTCTCCCACACAAACCTCCGTTCCTGCTGCTCCTCGGGCTCCGCTCCTCTCTGTCTCTCTCCCACACAAACCTCCGTTCCTGCTGCTCCTCAGGCTCCGCTCCTCTCCGTCTCCCACACAAACCTCCGGTCCTGCTGCTCCTTGGGCTCTGCTCCTCTCTGTCTCTCTCCCACACAAACCTCCGTTCCTGCTGCTCCTCGGGCTCTGCTCCTCTCTGTCTCTCTCCCACACAAACCTCCGTTCCTGCTGATCCTCGGGCTCCTCTCTGTCTCTCTCCCACACAAACCTCCGTTCCTGCTGCTCCTCGGGCTCCGCTCCTCTCTGTCTCTCTCCCACACAAACCTCCTTTCCTGCTGCTCCTCAGGCTCCGCTCCTCTCTGTCTCTCTCCCACACAAACCTCCGTTCCTGCTGCTCCTCGGGCTCCGCTCCTCTCTGTCTCTCTCCCACACAAACCTCCTTTCCTGCTGTTCCTCAGGCTCCGCTCCTCTCTGTCTCTCTCCCACACAAACCTCCTTTCCTGCTGCTCCTCAGGCTCCGCTCCTCTCTGTCTCTCTCCCACACAAACCTCCGTTCCTGCTGCTCCTCGGGCTCTGCTCCTCTCTGTCTCTCTCCCACACAAACCTCCGTTCCTGCTGCTCCTCAGGCTCCGCTCCTCTCTGTCTCTCTCCCACACAAACCTCCGTTCCTGCTGCTCCTCGGGCTCTGCTCCGCTCTGTCTCTCTCCCACACAAACCTCCGTTCCTGCTGCTCCTCGGGCTCCGCTCCTCTCTGTCTCTCTCCCACACAAACCTCCTTTCCTGCTGCTCCTCGGGCTCCGCTCCTCTCTGTCTCTCCCCCACACAAACCTCCGGTCCTGCTGCTCCTCGGGCTCCTCTCTGTCTCTCTCCCACACAAACCTCCGTTCCTGCTGCTCCTCGGGCTCCGCTCCTCTCTGTCTCTCTCCCACACAAACCTCCTTTCCTGCTGCTCCTCAGGCTCCGCTCCTCTCTGTCTCTCTCCCACACAAACCTCCGTTCCTGCTGCTCCTCGGGCTCCGCTCCTCTCTGTCTCTCTCCCACACAAACCTCCTTTCCTGCTGCTCCTCAGGCTCCGCTCCTCTCTGTCTCTCTCCCACACAAACCTCCTTTCCTGCTGCTCCTCAGGCTCCGCTCCTCTCTGTCTCTCTCCCACACAAACCTCCGTTCCTGCTGCTCCTCGGGCTCTGCTCCTCTCTGTCTCTCTCCCACACAAACCTCCGTTCCTGCTGCTCCTCAGGCTCCGCTCCTCTCTGTCTCACTCCCACACAAACCTCCGTTCCTGCTGCTCCTCGGGCTCTGCTCCGCTCTGTCTCTCTCCCACACAAACCTCCTTTCCTGCTGCTCCTTGGGCTCCGCTCCTCTCTGTCTCTCCCCCACACAAACCTCCAGTCCTGCTGCTCCTCGGGCTCTGCTCCTCTCTGTCTCTCCCCCACACAAACCTCCAGTCCTGCTGCTCCTCGGGCTCTGCTCCTCTCTGTCTCTCTCCCACACAAACCTCCGTTCCTGCTGCTCCTCGGGCTCTGCTCCTCTCTGTCTCTCTCCCACACAAACCTCCGTTCCTGCTGCTCCTTGGGCTCCGCTCCTCTCTGTCTCTCCCCCACACAAACCTCCAGTCCTGCTGCTCCTCGGGCTCTGCTCCTATCTGTCTCTCCCCCACACAAACCTCCAGTCCTGCTGCTCCTCGGGCTCTGCTCCTCTCTGTCTCTCCCCCACACAAACCTCCAGTCCTGCTGCTCCTCGGGCTCTGCTCCTCTCTGTCTCTCTCCCACACAAACCTCCGTTCCTGCTGCTCCTCGGGCTCCGCTCCTCTCTGTCTCTCTCCCACACAAACCTCCGTTCCTGCTGCTCCTCGGGCTCTGCTCCTCTCCGTCTCCCACACAAACCTCCTTTCCTGCTGCTCCTCAGGCTCCGCTCCTCTCTGTCTCTCTCCCACACAAACCTCCGTTCCTGCTGCTCCTCGGGCTCTGCTCCTCTCTGTCTCTCTCCCACACAAACCTCCGGTCCTGCTGCTCCTCGGGCTCTGCTCCTCTCTGTCTCTCTCCCACACAAACCTCCGTTCCTGCTGCTCCTCGGGCTCCGCTCCTCTCTGTCTCTCTCCCACACAAACCTCCGTTCCTGCTGCTCCTCGGGCTCCGCTCCTCTCTGTCTCTCTCCCACACAAACCTCCGTTCCTGCTGCTCCTCGGGCTCTGCTCCTCTCTGTCTCTCTCCCACACAAACCTCCGTTCCTGCTGCTCCTCGGGCTCCGCTCCTCTCTGTCTCGCTCCCACACAAACCTCCGTTCCTGCTGCTCCTCGGGCTCTGCTCCTCTCTGTCTCTCTCCCACACAAACCTCCGGTCCTGCTGCTCCTCGGGCTCCGCTCCTCTCTGTCTCTCTCCCACACAAACCTCCGTTCCTGCTGCTCCTCGGGCTCCTCTCTGTCTCTCTCCCACACAAACCTCCGTTCCTGCTGCTCCTCGGGCTCTGCTCCTCTCTGTCTCTCTCCCACACAAACCTCCGTTCCTGCTGCTCCTTGGGCTCTGCTCCTCTCTGTCTCTCTCCCACACAAACCTCTGGTCATGCTGCTCCTCGGGCTCTGCTCCTCTCTGTCTCTCTCCCACACAAACCTCCGGTCCTGCTGCTCCTCGGGCTCAGCTCCTCTCTGTCTCTCTCCCACACAAACCTCTGGTCCTGCTGCTCCTCGGGCTCCGCTCCTCTCTGTCTCTCTCCCACACAAACCTCCGTTCCTGCTGCTCCTCGGGCTCTGCTCCTCTCTGTCTCTCTCCCACACAAACCTCCGTTCCTGCTGCTCCTTGGGCTCTGCTCCTCTCTGTCTCTCTCCCACACAAACCTCCGGTCCTGCTGCTCCTTGGGCTCTGCTCCTCTCTGTCTCTCTCCCACACAAACCTCCGTTCCTGCTGCTCCTCAGGCTCCGCTCCTCTCTGTCTCTCTCCCACACAAACCTCCGTTCCTGCTGCTCCTCAGGCTCTGCTCCTCTCCGTCTCCCACACAAACCTCCGGTCCTGCTGCTCCTTGGGCTCTGCTCCTCTCTGTCTCTCTCCCACACAAACCTCCGTTCCTACTGCTCCTCGGGCTCCGCTCCTCTCTGTCTCTCTCCCACACAAACCTCCGTTCCTGCTGCTCCTCGGGCTCCGCTCCTCTCTGTCTCTCTCCCACACAAACCTCCGTTCCTGCTGCTCCTCGAGCTCTGCTCCTCTCTGTCTCTCTCCCACACAAACCTCCGTTCCTGCTGCTCCTTGGGCTCTGCTCCTCTCTGTCTCTCTCCCACACAAACCTCCGGTCCTGCTGCTCCTTGGGCTCTGCTCCTCTCTGTGTCTCTCCCACACAAACCTCCGTTCCTACTGCTCCTCGGGCTCCGCTCCTCTCTGTCTCTCTCCCACACAAACCTCCGTTCCTGCTGCTACTCGGGCTCCGCTCCTCTCTGTCTCTCTCCCACACAAACCTCCGTTCCTGCTGCTCCTCGAGCTCTGCTCCTCTCTGTCTCTCTCCCACACAAACCTCCGGTCCTGCTGCTCCTCGGGCTCAGCTCCTCTCTGTCTCTCTCCCACACAAACCTCTGGTCCTGCTGCTCCTCAGGCTCCGCTCCTCTCTGTCTCTCACCCACACAAACCTCCGTTCCTGCTGCTCCTCGGGCTCCGCTCCTCTCTGTCTCTCTCCCACACAAACCTCCGTTCCTGATGCTCCTTGGGCTCTGCTCCTCTCTGTCTCTCTCCCACACAAACCTCCGGTCCTGCTGCTCCTTGGGCTCTGCTCCTCTCTGTCTCTCTCCCACACAAACCTCCGTTCCTGCTGCTCCTCAGGCTCCGCTCCTCTCTGTCTCTCTCCCACACAAACCTCCGTTCCTGCTGCTCCTCAGGCTCTGCTCCTCTCTGTCTCTCTCCCACACAAACCTCCGTTCCTGCTGCTCCTCGGGCTCCGCTCCTCTCGGTCTCTCTCCCACACAAACCTCCGGTCCTGCTGCTCCTTGGGCTCTGCTCCTCTCTGTCTCTCTCCCACACAAACCTCCGGTCCTGCTGCTCCTTGGGCTCTGCTCCTCTCTGTCTCTCTCCCACACAAACCTCCGTTCCTACTGCTCCTCGGGCTCCGCTCCTCTCTGTCTCTCTCCCACACAAACCTCCGTTCCTGCTGCTCCTCGAGCTCTGCTCCTCTCTGTCTCTCTCCCACACAAACCTCCGTTCCTGCTGCTCCTCGGGCTCCTCTCTGTCTCTCTCCCACACAAACCTCCGGTCCTGCTGCTCCTTGGGCTCTGCTCCTCTCTGTCTCTCTCCCACACAAACCTCCGTCCCTGCTGCTCCTCGGGCTCTGCTCCTCTCTGTCTCTCTCCCACACAAACCTCCGTTCCTGCTGTTCCTCGGGCTCTGCTCCCCTCTGTCTCTCTCCCACACAAACCTCCGTTCCTACTGCTCCTCGGGCTCCGCTCCTCTCTGTCTCTCTCCCACACAAACCTCCGTTCCTGCTGCTCCTCGAGCTCTGCTCCTCTCTGTCTCTCTCCCACACAAACCTCCGTTCCTGCTGCTCCTCGGGCTCCTCTCTGTCTCTCTCCCACACAAACCTCCGGTCCTGCTGCTCCTTGGGCTCTGCTCCTCTCTGTCTCTCTCCCACACAAACCTCCGTCCCTGCTGCTCCTCGGGCTCTGCTCCTCTCTGTCTCTCTCCCACACAAAGCTCCGTTCCTGCTGTTCCTCGGGCTCTGCTCCCCTCTGTCTCTCTCCCACACAAACCTCCGTTCCTGCTGCTCCTCGGGCACCGCTCCTCTCTGTCTCTCTCCCACACAAACCTCCGGTCATGCTGCTCCTCGGGCTCCGCTCCTCTCTGTCTCTCTCCCACACAAACCTCCGGTCCTGCTGCTCCTCGGGCTCTGCTCCTCTCTGTCTCTCTCCCACACAAACCTCCGGTCCTGCTGTTCCTCAGGCTCCGCTCCTCTCTGTCTCTCTCCCACACAAACCTCCGGTCCTGCTGCTCCTCGGGCTCTGCTCCTCTCTGTCTCTCTCCCACACAAACCTCCGTTCCTGCTGCTCCTCGGGCTCCTCTCTGTCTCTCTCCCACACAAACCTCCGTTCCTGCTGCTCCTCGAGCTCTGCTCCTCTCTGTCTCTCTCCCACACAAACCTCCGTTCCTGCTGCTCCTCGGGCTCCTCTCTGTCTCTCTCCCACACAAACCTCCGTTCCTGCTGCTCCTCGGGCTCCTCTCTGTCTCTCTCCCACACAAACCTCCGTTCCTGCTGCTCCTCAGGCTCTGCTCATCTCTGTCTCTCTCCCACACAAACCTCCGTTCCTGCTGCTCCTCGAGCTCTGCTCCTCTCTGTCTCTCTCCCACACAAAACTCCGGTCCTGCTGCTCCTCGAGCTCCGCTCCTCTCTGTCTCTCTCCCACACAAACCTCCGTTCCTGCTGCTCCTCGGGCTCCGCTCCTCTCGGTCTCTCTCCCACACAAACCTCCGTTCCTGCTGCTCCTCGGGCTCCGCTCCTCTCTGTCTCTCTCCCACACAAACCTCCGTTCCTGCTGCTCCTCGGGCTCCGCTCCTCTCTGTCTCTCTCCCACACAAACCTCCGTTCCTGCTGCTCCTCAGGCTCCGCTCCTCTCCGTCTCCCACACAAACCTCCGGTCCTGCTGCTCCTTGGGCTCTGCTCCTCTCTGTCTCTCTCCCACACAAACCTCCGTTCCTGCTGCTCCTCGGGCTCCGCTCCTCTCTGTCTCTCTCCCACACAAACCTCCGTTCCTGCTGCTCCTCGGGCTCCTCTCTGTCTCTCTCCCACACAAACCTCCGTTCCTGCTGCTCCTCGGGCTCCGCTCCTCTCTGTCTCTCTCCCACACAAACCTCCTTTCCTGCTGCTCCTCAGGCTCCGCTCCTCTCTGTCTCTCTCCCACACAAACCTCCGTTCCTGCTGCTCCTCGGGCTCCGCTCCTCTCTGTCTCTCTCCCACACAAACCTCCTTTCCTGCTGCTCCTCAGGCTCCGCTCCTCTCTGTCTCTCTCCCACACAAACCTCCTTTCCTGCTGCTCCTCAGGCTCCGCTCCTCTCTGTCTCTCTCCCACACAAACCTCCGGTCCTGCTGCTCCTCGGGCTCTGCTCCTCTCTGTCTCCCACACAAACCTCCGTTCCTGCTGCTCCTCGGGCTCTGCTCCTCTCTGTCTCTCTCCCACACAAACCTCCGTTCCTGCTGCTCTTCGGGCTCCTCTCTGTCTCTCTCCCACACAAACCTCCGTTCCTGCTGCTCCTCAGGCTCTGCTCCTCTCTGTCTCTCTCCCACACAAACCTCCGTTCCTGCTGCTCCTCGGGCTCCGCTCCTCTCTGTCTCTCTCCCACACAAAACTCCGGTCCTGCTGCTCCTCGAGCTCCGCTCCTCTCTGTCTCTCTCCCACACAAACCTCCGTTCCTGCTGCTCCTCGGGCTCCGCTCCTCTCGGTCTCTCTCCCACACAAACCTCCGTTCCTGCTGCTCCTCGGGCTCCGCTCCTGTCTGTCTCTCTCCCACACAAACCTCCGTTCCTGCTGCTCCTCGGGCTCCGCTCCTCTCTGTCTCTCTCCCACACAAACCTTCGTTCCTGCTGCTCCTCAGGCTCCGCTCCTCTCCGTCTCCCACACAAACCTCCAGTCCTGCTGCTCCTTGGGCTCTGCTCCTCTCTGTCTCTCTCCCACACAAACCTCCGTTCCTGCTGCTCCTCGGGCTCTGCTCCTCTCTGTCTCTCTCCCACACAAACCTCCGTTCCTGCTGCTCCTCGGGCTCCGCTGCTCTCTGTCTCTCTCCCACACAAACCTCCTTTCCTGCTGCTCCTCAGGCTCCGCTCCTCTCTGTCTCTCTCCCACACAAACCTCCGTTCCTGCTGCTCCTCGGGCTCTGCTCCTCTCTGTCTCCCACACAAACCTCCGTTCCTGCTGCTCCTCGGGCTCTGCTCCTCTCTGTCTCTCTCCCACACAAACCTCCGTTCCTGCTGCTCCTCGGGCTCCTCTCTGTCTCTCTCACACACAAACCTCCGTTCCTGCTGCTCCTCGGGCTCTGCTCCTCTCTGTCTCTCTCCCACACAAACCTCCGTTCCTGCTGCTCCTCGGGCTCCGCTCCTCTCTGTCTCTCTCCCACACAAACCTCCGTTCCTGCTGCTCCTCGGGCTCTGCTCCTCTCTGTCTCTCTCCCACACAAACCTCCGTTCCTGCTGCTCCTCGGGCTCCGCTCCTCTCTGTCTCTCTCCCACACAAACCTCCTTTCCTGCTGCTCCTCGGGCTCCGCTCCTCTCTGTCTCTCTCCCACACAAACCTCCTTTCCTGCTGCTCCTCGGGCTCCGCTCCTCTCTGTCTCTCCCCCACACAAACCTCCAGTCCTGCTGCTCCTCGGGCTCCGCTCCTCTCTGTCTCTCCCCCACATAAACCTCCAGTCCTGCTGCTCCTCGGGCTCTGCTCCTCTCTGTCTCTCTCCCACACAAACCTCCGTTCCTGCTGCTCCTCGGGCTCTGCTCCTCTCTGTCTCTCTCCCACACAAACCTCCGTTCCTGCTGCTCCTCGGGCTCCGCTCCTCTCTGTCTCTCCCCCACACAAACCTCCGTTCCTGCTGCTCCTCGGGCTCTGCTCCTCTCTGTCTCTCTCCCACACAAACCTCCGTTCCTGCTGCTCCTCGGGCTCCGCTCCTCTCTGTCTCTCTCCCACACAAACCTCCGTTCCTGCTGCTCCTCGGGCTCCGCTCCTCTCTGTCTCTCTCCCACACAAACCTCCGTTCCTGCTGCTCCTCGGGCTCTGCTCCTCTCTGTCTCTCTCCCACACAAACCTCCGTTCCTGCTGCTCCTCGGGCTCCGCTCCTCTCTGTCTCTCTCCCACACAAACCTCCGTTCCTGCTGCTCCACGGGCTCTGCTCCTCTCTGTCTCTCTCCCACACAAACCTCCGTTCCTGCTGCTCCTCGGGCTCCGCTCCTCTCTGTCTCTCTCCCACACAAACCTCCGTTCCTGCTGCTCCTCGGGCTCCGCTCCTCTCTGTCTCTCTCCCACACAAACCTCCGTTCCTGCTGCTCCTCGGGCTCCGCTCCTCTCTGTCTCTCTCCCACACAAACCTCCGTTCCTGCTGCTCCTCGGGCTCCGCTCCTCTCTGTCTCTCTCCCACACAAACCTCCGTTCCTGCTGCTCCACGGGCTCTGCTCCTCTCTGTCTCTCTCCCACACAAACCTCTGGTCCTGCTGCTCCTCGGGCTCTGCTCCTCTCTGTCTCTCTCCCACTCAAACCTCCGGTCCTGCTGCTCCTCGGGCTCCGCTCCTCTCTGTCTCTCTCCCGCACAAACCTCCGTTCCTGCTGCTCCTCGGGCTCCGCTCCTCTCTGTCTCTCTCCCACACAAACCTCCGGTCCTGCTGCTCCTCGGGCTCCTCTCTGTCTCTCTCCCACACAAACCTCCGTTCCTGCTGCTCCTCGGGCTCTGCTCCTCTCTGTCTCTCTCCCACACAAACCTCCGTTCCTGCTGCTCCTTGGGCTCTGCTCCTCTCTGTCTCTCTCCCACACAAACCTCCGGTCCTGCTGCTCCTCGGGCTCCGCTCCTCTCTGTCTCTCTCCCACACAAACCTCCGTTCCTGCTGTTCCTCGGGCTCAGCTCCTCTCTGTCTCTCTCCCACACAAACCTCCGTTCCTGCTGCTCCTCGGGCTCCGCTCCTCTCTGTCTCTCTCCCACACAAACCTCCGTTCCTGCTGCTCCTCGGGCTCCGCTCCTCTCTGTCTCTCTCCCACACAAACCTCCGTTCCTGCTGCTCCTCGGGCTCTGCTCCTCTCTGTCTCTCTCCCACACAAACCTCCGTTCCTGCTGCTCCTCGGGCTCCGCTCCTCTCTGTCTCTCTCCCACACAAACCTCCGTTCCTGCTGCTCCACGGGCTCTGCTCCTCTCTGTCTCTCTCCCACACAAACCTCCGTTCCTGCTGCTCCTCGGGCTCCGCTCCTCTCTGTCTCTCTCCCACACAAACCTCCGTTCCTGCTGCTCCTCGGGCTCCGCTCCTCTCTGTCTCTCTCCCACACAAACCTCCGTTCCTGCTGCTCCTCGGGCTCCGCTCCTCTCTGTCTCTCTCCCACACAAACCTCCGTTCCTGCTGCTCCACGGGCTCTGCTCCTCTCTGTCTCTCTCCCACACAAACCTCTGGTCCTGCTGCTCCTCGGGCTCTGCTCCTCTCTGTCTCTCTCCCACTCAAACCTCCGGTCCTGCTGCTCCTCGGGCTCCGCTCCTCTCTGTCTCTCTCCCGCACAAACCTCCGTTCCTGCTGCTCCTCGGGCTCCGCTCCTCTCTGTCTCTCTCCCACACAAACCTCCGGTCCTGCTGCTCCTCGGGCTCCTCTCTGTCTCTCTCCCACACAAACCTCCGTTCCTGCTGCTCCTCGGGCTCTGCTCCTCTCTGTCTCTCTCCCACACAAACCTCCGTTCCTGCTGCTCCTTGGGCTCTGCTCCTCTCTGTCTCTCTCCCACACAAACCTCCGGTCCTGCTGCTCCTCGGGCTCCGCTCCTCTCTGTCTCTCTCCCACACAAACCTCCGTTCCTGCTGTTCCTCGGGCTCAGCTCCTCTCTGTCTCTCTCCCACACAAACCTCCGGTCCTGCTGCTCCTCGGGCTCCGCTCCTCTCTGTCTCTCTCCCACTCAAACCTCCGGTCCTGCTGCTCCTCGGGCTCTGCTCCTCTCTGTCTCTCTCCCACACAAACCTCTGGTCCTGCTGCTCCTCGGGCTCCGCTCCTCTCTGTCTCTCTCCCACACAAACCTCCGTTCCTGCTGCTCCTCGGGCTCCGCTCCTCTCTGTCTCTCTCCCACACAAACCTCCGGTCCTGCTGCTCCTTGGGCTCTGCTCCTCTCTGTCTCTCTCCCACACAAACCTCCGGTCCTGCTGCTCCTCGGGCTCCTCTCTGTCTCTCTCCCACACAAACCTCCGTTCCTGCTGCTCCTCGGGCTCTGCTCCTCTCTGTCTCTCTCCCACACAAACCTCCGGTCCTGCTGCTCCTTGGGCTCTGCACCTCTCTGTCTCTCTCCCACACAAACCTCCGTTCCTGCTGCTCCTCGGGCTCCGCTCCTCTCTGTCTCTCTCCCACACAAACCTCCGTTCCTGCTGCTCCTCGGGCTCTGCTCCTCTCTGTCTCTCTCCCACACAAACCTCCGTTCCTGCTGCTCCTTGGGCTCTGCTCCTCTCTGTCTCTCTCCCACACAAACCTCCGGTCCTGCTGCTCCTCGGGCTCCGCTCCTCTCTGTCTCACTCCCACACAAACCTCCGTTCCTGCTGTTCCTCGGGCTCAGCTCCTCTCTGTCTCTCTCCCACACAAACCTCCGGTCCTGCTGCTCCTCGGGCTCCGCTCCTCTCTGTCTCTCTCCCACTCAAACCTCCGGTCCTGCTGCTCCTCGGGCTCTGCTCCTCTCTGTCTCTCTCCCACACAAACCTCTGGTCCTGCTGCTCCTCGGGCTCCGCTCCTCTCTGTCTCTCTCCCACACAAACCTCCGTTCCTGCTGCTCCTCGGGCTCCGCTCCTCTCTGTCTCTCTCCCACACAAACCTCCGGTCCTGCTGCTCCTTGGGCTCTGCTCCTCTCTGTCTCTCTCCCACACAAACCTCCGGTCCTGCTGCTCCTTGGGCTCTGCACCTCTCTGTCTCTCTCCCACACAAACCTCCGTTCCTGCTGCTCCTCGGGCTCCGCTCCTCTCTGTCTCTCTCCCACACAAACCTCCGTTCCTGCTGCTCCTTGGGCTCTGCTCCTCTCTGTCTCTCTCCCACACAAACCTCCGGTCCTGCTGCTCCTTGGGCTCTGCTCCTCTCTGTCTCTCTCCCACACAAACCTCCGTTCCTGCTGCTCCTCAGGCTCCGCTCCTCTCTGTCTCTCTCCCACACAAACCTCCGGTCCTGCTGCTCCTTGGGCTCTGCTCCTCTCTGTCTCTCTCCCACACAAACCTCCGTTCCTGCTGCTCCTCGAGCTCTGCTCCTCTCTGTCTCTCTCCCACACAAACCTCCGTTCCTGCTGCTCCTTGGGCTCTGCTCCTCTCTGTCTCTCTCCCACACAAACCTCCGTTCCTGCTGCTCCTCGGGCTCCTCTCTGTCTCTCTCCCACACAAACCTCCGGTCCTGCTGCTCCTTGGGCTCTGCTCCTCTCTGTCTCTCTCCCACACAAACCTCCGTTCCTGCTGCTCCTCAGGCTCTGCTCCTCTCCGTCTCCTACACAAACCTCTGGTCCTGCTGCCCCTCGGGCTCTGCTCCTCTCTGTCTCTCTCCCACACAAACCTCCGTTCCTGCTGCTCCTCGGGCTCCGCTCCTCTCTGTCTCTCTCCCACACAAACCTCCTTTCCTGCTGCTCCTCGGGCTCCGCTCCTCTCTGTCTCTCTCCCACACAAACCTCCTTTCCTGCTGCTCCTCGGGCTCCGCTCCTCTCTGTCTCTCCCCCACACAAACCTCCAGTCCTGCTGCTCCTCGGGCTCCGCTCCTCTCTGTCTCTCCCCCACATAAACCTCCAGTCCTGCTGCTCCTCGGGCTCCGCTCCTCTCTGTCTCTCTCCCACACAAACCTCCGTTCCTGCTGCTCCTCGGGCTCTGCTCCTCTCTGTCTCTCTCCCACACAAACCTCCGTTCCTGCTGCTCCTCGGGCTCCGCTCCTCTCTGTCTCTCCCCCACACAAACCTCCGTTCCTGCTGCTCCTCGGGCTCTGCTCCTCTCTGTCTCTCTCCCACACAAACCTCCGTTCCTGCTGCTCCTCGGGCTCCGCTCCTCTCTGTCTCTCTCCCACACAAACCTCCGTTCCTGCTGCTCCTCGGGCTCCGCTCCTCTCTGTCTCTCTCCCACACAAACCTCCGTTCCTGCTGCTCCTCGGGCTCTGCTCCTCTCTGTCTCTCTCCCACACAAACCTCCGTTCCTGCTGCTCCTCGGGCTCCGCTCCTCTCTGTCTCTCTCCCACACAAACCTCCGTTCCTGCTGCTCCACGGGCTCTGCTCCTCTCTGTCTCTCTCCCACACAAACCTCCCTTCCTGCTGCTCCTCGGGCTCCGCTCCTCTCTGTCTCTCTCCCACACAAACCTCCGTTCCTGCTGCTCCTCGGGCTCCGCTCCTCTCTGTCTCTCTCCCACACAAACCTCCGTTCCTGCTGCTCCTCGGGCTCCGCTCCTCTCTGTCTCTCTCCCACACAAACCTCCGTTCCTGCTGCTCCTCGGGCTCCGCTCCTCTCTGTCTCTCTCCCACACAAACCTCCGTTCCTGCTGCTCCACGGGCTCTGCTCCTCTCTGTCTCTCTCCCACACAAACCTCTGGTCCTGCTGCTCCTCGGGCTCTGCTCCTCTCTGTCTCTCTCCCACTCAAACCTCCGGTCCTGCTGCTCCTCGGGCTCCGCTCCTCTCTGTCTCTCTCCCGCACAAACCTCCGTTCCTGCTGCTCCTCGGGCTGCGCTCCTCTCTGTCTCTCTCCCACACAAACCTCCGGTCCTGCTGCTCCTCGGGCTCCTCTCTGTCTCTCTCCCACACAAACCTCCGTTCCTGCTGCTCCTCGGGCTCTGCTCCTCTCTGTCTCTCTCCCACACAAACCTCCGTTCCTGCTGCTCCTTGGGCTCTGCTCCTCTCTGTCTCTCTCCCACACAAACCTCCGGTCCTGCTGCTCCTCGGGCTCCGCTCCTCTCTGTCTCTCTCCCACACAAACCTCCGTTCCTGCTGTTCCTCGGGCTCAGCTCCTCTCTGTCTCTCTCCCACACAAACCTCCGGTCCTGCTGCTCCTCGGGCTCCGCTCCTCTCTGTCTCTCTCCCACTCAAACCTCCGGTCCTGCTGCTCCTCGGGCTCTGCTCCTCTCTGTCTCTCTCCCACACAAACCTCTGGTCCTGCTGCTCCTCGGGCTCCGCTCCTCTCTGTCTCTCTCCCACACAAACCTCCGTTCCTGCTGCTCCTCGGGCTCCGCTCCTCTCTGTCTCTCTCCCACACAAACCTCCGGTCCTGCTGCTCCTTGGGCTCTGCTCCTCTCTGTCTCTCTCCCACACAAACCTCCGGTCCTGCTGCTCCTCGGGCTCCTCTCTGTCTCTCTCCCACACAAACCTCCGTTCCTGCTGCTCCTCGGGCTCTGCTCCTCTCTGTCTCTCTCCCACACAAACCTCCGGTCCTGCTGCTCCTTGGGCTCTGCACCTCTCTGTCTCTCTCCCACACAAACCTCCGTTCCTGCTGCTCCTCGGGCTCCGCTCCTCTCTGTCTCTCTCCCACACAAACCTCCGTTCCTGCTGCTCCTCGGGCTCTGCTCCTCTCTGTCTCTCTCCCACACAAACCTCCGTTCCTGCTGCTCCTTGGGCTCTGCTCCTCTCTGTCTCTCTCCCACACAAACCTCCGGTCCTGCTGCTCCTCGGGCTCCGCTCCTCTCTGTCTCTCTCCCACACAAACCTCCGTTCCTGCTGTTCCTCGGGCTCAGCTCCTCTCTGTCTCTCTCCCACACAAACCTCCGGTCCTGCTGCTCCTCGGGCTCCGCTCCTCTCTGTCTCTCTCCCACTCAAACCTCCGGTCCTGCTGCTCCTCGGGCTCTGCTCCTCTCTGTCTCTCTCCCACACAAACCTCTGGTCCTGCTGCTCCTCGGGCTCCGCTCCTCTCTGTCTCTCTCCCACACAAACCTCCGTTCCTGCTGCTCCTCGGGCTCCGCTCCTCTCTGTCTCTCTCCCACACAAACCTCCGGTCCTGCTGCTCCTTGGGCTCTGCTCCTCTCTGTCTCTCTCCCACACAAACCTCCGGTCCTGCTGCTCCTTGGGCTCTGCACCTCTCTGTCTCTCTCCCACACAAACCTCCGTTCCTGCTGCTCCTCGGGCTCCGCTCCTCTCTGTCTCTCTCCCACACAAACCTCCGTTCCTGCTGCTCCTTGGGCTCTGCTCCTCTCTGTCTCTCTCCCACACAAACCTCCGGTCCTGCTGCTCCTTGGGCTCTGCTCCTCTCTGTCTCTCTCCCACACAAACCTCCGTTCCTGCTGCTCCTCAGGCTCCGCTCCTCTCTGTCTCTCTCCCACACAAACCTCCGTTCCTGCTGCTCCTCAGGCTCTGCTCCTCTCCGTCTCCCACACAAACCTCCGGTCCTGCTGCTCCTTGGGCTCTGCTCCTCTCTGTCTCTCTCCCACACAAACCTCCGTTCCTGCTGCTCCTCGAGCTCTGCTCCTCTCTGTCTCTCTCCCACACAAACCTCCGTTCCTGCTGCTCCTCGGGCTCCTCTCTGTCTCTCTCCCACACAAACCTCCGGTTCTGCTGCTCCTTGGGCTCTGCTCCTCTTTGTCTCTCTCCCACACAAACCTCCGTTCCTGCTGCTCCTCAGGCTCTGCTCCTCTCCGTCTCCCACACAAACCTCCGGTCCTGCTGCTCCTCGGGCTCTGCTCCTCTCTGTCTCTCTCCCACACAAACCTCCGTTCCTGCTGTTCCTCGGGCTCTGCTCCCCTCTGTCTCTCTCCCACACAAACCTCCGTTCCTGCTGCTCCTCGGGCACCGCTCCTCTCTGTCTCTCTCCCACACAAACCTCCGGTCATGCTGCTCCTCGGGCTCCGCTCCTCTCTGTCTCTCTCCCACACAAACCTCCGGTCCTGCTGCTCCTCGGGCTCTGCTCCTCTCTGTCTCTCTCCCACACAAACCTCCGTTCCTGCTGCTCCTCGGGCTCCGCTCCTCTCTGTCTCTCTCCCACACAAACCTCCGGTCATGCTGCTCCTCGGGCTCCACTCCTCTCTGTCTCTCTCCCACACAAACCTCCGGTCCTGCTGCTCCTCGGGCTCTGCTCCTCTCTGTCTCTCTCCCACACAAACCTCCGTTCCTGCTGCTCCTCGGGCTCTGCTCCTCTCTGTCTCTCTCCCACACAAACCTCTGGTCTTGCTGCTCCTCGGGCTCCGCTCCTCTCTGTCTCTCTCCCACACAAACCTCCGGTCATGCTGCTCCTCGGGCTCCGCTCCTCTCTGTCTCTCTCCCACACAAACCTCCGGTCCTGCTGCTCCTCGGGCTCTGCTCCTCTCTGTCTCTCTCCCACACAAACCTCTGGTCTTGCTGCTCCTCGGGCTCCACTCCTCTCTGTCTCTCTCCCACACAAACCTCTGGTCTTGCTGCTCCTCGGGCTCCGCTCCTCTCTGTCTCTCACCCACACAAACCTCCGGTCCTGCTGCTCCTCGGGCTCTGCTCCTCTCTGTCTCTCTCCCACACAAACCTCCGTTCCTGCTGCTCCTCGGGCTCTGCTCCTCTCTGTCTCTCTCCCACACAAACCTCTGGTCTTGCTGCTCCTCGGGCTCCACTCCTCTCTGTCTCTCTCCCACACAAACCTCCGTTCCTGCTGCTCCTCAGGCTCTGCTCCTCTCTGTCTCTCTCCCACACAAACCTCTGGTCTTGCTGCTCCTCGGGCTCCACTCCTCTCTGTCTCTCTCCCACACAAACCTCCGGTCCTGCTGCTCCTCAGGCTCCGCTCCTCTCTGTCTCTCTCCCACACAAACCTCCGTTCCTGCTGTTCCTCGGGCTCCGCTCCTCTCTGTCTCTCTCCCACACAAACCCCTGGTCCTGCTGCTCCTCGGGCTCTGCTCCTCTCTGTCTCTCTCCCACACAAACCTCCGTTCCTGCTGCTCCTCGGGCTCCGCTCCTCTCCGTCTCCCACACAAACCTCCAGCCCTGCTGCTCCTTGGGCTCAGCTCCTCTCTGTCTCTCTCCCACACAAACCTCCGTTCCTGCTGCTCCTCGGGCTCCGCTCCTCTCTGTCTCTCTCCCACACAAACCTCCGGTCCTGCTGCTCCTCAGGCTCCTCTCCTCTCTGTCTCTCTCCCACACAAACCTCCGGTCATGCTGCTCCTCGGGCTCCGCTCCTCTCTGTCTCTCTCCCACACAAACCTCCGTTCCTGCTGCTCCTCGGGCTCCGCTCCTCTCTGTCTCTCTCCCGCACAAACCTCCGTTCCTGCTGCTCCTCGGGCTCCGCTCCTCTCTGTCTCTCTCCCACACAAACCTCCGTTCCTGCTGCTCCTCGGGCTCTGCTCCTCTCTGTCTCTCTCCCACACAAACCTCTGGTCTTGCTGATCCTCGGGCTCCACTCCTCTCTGTCTCTCTCCCACACAAACCTCCGTTCCTGCTGCTCCTCAGGCTCCGCTCCTCTCTGTCTCTCTCCCACACAAACCTCCGTTCCTGCTGTTCCTCGGGCTCCGCTCCTCTCTGTCTCTCTCCCACACAAACCCCTGGTCCTGCTGCTCCTCGGGCTCTGCTCCTCTCTGTCTCTCTCCCACACAAACCTCTGGTCCTGCTGCTCCTCGGGCTCCGCTCCTCTCTGTCTCTCTCCCACACAAACCTCTGCTCCTGCTGCTCCTCGGGCTCTGCTCCTCTCTGTCTCTCTCCCACACAAACCTCCGTTCCTGCTGCTCCTCGGGCTCCACTCCTCTCTGTCTCTCTCCCACACAAACCTCCGGTCCTGCTGCTCCTCAGGCTCCGCTCCTCTCTGTCTCTCTCCCACACAAACCGCTGGTCCTGTTGCTCCTCGGGCTCTGCTCTTCTCTGTCTCTCTCCCACACAAACCTCTGGTCCTGCTGCTCCTCGGGCTCCGCTCCTCTCTGTCTCTCTCCCACACAAACCTCTGGTCCTGCTGCTCCTCGGGCTCTACTCCTCTCTGTCTCTCTCCCACACAAACCTCCGTTCCTGCTGCTCCTCGGGCTCCGCTCCTCTCTGTCTCTCTCCCACACAAACCTCCGTTCCTGCTGATCCTTGGGCTCCTCCGCTCCTCTCTGTCTCTCTCCCACACGAACGTCCGTTCCTGCTGCTCCTCAGGCTCCGCTCCTCTCCGTCTCCCACACAAACCTCCGTTCCTGCTGCTCCTCGGACTCTTCTCCTCTCTGTCTCTCTCCCACACAAACCTCCGTTCCTGCTGCTCCTCAGGCTCCGCTCCTCTCTGTCTCTCTCCCACACAAACCTCTGGTCCTGCTGCTCCTCGGGCTCTGCTCCTCTCTGTCTCTCTCCCACACAAACCTCCGGTCCTGCTGTTCCTCAGGCTCCGCTCCTCTCTGTCTCTCTCCCACACAAACCTCCGGTCCTGCTGCTCCTTGGGCTCTGCTCCTCTCTGTCTCTCTCCCACACAAACCTCCGTTCCTGCTGCTCCTTGGGCTCCGCTCCTCTCTGTCTCTCTCCCACACAAACCTCCGGTCCTGCTGCTCCTCAGGCTCCGCTCCTCTCTGTCTCTCTCCCACACAAACCTCCGTTCCTGCTGTTCCTCGGGCTCCGCTCCTTTCTGTCTCTCTCCCACACAAACCCCTGGTCCTGCTGCTCCTCGGGCTCTGCTCTTCTCTGTCTCTCTCCCACACAAACCTCTGGTCCTGCTGCTCCTCGGGCTCCGCTCCTCTCTGTCTCTCTCCCACACAAACCTCCGTTCCTGCTGCTCCTCGGACTCTGCTCCTCTCTGTCTCTCTCCCACACAAACCTCCGTTCCTGCTGCTCCTCAGGCTCCGCTCCTCTCTGTCTCTCTCCCACACAAACCTCTGGTCCTGCTGCTCCTCGGGCTCTGCTCCTCTCTGTCTCTCTCCCACACAAACCTCCGGTCCTGCTGTTCCTCAGGCTCCGCTCCTCTCTGTCTCTTTCCCACACAAACCTCCGGTCCTGCTGCTCCTTGGGCTCTGCTCCTCTCTGTCTCTCTCCCACACAAACCTCCGTTCCTGCTGCTCCTTGGGCTCCGCTCCTCTCTGTCTCTCTCCCACACAAACCTCAGTTCCTGCTGCTCCTCGGGCTCTGCTCCTCTCCGTCTCTCTCCCACACAAACCTCCGGTCCTGCTGCTGCTCAGGCTCCGCTCCTCTCTGTCTCTCTCCCACACAAACCTCTGGTCCTGCTGTTCCTCAGGCTCCGCTCCTCTCTGTCTCTCTCCCACACAAACCTCCGGTCCTGCTGCTCCTCGGACTCTGCTCCTCTCTGTCTCTCTCCCACACAAACCTCTGGTCCTGCTGCTCCTCGGGCTGTTTGCACCTCTTGCTTCTGCGCAGAGCCTATTTGCTGCTAATTGAAATGTTTCCTAAACCCCTTGGTCTTTGCATCTCCCTCTTCTTTCAGAACCTCCTTAAAACCCACCTCTTTGGCCAAGCTTTGGTCACCTTTCAGAGAAGCTCCTTTGACTCAGTGTCTATCATGCCCCTGAGACGTATGTTGGAAAATTTCCTTGAATTAAATCAACTAGTTAGAGTCAGATTGTTGTTGTAATCGAAGGTTCAGTATTAAGTATCATTGAAGAACATATTATTGTCGAAACAGCACTGTTTGCTTTGCTCCATACCTGAGGGAGCTTCTCTATATCCCAGAGAGAACCAATGATCAATGATACTAGTCTCCCCTGTTCAAACAAGCCCAGGGAAAGCTCAGGGCACAGAGTGAGGAAATGACAAACTTCATCGAGATGTGGAAGGCAGTCTCCAGAGACTGGAATAAATGCTACAACAACACAAATTATACCAACGCCACAAAACCAAAACCAAAGTACGAAGGGTAAATAAAGCTTTGACTATGGAGAGAGCCTGTTGGGATCATGGAAACATAGAAAAATTTAAAGCACAGAAGGAGGCCATTTGGCCCATCATGTCTGTACCAGCAGAACCGTGCTATCCAGTCTATTCCCACCTTCCAATTTACAATCACAACTCGAGCAAAACATACATATTCTTTGGGACGGCAATTTCAAAGCTCATTAGCATATTAATCACTCACTCTTAATGAAAATAAAAACAGGGAGTGATGTCAAACCGGCTGGCGAGTCACTACTGTCCATTTAACACTATTGCACAAAGTCAATTTTACCTCTACTGTGTCCAGCACAACAAAGTCCTCTGTCTTTCCCATAATGCATCCTGGGAGGAGGAGGTTGGCCTCTTTAAGGAACATCTGGACAACATCATGTGCTCATCTGCTGCTACGTCCAGATCTACAATTCCTCTTCTGTTGCCAGTAACTGCACCTACCCAGAGATTTCCAAGTTAAGAGCAAGTAATTAATGAGTCAAATGGATTGCCACTGGGTGGTGCGCTGAACTCTGATGAGAATCAGAATCTGGAAGTGGAGGATGAGGAGAGTGCCATTGCCCCCTGGACCCAGTCATCAAAAGAACGCTGATTAAAGGAGGTGTAGGAGCAGAGGAACCTGGGTGTATATGTGCATAAGTTATTGAAGGTGGCAGGACAGGTTGAGAGAGCGGTTAATAAAGTATACAGTATCCTGGGCTTTATTAACAGGGGCAGAGAGTACAAGAGCAAGGAAGTTATGTTGAACTTGTATAAGACACTAGTTCGGCCTCAGCTGGAGTATTGTGTCCAGTTCTGGGCACCGCACTTGAGGAAGAAGTGAGGACATTGGAGAGAGTACAGAAAAGATTCACGAGAATGGTTCCAGGGATGAGGAATTTCAGGAATGAAGATAGATTGGAGAAGTTAGGACTGTTTTCACTGGAGAAGAGAAGGCTGAGAGGTGATTTGATAGAGGTATTCAAAATCATGAGGAGTCTGGACAGAGTAGATAGAGAGAAACTATTCCCACTCGTGAAAGGATTGAGAACGAGAGGGCACAGATTTAAAGTATTTGGTAAGAGAAGCAAAAGTGACATGAGGAAAAACTTTTTCACACAGCGAGTGGTTAAGGTCTGGAATGTGCTGCCTGAGAATGTGGTGGAGGCAGGTTCAACTGAAGCATTCAAAAGGGAATTAGACAGTGATATGAAAAGGAAGAATGTGCAGGGTTATGGGGAGAAGGCGGGGAATGGAACTGAGGGAATTGCTCTTTAGGAGAGCCAGTGCGGACATGATGGGCTGAATAGCCTCCCTCTGCACTGTATGAAAAGGAAGAATGTGCAGGATTATGGGGAGAAGGTGGGAGAATGGCACTAGGTGAATTGCTCATTCGGAGAGCCAGTGCAAACACGATGGGCTGAATGGCCTCCTTCTGTGCTATAACAATTCTGTGATTCTTTAGTTGAGGAGACCAAAACCGAACACAGCAGTCCAGGTGCAGTCTCACTCATACAATTGCAGCAAGATTTTCTTTACTCCAGTACTCAACACCTCTTGTAACGAAGGACAACATACCACTTGCCTTCCTAACTACTTGCTACACTCATAGAGCCATGGAGTAATACTGCAGAAAAACAGGCCCTTCGGCCCATCATGTCAGTGCCAGCCATCAAGCACCTAACTATTCTAATCCCATTTTCCAGCACTTGGTCCAGAGCCTTGTATGCTATGGCGTTTCAAGTGCTCATCTAAATACTTCTTAAATGTTGAGGGTTCCTGCCTCCACCCCCTCTTCAGGCAGTGTGTTCCAGATTCCAACCACCCTCTGGGTGATAATTTTTTTCTTCAAATCCCCTCTAAACTTCCTGCCCCTTACCTTAAATCTATGCCCCCTGGTTATTGACCCCTCCACTAAAGGAAAAAGTTTCTTCCTATCTAACCTATCAATGCTCTTCATAATTTTGTATACTTCAATCATGTCCCCCCCTCAGCCTTCTCTGCTCTAAGGAAAACAACCCTAGCCTTCTCAGTCTCTCTTCATAGCTGAAATGCACCAGCCCAGGCAACATCCTGGTGAATCTCCTCTGCACCCTCTCCAGTGCAATCACATCCTTCCTATAGTGTGGTGTCCAGAACTGAACACAGTACTCCAGCTGTGACCTAACTAGCATTTTATACAGCTCCATCATAACCTCCCTGCTCTTACATTCTACGCCTCGGCTAATAAAGGCAAGTATCCCATATGCCTTCCTAACCACCTTCTCAACCAATGCTGCTGCCTTCAGTGATCTATGGACAAGTACACCAAGGTCCCTCTGACCTTCATCTACTTCCTAGGGTCCTACCATCCATTGTATATTCCCTTGCCTTGTTAGTCCTCCCAAAATGCATCACCTCACAGTTCTCAGGATTAAATTCCATTTGCCACTGCTCTGCCCATCTTACCAGCCCATCTATATCTCCCTGTAATCTAAGGTTTTCCTCCTCACTATTAACGACACCACCAATTTTCGTGTTATCTGTGACCGTAATGATCAAACCTAAACTAAATCAGCAGGGGAATGGGAACCTAAATTGTAGTTCCAGTGGACAGGCTGTTGAGAGTAGTGAGGTAGGGGATAAGGTTACAGGGACGCAAGAGGGCACTGGCAAGGAAGAACTTGGTTTAAAGTGTGTCTACTTCAATGCCAGGAGCATCCGGAATAAGGTGGGTGAGCTTGCAGCATGGGTTGGTACCTGGGATCCTGATATTGTGGCCATTTCGGAGACATGGGTAGAGCAGGGGCAGGAATGGATGTTGCAGGTTCCGGGATTTAGATGTTTCAGTAAGAACAGAGAAGAGGGTAAAAGAGGGGGGGTGGGTGTGGCATTGTTAATCAAGGAAAGTATTACAGCGGCAGAAAGGACGTTTGAGGACTTGTCTACTGAGGTAGTATGGGCCGAGGTTAGAAACAGGAGAGGAGAGGTCACCCTGTTGGGAGTTTTCTATAGACCTCCGAATAGTTCCAGAGATGTAGAGGAAGGGATAGCGAAGATGATTCTCGACAGGAGCGAGAGTAACAGGGTAGTGGTTATGGGGGACTTTAACTTTCCAAATATTGACTGGAAATACTACAGTTCGAGTACTTTAGATGGGTCTGTTTTTGTCCAGTGTGTGCAGGAGGGTTTTCTGACACAGTATGTTGACAGGCCAACCAGGGGCGATGCCACATTGGATTTGGTACTGGGTAATGAACCCGGCCAGGTGTTAGATTTAGATGTAGGTGAGCACTTTGGCGATAGTGATCACAATTCGGTTAGGTTTACCTTAGCGATGGGCAGGGACAGGTATATACCGCAGGGCAAGAATTATAGCTGGGGGAAAGGAAATTATGACGCGATTAGGCAAGATTTAGGATGTGTAGGATGGGGAAGGAAACTGCAGGGGATGGGCACAAACGAAATGTGGAGCTTATTCAAGGAGCAACTACTGCGTGTCCTTGATAAGTATGTACCTGTCAGGCAGGGAGGAAGTTGTCGAGCGAGGGAGCCGTGGTTTATTAAAGAAGTTGAAGCGCTTGTCAAGAGGAAGAAGGCGGCTTATGTTAGGATGAGACGTGAAGGCTCAGTTAGGGCGCTTGAGAGTTACAAGCTAGCCAGGAAGGATCTAAAGGGAGAGCTAAGAAGAGCGAGGAGAGGACACGAGAAGTCATTGGCGGATAGGATCAAAGAAAACCCTAAGGCTTTCTATAGGTACATCAGGAATAAAAGAATGACTAGAGTTAGAGTAGGGCCAATCAAGGATAGTAGTGGGAAGTTGTGTGTGGAATCAGAGGAGATAGGGGAAGTGTTAAATGAATATTTTTCGTCAGTATTTACAGTAGAGAAAGAAAATGTTGTCGAGGAGAATACTGAGATTCAGACTACTAGGCTAGATGGGATTGAGATTCACAAGGAGGAGGTGTTAGCAATTTTGGAAAGTGTGAAAATAGATAAGTCCCCTGGGCCAGATGGGATTTATCCTAGGATTCTCTGGGAAGCCAGGGAGGAGATTGCAGAGCCGTTGTCGTTGATCTTTATGTCGTCATTGTCGACAGGAGTAGTGCCGGAAGACTGGAGGATAGCAAATGTTGTCCCCTTGTTCAAGAAGGGGAGTAGAGACAGCCCTGGTAATTATAGACCTGTGAGCCTTACTTCGGTTGTGGGTAAAGTGTTGGAAAAGGTTATAAGAGATAGGATTTATAATCATCTTGAAAAGAATAAGTTCATTTGCGATAGTCAGCACGGTTTTGTGAAAGGTAGGTCGTGCCTCACAAAACTTATTGAGTTTTTCGAGAAGGTGACCAAACAGGTGGATGAGGGTAAAGCCGTGGATGTGGTGTATATGGATTTCAGTAAGGCGTTTGATAAGGTTCCCCACGGTAGGCTATTGCAGAAAATACGGAAGTATGGGGTTGAAGGTGATTTAGAGCTTTGGATCAGAAATTGGCTAGCTGAAAGAAGACAGAGGGTGGTGGTTGATGGCAAATGTTCATCCTGGAGTTTAGTTACTAGTGGTGTACCGCAAGGATCTGTTTTGGGGCCACTGCTGTTTGTCATTTTTATAAATGACCTGGAAGAGGGTGTCGAAGGGTGGGTTAGTAAATTTGCGGATGACACGAAGGTCGGTGGAGTTGTGGATAGTGCCGAAGGATGTTGTAGGTTACAGAGGGACATAGATAGGCTGCAGAGCTGGGCTGAGAGATGGCAAATGGAGTTTAGTGCGGAAAAGTGTGAGGTGATTCACTTTGGAAGGAGTAACAGGAATGCAGAGTACTGGGCTAATGGGAAGATTCCTGGTAGTGCAGATGAGCAGAGAGATCTTGGTGTCCAGGTACATAAATCCCTGAAAGTTGCCACCCAGGTTAATAGGGCTGTTAAGAAGGCATATGGTGTGTTAGCTTTTATTAGTAGGGGGATCGAGTTTCAGAGCCACGAGGTCATGCTGCAGCTGTACAAAACTCTGGTGAGACCGCACCTTGAGTATTGCGTGCAGTTCTGGTCACCGCATTATAGGAAGGATGTGGAAGCTTTGGAAAGGGTGCAGAGGAGATTTACTAGGATGTTGCCTGGTATGGAGGGAAGGTCTTACGAGGAAAGGCTGAGGGACGTGGGGTTGTTTTCGTTAGAGAGAAGGAGGAGGAGAGGTGAGGTTACCCTGTTGGGAGTCTTTTATAGACCTCCGAATAGTTCCAGAGATGTAGAGGAAAGGATAGCGAAGATGATTCTCGACAGGGGCGAGAGTAACAGGGTAGTTGTTATGGGGGACTTTAACTTTCCAAATATCGACTGGAAATACTATAGTTCGAGTACTTTAGATGGGTCAGTTTTTGTCCAGTGTGTGCAGGAGGGTTTTCTGACACAGTATGTAGACAGGCCAACCAGGGGCGATGCCACATTGGATTTGGTACTGGGTAATGAACCCGGCCAGGTGTTAGATTTAGATGGAGGTGAGCACTTTGGTGATAGTGATCACAATTCGGTTCGGTTTACCTTAGCGATGGGCAGGGACAGGTATATACCGCAGGGCAAGAATTATAGCTGGGGGAAAGGAAATTATGATGCAATTAGGCAAGATTTAGGATGCGTAGAATGGGGAAGGAAACTGCAGGGGATGGGAACAATCGAAATGTGGAGCTTATTCAAGGAGCAGCTACTGCGTGTCCTTGATAAGTATGTACCTGTGAGGCAGGGAGGAAGTTGTCGTGCGAGGGAGCCGTGGTTTACTAAAGAAGTTGAAGCGCTTGTCAAGAGGAAGAAGGCGGCTTATGTTAGGATGAGACGTGAAGGCTCAGTTAGGGCGCTTGAGAGTTACAAGCTAGCCAGGAAGGATCTAAAGGGAGAGCTAAGAAGAGCAAGGAGAGGACACGAGAAGTCATTGGCGGATAGGATCAGGGAAAACCCTAAGGCTTTCTATCGGTATATCAGGAATAAAAGAATGACTAGAGTTAGATTAGGGCCAATCAAGGATAGTAGTGGGAAGTTGTGTGTGGAATCAGAGGAGATAGGGGAAGTGTTAAATGAATATTTTGCGTCAGTATTTACAGTAGAGAAAGAAAATGTTGTTGAGAATACTGAGATTCAGGCTACGAGGCTAGATGGGATTGAGGTTCACAAGGAGGAGGTGTTAGCAATTTTGGAAAGTGTGAAAATAGATAAGTCCCCTGGGCCAGATGGGATTTATCCTAAGATTCTCTGGGAAGCTAGGGAGGAGATTGCAGAGCCTTTGTCCTTGATCTTTATGTCGTCATTGTCGACAGGAATAGTGCCGGAAGACTGGAGGATAGCAAGAAGGGGAGTAGAGACAGCCCTGGTAATTATAGACCTGTGAGCCTTACTTCGGTTGTGGGTAAAATGTTGGAAAAGGTTATCAGAGACAGGATTTATAATCATCTTGAAAAGAATAAGTTCATTAGAGATAGTCAGCACGGTTTTGTGACGGGTAGGTCGTGCCTCACAAACCTTATTGAGTTTTTCGAGAAGGTGACCAAACAGGTGGATGAGGGTAAAGCAGTGGATGTGGTGTATATGGATTTCAGTAAGGCGTTTGATAAGGTTCCCCACGGTAGGCTATTGCAGAAAATACGGAAGTATGGGGTTGAAGGTGATTTAGAGCTTTGGATCAGAAATTGGCTAGCTGAAAGAAGACAGAGGGTGGTGGTTGATGGCAAATGTTCATCCTGGAGTTTAGTTACTAGTGGTGTACCGCAAGGATCTGTTTTGGGGCCACTGCTGTTTGTCATTTTTATAAATGACCTGGAAGAGGGTGTAGAAGGGTGGGTTAGTAAATTTGCAGATGACACTAAGGTTGGTGGAGTTGTGGATAGTGCCGAAGGATGTTGTAGGGTACAGAGGGACATAGATAGGCTGCAGAGCTGGGCTGAGAGATGGCAAATGGAGTTTAATGCGGAAAAGTGTGAGGTGATTCACTTTGGAAGGAGTAACAGGAATGCAGAGTACTGGGCTAATGGGAAGATTCTTGGTAGTGTAGATGAACAGAGAGATCTTGGTGTCCAGGTGCATAAATCCCTGAAGGTTGCTAACCAGGTTAATAGGGCTGTTAAGAAGGCATATGGTGTGTTAGCTTTTATTAGTAGGGGGGTCGAGTTTCGGAGCCACGAGGTCATGCTGCAGCTGTACAAAACTCTGGTGAGACCGCACCTGGAGTATTGCGTGCAGTTCTGGTCACCGCATTATTGGAAGGATGTGGAAGCTATGGAAAGGGTGCAGAGGAGATTTACTAGGATGTTGCCTGGTATGGAGGGAAGGTCTTACGAGGAAAGGCTGAGGGACTTGAGGTTGTTTTCGTTGGAGAGAAGGAGGAGGAGAGGTGACTTAATAGAGACATATAAGATAATCAGAGGGTTAGATAGGGTAGATAGTGAGCGTCTTTTTCCTCGGATGGTGATGGCAAACACGAGGGGACATAGCTTCAAGTTGAGGGGTGATAGATATAGGACAGATGTGAGAGGTAGTTTCTTTACTCAGAGAGTAGTAAGGGCGTGGAACGCCCTGCCTGCAACAGTAGTAGACTCGCCAACTTTAAGGGCATTTAAGTGGTCATTGGATAGACATATGGATGAAAATGGAATAGTGTAGGTCAGATGGTTTCACAGGTCGGCGCGACATCGAGGGCCGAAGGGCCTGTACTGCGCTGTAATGTTCTAATTTCTAATTTCTAATTTCTGATATTGGGGAAGTTGAAATCCCCTACTATTATTACCCTATTATTTTTACACCTCTCTGAGATTTGCCTACATATCTGCTCCTCTATCTCTCCCTGACTGTTTGGAGGCCTGTAGTACACTCCCAGCCAAGTGACTGCCCCCTTTTTGTTTTTAAGTTCTACCCATATGGCCTCATTTGAAGAACCTTCTAAGATATCATCCCTCCTGACTGCAGTAATTGACTGCTTGATCAACAGTGCAATGCCACCTCCTCTTTTATCCCCTCCCCTGTCTCGCCTGAAGATTCTATACTCTGGAATATTGAGTTGCCAGTCCTCATCAAGTCATAGAGTCGTACAGCATAGAAACAGGCCGTTCGGCCCACCGCGTCCATGCCGACCATAATGCCTATCTGTACTAATCCGACCTGCCTGCATTAATTCCATATCCCTCTATGCCTTGCTCATTCAAGTACCTGTCCAGATGCCTCTTAAATGTCGCTACTGTTCCTGCCTCCACCACCTCCTCAGGCAGCTCATTCCAGATACCCACTATTCTTTGTGTGAGAAATTTACCCCTTTGATCCCCTTTAAACCTCCTCCCTCTCACCTTAAATCTATGCCCTCAAGTTTTACTCACCCCTACCAAGTGAAACAGACTCTGGCTTTCTACCCTATCTATGCCTCTCATAATTTTATATACCTCTATCATGTCCCCTCTCAGCCTCCTTCGCTCCAGGGAAAACAGACCCAGCCTATCCAATCTCTCTTTATAACTCAAGCCCTCCAAACCAGGCAACATCCTTGTGAATCTTTTCTGCACCCTCTCTAGCTGAATCACATCTTTCCTGCAGTGCGGCGACCAGAACTGCACACAGTACTCCAAATGCAGCCTAACCAACATTATGTACAACTGTAACATGACGTCCCAACTCTTGTACTCAGTGCCTCGGCCGATGAAGGCAAGCATGTCATATGCCTTCTTCACCACCCTGTCTACCTGTGTTGCCACTTTCAGGGAACTATGTACTGACACCCCAAGGTCTCTCTGCTCAAGAACACTCCCCAGGGCCCTGCTATTCACTGTATATGTCCTGCCCTGGTTTAACTTCCCAAAATGCATCACTTCGCACTTGTCTGCGTTAAATTCCATTTGTCAATCCCTTGCCCACTTTCCCAGTTGATCTATATCCTGTTGTAACCTTAGACAACCTTCTTCACTGTCCACTATACCACCAATTTTGGCGTCATCTGCAAACTTACTAACAATTCACATCCAAGTCATTAATATATATGACAAACAACAGAGGGCCCAGCACTGATCCCTGCAGCACACCACTGGTCACCGGCCTCCAATCTGAAAAACAACCCTCCACTACCACCCTCTGCCTCCTGTCACCAAGACAATTTTGTATCCAATTTGCTAGCTCACCCTGGATCCCATGTGTTCTAACCTTCTGGACCAGCCTACCATGCGGGACCTCGTCAAAGACCTTGCTAAAGTCCTTGTAGACAACGTCCACCGCCCTGCCCTCGTCAATCCTCTTGGTCACCTCCTCAAAAAACTCAATCAAACTCGTGAGACATGATTTCCCACGCACAAAGCCTTGCTGACTGTCCCTAATCAGACCATGCCTTTCCAAATGCATATAAATCCTGTCTCTCAGAATCCCTTCCAATGACTTTCCCACCACTGATTTAAGGCTCACCGGCCTGTAGTTCCCTGGCTTATCCCTGCTGCCCTTCTTAAATAAAGGCACAACATTAGCTATCCTCCAGTCTTCCGGTACCTCACCTGTGGCTAACGATGATACAAAAATCTCTGCCAGGGCCCCAGCAATCTCCTCCCTTGCTTTCCAGAGCATCCTAGGATGCACCTGGTCAGGCCCTGGGGATTTATCCACCTTAATGTGCTTCAAAACCTCTGACACATCCTCCTTTGTAATGTTGATATGCTCCAGGATATCGGTGTTCCCTCCCTTGAACTCACTAGCTTCCATGACCTTCTCCACGGTAAATACAGACAAGAAGTATTCATTTAAGACCTCGCCCATTTCCCGTGGCTCCACACATTGATTGCCACACTGATCCTTAAAGGGACCTACTCTCTCCCTCGCTACTCTTTTACTCTTAATATACTTAGAGAATCTTTTAGGATTCTCCTTTATCTTATCTGCCAGGGAAATCTCATGGCCCCTTTTTGCCCTCCTAATTTCCTTAAGTGTAGTCCTACATCCCCTATACTTCTCGAGGGACTCGCTTGATCCCAGCTGCCTATACCTGACCTATGCCTCCTTCTTTGTCCTGAACACACCCTCAATATCCCTCATCAACCAAGGTTCCCTAAACTTGCCAGCCTTGCGCTTCCATCTAACAGGAACATGCCGGCCCTGAACTCTTCCTATCTCACTTTTAAAAGCCTCCCACTTGTCAGACGTCCCTTTACCTGTAAACAGCCTCTCCCATTCAACTTTTGAGAGTTCCTGTCTGATGCCATCGAAATTAGCCTTCCCCCAATTTAGGACTTCAACCTGAGGACCAGTCCTATCCTTTTCCATAACTATCTTGAAGCTAATTGAGTTATGGTCACTGGTCCCAAAGTGCCCCCCACTGACACATCAACCACCTGCCCATCCTCATTTCCTAAGAGGAGGTCGAGTGTAGCCCCTTCTCTAGTAGGGCCACCCACGTACTGCTTCAGAAAACTATCCTGGACACACTTAACAAATTCTTCCCCATCTGATCCCTCAGCACTAAGGCAGTCCCAGTCAGTATTAGTGAAGTTAAAATCACCTACTATTACAACCCTATAATTGCTACACCTATCTGTGATTTCCCTACATATCTGCTCCTCCACTTCCCTATGACTACTGGGGGGCCTATAGTATAATCCCATTAAAGTGATCACCCCTTTCTTATTTCTTAGTTCTACCCATATGGCCTTGCTGGACATTCCCCCCGGGATATCCTCTCTAAGTACTGCCGTGATGTCCTCCCTAATCAATAGTGTAACTCCCCCTCCTCTCTTACCTCCACCTCTGTCACGCTGGAAGCATCGGTACCCTGAAACATTGAGCTGCTAGTCCTGCCCCTCCCTCAACCATGTCTCTGTGATAGCTCAAATATTATAATCCCATGTGCTAATCAATGCCCTCAATTCATCTGCCTTACTAGTAAGACTCCTTGCATTAAAATAGATACAATCCAGCCTTGTATTTTTCACTTGTGCCTTAACAGGTCTATATTTGTTCTGCCTTCCAGACTGACTCAGTTTCTCTTCTATATTTGACTGTGCATCACCTCTTACTGTACCTCCACTCTGTATCCCATCCCCCTGCCAAATTAGTTTAAACCCTCCCCCACAACAGCACTAGCAAACCCCCCAGCAGGAATGCTTGTCCCATTCCCGTTCAGGTGCAACCCATCCAACTTGTACAGGTCCCACCTTTGCCAGAAACAGACCCAGTGATCCAGGAAACTAAAGCCCTCCCTCCTGCACCATCTCCTCAGCCACACATTCATCTGCTCTGTTCTCCTATTCCTATACTCACTGGCATGTGGCACTGGGAGTAATCCAGAGATTACAACCTTTGAGGTCCTGCTTTTTAATCTGCTACCTAGCTTCCTAAATTCTTGTTGCAGGACCTCATCCCTCTTTCTAACTATGTCGTTGGTACCAATATCTACCACGACCTCTGACTGTTCACCCACATCCTTCAGAATGTCCTGCAACCGCTCTGTGACATCCTTGAACCTAGCAGCAGGGAGGCAACATACCATCCTGGAGTCACGTTTGCGGCCACAGAAACGCCTATCTGCACCCCTTACGATAGAATCCCCTATCACTATAGCTCTCCCACTCCTTTTCCTCCCCTCCTGTGCAGCAGAGCCACCCGTGGTGCCACAGACTTGGCTCTTGCTGCATTCCCCTGAGAAGCTATCTTCCCCAACAGTATCCAAAACGGAAAATCTGTTAGAGAGGGAGATGGACCCAGGGGACTCCTGCACTACCTGCCTAATTCTTCTACTCTGCCTGGTGGTCACCCATTCCCTTTCTGCCTGAGCAGTCTTTACTTGCGGTGTGACCACCTCCCTGTACATGCTATCCACGATGATCTCAGCCTCACAGATGCTTCACAGTGTTCCCAACCGCCGCTGCAGATCTGAAACACTGATTTCGAGTAGCTACAGCTGGTGACAATTCCTGCACACATGTTCGCCTGGACACTGGAAGTGTCCCTGACTTCCCACATTGCACAGGAGGAGCACTCCATGCTCCCGAGCTGCTCTGCCATGACTTATCCTTAATTTACTCCCCTAAATTACTCAAAAATTAGATTATTTACACTAGGGACTTTGATTCTCTAAGAAAAAACACTACCTACTATATTAAAAGCAAACTGTAGACTTTTCTCTTTACTTTAGTTACTTACCTAGCTATTTAGAGTAATTCCCTAACAGCAGTTACTCACCAACCAATCACCTTGCAGCTTTCCTGTGACATCACTGCTCACTTTGTTTTCAAACTCTGGCATGCCTGGACTGCTCTCCGCTCCGCTCGCGGAAGGTAAGTGACTCGCAAGCTCACTTTTAGTGACTCATGAACAAGGACACCCAGGTCTCTTTGGACATCAACACTTCCCAACCTCTCACCATTTAAGAAATACTCTGTCTTTCTGGTTTTTTTCTACCAAAGTGGATCACTTCACACTAATTCACATTGCAAATCCATCTGCCATGTTGTTGCCCGTTCACTTAGCCTGTCCAAATCCCCTTGAAGCATCCTTGCATCCTCCTCACAACTTACATTCCCTCCTAGTTTTGTGCCATCAGCAAATTTGGAAATGTTACATTTGGTCACCATATCCAAATCATTTACATAGATACAGAACAGCTGTGGCCCCAGCATTGATCCTTGCAGTACCTCACTGGTAACAACCTGCCATCCTGAGAATGACCCATTTATTGCTACTCTTCTCTACATCTACCCTATTAAACCTGCTAATCATGCTACAACTTCCAACAAGTCACCCCTCAGTCTTCTCCTTTCTCGAGAAAAGAACCCCAGCCGATTGCATCTTTCATAGAACATAGAACATAGAACAGTACAGCACAGTACAGGCCCTTCGGCCCACGATGTTGTGCCGAACCTTTAACCTACTCTAAGATCAAACTAACTACCTACCCTTCATTCTACTATCGTCCATGTACCTATCCAAGAGTCGCTTAAATGTCCCTAATGTATCTGCTTCTACTACCACCGCTGGCAGTGCATTCCACGCACCCACCACTCTCTGTGTAAAGAACCTACCTCTGACACCTCCCTGAAACCTTCCTCCAATCACCTTAAAATTATGCCCCCTGGTGATAGCCCTTTCTGCCCTGGGAAAAAGTCTCTGACTATCCACTCTATCTATGCCTCTCATCATCTTGTACCCCTCTATCAAGTCACCTCTCATCCTTCTTCGCTCCAATGAGAAAAGCCCTAGCACCCTCAACCTTTCTTCATAAGACATGCCCTCCAGTCCAGGCAGCATCCTGGTAAATCTCCTCTGCACCCTCTCTAAAGCTTCCACATCCTTCCTATAATGAGGCGACCAGAACTGAACACAATATTCCAAGTGTGGTCTAACCAGGGCTTTATAGAGCTGCAGCATAACCTCGCAGCTCTTAAACTCAATCCTCCTGTTAATGAAAGCCAACACCCCATACGCCTTCTTAACAACCCTATCAACTTGGGTGGCAACTTTGAGGGATCTATGGACATGAACCCCAAGATCCCTCTGTTCCTCCACACTACCAAGAATCCTGTCTTTAAGCCTGTATTCCACATTCAAATTCGACCTTCAAAAATGAATCACTTTACACTTCTCCAGGTTGAACTCCATCTGCCACTTCTCAGCCCAGCTCTGCATCTTGTCAATGTCACGTTGCAACCAACAACAGCCTTCCACACTATCCACAACTCCAGCAACCTTCGTGTCATCGGCAAACTTGCTAACCCAGCCTTCCACTTCCTCATCCAAGTCATTTATAAAAATCACAAAGAGTAGAGGTCCCAGAACAGATCCTTGTGGAACACCACTGGTCACCGAGCTCCAGGCTGAATACTTTCCATCTACTACCACCCTCTGACTTCTATGGGCCAGCCAATTTTGTATCCAGACAGCCAACTTTCCCTGAATCCCATGCCTCCTTACTTTCTGAATGAGCCTACCATGGGGAACCTTATCAAACGCCTTGCTAAAATCCATATACACCACATCCACTGCTCTTCCTTCATCAATGTGTTTTGTCACATCTTCAAAGAATTCAATAAGGCTTGTGAGGCATGACCTGACCCTCACAAAACCATGCTGACTGTCTCTAATCAAACCATGCTTTTCCAAATAATCATAAATCCTGTCTCTCAGAATCCTCTCCAATAATTTGCCCACTACCGATGTAAGACTGACTAGTCTATAATTCCCAGGGTTATCCCTATTCCCTTTCTTGAACAAGGGAACAACATTTGCCACCCTCCAATCATCCGGTACTACTCCAGTGGACAGTGAAGACGCAAAGATCATCGCCAAAGGCGCAGCAATCTCTTCCCTCGCTTCCCGTAATATCCTTGGGTATATCCCGTCTGGCCCCAGGGACTTATCTGTCCTCATTTCATTCAAAATTTCCAGCACATCCTCCCTCTTTACCTCAACCTGTTCGAGCATATCAGCCTGTTCCACGCTGTCCTCACAAACGACCAGGTCCCTCTCACTAGTGAATACTGAAGCAAAGTATTCATTTAGGACCTCCCCTACCTCCTCCGACTCCAGGCACAAGTTCCCTCCATTATCCCTGATCGGCCCTACCCTCACTCTGGCCATCCTCTTGTTCCTCACATAAGTGTAGAACGCCTTGGGATTTTCCTTAATCCTACCCGCCAAGACTTTTTCATGTCCCCTTCTAGCTCTCCTAAGTCCATTCTTCAGTTCCTTCCTAGCTACCTTGTAACCCTCTGGAGCCCTGTCTGATCTTGGCTTCCTCAACCTTAAGTAAGCTTCCTTCTTCCTCTTGACTAGCTGCTCCACATCTCTTGTCATCCAAGGTTCCTTCACCCTACCATCCCTTCCTTGCCTCATCGGGACAAACCTATCCAGCAGTCGCAGCAAGTGCTCCCTCCACATTTCTGTCGTGCATTTCCCTGAGAACATCTGTTCCCAATTTATGCTCCCCAGTTCCTGCCTAATCGCATTGTAATTGCCCCTCCCCCAATTAAATATTTTCCCATCCCATCTGCTCCTGTCCCTCTCCATGACTATCGTAAATGTCAGGGAGTTGTGATCACTATCACCGAAATGCTCTCCCACCGAGAGATCTGCCACCTGGCCTGGTTTGTTGCCAAGCACCAAGTCCAATATAGCCTCCCCTCTAGTCGGCCTATCTACATATTGAGTCAGGAAACCTTCCTGGACACACCTGACAAAATCTGCTCCATCCAAACTATTTGCACTAAGGAGGTTCCAATCAATATTAGGGAAGTTGAAGTCACGCATGACAACAACCCTGTTACTGCTGCACCTTTCCAAAATCTGCCTCCCAATCTGTTCCTCCATGTCTCTGTTGCTATTGGGGGGTCTATAGAAAACTCCCAATAAAGTGACTGCTCCTTTCCTGTTTCTGACTTCCACCCATAATGACTCAGTCGACAAACCCTCCTCGACGACCTCCCTTTCTGCAGCTGTGATACTATCCCTGATTAACAATGCCACTCCCCCACCTCTTTTACCTCCCTCCCTATTCCTTTTGAAACATCTAAACCCCGGAACATCCAACATCCATTCCTGCCCCTGTGATATCCAAGTCTCCGTAATGGCCACAACATCGTAACTCCAAGTACTGATCCATGCTCTAAGTTCATCACCCTTATTCCTGACACTTCTTGCGTTAAAATAGACACACTTCAACCCATCATACTGGCTGCAACTGTGCCCTGTCAACTGTCTAACCTTCCTCACAGACTCTCTGCACTCGGTATCTGCCTGTTCAACAGCTGCCCCATCTACTGATCCGTAGCTCCGGTTCCCATCCCCCTGCCAAACTAGTTTAAACCCTCCCGAGGAGCTCTAGCAAACCTCCCGCCCAGGATATTGGTGCCCCTCCAGTTCAGATGCAACCTGTCCTTCTTGTACAGGTCCCACCTTCCCCAGAATGTATCCCAATGATCCACATATCTGAATCCCTCCCTTCTACACCAGCTCTGTAGCCACGTGTTCAGCTGCACTCGCTCTCTGTTTCTAGCCTCACTAGCACGTGGCACCGGTATCAATCCTGAGATTACTACTCTGCTCGTCCTGCCTTTTAGCTTCCAACCTAACTCCCTATATTCACTTTTCAGGTCCTCATCCCTTTTCCTAGCTATGTCATTGGTACCGATGTATATCACGACCTCTGGCTGCTCCCCCTCCCCCTTAAGAATCCTGTGGACTCGATCTGAGACATCCCTGACCCTGGCACCCGGGAGGCAACATACCATCCGGGAGTCTCGTTCGCGACCACAGAATCTCCTGTCTGTTCCTCTAACCATTGAATCTCCTATCACTATCGCTCTCCTATTCTCCCCCCTTCCTTTCTGAGCCACTGAGCCAGGCTCAGTGCCAGAGACCTGGCCACTGTGGCTTTCCTCTGGTAGGTCGTCCCCCCCAACCGTATCCAAAACGGTATATGTATTATTTCCTGACAGTATATTTTGTCATTTCTGGTATCATTCAAGAAATCTCTTTTACTCCTTCTTCAGTGCTTCGGTATACTATTTATAATATGGAGGCCAGGACTGTTTGCAATACTCCAAGTGTGGTCTAACCAAGGATCTGCTTGTGATTAATTGTGCTTCTTACAGGGGAACAGCTCAGTGGTTTGGTTTGGGAGCTGATAGTGAATTGCAGCAACACCAGTGGCAGCGTAAGAGCTGGAGACACTGTAGCCAGAGGTATGGGAAGCTGAAAGCAGAGTACCAGAGGGATGTAGGAATTCCCAATCTGGCAGCCTCTTCATTCTCAGCAGTGGATTCACCAGCTCCCTGTAATATGCAAAAGGTAAGAGCAACCTGTGGAATTCAGTGTTTATACAAACATTCGAACTAGGAGCAGCAGTAGGCTATTCAGCTCCTTGAGCCTGCTTCAACAGTCTATAAGATCATGGCTGATCTGTTTGTGGACTCAACTCCACTTTTCTGCCTACCCCCGATATCCTTTGACTCCTTGTTTGTCAAGAATCTGTCTACCTTTCCCTTAAAAACATTCATGAACCTGCCTCCACCACTCTCTGAGGAAGAGAGTTCCACAGACTCACAACTCTCTGAGAAAAACAGTTTCTCCTGATCTTTGTCTTAAATGGGAGACCCTTATTTTTTTTAAACTGTGCCCCCTAGTTTTAGTCTCTCCCACAAGGGGAGACATCCTTTCAACATCCACCCGGTCAAGTCCCCTCAGGATCTTACATGTTTCAATAAGATCACCTCTCATCCTTCTAAACTCCAATGAATACAGACCCAACTTTGCCAACCTTTCCTCATAAGATAACCTTCTCATCCCAGGAATCAGTCAAGTAAACCCTTCTCTGAACAGTTCCAATGCAGTTATATCCTTTCTTAAGTAAGGAGACCAAAACAGTACACAATCCTCTAGATGTGGTCTCACCAATGCCCTGTACAAAAACATCTTCACTTTTATATTCCATTCCCCTTGCAATAAACAACAACATTTCATTTGCCTTCTTAATCACTTGCTTTACCTGCATACTCACATTTTGTGTTTCGTGTACTAGAACACCCAGATCCCTCTGAATTTCAGAGTTCTGCAATCTCTCTCTATTTAAATGATATGTTGCTATTCTATTCTTCTGGCCAAAGTGGACAAGTTTACACTTTCCTACATGATATTCCATCTGCCAAATCTTTGCCAACTCACTTAACCTATCTATATCCCTTTGCAGACTCTTTATGTCCTCTTCACAACTTACTCTCCTACCTATCTTTATGTCATCAGCAAATTTAGCAACCATACATTCTGTCCCTTCATCTAAGTCATTGATATAGATTGTAAATAGTTGAGGCCCCAGCACGGATCCCTGTGGCACTCCACTAGTTACTGCTTGCTAACCTGTTTATGCCTACTCTGTTTCTTATTAGCTAGCCAATTCTCTTTCTATACCATATATTACCTCTTATACCATGGGGGTAACCTTTGATGTGGCAGCTTGTCAAATGCCTTCTGGAAATCCAAGTACACCACATCCACAGGTTCCCCTTTATCCACGTTGCTTGTTACTTCCTCAAAGAACTCCAACAATTTCCTTTTCATAAAACCATGTTGACTCTGCCTGACTGCATTGAGATTTTCTAAACGACCTGCTGTAACTGGTTTAATAATAGATTCCAGCATTGTCTCTATGACGGATGTTAAGCTAAGTGGCCCGTACATTCCTGCTTTCTGTCTTCTTCCTTTCTTGAATAGCGGAGTTACATTCGCTATTTTCCAATCTGATGGGACCTTTCCAGAATCTAGGGAATTTTGGAAAATTAAAACCAATGCATCCACTATTTCAGCAGCCACGTCTTGTAAGACCCTAGGATGACGTCCATCAGGATCTGGGACTTGTCAGCTTTTAGTTCTAATAATTTTCTCAGAACCCTTTCCCTGGTGATGGTAATTGTTTTGAGTTTCTCCCTCCCTTTCAAATCTTGAATCTCAATTATTTCTGGGATGTTATTTGTATCCTCTACAGTGAAGACAGATGCAAAAAATCTGTTCAATTCCTCCGCCATTTCCTTATTTTCCATTATTAACTTCGCAGACTCACTCTCTAGAGGACCAACACTCACTTCACCTACTCTTTTCCTTTTTAAATAGTTGTAGAAACTCTTACTATCCATTTTTATATTTCTAGCTAGCTTTCTATTATAATCTAATTTCTGTCTCCTTATTTTTCTTTGTCATCCTTTGCGGTTTTGTATATTCTGTCCAATCTTCTGACCTGCCATGACTCTTTGCTGAATTGTACACTTTTTCTTTCAATTTGTTGCTATCTTTAACTTCCTTAGTTAACTACGGATGGTGCATCCTTCCCTGGAGTCTTTCTTTCTCACTAGAATGTATCTTTGCTGAGTGTTATGAAATATCTCCTTAAATGTCTGCCACTGCATCTCTACTGACCTATCCCTTAACGTAATTTCCCAGTTTACTTTAGCTAGCTCTATCTTCAAACCCTCATAATTGCCCTTATTAAAGTTTAAAACACTCGTCTTGGATCCACTCTTCTCACCCTCAAACTGAATGCGAAATTCAATCATGTTGTTATCACTGCTACCTAGGGGAGTCTTCACTATGAGGTCATTAATTAATCCTGCCTTGTTGCAGATTACCAGATTGAGAGTAGCCTGCTCTCTGATTGGCTCTAGAATGTGCTGCTTTAAGAAACTGTCCCGAAAACACTCCATGAACTCATCCTCCAATCTGATTCGTCCCCTCATAAGCCCCCATTATTTCTTCCTGTATACCCCGTCCTACAGTGTGGTTACTGTGAGGGGGCCTATAAACTACTCCCACAAGTGACTTCCGACCTTTACTATTTCTTATCTCGACCCAAATTGATTCTACATCTTGATTTCTAGAACTAAGGTCACCTCTCTTTAATGTACTAATGTCATCCTTAATTAACAGAGCTGCCCCTCCACCCTTTCCTAGTTTCCTGTCCTTCTGAAATGTCATGTACCCTTGAATATTCAGGTCCCAGCCTTTGTCATCTTGCAGCCATGTCTCTGTAATGGCGATCAGATCATACATATTTATTTCTATTTGAGCTAGCAATTAATTTGTTTTGTTATGAATGCTACGCGCATTCAAATACAAAGCTTTTAGTTCTGTCTATTTACTTTTTATGCAACCTCTAGCCTCTTAATTTTGTACATTCTGCCCATTCCTGCCATGCTCTGATTATTATTTCTCTTATTTCTACCTTGGTCTCTTGCCTTGTCCTAAAAACATAGAAACATAGGGACACAGGAGCGGGAGTAGGCCATTCAGCCCATCGAGACGGCTCCGCCATTCAATACGATCATGGCTGATCATCCACTTCAATGCCTTTTTCCCACACTATCCTCATATCCCCTTATGTCATTTGTATTTAGAAATCTGTCAATCTCTGCTTTAAACATACTCAATGACTGAGCTTCCACAGCCCTCTGGGGTAGAGAATTCCAAAGATTCACAACCCTCTGAGTAAAGAAATTTCTCCTCATCTCAGTCCTAAATGGCTTCCCCTTATTTTGAAATTGTGTCCCCTGGTTCTAGACTCCCCAACCAGGAGAAACATCTTAGCTGCATCTATCCAGCCTATCCCTTTAAGTATTTTGTAGGTTTCAATGAGATCACCTCTCATTCTTTGAAACTCTAGAGGATACAGGCCCAGTTTCCCCAATCTCTCTTCATAAGACAGTCGTGCCATCCTGGGAACAAGTCTGGTGAACCTTCATTGCACTCCCTCTATGGTAATAATATCCTTCCTAAGGTAAGGGGACCAAAACTGCACACAGTACTCCAGGTGTGGTCTAACTAAGGTTCTATACAATTGAAGCAAGACTTCACTACTGGTGTACTCAAATCCTCTTGCGATAAAGGTTAACATACCATTAGCCTTCTTAATTTCTTGCTGCACCTGCATGTTAGGTTTCAGTGACTTATTGACGAGGACACCCAGGTCCCTTTGTACATCTACACTTTCTAATCTCTTACCATTTAAGAAATACTCTGCACATCTATTCCTCCTACCAAAGTGGATAACCACACATTTTTCCACATTATATTCCATCTGCCACGTTTTTGCCCACTCACTAAGTCCGTCCAAATCCCCTTGAAGCCGCTTTGCATCTTCCTCACAACACACATTCCCACCTAGTTTTATGTCATCCACAAACTTGGAAATATTATATTTAATCCCCACATCCAAATCACCGATATATATAGTGAACAGCTGGGACCCAAGCACCGATCCTTGCGGTACCCCACTAGTCACAGCCTGCCAAAGCTAGTCTCTGCTTTCTGCCCGTTAACCAATCCTTAATCCATGCCAGTATATTACCTCCTATCCCATATGCTTTAATTTTGCTAACCAACCTCCTGTGGGGACTTTATCAAAAGCCTTCTGAAAATCCAAGTATACCACATCCACCAACTCCCCTTTATCAATTCTCTTAGTAACATCCTCAAAAAAACTCCAACAGGTTCATCAAACATGATTTCCCATTCATAAATCCATGTTGACTATGCCCAATCAGATCATTATTATCCAAGTGTCCATTTATCACATCTTTTAATTTATCATATTTCTCTTACTCCCTTGCCTCCACTATTTAGTTTAAAGCCCTCTCTTCTGCCTTAGTTATACGACTCACCAGAACACTGGACCCAGCACGGTTTAGGTGAAGACCATCCCAATGGTGCAGCTCTCACTTTCCCCAGTATTGGTGCCAGTACCCCATGAATTGAAACCCATTACTGCCACACTAATCTTTGAGTAGTAGTGTGTAGTCAGGTGGGTGGTACCTCACATTATTAATTATTGATGTTCTGTCTATACTGGTATCTGAAAATCAATTGCCTTTTTTCAGCTTAGCCACTCGTGCTCCCAGTCTCGCGCTCCCAGTCTGTGAGTAGGTGATTCAAATCACCTGGAATAATAATTTTGTGATTCTTTATATTCTCTTCCGTTTCCCTCCGACAATAAGATAAATGGGTTGAGGGATATGGAAGATGGGAATATGAGTGGGTCCCAAGATGTGGGTGGAGTCAGAAGGTGCTGGAGAGGGACCAGGGTGAAGGAGGGTAGTGGGTGGGATATGGAGGATGTATCAGGGGGTGGGTGGGGCCTGAGGGTGCGGCCAGGGGGACCAGGGTGGAGGGAGGTGGTGGGTGGGATGTGGGAATGGAGCAGGGGCTGGGTGGGGTCTGAAGGCCTGGGAGCAGAACTCTGGGCTGGATGGAGTCCACAGGTATGGGAGGGGGGAATTGGTGGGCTGGTGGGGGGAGGGGGGTCTGAGGGTGCCAGGAGGGTGGATTTGGGGTGGGTACGGCCTGTGTTTGTGGTTAGGGGGGTTTGGTGGAGTGGGTGGGATGCAGGGGGGTATTGGGTGGTATGGCTGGGGTTCGAGGGCGCGTGAGTGGCGAATCGGGGAGGGGGTGTGGTGGGTGGAGTTCGAGGGTACTGGGGGTGGGTGGAGTATGAGGGCATGGGAGGGGGGTTTGGAGTGGTGAGTGGGATCTGATGGTGCAGGAGGAGGGCAGGTGGATGTGGTCTGAGGATGCGGACTGGAGAAATTGATGGGGGGGTGGAGGTGGATGGGGTTAGAGGGTGCAGGAAGGGGGATCGGGAGGTGAATGGAGTCCAGAGATGTGTGAGGGGTGATTGGGAGGGTGGTTGGGGTCTGTGATTGTGGGTGGGGATATCGGGGGTTCCATGGGGCTGGGGCTCACTTTTGATACTATGTTCTCTATATTCTCAGGTCATTGATCCTTTTGTGCGGAGCCGTGCATTCCGAAGTCCTGATGCCGTGGATCAACCTCAAACTCCTCATCCAGTTCACCCTCCTCAAACTTCGCTTGGGTCAGTTCGAAGCTCCCGATCCAGATATGTGGGAATTACCCCCAGGAAGAGGGAGTCCGTCGCCCGAATGAGTCTTCGGGCAGCATCGGCCCTGATAACAGTGAGAATATCAGGGTGGGACAGTGGGGGTAGCGGCATATGGAGTCACAGTATGGCGTAGGGAGGGGAATCTCGGGAAGGAAAGAGGGGAAGCAAATTGGAGGGCAGCGGGGGAGCATGTGAACAGTGGAGAGAGTGGTGTATTTTGCTGTCTGTCACGACAACATCTTATAGTTCGGTAATAAATATTTTTATAATTAATGTAATAAAGCATCCTAAAGCACAGTAGCATTATAAAACAAAATATGGCACTCAGCCACATGAGGAGATAGTAGGTCAGATGACCAATAGCTTGGTCAAAGAGGTAGGTTTTAACGAATGTCTTAAAAGAGAAAAGAGAACTAGAGAGGTGGAGAGGTTTAGGGAGGGAATTCCAGAGCTTAGGGCCCAGGCAGCTGAAGGCACGGCCACCAATGGTGGAGGGATTTTTATTAGGGATGTTGAAGAGGCCAGAATTAGATGAATGCAAATATCTCAGAGGATTATGGGGCTGGAGGAGATTACAGAGATTGGGAGGGGTGAGACCATGGAGGGATTTGAAAACAAGGGTGAGAATTTTAAAATCAAGGCCTTGCTTGACTGGGAGCCACTGTGGGTCAGTGAGCACAGGGGTGACAGGGGAACGGGACTTGGTGTGCGTTAGGACAAGGACAGCTGGGCTTTGGATGATGGGAGGGCTAGAATGTGGGAGACTAGCCAGGAGTATGTTGGAATAGTCAAGTCTAGAGGTAACAAAAGCACGAACGAGGGTTTCAACAGCAGACGAGCTGAGACAGGGGCAAAGTCAGACAATGTTACGGAGGTGGAAATAAACGGTCTCAGTGATGGTGCAATATGTGGCCGGCAGTTCATTGTCGGGTCAAATATGACACCAAGGTTGCGAATAGTGTGCTTCAGCCTCACAGTTGTCAGGGAGAGGGATGGAGTCAGTAGCTAGGGAATGGAGTTTGGAGTGGGGACTGAAAACAGTCTTCCCAATATATAATTGGAGGAAATTTCTGCTCATCCAGTACTGAATAGGATCATAGAATAGTTACAGCACTGAAGGAGGCCATTTGGCCCATCATGTCTCTGCCAGCTCTCTGTAAGAGCTACTCAACTAGTCCCAGTGCCTTGCCTTTTCCCCCAGGCCTGCAATTTTTTTTCTCTTTCAATAATCTCTCTGGATTAATACCTGAGCCACGTGCAAATTGGAGTAGGGCAAAAAAGATTAGAGAAATTAATGTGTGGCTCAAAGACTGGTGTGGTAGAAGTGGGTTCCGGTTCATGGGGCACTGGCACCAGTACTGGGGAAAGTGGGGGCTGCACCGGTCAATACCTGGGACCAGTGTTCTAGTGAGCCACATAACGAGGGAACTAGAGAAGGTTTTAGACTGAATAGTGGGGGTAAGGATCAAATTTGGGAAGATATGGTAAATCAAGGAGACAAGGCAAGAGAGAAAGGTATAAATATGGGAAAAGATAAACAGACCGTGACAGGAAGGGATAGTGATTACAAATCTAAGAATAAATCAGCAGACAAGCCTAGAGGTTACAAAAATAATGAAAGGACAAAACTAAAGGTTCTGTATCTGAATGCACATAGCATTCAAAACAAAACAGATGAACTGAAAGTGCAAATAGAAATAAATAAGTACAATCTGATAGCCATTACAGAGACATGGCTGCAGGATGACATAGATTATTGAAAGATACATGACATTTAGGAAGGACAGGAAGCTAGGAAAAGGTGGAGGGGTGGCTCTGTTAATTAATGATGATATTAGCACAATAGACAGGGATGACCTAAGTTCAGAAAACCAGGATGTCGAAGTGGTTTGGGTTGAGATGAGAAATGATAAAGGCAGGAAGTTAATTGTCGGAGTGGTGTACAGGCCCTCTAACAGTAACCAGACGGTAGGATGAGGTATCAAGGAAGAAATAATGGGAGCTTGTCAGAAAGGTACGGTGATAATCATGGGGTATTTTAAGCTACATATAGACTGGAAAAAATCAGATGGGCAGAGGTAGCCTAAATGAGGAGTACATAGAATGTTTTTGGGATAATTTCTTTGAACAGCACATTCTGGAGCCAGAGAGCAGGCTATACTAGATCTGGTATTGTGCAATGAGATGGGATTAATTAATGACCTCACAGTGAAGGCTCCCCTAGGCAGCAATAATCATACTGTCATTGAATTTTACATTCAGTTTGAGGGAGAGAAGTGGGTCTCAGACTGGTATTTTAAACTTTAATAAAGGCAGAACTAGCTAAAGTGAACTGGCAAAGTAAGTTAAGGAATAGGTCAATAGAGATGCAGTGGCAGACATGTAAGGGAATATTTCAGAATACACAGAATAGATACATTCCAAGGGAGGACCCACCATCTGTGGCTAACTCAATGAGTTAAAGATAGTATCAAACTTAAAGAAAAAGCATATAATTGCGCAAAGATGGGAGGCAGGTCAGAAGATTGGACAGAATATAAAAAGCAGTAAAGAATGACTAAAAGATTCATAAGGAGGGAAATATTAGAGTACAAGAGAAAGCTGGCTAGAAATATAAAAAGAGATAGGAAGTGTTTCTATAGATACTTAAAAAAAGAAAAGTTAACAAAGTGAGCATTGGTCCTACGGAAAGTGAGTCTGGGGAATTAATAAGGGAAAATAAGGAGATGGTAGATGAATTGAACAGGTATTTTTCATTGGTCTTCACTATTGAGGATACAAGTAACATCCCAGAATTAACTGTAAATCAGGAAATGGAAGGGAGGGAGGAACTCAAGAAAAACGAAGTGACTAGTGAGATAGTCGATGTGTTGGTTTTAATTTTCCAAAATTTCCTAGATTTGGGGAAGGTTCCATTAGATTGGAAAATAGTGAATGTAACTTCTTTATTCTAAAAGGGAGGGAGACAGAAAGCAGGAAACTACAGGGCAGTTAGCTTAACATCTGTCATAGGGAAAATGTTAGAAACTATTATTAAAGATGTTATGGCAGGGCACTGAGAAAAATTCACAGTAATCAGGCAGAGTCAATTTGGTTTTGTGAAATGGAAATCATGTTTAACCAATTTATTGGAGTTCTTCGAGGGAGTTTCATATGCTGTGGATAAAGGGAAACCAGTGGATGTACTGTACTTAGATTTCCAGAAGGCATTTGATGAGGTGCCACATAAAAGGTTATTGCAGAAAATAAAAGCTCATGGTGTAGGGGGTAACATATTGGTATGGATAGAAGATTGGTGAGCTAACAGGAAACAGAGAGTAGGCATAAATGGGTAATTTTCTGGTTGGCAAGATGTAACAAGTGGTGCGCCACAGGGATCAGTGCTGGGACCACAACGTTTTACAACTTATATAAATGACTTGGATAAAGGCACTGAAGGTATGGTTACTAATGGTTAAACATGATGACACAAAGATAGGTAGGAAAGTAAGTTGTGAAGAGGACATAAGGAGGCTACAAAGGGATATAGATAAGTTTACTGAGTGGGCAAAGATCTGGCAAATGGAATATAATGTCAGAAAATATGAAGTTGTCCATTTTGGCAGGAAGACTTTAAATGGCGAGATTGCAGAGCTCTGAGATGCAGAGGGATCTGGGTGTCCTAGTGCATGAATCGCAAAAGGTTAGTATGCAGGTACAGCAAGTAATTAGGGAAGCTAATAGAATGTTATCGTTTATTGTGAGGAAAATTGAATACAAAGGTTGGGAGCTTATGCTTCAGCTATACAGGGCAATTGGTGAGACCACATCTGGATTACTGTGTACAGTATTGGTCTCCTTATTTAAGGAAGGATGTAAATGCATTGGAAGCTGTTCAGAGAAGGTTTACCAGACTGATACCTGGAATGGGTGTGTTGTGTTATGAGGACAGGTTGAAGAGGCTAGGCTTGTATCCGCTGCAGTTTAGAAGAGTAAGAGGCGACTTGATTGAAACATATAAGATCTTGAGGGGTCTTGACAGGGTGGATGTGGAAAGGATGTTTCCCCTTGTGGGAGAATCTCGCACTAGGGGGTCACTGTTTCAAAATAAGGGGTCGCCCATTTAAGACAGAGATGAGGAGAAATTTTTTCTCTCAGAGGGTCGTAAGTCTTTGGAATTCTCTTCCTCAAAAGGCAGTGGAAGCAGAGTCTTTGAATATTTTTAAGGCAGAGGTAGATAGATTCTTGATAAGCAAGCGAGTGAAAAGTTATTGGGGGTAGGCGGAATGTGGAGTTGAGGTTACAATCAGATCAGCCATGATCTTGTTGAATGGTGGAGCAGGCTCGAGAGGCTGAGAGGCCTACTCCTGCTCCTAATTCATATAAATATCCAATTCCCTTTTGAAAGCTGCGATTGAATCTGCCTCCACCACACTCTCAGACAGTGCATTCCAGATCCTAAACACTCACTGAACCTGCCTCCACCACACTCTCAGACAGTGCGTTCCAGATCCTAAACATTCACTGAACCTGCCTCCACCACACTCTCAGACAGTGCATTCCAGATCCTAAACACTCACTGAACCTGCCTCCACCACACTCTCAGGCAGTGCATTCCAGATCCTAAACACTCACTGAACCTGCCTCCACCACACTCTCAGACAGTGCATTCCAGATCCTAAACACTCACTGAACCTGCCTCCACCACACTCTCAGACAGTGCGTTCCAGATCCTAAACACTCACTGAACCTGCCTCCACCACACTCTCAGGCAGTGCATTCCAGATCCTAAACACTCACTGAAGCTGCCTCCATCATACTCAGACAGTGCATTCCAGATCCTAAACACTCACTGAACCTGCCTCCACCACACTCTCAGACAATGCATTCCAGATCCTAAACACTCACTGAACCTGCCTCCATCACACTCTCAGACAGTGCATTCCAGATCCTAAACACTCACTGAACCTGCCTCCACCACACTCTCAGACAGTGCATTCCAGATCCTGAACACTCACTGAACCTGACTCCACCACACTCTCAGACAGTGCATTCCAGATCCTAAACACTCACTGAACCTGCCTCCACCACACTCTCAGACAGTGCATTCCAGATCCTAAACACTCACTGAACCTGCCTCCACCACACTCTCAGACAGTGCATTCCAGATCCTAAACACTCACTGAACCTGCCTCTATCACACTCAGACAGTGCATTCCAGATCCTAAACACTCACTGAACCTGCCTCCACCACACACTCAGACAGTGCATTCCAGATCCTAAACACTCACTGAACCTGCCTCCACCACACTCTCAGACAGTGCATTCCAGATCCGAAACACTCACTGAACCTGCCTCCATCACACTCAGACAGTGCATTCCAGATCCTAAACACTCACTGAACCTGCCTCCACCACACTCTCAGACAGTGCATTCCAGATCCTAAACACTCACCGAACCTGCCTCCACCACACTCTCCGACAGTGCATTCCAGATCCTAAACACTCTCTGAACCTGCCTCCACCACACTCTCAGACAGTGCATTCCAGATCCTAAACACTCACTGAACCTGCCTCCACCACACTCTCCGACAGTGCATTCCAGATCCTAAACACTCACTGAACCTGCCTCCACCACACACTCAGACAGTGCATTCCAGATCCTAAACACTCACTGAACCTGCCTCCACCACACTCTCAGACAGTGCATTCCAGATCCGAAACACTCACTGAACCTGCCTCCACCACACACTCAGACAGTGCATTCCAGATCCTAAACACTCACTGAACCTGCCTCCACCACACTCTCAGACAGTGCATTCCAGATCCTAAACACTCACTGAACCTGCCTCCACCACACACTCAGACAGTGCATTCCAGATCCTAAACACTCACTGAACCTGCCTCCACCACACTCTCAGACAGTGCATTCCAGATCCGAAACACTCACTGAACCTGCCTCCACCACACACTCAGACAGTGCATTCCAGATCCTAAACACACACTGAACCTGCCTCCACCACACTCTCAGACAGTGCATTCCAGATCCTAAACACTCACTGAACCTGCCTCCACCACACTCTCAGACAGTGCATTCCAGATCCTAAACACTCACTGAACCTGCCTCCACCACACTCTCAGACATTGCATTCCAGATCCTAAACACTCACTGAACCTACCTCCACCACAGGATATCTCGCTGCATAATAATGTTTTTCCTTATGTTGCCTCTGGTTCTTTTGCCAATCAACTTGAATCAGAGTGCTCTGGTTCTCGATCCTTCCACCAATGGGAAAGCTTTCTCTCTATCTACTCTGTCTAGAGTCATCATGATTTTGAACCCTGGATAAAATCTTCTCTCAACCTTCTCTTCCCAAGACGAAGAGCCCCAGCTTCTCCAATCTATCCACTTAACTGAAGTCTCTCATTACAGGAAGTATGCTCATAAATCTTTTCTGCAACCGCTCCAATGCCTTCACATCCTTCCTAAAGTGGGAAGCCCATAATTGGACACAGTACTTCAGTTGAGGCTGAACCAGTGCATTATAAAGGTTCACCATAATGTCTTGCTTTTGTACTCTCTGCCTCTGTTTTTCAACCCAGGCTCCCAAACGCCTTATTAAACACTTTCACAATCTGCCCTGCCACCTTCAATGATTTGTGCACATAGGTTTAGAATTGTAAACTTTAATTTTTATTACCTTTCCTTATTCTACCTACCAAAATATATCATTTCACACTTCTCTGCATTAAATTTCATCTGCCACATGGCTGCCCATTCCACCAGCCTCTCTATGTCCACTTGAAGTCTATCACTATCCTCCCTACAGTTCACAATTGGGGGAGGCAGTGGCGTAGTGGTATTGTCCATGGACTGGTAAACCAGATACCCAGGGTATTGCTCTGGGGACATGGTTTCGAATCCCACCACAGCAGAAGGTGGAATTTGAATTCAATTGATAAAAATTCCGGAATTAAAAAGCTAGTCTAATGATGGTCATGAAACCATTGTCGATTGTGGTGGAAATCTGCTGTCCTTACCTGGTCTGGCCTACATCCTACATGTGACTCCAGACCCACAGCAATGTGGTTGTCTCTTACATTCCCTCTGAATTGGCCTAGCAAGCCACTCAGTTGTATCTAACCGTTACAAAGTCAGTAAAAAGGAATGAAACCGAACAGACCACCCAGCATCGACCTAGGCACCGGAAATGACAATGACAAACCCAGCCCTGTCAACCCTGCAAAGTCCTCCTTACTAACATCTGGGGTCTTGTGCCAAAGTTGGGAGAGCTGTCCCACAGACTAGTCAAGCAACAGCTTGACATGGTCATACTCACAGAATCATACCTTACAGACAATGTCCCAGACACTGCAATCACTATCCCTAGGTATGTCCTGTCCCACTGGCAGGACAGATCCAGCAGAGGTGGTGGCACAGTGGTATACAGTCGGGAGGGAGTTGCCCTTCGAGTCCTCAACATCGACTCTGGACCGCATGAAGTCTCATGGCATCAGGTCAAACATGGACAAGGAAACCTCCTGCTGATTATCACCTACCGCCCTCCCTCAGCTGATGAGTCAGTACTCCTCCATGTTGGACACCACTTGGAGGAAGCACTGAGGGTGGCAAGGGCACAAAATGTACACTGGGTGGGGAACTTCACCAAGAGTGGCTCGGTAGCACCACTACTGACCGAGCTGGTTGAGTACTAAAGGACATAGCTGCTAGTCTGGGTCTGCGGCAAGTGGTGAGGGAACCAACAAGAGGGAAAAACATACTTGACCTCTTCCTCACCAATCTGCCTGTCGCAGATGCATCTGTCCATGACAGTATTGTTAGGAGTGACCACCGCACAGTCCTTGTGGAGACGAAATCCCGCCTTCACATTGAGGATACCCTCCATCGTGTTGTGTGGCACTATCACCGTGCTAAATGGGATAGATTTTGAACAGATCTAGCAATGCAAAACTGGGCATCTATGAGGCGCTGTGGGCCATCAGCAGCAGCAGAATTGTACTCAACCACAATCTGTAACCTCATGGCCCGGCATATCCCCCACTCTACCATTACCATCAAGCCAGGAGACCAAACCTGGTTCAATGAAGAGTGCAGGAGGGCATGCCAGGAGCAGCACCAGACATACCTCAAAATGAGGTGTCAACCTGGTGAAGCTACAACCGAGGACTACTTGGATGCCAAACAGCATAAGCAGCATGTGATAGACAGAGCTAAGCGATCCCATAACCAACGGATCAGATCTAAGCTCTGCCGTCCTGCCACATCCAGCTGTAAATAATGGCGGACAATTAAACAACTAACTAGAGGAGGAGGCTCCACAAATATCCCCATCCTCAATGATGGGGCAGCCCATCACACCAGTGTGAAAGATAAGGCTGAAGCATTTGCATCAATCCTCAGCCAGAAGTGCCGAGTTGATGATCCATCTCGGCCTCCTCCTGAAGTCCCCAGCATCACAGATGCCAGACTTCAGCCAATTCGATTCACTCTGCGTGATATCAAGAAATGGCTGAAGGCACTGGATACTGCAAAGGCTATGGGCCCTGACAATATTCCGGCAATAGTACTGAAGACCAGTGCTCCAGAACTTGCCGCGCTCCTAGCCAAGCTGTTCCAGTACAGCTACGACACTGGCATCTACCCTGCAATGTGGAAAATTGCCCAGGTATATCCTGTGCACAAAAAGCAGGACAAGTCCAACCTGGCCAATTATCGCCCCATCAGTCTACTCTCAATCATCAGTAAAGTGATGGAAGGTGTCATCAACAGTGCCATCAAGCAGCACTTGCTTAGCAATAACCTGCTCAGTGACGCTCAGTTTGGGTCCTGCCAGGGCCACTCAGCTCCTGACCTCATTACAACCTTGGTTCAAACATGGACAAAAGCGCTGAACTCAAGAGGTGAGGTGAGAGTGACTGCCCTTGACATCAAGGTAGCAATTGAACAAGTATGGCATCAAGGAGCCCTAGCAAAACTGAGGTCAGTGGGAATCAAGGGGAAAACCCTCCACTGGCTGGAGTCATACCTAGTGCAAAGGAAGATGGTTGTGGTTGTTTGAGGTCAATCTTCTGACCTCCAGGATATCACTGCAGGAGTTCCTCAGGGTAGTGTCCTAGACCCAACCATCTTCAGCTGCTTCATCAATGACCTTCCTTCAATCATTAGGACAGAAGTGGGGAGGTTCGCTGATGATTGCACAAAGTTCAGCAACATTCATGACTCCTCAGATACTGAAGCAGTCCGTGTAGAAATGCAGCAAGACCTGGACAATATCCAGGCTTGGGCTGATAAATGGCAAGTAACATTTGCACCACACAAGTGCCAGGCAATGACCATCTCCAACAAGAGAATCTAACCATCTCCCCTTGACATTCAATGGCATTACCATTGCTGAATCCCCCACTATCAATATCCTAGGGGCTACCATTGGCCAGAAACTGAACTGAAAGGCGGCACAGTGGCGGAGTGGTAAGCACCGCAGCCTCACAGCTCCAGGGACATGGGTTCAATTCTGGGTACTGCCTGTGCGGAGTTTGCAAGTTCTCCCTGTGACCGCGTGGGTTTTCGCCGGGTGCTCCGGTTTCCTCCCACCGCCAAAGACTTGCAGGTGATAGGTAAATTGGCCATTGTAAATTGCCCCTAGTGTAGGTAGGTGGTAGGGAATATGGGATTACTGTAGGGTTAGTATAAATGGGTGGATCTTGGTCGGCACAGACTCGGTGGGCCGAAGGGTCTGTTTCAGTGCTGTATCTATAAATAAAAATAATAATATAAATACCGTGGCTACAAGAGCAGGTTAGAGGCTAGGAATCCTGCGGCGAGTAACTCACCTCCTGCCTCCCCAAAGCCTGTCCACCATCTACAAGGCACAAGTCAGGAGTGTGATGGAATACTCTCCACTTGCCTGGATGGTTCAGCTCCAACAACACTCAAGAAACTCGACACGGCAGCCCGCTTGATTGGCATCCCATCTACAAACATTCACTCCCTCCAGCACCGATGCACAGTAGCAGCAGTGTGTACCATCTACAAGATGCACTGCAGCAATGCACCAAGACTCCTTAGTCAGCACCTTCCAAACCCACGACCTCTCCACCGAGAAGGACAAGGGCAGCAAATGCATGGGAACACCACCACCTGCAAGTTCCCCTCCAAGCCACACACCATCCTGACTTGGAACTATATCGCCGTTCCTTCACTGTCGCTGGGTTAAAATCCTGGAACTCCCTTCCTAACAGCACTGTGGGTGTACAACCTCAAATGGACTGCAGCGGTTTAAAAAGGCAGCTCACCACCACCTTCTCAAGGGCAATAAGGGATGGGCAATAAATGCTGGCCTGGCCAGCGATGCCCACATCCCATGAATGAATAAAAAAATCCAAGTTTGTGTCACCTGCAAATTTTGAAATTGTTTCCTGTACACTCAAGTCTAGGTCATTAATGACAGGTTAGGATTGGGTAGACAAAGAAAAGCTGTTCCCATTAGCTGATTGTACGAGGACTGAGGGGCACAGATTTAAGGTATTGAGCAAGAGATGCAGGGTGGATGTGAGGAAGAACTTTTTTACACACAGCGAGTGGTAATGACATAAATCAAAAAAAGCCGTGGTCCGAGTACCAACCCTTGGGAAACCCCACTAGATACATATACCTTCCTTCAGTCCGAAAAAACAATCTTTCATAGAGTCACAGAAGGAGGCCATTTGACCTATCAGTCCATGGTGGCTACTGCAGAGCACTGGGCGGCACAGTGGCGCAGTGGTTAGTACTGCAGCCTCACAGCTCCAGGGACCCGGGTTCGATTCTGGGTACTGCCTGTGTGGAGTTTGCAAGTTCTCCCTGTGTCTGCGTGGGTTTTCTCCGGGTGCTCCGGTTTCCTCCCACAAGCCAAAAGACTTGCAGGTTGATAGGTAAATTGGCCATTATAAATTGTCACTAGTATAGGTAGGTGGTAGGGAAATATAGGGACAGGTGGCGATGTTTGGTAGGAATATGGGATTAGGGTTGGGGCCGACCATGACTCATGGCCCTCCTGCCTTGGGCGCTATGGCGTTGGAAGGATGAATGAGAACGGGCAGAGACTGCTTGAGTTGTGTACCTATCATAACCTCTGCATCACCAACTCGTTCTTTCACACTAAACCCTGTCACCAGGTTTCATGGAGGCACCCAAGATCACGTCGTTGGCACCAGCTAGACCTCATTGTCACAAGGCGAGCCGCCTTAAACAGTGTTCAAATCACACGCAGCTTCCACAGTGCGGACTGCGACACCGACCACTCCCTGGTGTGCAGCAAGGTTAGACTCAGACCAAAGAAGTTGCATCATTCCAAGCAGAAGGGCCACCCGCGCATCAACACGAGCAGAATTTCTCACCCACAGCTGTTACAAAAATTTCTAAATTCACTTGTAACAGCCCTTCAAAACACTCCCACAGGGGATGCTGAGACCAAGTGGGCCCACATCAGAGACGCCATCTATGAGTCAGCTTTGACCACCTACGGCAAAAGTGCGAAGAGAAATGCAGACTGGTTTCAATCTCATAATGAAGAGCTGGAACCTGTCATAGCCGCTAAGCGCATTGCACTTTTGAACTACAAGAAAGCCCCCAGCGATTTAACATCCGCAGCACTTAAAGCAGCCAGAAGTACTGCACAAAGAACAGCTAGGCGTTGCGCAAACGACTACTGGCAACACCTATGCAGTCATATTCAGCTGGCCTCAGACACCGGAAACATCAGAGGAATGTATGATGGCATGAAGAGAGCTCTTGGGCCAACCATCAAGAAGATCACCCCCCTCAAATCTAAATCGGGGGACATAATCACTGACCAACGCAAACAGATGGACTGCTGGGTTGAGCACTACCTAGAACTGTACTCCAGGGAGAATGCTGTCACTGAGACTGCCCTCAATGCAGCCCAGCCTCTACCAGTCATGGATGAGCTGGACATACAGCCAACCAAATCGGAACTCAGTGATGCCATTGATTCCCTAGCCAGCGGAAAAGCCCCTGGGAAGGACAGCATTACCCCTGAAATAATCAAGAGTGCCAAGCCTGCTATACTCTCAGCACTACATGAACTGCTATGCCTGTGCTGGGACGAGGGAGCAGTACCCCAGGACATGTGGTGACCGCGGTGACTGCAACAACTACCGTGGAATCTCCCTGCTCAGCATAGTGGGGAAAGTCTTTGCTCGAGTCGCTCTGAACAGGCTCCAGAAGCTGGCCGAGCGCGTCTACCCTGAGGCACAGTGTGGCTTTCGTGCAGAGAGATCGACTATTGACATGCTGTTCTCCCTTCGTCAGATACAGGAGAAATGCCGTGAACAACAGATGCCCCTCTACATTGCTTTCATTGATCTCACCAAAGCCTTTGACCTCGTCAGCAGACGTGGTCTCTTCAGACTACTAGAAAAGATCGGATGTCCACCAAAGCTACTAAGTATCATCACCTCATTCCATGACAATATGAAAGGCACAATTCAACATGGTGGCTCCTCATCAGAGCCCTTTCCTATCCTGAGTGGTGTGAAACAGGGCTGTGTTCTCGCACCCACACTTTTTGGGATTTTCTTCTCCCTGCTGCTTTCACATGCGTTCAAATCCTCTGAAGAAGGAATTTTCCTCCACACAAGATCAGGGGGCAGGTTGTTCAACCTTGCCCGTCTAAGAGCGAAGTCCAAAGTACGGAAAGTCCTCATCAGAGAACTCCTCTTTGCTGACGATGCTGCTTTAACATCTCACACTGAAGAATGCCTGCAGAGTCTCATCGACAGGTTTGCGTCTGCCTGCAATGAATTTGGCCTAACCATCAGCCTCAAGAAAACGAACATCATGGGGCAGGATGTCAGAAATGCTCCATCCATCAATATTGGCGACCACGCTCTGGAAGTGGTTCAAGAGTTCACCTACCTAGGCTCAACTATCACCAGTAACCTGTCTCTAGATGCAGAAATCAACAAGCGCATGGGTAAGGCTTCCACTGCTATGTTCAGACTGGCCAAGAGAGTGTGGGAAAATGGCGCACTGACACGGAACACAAAAGTCCGAGTGTATCAGGCCTGTGTCCTCAGTACCTTGCTCTACGGCAGCGAGGCCTGGACAACGTATGCCAGCCAAGAGCGACGTCTCAATTCATTCCATCTTCGCTGCCTTCGGAGAATACTTGGCATCAGGTGGCAGGACTATATCTCCAACACAGAAGTCCTTGAAGCGGCCAACATCCCCAGCTTATACACACTACTGAGTCAGCGGCGCTTGAGATGGCTTGGCCATGTGAGCCGCATGGAAGATGGCAGGATCCCCAAAGACACATTGTACAGCGAGCTCGCCACTGGTATCAGACCCACCGGCCGTCCATGTCTCCGTTATAAAGACGTCTGCAAACGCGACATGAAATCGTGTGACATTGATCACAAGTCGTGGGAGTCAGTTGCCAGCATTCGCCAGAGCTGGCGGGCAGCCATAAAGACAGGGCTAAATTGTGGCGAGTCGAAGAGACTTAGTAGTTGGCAGGAAAAAAGACAGAGGCGCAAGGGGAGAGCCAACTGTGCAACAGCCCCAACAAACAAATTTCTCTGCAGCACCTGTGGAAGAGCCTGTTACTCCAGAATTGGCCTTTATAGCCACTCCAGGCGCTGCTTCACAAACCACTGACCACCTCCAGGCGCGTATCCATTGTCTCTCAAGATAAGGAGGCCCAAAAGAGTATAAATGGGTGGTTGATGGTCGGCACAGACTCGGTGGGCCGAAGGGCCTGTTTCAGTGCTGTATCTCTAATCTAATAATCTAATCCGGTCAGTCACACTGCCCTACTCGATTCCCGTAGCTCTGCAAGTTTATTTCCCTCAAGTGTCCATCCAATTTCCTTTTGAAATCATTGATTGTCTCCGCTTCCACCACCCTCGTGGGCAGCGAGTTCCAGGTCATTACCACTCGCTGTGTAAAGAAAAAGTTCTTCCTCACATCCACCCAGCATCTCTTGCCCAAAACCTTAAATCTGTGCCCCTTAGTCATTGTACAATCAGTTAATGGGAACAGCTTTTCTTTGTCTACCCTATCCTAACCTGTCATAATCTTGTACACCTCTATCAAATCTCCCCTCAATCTCCTTTGCTCCAAGGAGAACAACCCCAGATTCTCCAACCTAACCTTGTCACTAAAATCCCTCATCCCTGGACCCATTCTGGTAAATCTCCTCTGCACCCTCTCAAGGACCCTCACATCCTTCCTAAAGTGTGGTGACCAGAACTGGTCACAACTACTCTAGTTGTGGCCTAACCGGAGCTTTGTAAAGGTTCAGCATAGCTTCCCTGATTTTGTACTCAATGCCTCTCTTTATGCTTTGCTAACCACTCTCTCAATATGTCTTGCCACCTTCAAAGATTTCTAAACATAAACCCCCAGGTCCCTCTGTCCCTGCACACTTTTTAGAACTGTACCATTTAGTCTATATTGCTTCTTCCTATCCCTTTTGCCAAAATGCATCACCTGACACTTCTCTGCATTAAATTCCGTCTGCCAATTTCTGCCCATTCTACTAGCCTATCTATGTCCTGTAGCAGTCGATGGGTATCGTCCTCACTGCCACACCTCCAAGTTTAATATCGTTGGCAAATTTTGAAATGTTACTCTGTATTCCAAGATCCAAGTCATTTATATATTTAAAAAAGCAGTAGTCCCAGCATTGACCCTTGGGGAAACACTACTGTCTACCATCCTCCAGTCGGAAAAACAACCAATTACCAGGACTCGCTGTTTCCTTAAGCCAATTTTTTATGCAATTGAATACTAACTCTCCTATTCCATGAGCCTCAATTTTGTTAACCAGCCTTTTATGTGATACTTTGTCAAAAGCTTTCTTAAAATCCATATAATCCATAGCTAAGAGGAAAAAGGAAGCATACATAAGGTCTAGGCGGCTGAAGAAAGACGAAGCTTTGGTAGAATATCGGGAATGTAGGACCAATCTTAAACGAGGAATTAAGAGGGCTAAAAGGGGTCATGAAATATCTTTAGCAAACAGGGTTAAAGAAAATCCCAAAGCCTTTTATTCATATATAAGGAGAAAGAGGGTAACTAGAGAAAGGATTGGCCCACTAAAGAACAAAGGAGGAATGTTATGCTTGGACTCAGAGAAAATGGGTGAGATTCTAAACGAGTACTTTGCATCGGTATTCACCGAGGAGAGGGACATGACGGATGTTGAGGTTAGGAACAGATGTTTGATTACTCTAGGTCAAGTCGGCATAAGGAGGGAGGAAGTGTTGGGTATTCTAAAGGGCATTAAGGTGGACAAGTCCCCAGGTCCGGATGGGATCTATCCCAGGTTACTGAGGGAAGCGAGAGAGGAAATAGCTGGGGCCTTAACAGATATCTTTGCAGCATCCTTAAACACGGGTGAGGTCCCGGAGGACTGGAGAATTGCTAATGTTGTCCCCTTGTTTAAGAAGGGTAGCAGGGATAATCCAGGTAATTATAGACCGGTGAGCCTGACGTCAGTGGTAGGGAAGCTGCTGGAGAAGATACTGAGGGATAGGATCTATTCCCATTTGGAAGAAAATGGGCTTATCAGTGATAGGCAACATGGTTTTGTGCAGGGAAGGTCATGTCTTACCAACTTAATAGAATTCTTTGAGGAAGTGACAAAGTTGATTGATGAGGGAAGGGCTGTCGATGTCATATACATGGACTTCAGTAAGGCGTTTGATAAGGTTCCCCATGGCAGGCTGATGGAGAAACTGAAGGCGCTTGGGGTCCAAGGTGTACTAGCTAGATGGATAAAGAACTGGCTGGGCAACAGGAGACAGAGAGTAGCAGTGGAAGGGAGTTTCTCAAAATGGAGACGTGTGACCAGTGGTGTTCCACAGGGATCCGTGCTGGGACCACTGTTGTTTGTGATATACATTAATGATTTGGAGGAAAGTATAGGTGGACTGATTAGCAAGTTTGCAGACGACACTAAGATTGGTGGAGTAGCAGATAGTGAAGGGGACTGTCAGAGAATACAGCAGAATATAGATAGATTGGAGAGTTGGGCAGAGAAATGGCAGATGGAGTTCAATCTGGGCAAATGCGAGGTGATGCATTTTGGAAGATCCAATTCAAGAGTGAACTACACAGTAAATGGAAAAGTCCTGGGGAAAATTGATGTCCAGAGAGATTTGGGTGTTCAGGTCCACTGTTCCCTGAAGGTGGCAACGCAGGTAAATAGAGTGGTCAAGAAGGCATACGGCATGCTTTCCTTCATCGGACGGGGTATTGAGTACAAGAGTTGGCAGGTCATGTTACAGTTGTATAGGACTTTGGTTCGGCCACATTTGGAATACTGCGTACAGTTCTGGTCGCCACATTATCAAAAGGATGTGGATGCTTTGGAGAGGGTGCAGAGGAGGTTCACCAGGATGTTGCCTGGTATGGAGGGCGCTAGCTATGAAGAGAGGTTGAGCAGATTAGGATTATTTTCATTAGAAAGACGGAGGTTGAGGGGGGACCTGATTGAGGTGTACAAAATCATGAGAGGTATAGACAGGGTGGATAGCACGAGGCTTTTTCCCAGAGTGGGGGATTCAATTACTAGAGGACACGAGTTCAAAGTGAAAGGGGAAAAGTTTAGGGGGGATATGCGTGGAAAGTTCTTTACGCAGAGGGTGGTGGGCACCTGGAACGCATTGCCAGCGGAGGTGGTAGATGCGGGCACGATGGGGTCTTTTAAGATGTATCTAGACAGATACAGGAATGGGCAGGAAGAAAAGAGATACAGAACCTTAGAAAATAGGCAACATGTTTAGAGAGAGGATCTGGATTGGCGCAGGCTTGGAGGGCCGAAGGGCCTGTTCCTGTGCTGTAATTATCTTTGTTCTTTGTTCTTAAACAACATCCACTGCATTCCCTTCATCAACCTTCCCTGTTACTTCAGCAAAAAAAAAATCAATTAGTTTAGTTAAGCATGATCTGCCTTTTACAAATCCATGCTGGCTCTCCTTAATTAACTCAAACCTCATGTGCCTGCTAATTTTTTCCCCCTGATTATTGTTTCTAAAACCTTACCCATCACTGATAAACTAAGTGGCCTGTAGTTGCTAGGACTGTCCTTACTCCCTTTCTTGAATAAGGGTGTCTCATTTTCCATGCTCCAATCCTCTGGCACCTCCCCCATATCTCGGGTAGAGTGGAAAATTATTGCAAGCCCTTCCGCTATCTCCATCCTCAATTTCTCTATCAACCTGGGATGCAAGCCACCTTGATCAGGTGACTTATCCACTCTGAGCAGAGCCAGACTTCCCAATACAACCTGCCTAACAGTTTTCACCTCATTCATTACCTCAACCATCTCTGCTTCTACCAATATTTTGTCAGCACCTTCTTCCTTAGTAAACACCGTTACAAAGTGTATTAAGTATTCTAGCCTTACCCCGCACCCTAAGCGTATGTCGCCTTCTTTGTCCCTAATAGGACCCCTGCCTCTTATACCAACTTATTATTTAGAAGATTTTTGTTCCATTAATTTTAACTGCCATTCTATTCTCATATTCTCTCCATACCAGTCTTATTTTCCTCGTCACATCCCTCTCAATTTATTGTATTTGGCCTGATTCTCGCTTGTAGAATTCACCTGACATGCATCGTACATCCTCTTTATTTTATTTCATCATATTCTCTATCGCCCTCCTCATCCAAGGAGCCCTGGCTTTAGTTCCCTTACCCTTTGCCCTTGTTGGAATGTACCTGGTCTGTACCTGAAACGTCTCATAGGAACATAGGAAATAGCAACAGGAGTAGGCCATTCAACTAGATCGTGGCTGATCTTCTACCTCAACGCCATTTTCCCGCAAGATCCCCATATCTGTTGACATCTTTAATATCTAGAAATCTATCGATCTCTGTCTTTAATGAACTCAATGACTGACCCTCCACAGCTCTCTGGGGTAAAGAATTCCAAAGATTCACCACTGTCTGAGTGAAGAAATTCCTCATCATTTCAGTTCTAAATGGCCTACTCCTTATTCTGAAACTATGTCCCCTGGTTCTAGACCCCCCCCCCCCCCACCCCCGAGCCAGGGGAAACATCCTTCCTGCATCTACCCTATCGAGCCCTGTAAGAATTTTGTATGCTTCTATGAGATCACCTCATCCTTCTAAACTCCACAGAATATTGACCCAATCTCCTCAATCTCTCCTCATAGGACAATCCCACCATCCCAGGGATCGTTCTGGTGAACCTTTGTTGCACTCCAGGTGCAGTCTCACCAAGGCTCTATACATTCTTGGTAGTGTGGAGGAACAGAGGGATCTTGGGGTCCATGTCCGCAGATCGCTCAAAGTTGCCACCCAAGTTGATAGGGTTGTTAAGAAGGCGTATGGTGTGTTGGCTTTCATTAACAGGGGGATTGAGTTTAAGAGCCGCGAGGTTATGCTGCAGCTCTATAGGGCCCTGGTTCAACCACACTTAGAATATTGTGTTCAGTTCTGGTCGCCTCATTATAGGAAGGATGTGGAAGCTTTAGAGAGGGTGTAGAGGAGATTTACCAGGATGCTGCCTGGATTGGAGGGCATGTCCTACGAAGAAAGATTGAGGGAGCTAGGGCTTTTCTCATTGGAGCGAAGAAGGATGAGAGGTGACTTGATAGAGGGGTACAAGATGATGAGAGGCATAAATAGAGTGGATAGCCAGAGACTTTTTCCCAGGGTGGAAAGGGCTATCACCAGGGGGCATAATTTTAAGGTGATTGGAGGAAGGTTTCGGGGAGATGTCAGAGGTAGGTTCTTTACACAGAGAGTGGTGGGTGCGTGGAATGCACTGCCAGCGGTGGTAGTAGAAGCAGATACATTTGGGGCATTTAAGCGACTCTTGGATAGGTACATGGATGATAGTAGAATGAAGGGTAGGTAGTTACTTAGATCTTAGAGTAGGTTAAAGGTTCGGCACAACATTGTTGTTCTATGTTCTATGTTCTATTTGCAGCAAGACTTCTTTACTCCTCCCTAAATCCTCTTGCAATAAAGGTCAACATAACATTTGACTTCCTAATTGCTTGCTGCACCTGCCTACTAGATTGCAGTGACTTATGAACACGTACACGCAGGTCCCTTTGGACGTCAACACTTCCCTATCTCTTACCATTTAAGAAATACTATGTATTTCTGTTTTTCCTACGAAAGTGGATATCTTCACATCTCCTCCTTAAAAATCACCCATTGCTCCGTTACAGTTCTTCGTATTAATCTTTGGTTCCATTTTACTCTGGCTAGATCTCCTCTCATCCCACTGAAGTTAGCCCTCTTTCAATTTAGGAGTTCTACCTTCGATTGTTCCTTGCTCTTCTCCATTGCTAATCTAAACCTTATGATACAATGATCACTCTTACACAATTGCTCCCCCACAGACACTTGGTCCACTTGGCCCACCTTATTCCCCAGCACCAGATCCAGCAATGCCTCTTTCCTAGTTGCACCGAGAACAAACCGGTCAAGGAAGTTCTCCTGAACACATTTCAGAAATTCCTCCCCCTCCTTTTCCTTTACTCTAACATTATCTAATCATTATTTGGGTAATTAAAGTCCCCCAATATTACCACTCTATAATTCTTGCACATCTCTGTGATTTCCCTGCAGATTTGCTCCTCTATCTCCCTCTCACTATTTGGAAGTCTATAGAATACCCCTGGTAGCATGATCATACCTTTCTTGCTTCTCAACTCTAATCAAATGTCTTTGCCCCCTCAAGGGCATCCTGTCTTTCCAACACTACAAAGTCATCCCTGAACAATACCATCATCCCATCTCCTCCTTTTCCTTCTCTATCTTTTCTGAAAACCTTTTGTCCTTGAATATTGAGCACCCAGTCCTCACCAGTTTTAAGCCATGTCTCTGTTATTGCACTACATCATATTCCCACACGGCTATTTGTGCTTGTATCTCACCAACCTTATTCACCACACTTTGTGCGTTTACATACATGCATTGTTAAACGGTCTTTGTATTCCTCTTAGTCTGCTCCTATCTAATATGATACAACTTCCTTCTCTAGTACTATCCCATAGTCTCATTTTATGCACCTTATTCCACCACTACTCTCTGTTTCCTGTTACTCAGCCAATTTTGTGTCCATGCTGCCACTGTCCCTTTTATTTCATGGGCTTTAACTTTGCTAACAAGCCTGTTATCTGGCACTTTATCAAATGCCTTTTGGAAGTCCATGTTCACCACTTCAACTGTATTATCTTCATCTGACTTCTCTGTTACTTCATCAAAAAACTCAATCAAACTAGTTAAACAGATTTGCCCTTAACAAATGCGTGCTAGCTCTAGTGACTGTTAATTTTGTCCCAGACTATTGTTTCTAAAAGCTTTCCCACCACCGAGGTTAAACTGACTGGCCGATAGTTGCTGGGTTTATCCTTGCATTCTTTTTTGTACAAGAGTATAACATTTGCAATTCTCCAGTCCATGGCACCACCCCTGTATCCAGTGTCTCAACTACTTTCTCTTAAACTATGACTTTGGCAGCATCTTCTTCCTTGGTAAAGACAGGTGCAAAGTACTCATTTAGTACCTCAGCTATGCCCTCTGCCTCCATGCATAATTCCCCTTTTTGGTCCCGAATTGGCCCTACTCCTCCTTTTCCACCTTTTTACTATTTATCTGCCTATAGAAGACATTTGGATTCCCTTCTCCCTTTTCTGTTGGTTGCCAGTATCTTCTCATATCTCTCTTTGCTTCTCATTACTTTCTTGGTTTTCCTTTTGAACCTTCTATCTTCAGCCTGGTTCTCACTTATGTTATCCACTTGACATCTGTCAAACATACCCTTTTTCTGCTTTATCTTACTCTCTATTTCTTTCATCTTCCAGGAAGCTCTGGATTTGTTTGTCCTACCTTTTCCCATCATGGGAATGTACATAGACTTACCCAAACTATTTCCTCTTTGAAGTCAGTTCATTGTTCAATTACAATTTTGCCTGCCAATCTTTGATTTCAATTTACCTGGGCCAGATCCATTCTCACCCCAATGAAGTTGGCCCTCCCCAATTATTTTTTACTCTGGATTGCTCTTTGTTCTTTTCCGTAGTCAACCTAAATCTTATGATACTATGACCACTGTCTCCTAAATATTCCCCTACTAACATTTGATCCGGCCTCATTCCCCAGAATCAGATCCAGCAATGCCTCCTTCCTCGTTTGACTAGAAACAGAAAATTCTCCTGAACACCCTTTAGAAACTCTTCCTCCTGAAAGGTCACTGACCTGAAACGTTAACTCTGCTTCTTTCTCCACAGATACTGCCAGACCTGCTGAGTATTTCCAGCACTTTCTATTTTTATTTGTGAAAACTAATGCTGTGATTTCGGATGATGTCACTGAGGGGCAGCATGAGATGAGAAATAGGAAAGGGCATAGGATAGATCCTTGGGGGATACCAGAGGTAAAGGTGAGGAAGCAGGAACAGAAACCATTGCAAGTGATGCTCTTGGCTCTAATTAAATAGTTAAAAATGGAACGAGGTGAGTGCAGTCCCACCCAGCTGGATAACAGTGGAGAGATGTTGGAGGAGGATGGTGTAGTCAACCATGTCAAAGGCTGCAGACAGGTCAAGAAGGGTGAGCAGGGATAGTTTGCCTTTGTCACAGTCACTTAGGATCTCATTTGTGACTTTAATAAGAGCCAGAAGCTGGAGGGTGGGCTGTGTGCGATTGTCTGTTCTCCTGAAGGGCTCATCAAGGCCCTGGTCATGGCTTGCTCATGTGCAGCAACCCCACCTGCCCCATCCTACTCTCTCACTGCCCTTTCAGCGCAGCACACACACTGGAGGCGAATCTCACCATCACCAGCCCTCTCCGCATTTCCCTTCATATTTGTGAACAAGCCCTTTGCCATTCATGAGCTTTTTTGTGGATGATTATATTGACATCATGGGCTTGACGGAAACCTAGCTGAAGGGTGATGACACCTCTCTACTTGAAGCTTCCCCGCCTGGCTATACCTTTCGCTACTTCCCTTGTCCAGACTGTCATGGTGGGAGTGTAGCTCTTATCACCAAATCACACCTTGTCCTGAGCCCCTTACTCCTCTGGCACTTTCTCTTCCTTTGAGCATTTTGTTCCACACCCCCCCGCCCACCATCCCCCCCCCCACCCACACCTCTCATTTAAAATCCACATTCTCCAATACTCACCCAAGTACCATGCCAAGTTTCTCACCGATATCCTCACTGCTGTCCTCCCTCAACCTCTGCACCACACAACTTCTCATCCTCGAAGATTTCAACCTCCATCTCAACTTATGCTCTCTCTCCTCTGAGTTCACTCCCTCTTATCCTTCCTAAATCTCTCCCTCCATGTAAACTCACCAACCCATATTCATTGGCCACCTCCTTGACCTTGCCAGCTCACATGGTCTTGCTAGTCCCATTGTAACAATTATAGTAAGACCATCTCTCATCACTTCCTTGTATCACTCTCTATCCACATTCCCCTTCCATGCTCCTACCCTACCTCCTTCTGTATCCGCCCCAGAAAAAAATTAGCCCCAATTCAGTGACAACTGTCCTTTCAAAATCCCAAATATCTAGTCTTTAGCCCTCTGTTCACTGTAACATTTCTGCAGCTGCTGATTTATTCAACTAACCCTCACCTTCACCTTTGCCAGAGTCCCCATTCAAACCATTCCTCCCTTTTACCCTGGCCCTTCCCCCAGTAGAGCGCTCATCTCCATTTCCTTAAGTCCGAGACACGCAGGCTTGAATGCTCATGACAGAAAATTGATTTCGCCAAGTACTATCGGGTCCTGCTCTTGTCCGCCAAAACTGCTCACTATTCCAAGATCATCTTGGAAAGCAAAGATAACCCCTGCATTCACTTCCCCACTGTCATTTTAAACTCCTCTCCTCTGCCCTCTCCAACCTCATCTCAAACAAGTTTGTGAAACTCATGGACTTCAATGTCACCAAGATTGAGGTCATCTATTCAGCTGCCTCTGCCACATCCCTCCCTTCCCCAAGCTCACCAAGCCAAATAACAAGAACAACTTGCATTTATATAGCACCTTCAGCTGGTAGTTTTTAAGGAGCATCTTAAAGGAGGAGAGAGGGGAAGAGATTTAGGGAAGGAATTTCAGAGCTTAGGGCCCAGGCAGCTGAAGGCACGGCCGCCAATGGTGGAGCGAGTAAAATCAGGAATGCAGAATTGGAGGAGGAATTAACCTGTACCTGATTTCTGTCCCAGGGTCGTCCTATTCTGAAAAGTTCTCTACACAGCAGAATCAAAAGAAGCTTCGTACGTCCTAGTTACTTTGAGGAAGATACAGTCGATGGTCCAGATACTCTGGACTCCTCGTTTTTTAGTAAGGCAAGAATGTTTCTGAAATATTCTCGTACTTTTCGTGGGGAACTGAATGAGATGAGTTGATGAGGTTTGCCAGTGACTCATTGTGTGACTGTTGCTCACAGATGGATGTCCCAGAAGAAACATACTCGATGCCGGATGATGTGTTTGAATCTCCACCACTTTCTGCTTCCTGGCCGATGCAGGACCTCCAGTATGTTGAGAGGCTCCAATCGTCATTGTATGTAAAAAGCTTTGTTTCACCACAAGTTTCACTGTAGAGTTTTTGATGTGTTGGCAGTATTGAACAAGGGATGGGGTGATATTAGTCAGACAAGACTGAACACCCTGAGGTTTCAGTAAGAGTCAGCTACACTGAACACCATGTGGCACTGGAACTGGAGTCACACATAGGTCAGACCAGATCGGGTGGCGCATCACTTCCCTTAAGAACTATTGTGAATCAGATGTGTTTTTACAAACTTCCTGATGATCTTGCTGATACCAGTCTATCAATTCCCAGATTTATTGAATTCCAGTTTCACCACTTGCCTGGGTGATGGGATTTTGTATGAGTGACCTCGGCGTAGCCCATCCTGTGGCAGAACCTCATGGTCATCAAATCCTAATTGTAATAACAGTATGAATGAGGGTTTGAGACTGGTTTCTCACAATTGAGCTAAGAGTTCAAGACTCCATTCTCTATTTCTACCCCGTTTTAAAAAAAAATAACTTTATTAAAACCAGATAAATAAACAAAAAACTCAAATTAAAATGCCATTCTCGGCGTCAACGATGCACTCCAGTCCCTGCGGTGCCCACCGGTCGCGGAAGGCCTCAAGCGTACCGGCGGACACCGCATGCTCCTTCTCCAGGGACACCCGGGCGCGAACGTAACCGCAGAAGAGGGGCAGGCAATCGGGGAGGACGGACCCCCCGACGGCCCGCAACCTGGACCTGTGAATTGCCACCTTGGCCAGGCCCAGGAGCAGACCGACGGGGAGATCCTCCTCCCGGCCCAAGCCCCTCCGCACCGGGTGCCCAAAGATCAGGAGTGTGGGACTGAAGTGCAGCCAGAATTTGAGGAGCAGCCCCTTCAGATACTCAAATAGGGGCTGCAACCTCGCACACTCCGTATAAATGTGGAACACGGACTCGTCCAGGCCGCAGAAAGTACAGGCGGCCTGGGAGTACGTGAACCTACTTAAAAGCCTATTGCACGGGACTGCTCTGTGCAGCACCCTCCACCCCAGGTCCCCGATGTAAAGGGGGAAGACTCCCGCGTAGAGAGACCTCCATTGGGGTTTCCCCTCGCCACCAGATGGCAACGCGGACCGCCAGGGTGTGTCCGGCCGGCTGACGAGGGCAAGGAAGTGGAGAGTGTGCAGGAGCAGCCCGTGCAGGAAGCCCCTCCGCTCCGATTGGAATGGCACGGAGGGCATTTCCGAGAGGCAGCTCAGGTTGTGCGGGACCGGCTCCCGAGGAGGGTTTCGGGGCCTGGGTCCGATGAGCAGTTGCGGCCAAGCTGACCCCCGCTCGGCCGGGATCGCTCCGCACTCCCGAGCCCCCTCGCCACCCGCAGTGAGGGGCGTCCCGGGGGTTTCGGCTATTACTCCGCCAGCCGGACCGTCCCCGGAGTCGGCCGCCCGGACAGCTGATGCGCTCTCCTCCGCCGGTGGGGGAGCGCCCTGACTGGAGGCGACCATGTTCCAGACTCGGAATAGATCCCGGTAAAAGACAGGCAACTCCCTCAGAGAGGCACGGCTAACAGACTCCACTGGGAGCTGCGTGTCGTCTTGAAGGCAGTGACACTGGCGGAAAAAATACATCACCAGCGCACACCATCTGGGAGTACGCTCGACGTACAGGTATCTCTGCAGGGTCCGAAGGCGGAGAGCCGCAGCCTGGGTGCGGACGCACACCAGCGACTGGCCACCCTCCTCAATCGGGAGACTCAGGACCACGGCAGAGACCCAGTGTTTCCTCTTGCCCCAGAAGAAATCGATGAGTTTCTTCTGGATCTTGTAGGCAAATACAGGGGGCGGGCCAAAGTGACCAACCGGTACCACAACATGGAGGCCACCAGTTGGTTTATGACCAGCGCTCGGCCCCTGTAGGAAAGCACTCGGAGCAGTCCTGTCCAGCGCCCCAGCCGAGCGGTGACTTTCGCCTCCAACTCCTGCCAGTTTGCCAGCCAGGCTTCCTCAGCGGGGCTAAGGTGAACTCCCAGATAGAGGAGGTGCGTGGTGCTCCACGCAAAAGGTGTCATCTCCTCCGGCAGGGAGTCCACCCGCCACTGACCCACCAGGAGTCCGGAACATTTCTCCCAATTGATCCTCGCGGAGGACGCGGCCGAAAAGGTCAGCTGGCAGTCGCGCATCCTCCGCAAGTCAACGGGATCTGTGATTGCGAGGAGCACGTCATCGGCGTAAGCCGAGAGGACGACCCGCATGGCCGGCTCGCGCAGAGCCAATCCCGTCAACCTCCTGCGAAGCAGGCACAGGAAGGGCTCCACGCAGATGGTGTACAATTGGCCGGACATGGGGCACCCCTGACGCACTCCTCTCCCAAAGCGAAGGGGCGCCGTCAAGGACCCGTTAACTTTGACTAGACACTCTGCGGCGGCGTATAAAAGTCGGACCCGGGCCACGAAATGCGGCCCGAGTCCGAAAGCGCGCAGAGTCCCGAAAAGATATTCGTGATCCACCCTGTCGAACGCCTTCTCCTGATCGAGGGAGAGAAAGGCGACCGACTGACCAGTCCTCTGGGAAAGATGGATCAGGTCCCGGACCAGGTGGATGTTGTCCTGGATGGACCGGCCCGATACCGTGTTGGACTGGTCGGGGTGGATCATGTGGGCCAGCACGGAGCCCAGGCAGGTAGACATAGCCCGGGCAAAGATCTTATAATCCGTGCTGAGGAGGGAGTCCGGACGCCAGTTTTTAAGCAGGCGGAGATCGCCCCTCTTCGGCAGCAGGACGATGACCGCCCTGCGCCACAAGATGGGCATCTCCCCGGTCTCCAGGCTTTCCCCCAGGACCCGCACGTAATCGTCCCCCAGGACGTCCCAGAACGCCCTGAGGGACTCCATGGTCAACCCATCCAGCCCTGGGGATTTGCCCCTTGAGAGCTGGTGGAGGGCGCCAGTCAGCTCCGCCAACGTGAGCGGAGCCCCCAAACCTTCGGCGCCCTCAGGGCTGACCTGCGGCAGGTCCTCCCACAAAACTCTGCGCGCATCCTCGCTGGACGGATCCGGAGAGAACAACGCACTGTAATAAGTATTGACCAGGAGGCCCATTCCCTCCGGATCCGTGATGGAGGATCCGTTATCGGCCAGCAGCTCGACGAGCTGCTTCCGGACCACCCCGCCATTGTTCCAGCGAGTAGCAGAAGGGTGAGGCGCGGTCCAAATCTTCCAGGATCTGGATCCGCGACCTCACATACGCGCCTCGGGACCCTATGAGCTGCAGGTCCCTCAGCGCGCCCTTCTTCTCTTTGTACGCCTGCCACAGGGTCCACGACGGCATGACCGAGGCGGGACTTCAAGTCGAGCACCTCCCTCTCAAGGCTTCGCGCCTCTTGGTCGACCCCTTCGCGTACTCCTGACAGAAGACGCGGATGTGAGTCTTGCCCACATCTCACCATAGCCTCACGGAGGGGAAGCCCCACTGCTTCCTTCTCCAGTCGGCCCAGAATCGACAGAACGAGTCCCGAAATCGCTCGTCCTCCAGCAGCCGGTTGTTAAAGTGCCAGTACGCGGACCCCGCCCGCGTGCGGAGCGCAGTGAACTCCGCCCACACCAGGCGGTGGTCCGAGCACGGCACCAGCCGCATGGAGGCCGCCGAGACGCGGGAGACGTACGCCTGTGAAAAGTAGAGGCGGTCGTGACCCTCCTCCTCCAGACCTCCACGTGAAGGCGCTGGAGTCGGGATGGAGGTTCCGCCAGACGTCCACCAAGTTAAGGGAGCTGATCAGTCCCCTCAACTTCTCCACCGACGCTTGGCCGCGCTGGGAACCGGAGCGATCCCCCACCTCAAGGGTGCAGTTAAAATCCCCCCCAAGGATGATGCACTCGCCGCTATCGATGGAGCTCAAGAGAGCGGACACTTCTTCAAAGAAGCGCGCTTGCAACGCGCCGGGCCTGGGCGCGTACACGTTCACAAAGTGGAGTGGCATGCTACCCAGGCGAACGGCGAGATGGAGCAAGCGGCCCGGCACCAGCTCCTTGACCCCCAAGATCTCCGGCTGAAAAGTCGGGGCAAACAAGATAGCCACCCCACTAGAAATAGGGGTGAGGTGACTCATGTAGACCCCACCCTGCCACTCCAGGAGCCAGGTGGCTTCGTCTCCCGGAACGGTGTGGGTTTCCTGCAGAAAGCTCACTGCGTATCTCCCTTCCCTGAGGACTGAGAGATTGTGAAATCTGCGGTGAGACCCCCTGCTGCCGTTGATGTTGAGGCTGGCTATGGTTATCTTCATGTCAAAGGTACTTAAAACCCGTCACCAACAACTCACTGTGAGGAGGGAGTTGAAGTGCACCTGGCCCTCCACTCCCCCAGCAACCCATTGAGGAACACATTAAAACGGCGCCTCTCAACCAGTTTCACGTCCGCACGCTTGCCCGCTTTCTTCAGGGCGGCACGGACGGACTGTATGATCAGCACCAGATTCGACCAGTGGCCGAGGGCCAGCTGAACTTTATCGCGGCAACCCCTGCAAGCCGCGAGGAAATCCCGGAGTTCCGCCGTGGGGATGAGAGGAGATTCGGTGGGAGGCACGAGGGGCTCCACCACCTCACTGGGATTGGAATCAAGGTCATCCTCCGTGCCCCACACCGAATCCCCATCCTCCTCCGGGTCATCACCGCCAGCGGCTGACACATCCACCACACACTGTGGGGCGGAAGTCCCGGCCGCGCCAGCTGATCCCCCCTCCGTCACGATCCCACCCCAGGATCGATGGCGGAGGAGTCCTCTCTGGGTTCTATTGTGAAACTGGAGCCTGTGGGCGCCAGCAGTTCAGGACCCCCCTCCACCTCCGTCCCCAGGCCAATGAGTGGTCCAGGGGAGACAGAAGTTCCCGACTCCGGAAATCCAGCCGGAGCCGAGACCAGAGGCGGAGAGAGGAGGCCATCTCCCGCTCCGCCAGCACCCACAGGCCCAGCAGATGGGGCAGCATTCTCGGTTATAACCGGGTCGGGTGTCTCCTGGTTGGTGGTGGACTCCGGCTGGGAGGGCCGACCCTTTGGGGCCCTGCCCTCCCCTCTACTCAGGGCGCCCGACCCAGTGGCAGTGGCAGAATGGGCGGCGTCCCCAGGCTCCCCCACCACAAGCAGGGCTCCACTGGCTTCCCCTGGAGGGGCCACATGTACAGGTGTCTCCCCCTCCCCTCCATCCTGAGGAATAGGGAGCTCCTGCCCGGACTTTGTAGCCTTGGTGGTGGCGGTAGGGGAAACCTGGGAACCCAAAACAGGAGACAGCTCCCCTCCAACAGGTGGACCCTGCGCCTCAGGGCCCCTTGTTACCTCTGTGGAGGGGTGCCTTCTCCTCTTTTTCCCAGTTGGGTGCGGAGGCTCAGAGACCTCCATGTCATCAGAGGCCTCCGCCTCCGCACTCTCTTTTTTTTTATTCACCCTGGGCCTGAGCCCAGCCCTGGGGCAAGTTGACTCCCCGAGATCGGGCTTTGTGCTGAGCTCAGACTCGGGTTGTGTCAATATGTCCAGGGGACGCGCCTCTTGACGTTTATTTCTCCTCCGCGCCTTCCTTCCACTTGGATGGTCACCCCCCTCCCTCCCGGAGGCCGTGAAAACCACAGCGGGACATTGGATAGAATGAGCCTTTGCGCAGTGGCCTCCAGGGGGTCCACTGGCAGAAAGGTCCCACCCACGGTGAGCCCCTTGCTCAGAGCCCGGGACACTGCCCGCTCGGTCCTCAGGAATAACACTGCCTTCCCGTACATTTTAGAGGCTGCAACAATGGCCGAAGGGCTGACAACCTCGGCCATTGCTTTCACACATGCCTCTATAGTCATGTTCGGGTGGATGTAGCTCTTGATCCCATGCTCCGATGTTAATAAAGCAAACGGTGACGGGGCAACAGGTGCAGCTGCAGCAGCCGCAGCAGCATATGTACGGGAAGGCCCCGCCACCGGCGAAGGAGGGCTTGCCATGGTGTCTAAGAGCCACGTCCACCCCCAAGAAACAAAGCAAATTTACACAATTGAAACAAAAAACAAACAAACTTTAAACAAAGTGGAGTGGGAGTGGAGGAGGATAGGGGTAGGAAGGTAAAGGAAAAGGGGAGAATAGGTGACTGAGGCGACTGAGTGGAAGAAGGGAGAGAAAGGCTGAAAGGGATATTTGATCCAACTGCCAGTTGGAGCATCTTTGTAACAATTAGTCCAAAACTGTTTGTTGTCTTCCAGTTGGGGTAGGCTTTTTCGCCCGGAATGGCTGGAACCGCCCGGTACTCTCCTCTTCTGCTTTTAACAAAAAAAGTCTTCACCCAGGCAACTCCAGCTGTCCCGAGCAGGCAGTTGGGGTGGGGAAGGAGCTCCCTGTGTGCAAGCACCAATACAAATACAGGGGCCCCCTCCTGGATTTGGCAGCCCCACCTAAGTCTTCCGGCCTCTTCTCCCTCCCCCAAACAGTCCAAACTTAAGAGTTCTTCAGTTGCCCTGACACCCACCTCTCCAAAACAATTGCAGCCTTCCTTGATGGTTTCTCTCCACTCTGCATTCACCTCTCTCCACTTTCTCCAATTACTCCAGTCTCCTCTCTCCAGTTGCTGCAGTCTCCAGTCTCCCGTCTCCACTCTGCAGTTGCTGCAGCACAGATGCAGCTGCTCCCCCGATTGACAGGAAGTGCTCCAAATTGCCCAGCCAATCCCAGTGCTGTATCTGTCCTGGGAGTGTTTGATGGGGCCAGTGGGACAGTGTAGAGGGAGCTTTACTCTGTATCTAACCCCCGTGCTGTACCTGTCCTGGGAGTGTTTGATGGGACAGTGTAGAGGGAGCTTTACCTTGTGTCTAACTCATGCTGTACCTACCCCGGGAATGTTAGATGGGACACTGGATGGTGTAATAAGCAAGTGTTAACACAGCACAGATATGCCTAATGCTCATGATAAAATATGTATTGTCCCTTTTATTAGGTTTGGTTTGACTGTTTGGGCAGGTGCTAAAATAGTGAGTGCAATTCTCTGATGCAAGTCACATGCCAACCTGACTTGGAATTACATTGCTGTCCCTTTGCTGTTACTGGGTCAAAATCCTGGAACTCCCTCCCTAACACTACTTGGGTGTACCTACACCACATAGGTAGCAGCAGTTCAAGAAGGTGGCTCACCACCACCTTCTGAAGGAAATTAGGGATAGCACAAATACAAATAAATGGGTATGATATGATCGCTATTACAGAGACGTGGTTGCAAGGTGACCAAGGCTGGGAACTAAATAATCAACGGTATTTGACATTTCGGATGGATAGGAAAAAAGGAAAAGGAGGTGGGGTCACCTCCTGTTAATAAAGGATAAAATCAGTACAGTAGTGAGAAATGATCATGGCTCAAGATGTTGAATCAGTTTGGGTGATGATAAGAAATAGCAATGGGAAGAAGTCACTAGTGGGAGTAGTTTATAGACTCCTGAACAGTAGCCACACTGTCGGATAGAATATAAGTCAAGAAATAATGGGGGCTTGTAGGAAAGATATTGCCATAATCGTGCGTGATTTTAATCTTCATAGAGATTGGACAAATCAAATTGGCAAAGGTAGCCTGGAGGATGAGCTCATAAGAGTGTATTAGGGACAGTTTCTTAGAACAGTACGTTGTGAAACCAACCCAGGAGCAGGCTATTTTAGACCTGGTAATGTGTAATGAAACAGGATTAATAAATGACCTCATAGTAAAGAATCCTCTGGACAAGAGTGATCATAACATGATAGAATTTCACATTCAGTTTGAGGGTAAGAAGTTTAGGTCTGAAACTAGTGTCTTGAACTTAAATAAAGTCATTTACAAGGGTATGAAGACAGAGTTGGCTAACGTAGACTGGGAAATAAGTTAAATAAAAGGTAAGACAGTAGATAAGCAGTGGCAGACATCTAAGGAGATATTTCATAACTCTCAACAAAGAGATATTCCATTGGGAAAGAAAGACTATGAAAAGGATGCAACATCTGTGGCTAATGAAGAAAGTTAAGGATGGTATCAGATTGAAAGAAAAAGCAAACAATGCTGCAAAGATTAGTGGTAGACCAGAAGTTTTGGAACATTTTAGAAACCAGCAGAAGATGATTTAAAGAGAGAAATTAGAGTATGAGAGTAAACTAGCAAGAAATATATAATCAGACAGTAAGAGCTTCTACAAATATATAAAAAGGAAGATAATAGCTAAGGTAAGTGTTTGTCCCTTAGAGGATGAGACTGGGGAATTAATAATGGGATACAAGGAAATGGCAGAGACTTTGAACAAGTATTTTGCATCTGTTAAAAGCATCCCAAGGATAGCAGAAAATCAAGAGGCAAAAGCGAGGGAGGAAATTAAAACAATCACTACCACTAGGGAAAGGGTACTGGGAAAACTATTAGAGCTAAAGGCTGACGAGGCCTCTGTACCTGATGGCCTCCATCCTAGGGTCATAAAAGAAGTGGCTGCAGAGATAGTGGATGCATTGGTTGCAATCTTCCAAAATTCCCTAGATTCTGGAAAGGTCCCAGCAGATTGAAAAAGTGCAGATGTAACATCTACAACTACATGTGCATAAGGTGCCAAATGCAAAAACTTGAGTGCCGAACCTTGGAACTCAAGGAGCAACTGGTGTCACTGAGTGCATTCGTGAGGATGAGAGATAGGTAGATAGCACGTTTCAGGAGGTGATCACCCCAAAGCTTAAGAGAGCGCAGGCAGAGAGGGACTGGGTGGCTGAGAGACAGACAAGAAGGACAAGGCAGATAGTGCAGTCGTCCCTGGAGGGCATCCCACTTTCTAACCGTATTCAGTTCTGAGTAGTAATGGGAGAGAGGGTTCCTCTGGAGAGTGCAGCGAGAGTCATGACCAGAGCACCATGGGTGGCTCAGCTGTGCAGGAGGGAGGAGAAAAGAAAGGAGAGCAATAGTGGTAGGGGATTCTATAGTTAGGGGAACAGGCAGGTGTTTCTGTGGTCGCAGATGTGATTCCAGGATGGTATGTTGCCTCCCTGGTGCAAGGGTCATGGATATCACCGAGCGACTACAGAGCATTCTGGAGGGCGAGGGTGCACAGCCAGAGGTTGTGGTCCACGTTGGTACAAACGATATAGGAAGAAAGAGGGATGAGGTCCTGCAGGCTGAGTTTAGGGAGTTAGGAAAGAGATTAGCAAGCAGGACCTCAAAGGTAGTAATGTTGTCACTGAGACCGCCCTCAATACAGCCCAGTCTCTGCCAGTCATGGATGAGCTGGACGTACAGCCAACAAAATCGGAACTCAGTGACGCCATTGATTCTCTAGCAGGCAGAAAAGCCCCTGGGAAGGACGGCATTACCCCTGAAATAATCAAGAGTGCCAAGCCTGCTATACTTTCAGCACTCCATGAACTGCTTTGCCTGTGCTGGGACGAGGGAGCAGTACCACAGGACATGCGCGATGCCAATATCATCACCCTCTATAAGAACAAGGTGGCCGTGGTGACTGCAACAACTACCGTGGAATCTCCCTGCTCAGCATAGTGGTGAAAGTCTTCGCTAGAGTCGTTTTAAACAGACTCCAGAAGCTGGCTGAGCGCGTCTACCCTGAGGCACAGTGTGGCTTTCGAGCAGAGAGATCCACCATTGACATGCTGTTCTCCCTTCGCCAGCTACAGGAGAAATGCCGCGAACAACAGATGCCCCTCTACGTTGCTTTCATAGATCTCACCAAAGCCTTTGACCTCATCACCAGACGTGGTCTCTTCAGACTACTAGAAAAGACCGGATGTCCACCAAAGCTACTAAGTATCATCACCTCATTCCATGACAATATGAAAGGCACAATTCAGCATAGCGGTGCCTCATCAGACCCCTTTCCTATCCTGAGTGGTGTGAAACAGGGCTGTGTTCTCGCACCTACACTGTTTGGGATCTTCTTCTCCCTACTGCTCTCACATGTGTTCAAGTCTTCTGTAGAAAGAATTTTCCTCCACACAAGATCAGGGGGCAGGTTGTTCAACCTTGCCCGTCTAAGAGCGAAGACCAAATTACGGAAAGTCCTCATCAGGGAACTCCTCTTTGCTGACGATGCTGCTTTAATATCTCACACTGAAGAGTGCCTGCAGAGACTCATCGACAGGATTGCGGCTGCCTGCAATGAATTTGGCCTAACCATCAGCCTCAAGAAAACGAACATCATGGGACAGGATGTCAGAAATGCTCCATCCATCAATATCAGCGACCACACTCTGGAAGTGGTTCAAGAGTTCACCTACCTAGGCTCAACTATCACCAGTAACCTGTCTCTCAATGCAGAAATCAACAAGCGCATGGGAAAGGCTTCCACTGCTATGTCCAGACTGGCCAAGAGAGTGTGGGAAAATGGCGCACTGACACAGAACACAAAAGTCCGAGTGTACCAAGCCTGTCTTCTCAGTACCTTGCTGTACGTCAGCGAGGCCTGGACAACGTATGTCAGCCAAGAGCGACGTCTCAACGCATTTCATCTTCGCGGCCTCCGGAGAATCCTTGGCATCAGGTGGCAGGACCGTATCTCCAACACAGAAGTCCTCAAGGCGGCCAACATCCCCAGCATATACACCCTACTGAGTCAGTGGCGCTTGAGATGGCTTGGCCATGTGAGCCGCATGGAAGATGGCAGAATAACCAAGGACACATTGTACAGCGAGTTCATCACTGGTATCAGACCCACCGGCCATCCATGTCTCCGCTTTAAAGACGTTTGCAAACACGACATGAAGTCCTGTGACATTGATCACAAGTCGTGGGAGTCAGTTGCCAGCGTTCGCCAGAGCTGGCGGGCAACTATAAAGGCAGGGCTAAAGTGTGGCGAGTCGAAGAGACTTAGCAGTTGGCAGGAAAAAAGACAGAAGCGCAAGGGGAGAGCCAACTGTGTAACAGCCCCGACAACCAATTTTATCTGCAGCACCTGTGGAAGAGTCTGTCACTCTACTATTGGTCTTTATAGCCACTCCAGACGCTGCTTCACAAACCACTGACCACCTCCAGGCGCTTACCCATTGACTCTCGAGACAAGGAGGCCAAAGAAGAAGAAGAAGAACTCCCAAGGCCATGTGCTAGTGAGTATAGAAATAGGAGAATACACCAGATGAATACGTGGCTGGAGAGATGGTGCAGGAGGGAAGGCTTCAGATTTCTGGGGCATTGGGACCGGTTCTGGGGAAGGTGGGACCTGTACAAGCCAGACAGTCTACACCTGAATAGGACTGGGTCGAATTTCCTTGCAGGAACGTTTGCTAGTGCTGTTGGGGATGGTTTAAACTAGCTTGGCAGGGAGATGGGAACCTGAGGGCAGTCTTAGATAGGACAGATTCAGGGCAGGGATCATGAGGCAGAAAATTAGCGAGTGACTCTGAAAGACAGAAGAAGCAAAGGTTAAAAAGTGTGCAGCACAGGAATCTGGCAGTGTTAAAAGGTATTTATTTAAATGGAAGGAGTATAGTAAATAAAGCCAATGAGCTGAGGGCACAGATAGACACATGACAGCATGGCTTAAAGTGGAGTAAAAATGGCAGCTCAACATCCCTGGATATCGAGTTTTCAGGCGGGATAGAGAGGGGGATAAAAAAGGAGGGGGTGTAACATTATTAGTTAAGGAATCGATAACAGCTTTGAGGAGGGATGATATGCTAAATGAATCATCAAACAAGGCCATATGGGTTGAGCTGAGAAATAAAAAAGGGGCAGCCACATCACTTGGAGTGTACTATAGACCCCCAAATAGTGAGAGGGAGATAGAAGAACAAATATGTAGGCAAATTTCAGAGTGTAAAAACTATAGGGCAATAATAGTTGGGGATTTCAACTACCCCAATATCAACTGGGATACAAACAGTGTGAAGAGCGCAGAGGGCACAAAATTCTTGAACTGCGCTTAGGAGAACTTTTTTAGCCAGCACGTAACAAGCCCAACAAGAGAGGGTGCAATTCTAGATTTAGTCTGAGGAAATGAAGCTGGGCAAGTGGATGAAGTAGCAGTGGGTGACCATTTTGGAGATAGTGACCATAATATAGTTAGATTTACCATTATTATGGAAAAGGACAAAGCTAGACCAAAGTAGATGTTCTAAATTGGGGGAAGGCAAATTTTACGAAACTAGGAGGTGGTCTGGTGAAAGTGGACTGGATACATCATCTTGAAGGAAAATCAGTGGCAAAGCAGTGGGAGGCATTCAAAAGCGAGATTCTTCAGGCACAGTGTAGACATGTCCCCACAAAGATAAAGGGTGGTACTGCCAAATCTAGAGCCCCCCAATCAAGTGGGCTGCTTTGTCCTGGATGGTGCTAAGCTTCTTCAGTGTTGTTGGAGCTGCACCCATCCAGGCAAGTGGAGAGTATTCCATCACACTCCTGACTTGTGCCTTGTAGATGGTGGACAGGCTTTGGGGAGTCAGGAGGTGAGTTACTTGCTGCAGGATTCCTAGCCTCTGACCTGCTGTTGTAGCCATGGTATTTATATGGCTACTCCAGTGTATGGCTATTCTAAAGTATTAAGTTTTTTGTGACTGTCATAAGCTTTCTTTTTATGCTTTATTTTATTTTATTTAGAGATACAGCACTGAAACAGGCCCTTCGGCCCACCGAGTCTGTGCCGACCAACAACCACCCATTTATACTAACCCTACAGTAATCCCATATTCCCTACCACCTACCTACACTAGGGGCAATTTACAATGGCCAATTTACCTATCAACCTGCAAGTCTTTGGTTGTGGGAGGAAACCAGAGCACCCGGCGAAAACCCACGCAGTCACAGGGAGAACTTGCAAACTCCACACAGGCAGTACCCAGAATTGAACCTGGGTCGCTGGAGCTGTGAGGCTGCGGTGCTAACCACTGCGCCACTGTGCCGCCCATAATTGGACACAATACTGCAGTTGAGGCCAAACCAGAGTGTTATAAAGGTTCAACATAACTTCCTTGCTTTTGTACTCTATGTCTCTATTTATAAAACCTAGGATCCTGCATAACCTTTAACCACTTTCTCAACCTGCCCTGCCACATACAATGATTTGTGCACATATACCCTCAGATCTCTCTGTTCCTGCACCCCCTTTAGAATTTTACCCTTTACTTTGCATTGTCCCTCCTCGTTCTTCATACCAAAATGTATCACTTCACACTTCTCTGCATTAAGTTTCATCTGTCATCTGTCTGCCCATTCCACCAGCCTGTGTCCTCTTGAAGTAATCACTATCCTCCTCACAGTTCACAGTACTTCCAAGTTTTGTGCCATCTGCAAATTTTGAAATTGTGCCCTGCACACCCAAGTCTGAGTCATTATCAAGAAAAGCAATGGTCCGAATACCAAATTCCAGGGAACAGCACTATCTATATTCCTCCAGTCTGAAAACAACCATTCATCACTACTATCTGTTTCCTGTTAGTCATCCAACTTTGTATCCATGTTGTCACTGTTCCTTTTATAGAATCATAGAAAGCTTACAGCACAGAAAGAGGCCACTTGGGCTATCGTGTCTGTGCCGGCTGAAAAACAAGTCATCCAGCCTAATCCCACCTTCCAGCATTTGGTCCGTAGCCCTGCAGGTTGCAGCACTTGAGGTGCATATCCAGACTCCTTTTAAATGAGTTGAGGGTCTCTGCCTCAACCATTCTTTCAGCCAGTGAGTTCCAGACCCCCACCACCTCTGGGTGAAAAAATGTTTCCTCATCTCCCCTCTAGTTTTTCTACCAATCACTTTATATCTATGTACCCAACTGATCTCTCTCGAAATCCAGGCCCCTCAAAATGTTGTATATTTCAATCAAATCTCCCCTTAGTCTTCTCTGTTCCAAGGAGAACAACCCCAGCCTATCCAATCTTTCCTCATAGCTGTATTTTTCCAGTCCTGGCGACATTCTCGTAAATTCACTCTGCACCATCTCTAGTGCAATTACATCCTTTCTGTTTATACCAGCCATGTGATTGACTCTTAAATGCCCTCTCAAATGACCTAGCAAGCCATTCAGTTGTATCTAACTGCTACAAAGTCAATAAGGAATGAAACTGGATGGACCAGCCAACATCGACCTAGGTACTGGAAACGACAAAGGCAAACCCAGCCCTGTCGACCCTGCAAAGTTCTCCTTACTAACATCTGGGGGCTTGTGCCAAAGTTGGGAGAGCTGTCCCACAGACTAGTCAAGCAACAGCCTGACATAGTCATGCTCACGGAATCATACCTAACAGACAATGTCCCAGACACCGCCATCGCCATCTCTGGGTACATCCTGTCCCACCTACAGGATAGGCCCAGCAGAAGTGGCAGCACAGTGGTATACAGTCGGGAGAGAGTTGTCCTGGGAGTCCTCAACATCGACTCCGGACCCCATGAGGTCTCATGGCATTGGGTCAAATATGGACAAGGTAACCTCCTACTGATTACCACCGACTGCCTTCCCTCAGCTGATGACTCAGTACTCCTCCAGGTTGAACAGCACTTGGAGGAAGCAATGAGGGTGGCAAGGGTGCAGAATGTACTCTGGGTGGGGGACTTCAATGTCTATCACCAAGAGTGGCTCGGTAGCACCACTACTGACCGAGCTGACCAAGTCCTAAAGGACATAGCTGCTCGACTGGGTCTGCAGCAGGTGGTGAGGGAACCAACAAGAGGGAAAAACATACTTGACCTCTTCCTCACCAATCTACCTGTCGCAGATGCATCTGTCCGTGACAGTAGGAGTGACCACCGTACAGTCCTTGGGGAGACGAACTCCCGCCTTCACATTGAGGATACCCTCCATCATGTTGTGTGGCATTATCACCGTGCTAAATGGGATAGATTTCGAACAGATCTAGCAATGCAAAACTGGGCATTCATGAGGCGCTGTGGGCCATCAGCAGCAGCAGAATTGTACTCAACCACAATCTGTAACCTCATGGCCCGGCATATCCCCCACTCTACCTTACCATCAAGCCGGGAGATCAACCCTGGTTCAATGAAGAGTGCAGGAGGGCATGCCAGGAGCAGCACCAGGCAGACCTCAAAATGAGGTGTTAACCTGTTGAAGCTACAACCCAGGACAACTTGCACACCAAACGGCGTAAGCAGCATGCAATAGACAGAGCTAAGCGATCCCATAACCAACGGATCAGATCTAAGCTCTGCAATCCTGCACATCCAGCCGTGAATGGTGGTGGACAATTAAACAACTAAGTGGAGGAGGTGGCTCCACAAATATCCCCATCCTCAATGATGGGGGAGCCCAGCACATCAGTGCGAAAGATAAGGCTGAAGCATTTGCAACAATCTTTATCCAGAAGTGCTGAGTTGATGATCCATCTCAGCCTCCTCCTGAGGTCCGCAGCATCACAGATGCCAGACTTCAGCCAATTCGATTCACTCCACGTGATATCAAGAAACGACTGAAGGCACTGGATACTGCAAAGGCTATGGGTCCTGACAATATTCCAGCAATAGTACTGAAGTAAAAACAAGAAATGCTGGAACCACTCAGCAGGTTTGGCAGCATCAGTGGAAAGAGAAACAGAGTTAACGTTTCGGGTCAGTGACCCATCTTCGGAACTAGTAAATATTAGAAATGTCAAAGGTTATAAGCAAGTGAGCCGGGGGTGGGGCAAGAGATAACAAAGAAGGCGTAGATTGGACAAGGCCACATAGCTGACCAAGAAGCCATGGAGCAAAGACAAACAATATGTTAATGGTGTGTTGAAAGACAAAGCATTAGTACAGATAGGGTGTTAACGAACTGAAGATTGAACAGCAGCAAGTACAAACATGAAAAAAAAAACAGTGGGTAAGCAAACTGAACAAACTACAATGAAATGAAATAAACCAAAGAAAAAAATTGTAAAAAATGTAAAAAAAGAAAAAAGAAAAAATAACTAAAAATAAAAGTAAAAAGGAGGGCCCATCATGCTCTGAAATGATTGAACTCAATGTTCAGTCCGGCAGGCTGTAGTGTGCCTAATCGGAAAATGACATGCTGTTCCTCGAGCTTGCGTTGATGTTCACTGTAACGCTGCAGCAAGCCCAGGATAGAGATGTGAGCATGAGAGCAGGGGGGAGTGTTGAAATGGCAAGCAACCGGAAGCTCAGGGTCCTGCTTGCGGACTGAGCGGAGGTGTTCCGCAAAGCGGTCACCCGGTCTGCGCTTGGTCTCCCCAATATAGAGGAGACCACATTGTGAGCAGCGAATACAGTATACTACATTGAAAGAAGTACAAGTAAATCGCTGCTTCACCTGAAAGGAGTGTTTGGGGCCTGGGATAGTGAGGAGAGAGGAGGTAAATGGGCAGGTATTACACCTCCTGCGATTGCAGGGGAAGGTGCCATGGGACGGGGACGAGGTGGTGGGGGTAATGGAGGAGTGGACCAGGGTGTCGCGGAGGGAATGATCTCTTCGGATTGCTGACAGGGGAAGGGAGGGGAAGATGCGTTTGGTCGTGGCATCACGCTGGAGGTGACGGAAATGGCAGAGGATGATCCTTTGGATATGGAGGCTGATGGGGTGGAAAGTGAGGACAAGGGGAACCCTGTCACGGTTCTGGGAGGGAGGGGAAGGGGTGAGGGTAGAGGTGCGAGAAATTAGCCGGACACGGTTGAGGGCCCTGTCAACCACAGTGGGGGGAAATCCTCGGTTGAAGAAAAAGGAGGTCATATCAGAAGCACCGTCATGGAAGGTAGCATCATCAGAGCAGATGCGTCGGAGACGGAGAAACTGGGAGAATGGAATGGAGTAAAAGCAAAATACTGCGGATGCTGGAAATCTGAAACAAAAACAAGAAATGCTGGATTCACTCAGCAGGTCTGGCAGCATCTGTGGAAAGAGAAGCAGAGTTAACGTTTCGGGTCAGTGACCCTTCTTCGGAACTGACAAATATTAGAAAAGTCACAGATTATAAACAAGTGAGGTGGGGGTTGGGCAAGAGATAACAAAGGAGAAGGTGTAGATTGGACCAGGCCACATAGCTGACCAAAAGGTCACGGAGCAAAGTCAAACAATATGTTAATGGTGTATACTAATGCTTTGTCTTTCTTCACACCTAATCTGTACTAATGCTTTGTCTTTCTTCACACCTAATCTGTACTCATGCTTTGTCTTTCTTCACACCTAATCTGTACTAATGCTTTGTCTTTTTCACACCTAATCTTTACTGATGCTTTGTCTTTCAACACACCATTAACATATTGTTTGCCTTTGCTCCATGACCTTTTGGTCAGCTGTGTGGCCTGGTCCAATCTGCACCTTCTCCTTTGTTATCTCTTGCCCAACCCCCACCTCACTTGTTTATAATCTGTGACTTTTCTAATATTTGTCAGTTCCGAAGAAGGGTCACTGACCCGAAACGTTAACTCTGCTTCTCTTTTCACAGATGCTGCCAGACCTGCTGAGTGAATCCAGCATTTCTTGTTTTTGTTTCAGAATGGAATGGAGTCCTTACAGGAGGTAGGGTGTGAAGAAGTGTAGTCGAGGTAGCTGTGAGAGTCGGTGGGCTTATAATGGATATTAGTAGACAACCTATCCCCAGAGATGGAGACAGAGAAGTCGAGGAAGGGAAGGGAAGTGTCAGAGATGGACCATGTAAAGGTGAGAGAAGGGTGGAAATTGGAAGCAAAGTTGATAAAGTTTTCCAGTTCAGGGCGGGAGCAGGAAACGGCACCGATACAGTCATCAATGTACCGGAAAAAGAGTTGGGGGAGGGGGCCTGAGGAGGACTGGAACAAGAAATGTTTGTCATATCCCACAAAAAGACAGGCATAACTAGGACCCATGTGGGTACCCATAGCAACACCTTTTACTTGAAGGAAGTGAGCGGAGTTGAAGGAGAAATTGTTCAATGTGAGAACAAGTTCAGCCAGGCGGAGGAGGGTGGTGGTGGATGGGGACTGGGTGGGCCTCTGTTCCAGGAAGAAGTGGAGAGCCCTTAAACCATCCTGGTGGGGGATGGAGGTGTAGAGCGATTGGACGTCCATAGTGAAGAGGAGGCGGTTGGGACCAGGAAACTGGAAATTGTCAAAATGACTTAGGGCATCCGAAGAGTCACAGATGTAGGTGGGAAGAGACTGGACCAGCGGAGAAAAGATAGAGTCAAGATAGGAAGAAACAAGTTCAGTGGGGCAGGAGCAGGCTGACACAATGGGTCTGCTGGGACAGTCCCGTTTGTGGATTTTGGGAAGGAGGTAGAAGCGGGCTGTCCGGGGTTGTGGGACTATGAGGTTGGAAGCTGTAGAGGGAAGATCTCCAGAGGAGATGAGGTCAGTGACAGTCCTTTGGACTGATGTTCGGTGGTGGGGTCATGGTCCAGAGGGAGGTAGGAAGAAGTATCCGTGAGTTGGCGTTGAGCTTCTGCAAGGTAGCGGTCGGTACGCCATACAACAACAGCACCACCCTTGTCTGCAGGTTTGATGACCATGTCGGGGTTAGACCTGAGAGAACGGAGTGCCTCAAGTTCAGAGGGGGACAGGTTAGAGTGAGTGAGGGGGGCAGAGAAATTGAGATGACCAATGTCTCGCCGACAGTTTTCATTGAAGAGATCATGAGTGGGTAAGAGGCCAGGGGGAGGGGTCCAGCTAGAGGGAGAATGCTGGAGGCGGGTGAATGGGTGTGCTGTTCGAGGGGAGGACTCCTGGTGAAAGAAGTGAGCCCGGAGACGGAGGCGACAGAAGAAGAGCTCAACGTCATGCCGAGCGCGAAATTCATTGAGGTGGGGGCGTAACGGGATAAAACTGAGACCTTTGCTGAGTACAGAACGCTCAGCATCAGAGAGGGGGAATTCAGAGGGTATGGTGAACACACGGCAAGGGGTCAGATCAGAAGGGGTGGGGTCAGAGGGAAGTGAAGCGGAAGGAGGATCTGCAGGAGCATTCGTCCCCATCGGCTGCTGGAGCTTGCGTTCCTTGACATCTGAAAGGAAGAAAAAAAGTTTTTTGTTAATGCGTCGGATGAGATGAAAGATGAAATGAAACTGCGGAGTAGAACAGCTTTGAGATAAGGTGAGGCAGTGCTGCTGGAGAGAGAGGTTCAGTGTGTGCATGTGGCGGCGCATAGCACTGAGTGTGGATCTCAGCATGCGGCTAGAATAACGGTCCGAGGAACGTTGTATTTCTCGGAGATACCTGTAGTCCTGGGTGAATTCAAAACATGATGGGTGAAAATGCAGTTGGAATCCAATAGTACTGAAGACCTGTGCTCCAGAACTTGCCGCGCCCCTAGCCAAGCTGTTCCAGTATAGCTACAACACTGGCATCTACCCGGCAATGTGGAAAATTTCCCAGATATGTCCTGTACACAAAAAGCAGGACAAGTCCAATCCAGCCAATTACCGCCCCATCAGCCTACTCTCAATCATCAGTAAAGTGACGGAAGGTGCCATCACTGACATTCAGTTTGGGTTCCGCCAGGGCCACTCAGCTCCTGACCTCATTACAGCCTTGGTTCAAACATGGACAAAAGAGCTGAACTCGAGGGGAGGTGAGAGTGACTGCCCTTGACATCAAGGCAGCATTTGACCGAGTATGGCATCAAGCAGCCCTAGCAAAACTGGGATCAATGGGAATCGGGGAAAACTCTCCACTGCTTGGAGTCGTACCGAGCACAAAGGACGAAGGTTGTGGTTGTTGGAGGTCAATCATCTCAGTTCTCGGACATCACTGCAGGAGTTCCTCAGGGTAGTGTCCTGGGCCCAACCATCTTCAGCTGCTTCATCAATGACCTTCCTTCAATCATAAGGTCAGAAGTGGGGATGTTCACTGATGATTGCACAATGTTCAGCACCATTCGCGACTCCTCAGATATTGAAAGAGTCCGTGCAGAAATGCAGCAAGACTTGGACAATATCCAGGCTTGGGCTCATAAGTGCCAAGAAACATTTGTGCCAGGCAATGACCATCTCCAACAAGAGAGAATCTAACCATCTCCCCTTGACATTCAATGGCATTACAATCACTGAAACCCCCATTATCAACATCCGAGGGGTTACAATCGACCAGAAACAGATCTGGAGTAGCCACATAAATACTGTGGCTACAAGAGCAGGTCAGAGGCTAGGAATCCTGTGGGAGTAACTCACCTCCTACCTCCCCAAAGCCTGTCCACCATCTACAAGGCACAAGTCAGGAGTGTGATGGAATACTCTCCACTTACTTGGATGGGTGCAGCTCAAACAACACTCAAGAAGCTCAACACCATCCAGGACAAAGCAGCCCGCTTGACTGGCACCCCATCCACAAAATTTCACTCCCTCCACCACCGACGCACAGTGGCAGCAGTGTGTACCATCTACAAGATGCACTGCAGCAATGCACCAAGGCTCCTTAGACAGCACCTTCCAAACCCGCGACCTCTACCAACTAGAAGGACAAGGGCAGCAAATACATGGGAACACCACCACCTGCAAGTTCCCCTCCAAGTCACACACCATCCTGACTTGGAACTATATCGCCGTTCCTTCACTGTCACAGGGTCAAAATCCTGGAACTCCCTTCCTAACAGCACTGTGGGTGTACCTACCCCACATGGACTGCAGCGGTTCAAGAAGGCAGCTCACCACCACCTTCTCAAGGGCAATTAGGGGTGGGCAATGAATGCTGGCCTGGCCAGTGATGCCCACATCCCTGGAATGAATGAAAGAAAAATGGGCCTCAACTTTGTCGAAAATCCTATTTTGAGGCACTTTATCAAATTCCTTTTGGAAGTCCATATACAGCACATCAACAGCAATACCATCATCAATCCTCCTTGTTACTTCATCAAAAAACTCAATCAAATTTGTTAAACACGATTTGCCTTTAACATATCAATTTCCTTCATTAATCCACACTTGTCCAAATGACTGCTAATTTTGTCCCAGATTATTGTGTCTCAAAGCTCTCCCACCACCAATGTTAAACTGACTGGCCTGTACTTGCTGGGTTTATTCTTAACTCCCTTTTTTGAACAAGGGTGCAACATCAGGGAAGTGGTACTGAGCAAACTGATGGAGCTGCGAGCTGACATGTCACTGGGTCCTGATGGGCTTCATCCTAGGGTCTTAAAAGAAGTGGCTAATGAGATAGTAGATGTGTCAGTGTTAATTTTTCAAAATTTTCTAGATTCAGGAAAGGTTCCATCAGACTGGAAAGTAGCAAGAGGCAGAAAACAGGTAACTATAGGTCAGTTGGCTTGCTGTCTGTCATGGGAAAGGTGTTCGAATCAATCATTAAGGAGGCTACAGCAGGGCACTTAGAAAAACTCAAGGTAATCAGGAATTGTCAGCACAGATTTGTGAAAGGGAAATCATATTTAACCAATTTATTGGAGTTCTTTGAAGGAGTCCTTGATTTTTATGTCGTCATTGTCGACAGGAATAGTGCCGGAAGACTGGAGGATAGCAAATGTTGTCCCCTTGTTCAAGAAGGGGAGTAGAGACAGCCCTGGTAATTATAGACCTGTGAGCCTTACTTCGGTTGTGGGTAAAATGTTGGAAAAGGTTATAAGAGATAGGATTTATAATCATCTTGAAAAGAATAAGTTCATTAGAGATAGTCAGCACGGTTTTGTGAAGGGTAGGTCGTGCCTCACAAACCTTATTGAGTTTTTTGACAAGGTGACCAAACAGGTGGATGAGGGTAAAGCTGGGGATGTGGTCTATATGGATTTCAGCAAGACGTTTGATAAGGTTCCCCACGGTCGGCTATTGCAGAAAATACAGAAGTATGGGATTGAAGGTGAATTAGTGCTTTGGATCAGAAATTGGCTAGCTGAAAGAAGACAGAGGGTGGTGGTTGATGGTAAATGTTCATCCTGGAGTATAGTTTCTAGTGGTGTACCGCAAGGATCTGTTTTGGGGCCACTGCTGTTTGTCATTTTTATAAATGACCTGGATGAGGGTGTAGAAGGGTGGGTTAGTAAATTTGCGGATGACACGAAGGTCGGTGGAGTTGTGGATAGTGCCGAAGGATGTTGTAGGTTACAGAGGGACATAGATAGGCTGCAGAGCTGGGCTGAGAGATGGCAAATGGAGTTTAATGCGGAAAAGTGTGAGGTGATTCACTTCGGAAGGAGTAACAGGATTGCAGAATACTGGGCTAATGGGAAGATTCTTGGTAGTGTAGATGAGCAGAGAGATCTTGGTGTCCAGGTACATAAATCCCTGAAAGTTGCCACCCAGGTTAATAGAGCTGTTAAGAAGGCATATGGTGTGTTAGCTTTTATTAGTAGGGGGATCGAGTTTAGGAGCCACGAGGTCATGCTGCAGCTGTACAGAACTCTTGTGCGGCCGCACCTGGAGTATTGCATGCAGTTCTGGTCACCGCATTACAGGAAGGATGTGGAAGCTTTGGAAAAGGTGCAGAGGAGATTTACTAGGATGTTGCCTGGTATGGAGGGAAGGTCTTACGAGGAAAGGCTGAGGGACTTGAGGTCGTTTTCGTTAGAGAGAAGGAGGAGAAGAGGTGACTTAATAGAGACATATAAGATAATCAGAGGGTTGGACAGGGTGGATAGTGAGAGCTTTTTTTTTTAGAACATTACAGCGCAGTACAGGCCCTTCGGCCCTCGATGTTGCGCCGACCTGTGAAACCATCTGACCTACACTATTCCATTTTCATCCATGTGTCTATCCAATGTCCACTTAAATGCCCTTAAAGTTGGTGAATCTACTACTGCTGCAGGCAGGGCGTTCCACGCCCTTACTACTCTCTGAGTAAAGAAACTACCTCTCACATCTGTCCTATATCTATCACCCCTCAACTTGAAGCTATGTCCCCTCGTGTTTGCCATCACCATCCAAGGAAAAAGACGCTCATTATCCACCCTATCTAACCCTCTGATTATCTTATATGTCTCTATTAAGTCACCTCTCCTCCTCCTTCTCTCCAACGAAAACAACCTCAAGTCCCTCAGCCTTTCCTCGTAAGACCTTCCCTCCATACCAGGCAACATCCTAGTAAATCTCCTCTGCACCCTTTCCATAGCTTCCACATCCTTCCTATAATGCGGTGACCAGAACTGCACGCAATACTCCAGGTGCGGTCTCACCAGAGTTTTGTACAGCTGCAGCATGACCTCGTGGCTCCGACACTCGACCCCCCTACTAATAAAAGCTAACACACCATATGCCTTCTTAACAGCCCTATTAACCTGGTTAGCAACCTTCAGGGATTTATGCACCTGGACACCAAGATCTCTCTGTTCATCTACACTACCAAGAATCTTCCCATTAGCCCAGTACTCTGCATTCCTGTTACTCCTTCCAAAGTGAATCACCTCACACTTTTCCGCATTAAACTCCATTTGCCATCTCTCAGCCCAGCTCTGCAGCCTATCTATGTCTCTCTGTACCCTACAACATCCTTCGGCGCTATCCACAACTCCACCGACCTTAGTGTCATCTGCAAATTTACTAACCCACCCTTCTACACACTCTTCCAGGTCATTTATAAAAATGACAAACAGCAGTGGCCCCAAAACAGATCCTTGCGGTACACCACTAGTAACTAAACTCCAGGATGAACATTTACCATCAACCACCACCCTCTGTCTTCTTTCAGCTAGCCAATTTCTGATCCAAAGCTCTAAATCACCTTCAACCCCATACTTCCGTATTTTCTGCAATAGCCTACCGTGGGGAACCTTATCAAACGCCTTACTGAAATCCATATACACCACATCCACTGCTTTACCCTCATCCACCTGTTTGGTCACCTTCTCGAAAAACTCAATAAGGTTTGTGAGGCACGACCTACCCTTCACAAAACCGTGCTGACTATCTCTAATGAACTTATTCTTTTCAAGATGATTATAAATCCTGTCTCTTATAACCTTTTCCAACATTTTACCCACAACCGAAGTAAGGCTCACAGGTCTATAATTACCAGGGCTGTCTCTACTCCCCTTCTTGAACAAGGGGACAACATTTGCAATCCTCCAGTCTTCCGGCACTATTCCTGTCGACAATGACGACATAAAGATCAAGGACAAAGGCTCTGCAATCTCCTCCCTAGCTTCCCAGAGAATCCTAGGATAAATCCCATCTGGCCCAGGGGACTTATCTATTTTCACTCTTTCCAAAATTGCTAACACCTCCTCCTTGTGAACCTCAATCCCATCTAGCCTTGTAGCCTGAATCTCAGTATTCTCAACAACATTTTCTTTCTCTACTGTAAATACTGACGCAAAATATTCATTTAACACTTCCCCTATCTCCTCTGATTCCACACACAACTTCCCACTACTATCCTTGATTGGCCCTAATCTAACTCTAGTCATTCTTTTATTCCTGATATACCGATAGAAAGCCTTAGGGTTTTCCCTGATCCGATCCACCAATGACTTCTCGTGTCCTCTCCTTGCTCTTCTTAGCTCTCCCTTTAGATCCTTCCTGGCTAGCTTGTAACTCTCAAGCACCCTAACTGAGCCTTCACGTCTCATCCTAACATAAGCCGCCTTCTTCCTCTTGACAAGCGCTTCAACTTCTTTAGTAAACCACGGCTCCCTCGCACGACAACTTCCTCCCTGCCTCACAGGTACATACTTATCAAGGACACGCAGTAGCTGCTCCTTGAATAAGCTCCACATTTCGATTGTTCCCATCCCCTGCAGTTTCCTTCCCCATCCTACGCATCCTAAATCTTGCCTAATCGCATCATAATTTCCTTTCCCCCAGTTATAATTCTTGCCCTGCGGTATATACCTGTCCCTGCCCATCGCTAAGGTAAACCTAACCGAATTGTGATCACTATCACCAAAGTGCTCACCTACATCTAAATCTAACACCTGGCCGGGTTCATTTCCCAATTTTCCTCGGATGGTGATGGCAAACACGAGGGGACATAGCTTTAAGTTGAGGGGTGATAGATATAGGACAGATGTCAGAGGTAGTTTCTTTACACAGAGAGTAGTAGGGGCGTGGAACGCCCTGCCTGCAACAGTAGTAGACTCGCCAACTTTAAGGGCATTTAAGTGGTCATCGGATAGACATATGGATGAAAATGGGATTGTGTAGGTCAGATGGTTTCACAGGTCGGCGCAACATCGAGGGCTGAAGGGCCTGTACTGCGCTGTAATGTTCTATGAGTAACATGCACTGTGGATAAAGGGGAGCCTGTTGACCTACTGTACTTGGATTTCCAGAAGGTATTTGACAAGGTGCCACATAAAAGGTTATTGTGCAAAGTAGTAGCTCATAGTGTAGGGGGTAACATATTAGCATGGGTAGAAGGTTGGCTGGCTGGCAGAAAACAGAGAGTATGTATAAATGGGTCCTTTTCTGATTGGCAGGATGTGACGAGTGGAGTCCCGCAGGAGTCTGTGCTGGGGCCTCAACTTTTTACAATTTATATCAATGACTTAGATGAGGGGAGTGATGGCATAGTAGCTAAATTTGCAGATAACACAAAGATAGGTAGGAAAGTATGTTGTGAAGAGGACAGAAAAAGGTTGCAGACCAATATAGATAGGTTGAGTGAGTAGGCAAAAATCTGACAAATGGAGTATAATGTGGGAAAATGTGAAGTTGTTCACTTTGGCAGGAAGAATAAAAAAGCAGAGTATTACTTAAACGGAGAATGACTGCAAAATTCCGAGGTGCAGAGAGATTTAGGTGTTCTAGTGCATGAGTCAAAGTTAGTATACAGGTACAGCAAGTCAAAAAGAAAGGTCACTGACCTGAAACATTAACTCTGCTTCTTTCTCCACAGATGCTGCCTGGCCTGCTGAGTATTTCCAGCATTTCTTGTTTTTATTTTTATGAATGGAAAGATATCCTTTATTACGAGAGGAATAGAGAATAAAAGTAAGGATGTTATGCTTCAGTTATACAGGACATTGGTGAGACCATATCTTGAATACTGTGTGCAGTTTTGGTCTCCTTATTTCAGGAAGGATAGATTGATACCTGGAATGAGCGGGTTGTTTTATGAGGAAAGGTTGGACAGATTGGGCTTGTTTTCACTGGAGTTTAGAAGAGTGAGGGGAGACTTGACTGAAGTTTATAAGCTCCTGAACAGTCTTGACCAGGTGCATGTGGCGAGGATGTTTCCTCTTGTGGGTGAGTCCAGAACTAGGGGACACTGTTTTAAAATTAGGGGTCACCCTGTTAGGACAGAGATGAGAAATCTTTTCTCAGAGGGTTGTGAGACTTTGGAACTCTCTGCCTCAGAAGGAGGTGGAGGCGGGGTCATTGAATATTTTTATGGCGGGGGTAGATAGATTCTTGTTAGGCAAGGGAATCAAAGGTTATTGGGGTAGATGGGGATGTGGAATTCGAGACACAAACAGATCAGCCATGATCTTATTGAATGGCGGCGCAGGCTCGATGGGCCGAATGGCCTCCTTCTGCTCCTAAATCGTATGTTCGTATGGTCGTATTTACAATTCTCCAATCCTCTGGCAACACCCCCAAGTCTAAGGAGGATTGGAAAATTATGGCCAGTGCCTCTGCAATTTCCACCTTTACTTCCCTCAGAATCCTTGGATGCATCTCATCCGGTCCTGTTGACATATCAACTATAAGTTCAGCCAGCCTTTCTAATACCTCTTTATCAATTTTTAGCACATCCAGTATCTCAACTACCTCCTCTTTTCCTGTGAACTTGACAGCATTCTCTTCCTTGCTACAGATGCAAAATACTCATTTAATACTTCAGCCATACCCTCTGACTCCATGTATAGATTCCCTTTTTGGTCCTTCGTTGGCCGCACTCCTCTTCTTACTACCCTTTTACTATTTATAAGCCTATCAGAAGACTTTTGGATTCCTTTTGTATTAGTTTCCAGTTTTTTCTCAAACTCTGTGTGTGTGGGGTTGGCTGTGTGTGAGTGTGACTGTGTTTGAGGCTGTGTGTGTGATATTTACCCTGCTTACTGGTCTCCTTTCTTATTAATACAATGGTTGAGACAATGTTTGCAAGTAGAGTTCTTTTACTCCTAATGCCTGTTGTGCTTTCACCAGGAAAGTTTGGACGCCCACCTCGAGCTGTGACACAGGGCACAGAAGGGGAAAACGCATCATGTCACAAGTCAAGCACTTTGCGTTTGATAAGAGGAGGCGGCAATACGGACTGGGGGTGGTTGGGAAATGGTTGAACCGCAGATATCGGGCACTGAGCCACCGTATCCAAATCAAACTACAGGATGTCAGGAGTCACAGGTGGAGGGGGTTCATCAATCTGTTTCTGTCTGTCTGTCTGTCTGTCTCTCTCCCTTTCGCTTTCTGGTTCTGGCTCTGTCTTGCTCACTCTGGCTCGCTTGCTCTGGCTCTCTCACTCTGGCTCTCTCACTCTGGCTCGCTTGCTCTGGCTCTCTCACTCTGGCTCGCTTGCTCTGGCTCTCTCACTCTGGCTCGCTTACTCTGGCTCTCTCACTCTGGCTCTCTCGCTCTGGCTCTCTCACTCTGGCTCTCTCACTCTGGCTCGCTCGCTCTGGCTCTCTCACTCTGGCTCTCTCACTCTGGCTCGCTTGCTCTGGCTCTCTCACTCTGGCTCGCTTACTCTGGCTCTCTCACTCTGGCTCGCTCGCTCTGGCTCTCTCACTCTGGCTCTCTCACTCTGGCTCTCTCGCTCTGGCTCGCTTGCTCTGGCTCTCTCACTTTGGCTCTCTCACTCTGGCTTGCTTACTCTGGCTCAGCCGTGCTCGTTTTGTCTCGCTGGCTCTGGCTCGGGCTCTGTTTGTCAGTTTGCTTGCGTGTGTGTGTGTCTCTCTCTATTTATCTGTTTAATAGCTGTTTATTTTCCAGGCCTTATTTCACCTACTGGATCACATTCGTTCATATTTTGATCAGCTTGCTAACGATTGGTATATATGGAATCGCACCAGTGGGATTTGCGCAACATGTGAAAACACAGCTAGTAAGTGTATTCCCAGTTACACAGAATGTACGGCACAGAAACCGGCCATTCAGACCAACTGTTCTATGACGGTGTTTGTTTCACACAAACCTCCTCCCAACCGTCAGATCCATTTTTACTCCGGAATGTTACTTCAAATTAAGTCAGGAAAGTTGTTCTATAGGGCAGGGATTAAATTTGCGAAAGGAACATTTCAGGCTTGCATCAGCATCCGCTTTGCTCTGAGAGTGACCAATACACGGAGTAATGTGTCAGTCGGGGAGCCGAGTCACACCTGTTTGGGATGGTCAATGTGATGCATAATGCTGTAACAGGAGGATTAGAGAAGAAGGATGGGGAGGTGGTGGCGTAGTGGCGTTGTCATTGAATTAGTAACCCAGAGACTCAGGGTATTGCTCTGGGAACACTGTGGGTGTACCAAACCTCACAAGGTCTGCAGCGGTTCAAGAATAACGAAGAACAAAGAACAGAACAGCATAGGATCAGGCCATTCGGCCCTCCAAGCCTGCACCGATCTTGATGCCTGCATAAACTAAAACCTTCTGCAATTCCGGGGACCGTATCCCTCTATTCCCATCCTATTCATGTATTTGTCAAGATGCCTCTTGAACGTCATTATCGTACCTGCTTCCGCCACCTCCCCCGGCAGCAAGTTCCAGGCACTCACCACCCTCTGTGTAAAGAACTTGCCTCTAAACTTTGCCCCTCTCACCTTAAACCTATGTCCCCTAGTAACTGACTCTTCCACCCTGGGAAAAAGCTTCTGACTATCCACTCTGTCCGTGCCGCTCATAACTTTGTAAACCTCTATCATGTCACCCCTCCACCTCCGTCGTTCCAGTGAAAACAATCCGAGTTTATCCAACCTCTCCTCATAGCTAATACCCTCCAGACCAGGCAACATCCTGGTAAACCTCCTCTGTACCCTCTCCAAAGCCTCCACGTCCTTCTGGTAGTGTGGCGACCAGAATTGCACGCAATATTCTAAGTGTGGCCTAACTAAGGTTCTGTACAGCTGCAACATGACTTGCCAATTTTTATACTCTATGCCCCGACCGATGAAGGCAAGCATGCCGTATGCCTTCTTGACTACCTTATCCACCTGCATTGCCACTTTCAGTGACCTGTGGACCTGTACGCCCAGATCTCTCTGCCTGTCAATACTCCTAAGGGTTCTGCCATTTACTGTATACTTCCCACCTGCATTAGATCTTCCAAAATGCCCTACCTCACATTTGTCCGGATTAATCTCCATCTGCCATTTCTCCTCCCAAGTCTCCAACCGATCTATATCATCACTATCCGCAACTCCTCCAACCTTTGTGTCGTCCGCAAACTTACTAATCAGACCAGCTACATTTTCCTCCAAATCATTTATATATACTACAAACAGCAAAGGTCCCAGCACTGATCCCTGTGGAACACCACTAGTCACATCCCTCCATTCAGAAAAGCACCCTTCCACTGCAACCCTCTGTCTTCTATGACAGAGCCAGTTCTGTATCCATCTTGCCAACTCACCTCTGATTCCGTGTGGCTTCACCTTTTGTACCAGTCTGCCATGAGGGACCTTGTCAAAGGCTTTACTGAAGTCCATATAGATAACATCCACTGCCCTTCCTTCATCAATCATCTTCGTCACTTCCTCAAAAAACTCAATCAAATTAGTGAGACACGACCTCCCCTTCACAAAACCATGCTGTCTCTCGCTAATAAGTTCATTTGTTTCCAAATGGGAGTAAATCCTGTCCCAAAGAATTCTCTCTAATAATTTCCCTACCACTGACGTAAGGCTCACCGGTCTATAATTTCCTAGATTATCCTTGCTACCCTTCTTAAACAAAGGAACAACATTGGCTATTCTCCAGTCCTCTGGGACCTCACCTGTAGCCTATGAGGATGCAAAGATTTCTGTCAAGGCCCCAGCAATTCCTTCCCTTGCCTCCCTTAGTATTCTGGGGTAGATCCCATCAGGCCCTGGGAATTTATCTACCTTAATGCTTTGCAAGACACCCAACACCTCCTCCTTATTGATAATGAGATGACTGAAACTATCTACACTCCCTTCCCTCGGCTCATCATCCGCCAAGTCCTTCTCTTTGGTGAATACTGATGCAAACTACTCATTTAGTACCTCGCCCATTTCTTCTGGCTCCACACATAGATTCCCTTCTCTGTCCTTGAGCGGGCCAACCCTTTCAAAGAACAAAGAAAATTACAACACAGGAACAGGCCCTTCGGCCCTCCAAGCCTGCGCCGATCCAGATCCTCTATCTAAACCTGTCGCCTATTTTCTAAGGGTCTGTATCTCTTTGCTTCCTGCCCATTCATGTATCTGTCTAGATACATCTTAAAAGATGCTATCGTGCCCGCGTCTATCACCTCCGCTGGCAACGCGTTCCAGGCACCCATCACCCTCTGCGTTAAGAACTTACCACGCATATCCCCCCTAAACTTTTCCCCTCTCACTTTGAACTCGTTTCCCCTAGTAATTGAATCCCCCACTCTGGGAAAAAGCTTCTTGCTATCCACCCTGTCTATACCTCTCATGATTTTGTACACCTCAATCAGGTCCCCCCTCAACCTCCGTCTTTCTAATGAAAATAATCCTAATCTACTCAACCTCTCTTCATAGCTCGTGCCCTCCATACCAGGCAACATCCTGGTGAACCTCCTCTGCACCCTCTCCAAAGCATCTACATCCTTTTGGTAATGTGGCGACCAGAACTGCACGCAGTATTCCAAATGTGGCCGAACCAAAGTCTTATACAACTGTAACATGACCTGCCAACTCTTGTACTCAATACCCCGTCCGATGAAGGAAAGCATGCCGTATGCCTTCTTGACCACTCTATTGACCTGCGTTGCCACCTTCAGGGAACAATGGACCTGAACACCCAAATCTCTCTGTACATCAATTTTCCCCAGGACTTTTCCATTTACTGTATAGTTCACTCTTGAATTGGATCTTCCAAAATGCATCACCTCGCATTTGCCCGGATTGAACTCCATCTGCCATTTCTCTGCCCAACTCTCCAATCTATCTATATTCTGCTGTATTCTCTGACAGTCCCCTTCACTATCTGCTACTCCACCAATCTTAGTGTCATCTGCAAACATTCTAATCAGACCACCTATACTTTCCTCCAAATCATTTATGTATATCACAAACAACAGTGGTCCCAGCACGGATCCCTGTGGAACACCACTGGTCACATGTCTCCATTTTGAGAAACTCCCTTCCACTGCTACTCTGTGTCTCCTGTTGCCCAGCCAGTTCTTTATCCATCTAGCTAGTACACCTTGGACCCCATGCGACTTCACTTTCTCCATCAACCTGCCATGGGGAACCTTATCAAACGCCTTACTGAAGTCTATGTATATGACATCTACAGCCCTTCCCTCATCAATCAACTTTGTCACTTCCTCAAAGAATTCTATTAAGTTGGTAAGACATGACCTTCCCTGCACAAAACCATGTTGCCTATCACTGATAAGCCCATTTTCTTCCAAATGGGAATAGATCCTATCCCTCAGTATCTTCTCCAGCAGCTTCCCTACCACTGACGTCAGGCTCACCGGTCTATAATTACCTGGATTATCCCTGCTACCCTTCTTAAACAAGGGGACAACATTAGCAATTCTCCAGTCCTCCGGGACCTTACCCGTGTTTAAGGATGCTGCAAAGATATCTGTTAAGGCCCCAGCTATTTCCTCTCTCGCTTCCCTCAGTAACCTGGGATAGATCCCATCCGGACCTAGGGACTTGTCCACCTTAATGCCTTTTAGAATACCCAACACTTCCTCCCTCCTTATGCCGACTTGACCTAGAGTAATCAAACATCTATCCCTAACCTCAACATCCCTAGTTACCCTCTTAAAAAGCCTTGGGATTATCCTTAATCCTGTTTGCCAATGACTTTTCATGACCCCTTTTAGCCCTCCTGACTCCTTGCTTAAGTTCCTTTCTACTGTCTTTATATTCCTCAAGGGATTCGTCAGCCCTTACGAATGCTTCCTTTTTCTTTTTGACTAGGCTCACAATATCCCGCATTATCCAAAGTTCCCGAAACTTGCCAAACTTATCCTTCTTCCTCACAGGAACATGCTGGTCCTGGATTCTAATCAACTGACATTTGAAAGACTCCCACATGTCAGATGTTGATTTACCCTCAAACAGCCGCCCCCAATCTAAATTCTTCAGTTCCTGTCTAATATTGTTATAATTAGCCTCCCCCCAATTTAGCACCTTCACCCGAGGCCTACTCTTATCCTTATCCACAAGTACCTTAAAACTTATGGAATTATGGTCACTGTTCCCGAAATGCTCCCCTACTGAAACTTCGACCACCTGGCCGGGCTCATTCCCCAATACCAGGTCCAGTACGGCCCCATCCCTAGTTGGACTATCTACATATTGTTTCAACAAGCCCTCCCGGATGCTCCTTACAAATTCTGCCCCATCCAAGCCCCTAGCACTAAATGAGTCCCAGTCAATCTAGGGGAAGTTAAAATCACCCACCACAACAACCCTGTTACCTTTACATCTTTCCAAAATCTGTCTACATATCTGCTCCTCTACCTCCCGCTGGCTGTTGGGAGGCCTATAGAAAACCCCCAACATTGTGACTGAACCCTTCCTATTCCTGAGCTCCACCCATATTGCCTCGCTGCACGACCCCTCCGAGGTATCCTCCCGCAGTACAGCTGTGATATTCTCCTTCACCAGTAATGCAACTCCCCCACCCCTTTTACATCCCCCCTCTATCCCGCCTGAAGCTTCTAAATCCTGGAACATTTAGCTGCCAATCCTGTCCTTCCCTCAACCAAGTCTCTGTAATAGCAACAACATCATAGTTCCAAGTACTAATCCAAGCTCTAAGTTCATCTGCCTTACCTGTTATACTTCTCGCATTGAAACAAATGCACTTCAGACCACCAGTCCCGCTGTGCTCCACAACATCTCCCTGCCTGCTCTTCCTCTTAGGCAGCGCACCACCACCTTCTCGAGGGCAATTGGGGATGGGCAATAAATGTTGGCCTCGCCAGCAATGCCCACATCCCATGGATGAATAAAAAAAGTTAAGAGAATTAGGATAATGTTTCGGTCGGAATGGGCTTCAATACGAGTTTAGCGGATTGGAGGGATAGACTTCAGTGAGCTATGGGCTGAGCTTAGGCTATGAGATGATCTCAAATGCTTACTCAAGCATCCTACATATCTCATCAAAATCCATTCCTACCAACCCCGTTAGTAACTACCTTTAATTCTGCAATTGAACACTATCCCCCTCCTATCCTGGAACAAACCTACTGATTGTCAATTTCAGTGCGGTGAGACCGTCAAACAGAGGAACATTTGACTAAGGGTTTCCTGCAATAAGGTACCTTGAAGCTGAGGGTCACCCATGGTCTCTCCAAGGGAGCTGAGGAGCTGTCCTTATCCAGGATTGTTACAGACGGCAGCCCTCGGACAAGGCGATGGAACTTGAACACTGCATTTTGTTACTTTTTATTTTCCCCTTCACCCAAAATTAATTGCCTGTTTAAAAAAATATATACTTTATAAGGGAGAAATAGACGTGTGAGCTGCTTTAAGATTCTTCCTTTCTGAGCTGTTTATTTGGAGAATGGCAAGAGATCTTTGACCCAACAAGCTTTGATGTCAGGCTGTTAAACTGTTTACAGTTTTTACAGTTGTGCTCAAAGACAATTTTTCTCCCACAACTTTGGGCTTTAGTGAATATAAATTAAAATTAAAGAGAGATGACAAAGAGGAGAAACAATAGCAGCAAAAATTTTGTGTTCATTCAATTTTTGCAGGTGTTGAGGAATAAAGGGACGTATGAGAGTGTGGAACATGTGCAGCAAGAGAACTTTTGGATAGGGCCCAGCTCGGTGAGTATGTAATGAGGTGAAAAGCTGCAACTGATCTGATTTACTATACAACACAGTTAGATACTATACACTTTCGACTCTTTGCAGGATGCTCTCATTCATCTTGGAGCAAAGTTTTCTCCCTGCTTACGGAGGGATCAATCCATCTCAAAACTCATTGAGAAAGAGAGAGATCAGGAGAGGAACTCTGGCTGTTGTATTCAGAATGATAATTCCGGCTGTGTGCAGACATTGAAGGAAGATTGTTCGGTATGTTTGAGCACCTGGACTAGCTTGTGTCATTTGCATACACCTTGCCTTTCATTCCAATATTAGTGACTAAACCCCAGGAACTGACCTTGTCACCAGGAAGCTGATTTACCACTGTCTCCCTTGCATTGGAGGTATCTATTTGTTGAAGAGCATTGCTTCCATGTGTACTGGAGTGATGTGTTGTGTATAACTCCAATCCATTTGCTGTTTGTGAACTCTTTGATTCCTTTCCACAATGTTTCTCCAATGGTTGATGTGTTTTTGATCAAGTTTGACAAAGTATGATGTCAGAAACCCAGCTCAGGTCATCTTGTTGTACAGTTTGTTACTTTAGCTTCCTCACCATAGGAGTACAGCTGTCCAATCACAAAATTATTCCTGTGACCTGCTGACCTTTTCTATTTGCAAATACAGGAAACACTCGCTATGTTTGTAAAATGGCCGAATGCTGACGCTCCCTACCTGGAGTCCACCAATCGGAGTAGATCGTCAGGGGCGGTCTGTCATCAGGATCCGAGGCAAGTGAATCCTGATATCTGGTAGTTACCATTAGTCAGCACTTGTTGGCAATATCTCCCTCTCATACCACCTCCTGGTACCACCCCAATATTGCCACGATGCCTCTTTAACGTTTTCCCAATACCTACCCAATTTTATCTGGATTAAAACATTGGTACCAGTAATGGTGACCATGAAGCCATCAGTTTGTCATAAAAATCCATCTGGTCCACAAAGATTCTTCAGTGAAGGAAACCTACCATCCATACCCAGTGTGTGACTCCCATTCCAGACCAATCTGGGTGACTCTTAATTGCCTCCTAAAATGGCCTAGCAAGTTACTCAGTTACCATCAAAGATGAGAATAAATGTTGATCTTGCCAGCAAGGCCCATAACCTGAGAATGAATTCAAAACAGACTGTGTGACTAACTGTGCTGTCTTGTGTAGGACATGTGAGGAGCCTGCCTCTGCTGAACCACACATCTGGGAGGATGACATCACTCAGTGGCCTGTGAGTTTTGCTGTGATAATGTTTGATTGATGGTGGGGAGAATCTATGTACCTCAAAGCACAATGACAGCATTCTAGGTTTTCAACAAGAGGGAATCCAAACATCTCCCCTTGACATTCAATGGCATTACCATTAGTAAATCCTCCACCATCAACATCTGTGCAAGAAAGGGAGGCAACAGAAAGCAGGAAACTATAGGCCAGTTAGCCTAACATCTGTCATTGGAAAACTGCTGGAATCCATTATAAAGGAAGTCATAGCAGCACATCTAGAAAATAATAATGCAGTCAGGCAGAGTCAACATGGTTTTATGAAAGGGAAATGGTGTTTGACAAATCTATTAGTGTTCTTTGAGGATGTAACAGCAGGTGGAAAAGGGGAACCAGTAGATCAGGAGAGGCGGTGGAGTAGAGTGAATGTCACTAGACTAGAATATGGGTTCAAATTCCACCATGCTAGAATTCAATTAATAAATCTGGAATTTAAAAAAAACAATTAAAAAATTGCTGTAAAAACCCATCTGGTTCACTAATGTCCTTTAGGGAAGAAAATCTGCTGTCCTTACCTGGTCTGGCCTACGTGTGTCTCCAGACCCACAGCAATGTGGTTGACTCTTAACTGCCCTCTGAAATGGCCTAGCAAGACACTCAGTTGTATCAAACTGCTACAAAGCCTAAGAAAAGGAATGAAACCGGACGGACCACCCGGTATCAAACGAGGTACTAGAAATGACAACGCAAACCCAGTCCTTTCGACCCTGCAAAGTCCTCCTTACTAACATCTGGGGGCTTGTGCCGAAGTTGGGAGAGTTGTCCCACAGATTAGTCAAGCAACAGCCTGACATAGTCATACTCATGGAATCATACCTTACAGACAATGTCCCAGACACCCCCATGGCCATCCCGGGTATGTCCTGTCGCACTGGCAGCAGAAGTGATGCCACAGTGGTATATAGTTGGGAGGGAGCTGCCCTGGTAGTCCTCAACATTGATTCTGGACTTCATGAAGTCTCATAGCATCAGGTCAAACATGGACAAGGAAACCTCCTGCTGATTACCACCTAGCATCCCCCCTTAGCATCATTACTGGCCGACTCCTAAAGGACATAGCTGCTAGACTGGGTCTACGGCACGTGGTGAGGGACAAAATCTACTCGACCTCATCCTGACCAATCTACCTGTCTCAGATGCATCTGTGCCTGACGGTATTGATAGGAGTGACCACCACACAGTCCTGTCTTCACACTGAGGATATCCACCATGCTAAATGGGATTGACTTCGAACAGATCTAGCAATTGAAAAGTGGGCATCCATGAGGCATTGTGGGCCATCAGCAGCAGCAGAATTGTAGTCAACCACAATTTGTAACCTCATATCCCCCATTCTACAATTACCATCAAGCCAGGGGATCCCCTGGTTCAATGAAGAGTGCAGGAGGACATGCCAGCAGCAGCACCAGGCATCCCTCAAAATGAGGTGTCAACCTGGTGAAGCTAAAACACAGGACTACTTGCATGCCAAACAGTGTAAGCAGCATACAATAGACAGAGCTAAGCGATCCCATAACCAATGGATCAGATCTAAGCTCCGCCATCCTGCCACATCCAGTCGTGAATGTTGGTGGACAATTAAACAACTGACAGGAGAATGCTCCACAAATATCCCCATCCTCAACAAAGGGGGAGCCCAGCACATCAGTGCAAAAGATAAGGCTGAAGCATTTGCATCCATCTTCAGCCAGAAGTGCTGAGTTGATGATCCATTTCAGCCTCTTCCTGAGGTCCCCAGCATTACAGATGCCAGTCTTCAACCAATCTGATTCACACCACATAATATTAAGAAACAGCTGAAGGCACTGGATACTGCAAAGGCTCTGGGCCCTGACAACATTCGGCAATAGTACTGAAGAATTGTGCTCCTGAACTAGCCGTGCTACTAGCCAAGCTGTTCCAGTACAGCTACAACACTGGCATTCACCTGCAATGTGGAAAATTGCCCAGGTGTGTCCTGTGCACAAAAAGCAGGACAAATCTGACCCGGTCAATTAGCGTCCTATCAGTCTACTCTCGATCATCAGCAAAGAGATGGAAGGGGTGGTCAACAGTGCTATCAAGAGGCACCTGTTCACTGACGCTCAGTTTCGGTTCCACCAGGGGCACTCAGCTCCTGCACTCATTACAGCCTTGGTCTAAACATGGACAAAAGAGCTGAACTCCAGAGGTAAGGTGAGAGTGACTGCCCTTGACATCAAGGCAGGATTTGACCGAGTATGGCATCAAGGAGCCCGATCAAAACTGGAGTCAATGGGAATCAGGAGGAAAACTCTTCGCTGGTTGGAGTCGTACCTAGCGCAAAGGAAGATGGTTGTGGTTGTTGGAGGTCAATCATCTCAGCTGTAGGACATCACTGCAGGAGTTCCTCAGGGTAGTGTCCTAGGCCCAACCATCTTCAACTGCTTCATCAATGACCTTCCTTCAATCATAAGGTCAGAAATGGGGATGTTCGCTGATGATTACGCAATGTTCACCACCATTCACGACTCCTCAGATACTGAAGCAGTCCGTGTAGAAATGCAGCAAGACCTGGCCTATATCCAGGCTGGGCCTGATAAGTGGCAAGGAACATTCGTGCCACACAAGTGCCAGGCAATGACCAACTCCAACAAGAGAGAATCTAACCCTCTTCCCTTGGTGTTCAGTGGCATTACCATGGCTGAATCCCCCACTATCAACATCCTGGGGGTTACCATTGACCAGAAACAGAACTGGAGTAGCCATATAAATACCATGGCTACAAGAGCAGGTCAGAGGCTGAGAATTCTGTAGCGAGTAACTTACCTCCTGCCTCCCCAAAGCCTGGCCACCATCTACAAGGCACAAGTCAGGAGTGTGATGGAATATTCTCCACTTGCCTGGATGGGTGCAGCTCCAACAACACTCAAGAAGTTCGACACCATCCAGGACAAAGCAGCCCGCTTGATTGGCACCCCATCCACTAAATTTCACTCCCTCCACCACCGACGCACAGTGGCAGTAGTGTGTACCATCTACACAATGCACTGCAGCAACTCACCAAGTCTCCTTTGACAGCACCTTCCAAACCCTCGACCTCTACCACCCAGAAGGACAAGGGCAACAAATGCATGGGAACACCACCACCTGCAAGTTCTCCTTCAAGCCGCACACCATCCTGACTTGGAACTATATCACCGTTCCTTCACTGTCGCTGAGCCAAAATCCTGGAATTCCCTTCCTAACAGCACTGTGGGTGTACCGACACTCCTAGGACTGCAGCGGTTCAAGAAGGCAGCTCACCACCACCTTCTCAAGGCAATTAGGGATGGGCAATAAATGCTGGCCTGGCCAGCGTCGCCCACATCCCCCAAATGAATAAATACAAAAAAGTAGTGCATTTGGATTTCCAAAAGGCATTCGACAAGGTGTGACATAAAAGGTTACTGCACAAGATAGGAGGTCATGTTATTAGGGGTAATATATTAGCATGGATAGATGATTGACTAACTAACAGGAAACAGAGCACAAGATAAATGGGGCATTTTCAGATTGGCAACTGGTGGAGTGCTACAGGGATCCGTGCTGGGACGTCAACTATTTAGGATCGATATTCATGACTTGGATGAAGGGACTGAGTGCATTGTAGCCAAATATGCAGATGATACAAAGATAGGTAGGAAAGCAAGAACACAAGAAATAGGAGCAGGAGTAGACCATAGGGCCCATCGAGCCTGCTCCGCCATTCAATACGATCATGGCTGATCCTGGGCTTCAATTCCACTTTCCTGCCTGCTCCCCATATCCCTTGATTCCCTGCAAGACCAAAAATCTATCTATCCCAGTCTTAAATATATTCAATGATGGAGCATCTACAACCCTCTGGGGTAGAGAATTCCAAAGATTCACAACCTTTTAAGTGAAGTAATTTCTCCTCATCTCAGTCCTGAATGATTGACCCCTTAGCCTGAGACTGTGTCCCCGTGTTCTAGATTCCCTGACCAGTGGGAACAATCTCTCAGCTTCTACCCTATCAAACCCTTTCAGAATCTTGTATATCTCAATTAGATCACCTCTCATTCTTCGAAACTCCAGAGAATAGAAGCCTAATTTACTTAGCTTATCATCACAGGACAACCCCCTCATCCCAGAGACCAATTTAGTAAATCTTCACTGCACTGCCTCCAGTGCAAGTATATCCTTTCTTAAATGTGGAGACCAAAACTGCACACAGTATTCCAGGTGTGGTCTCACCAAAGCCCTGTACAATTTTAGTAAGACTTCTTTATTCCTGTACTCCAATCCCCTTGCAATAAAGGTCAACCTGCCATTTGTCTTTCTAATCACCCGCTGCACCTGCAAGTTAACTTTGCGTGTTCCTTGTACGAGTACCCACAAATGTCTCTGAACATCAACACTTACCAGTTCCACATCTTTTAAAAAATATTCTGCTTTTCTATTTTTACCACCAAAGTGAACAACTTCACACTTCCCTACATTATACTCCATTTGCCATCTTGTTGCCCACTCACTTGACCTGTCTATATTTCTTTGCAGCCTCTCTACATCATCCCCGCAGCTTACCTTTTCACCGAGCTTTGTATCATCAGCAAACTTAGATACATTACTCGCTGTCTCTTCATCCAAGTCATTAAATAGCTGAGGCCCCAGCACTGATCCTTGCAGCACCCCACTATTCACTGCCTGCCAACTTGAAAAGTCCCAGTTATGCCCACTCTCTGCTTCCTGTCTGTTAACCAATCCTCTATCCACTCTAATATATTACCCCCAACAGCATGAACCCTGATCTTGCCTATTAATCTTTTATGTGGCACCTCATCATAAGATCATAAGATCATAAGAACTAGGAGCAGGAGTAGGCCGTCCGGCCCCTCGAGCCTGCTCCGCCATTCAATAAGATCATGGCTGATCTTTTCGTGGACTCAGATCCACTTACCCGCACTCTCACCGTATCCCTTAATTCCATTATTGTTCTAAAAGATATCTACCTTAGCTTTAAAAACGTTTACTGAAGAAGCGTCAACTACTTCACTGGGCAAGGAATTCCATAGATTAACAACCCTCTGGGTGAAGAAGTTCCTTCTTAATTCAGTCCTAAATCTGCTCCCTCTAATCTTGAGGCTATGCCCTCTTGTCCTAGCTTCACCTGCCAGTGGAAACATCCTCTCTACTTGTATCTTATCTATTCCCTTCATAATTTTATATGTTTCTATAAGATCCCCCCTAATTCTTCTGAATTCCAATAAATATAATCCCAATCTACTCAGTCTCTCCTCATAAGCCAACCCCCTCAACTCCGGAATCAACCTAGTGAACCTCCTCTGCACCCTCTCCAGTGCCAGTACATCCTTTCTCAAGTAAGGAGACCAAAACTGCACACAGTACTCCAGGTGCGGCCTCACCAGTACCTTATACAGCTGCAACATAACCTCTCTGCTTTTAAACTCAATCCCTTTAGCAATGAAGGACAAAATTCCATTTGCCTTCCTAATTACTTGCTGTACCTGCAGACCAACCTTCTGTGATTCATCGAATGCCTTATGAAAATCCAGGTATGCTACATCTACTGGTTCCCCTTTATCTACCCTACTCGTTACATCCTCAAAAAATTCTAATAAATTTGTCAAGCAAGATCTCCCTTTATAGAGTCATAGAGTTGTACAGCATAGAAACAGGCCCTTCGGCCCACCGCGTCCATGCCGACCATAATGCCTATCTATACTAATCCCACCTGCCTGCATTAATTCCATATCCCTCTATGCCTTGCTCATTCAAGTACCTGTCCAGATGCCTCTTAAATGTCGCTACTGTTCCTGCCTCCACCACCTCCTCAGGCAGCTCATTCCAGATACCCACTATTCTTTGTGTGAAAAATTTACCCCTTTGATCCCCTTTAAACCTCCTCCCTCTCACCTTAAATCTATGCCCTCTAGTTTTACTCACCCCTACCATGGGAAACAGACTCTGGCTATCTACCCTATCTATGCCTCTCATAATTTTATATACCTCTATCATGTCCCCTCTTAGCCTCCTTTGCTCCAAGGAAAACAGACCCAGCCTATCCAATCTCTCTTTATAACTCAAGCCCTCCAAACCAGGCAACATCCTTGTGAATCTTTTCCGCACCCTCTCTAGCTTAATCACATCTTTCCTGTAGTGCGGCGACCAGAACTGCACACAGTACTCCAAATGCGGCCTAACCAACGTTATGTACAACTGTAACATGACGTCCCAACTCTTGTACTCAATGCCTCAGCCGATGAAGGCAAGCATGCCATATGCCTTCTTCACCACCCTGTCTACCTGTGTTGCCACTTTCAGGGAACTATGTACTTGCACCCCAAGGTCTCTCTGCTCAACAACACTCCCCAGGGCCCTGCCATTCACAGCATATGTCCTGTCCTGGTTTAAAAACCTTTAGCTAAAACCATGCTCACTTGTTCTAATCATACTATGTTTTTCCAAGTGCATTGTTAAGACTTCTTTAATAATAGTTTCCAGCAACTTCCCAACGACTGATGTTGGGCTAACTGGCTTGTAATTCCCTGTTTTCTCTCTCCCTCCTTTCTTGCAAAGTGGCATAACATTTGCCAACTTCCAATCTGATGAGACCATCCCTGAATCTAAGGAACTCTGGAATGTCCTAGCCGATGCATCCACTATCTCTGCAGCTATCTCTTTTAGAACCCGAGGATGTAGGCCATCTGGTCCTGGGGACTTGTCCCATTTTAGTCCCTTAAGTTTCTCCAATACTCTTTCTCAGCTGATATTAATTTCCTTAATTTCCTCAATGTTTTATCCCCTAGGTTACTGCCTATTACTGGTATGAAACTTGTGTCTTCTACTGTGAAGACAGACACAAAATATTTGTTCAGTTCCTCTGCCATTTCTTCATTCCCCATGATGATTTCTCCTGTCTCTGCCTCGAAGGGACCAACATCTACTTTAGCTACTCTCTTCTTTTTTATGTACTTATAAAAGCTCTTACAATATTGCTGGATAGTTTATTCTCATATCCTAATTTTTCCCTTTTTATCAACTTTTTGCTGGTTTCTAAAAGCAAGTTGTGAGGAGGACACAAAATGCCTGCAAAGAGATATAGATAGGTTAAGTGAGTGGGCAAAAATTTGACAGATGGTGTATAGTGTGGGAAATGTGAGTTTGTCCACTTTGCTGGGAAGAGTAGAAAAGCAGAATATTATCCTGGAGAGAGATTGCAGAATGCTGCAGTGCAGAGGAATCTGGGTGTCCTTGTATAAGAATCACAAAAAGTTAGAATGCAGGTACAGCAAGTAATTCAGAAAGCAAATGGCATTTATTGCAAAAAGGATGAAGTATAAAAGTAGAGAAATCTTGCCACAACTGTACAGGGCATTGGTGAGACCACACCTAGAGTACTATGTCAGTTTTGGTTTCCTTACTTAAGGAGGGACATACTTGCATTGGAGGCAGTTCAGAGAGGTTCACGAGGCTAATTCCTGTGATGAGGGGTTTGTCTTAAGATGGAAATGTTGAGTAGTTTGGGCCTAATTTCACTGGAGTTTAGAAGAATGAGAGGTAATCATTGAAATGTATTAGATTCTGAGGGGACTTGACAGGGTAGATGCTGAGGGGATGTTTCCCCTCGTGGGGGAATCTAGAACTAGGAGGCAAAGTTTCAAATTAAGGGGTCTCCCTTCTAAGATGGAGATGAGGAAGAATTTCTTCTCTCAGAGGGTTGTTAATCTTTGGAATTCTCTTCCCCAGCATGTAGTGGAGGCTGGGTCATTGAATATATTCAAGGCTGAGTTGGACAAGTTTTTGATCTACAAGGGAGTCAAGGGTTATGGGGGCAGACAGGAAAGTGGAGCTGAGGTCACAATCAGATCAGCTATGATCTTGTTGAATAGCGGAGCAGGCTCGAAGGGCCGAATGGCCTACTCCTGCTCCTATTTCTTATGTTCGTATGTTACCCTTGACCAGAAATGTAACTGGAGTAGCCATATAAATACCGTGGCTATAAGAACAAGTCAAAGGCTGGGAATTCTGTGGCAAGAAACTCCCCTCCTGACTCCCCAAAGCCACCATCTACAAGGCAGTAGTTAGGAGTGTGATGGAATACGATAGTGACGTTTAAGAGGCATCTTGACAAATACATGAATAGGATGGGAATAGAGGGATACGGACCCCGGAAGTGCAGAAGGTTTTAGTTTAGGCAGGCATCAAGATCGGCGCAGGCTTGGAGGGCCGAATGGCCTGTTCCTGTGCTGTACTGTTTTTTGCCTGGATGAATGCAGCTCCAACACTCAAGAAACTCCACACCATCCAAAATGAAACTGCCCGCTTGATTGGCACCCCATCCACCAACTTAAACATTCACTCCCACCACCTCTGGCACAAAGTGGCAACAGTGTGTACCATCTACAAGATGCACTGCAGCAACTTGCCAAGCCTCCTTCGACAGCACCTTCCAAACCCGTGACCTCTACCACCTAGAAGGACAAGGGCAGGAGGCACATGGGAATATCACCATTTGCAAGTTCCCCAAGCCACACACCATCCTGACTTGGGACTATATCACCGTTCCTTCACTGCTGCTGGAGCAAAAACCTGGAACTCCCTTCCTAACAGCGCTGTAGGTGTACCTACACCAGATGGACAGCAATGTCTCAATAAGGCAGTTCACCACCACCTCCTCAAGGGCAATTGGGATGGGCAATAAATGCTGTCCTTGCCAGCAATGCTCACATCCTATGAACAAATTTTTTTAAAATTCAGGAAACCAATTTTAAATGGTCTTTTAATGAGAAGGCATTCACTAAGCTAATGCACGTTCCATGAGTGGGTCCCATATAGCTTTGTCTACACAATTAAAGACCCATGCATTGGGGGCCAGGTGTTAGGTTGCATAGGTTCCTGTGTACCTTTGAGTATTGAAAATCCAGCTTTTACACAAATCTCACGAGAAGAGGTTTGGTCAGAACCCCAGCATTAATCACCTCAATGTTTGGGCTACTTTGTAAATCATAAAATCAAAGAGTCGACATGGCAGCAATGGAGGCCATTTGGCCCATAGAGCCCATGCATACCCTCTGTAGAGCAATCCAGTCAGTCCCATTCCTCTGCTCTCTCCCTATAGCCTTGGAAGTTTATTTCCCTCAAGTGCCCATCCAATTTCTTTTTGAAATCATTGATTGTCTCCACTTCCATCACCTTCATAGCCAGCGGGTTTCAGGTCATTACCATTCGATGCGTAAAAATGTTAAGTTCTTCCTCAATGTGGTTGACTGTTACATGTCCTCTGAAATGGCATAGCAAGCCACTCAGTTGTATCTAAACACAACGAAGTCAATAGAAAGGAATGAAACCGGACAGACCACCCGGTATCAACCAAGGGACTGGAAGCGACAACGCAAACCCAGCCCGATCGACCCTGCAAAGTCCTCCTTACTAACATCTGGGGGCTTGTGCCAAAGTTGGGAGAGTTGTCCCACAGACTAGTCAAGCAACAGCCTGACATAGTCATACTCATGGAATCATACCTTACAGACAATGTCCCAGACACTGCCATGGCCATCCCGGGTATGTCCTGTCGCACCGGCAGCAGAAGTGATGGCACAGTGGTATATAGTTGGGAGGGAGCTGCCCTGGTAGTCCTCAACATTGATTCTGGACCCCATGAAGTCTCATAGCATCAGGTCAAACATGGACAAGGAAACCTCCTGCTGATTACCACCTACCGCCCTCCCTCAGCTGATGACTCAGTACTCCACCATGTTGAACACCACTTGGAGGAAGCACTGAGGGTGGCGAGGGCGCAGAATGTACTCTGGGTGGGGGACTTCAATGTCTATCACCAAGAGTGGCTCTGTAGCACCACTCCTGACTGAGCTGGCCGAGTCCTAAAGGACATAGCTGCTCGACTGGGTATGTGGCAGGTGGTAAGGGAACCAACAAGAGGGAAAAACATACTTGACCTTGTCCTCACCAATCTGCCTGCCGCAGATGCATCTGCCATGACAGTATTGATAGGACTGACCACCTCACAGTCCTTGTGGAGACCAAGTCCTATCTTCACATTGAGGATACCCTCCATCGTGTTGTGTGGCACTACCACCGTGCTAAATGGGATAGATTTTGAACAGATCTAGCAATGCAAAACTGGACATCCGTGAGGCGCTGTGGGCCATCAGCAGCAGGAGAATTGTATTCAACCACAATCTGTAACCTCATGGCCCGGCATATCCCCCACTCTACCATTACCATAAAGCCAGGAGACCAACCCTGGTTCAATGAAGAGTGTAGGAGGGCATGCCAGGAGCAGCACCAGGTGAACTTCAAAATGAGGTGTCAACCTGGTGAAGCTACAACAGAGGACTAGTTGTGTGTCAAACAGCATTAGCAGCATGCGATAGAGAGAGCTAAGCGATCCCATAACCAATGGATCAGATCTAAGCTCTGCTGTCTGGTGGACAATTAAACAGCTAACTGGAGAAAATAAAAACACGAAATGCTGGAAATACTCAGCAGGTCTGGCAGCGTCTGTGGAGAGAGAAGCAGAGTTAACGTTTCAGGTCAGTGATCCTTCTTCAGAACTCACTGGAGCTAACTGGAGGAGGTGTCTCCACAAATATCCCCATCCTCAATGATGGGGGAGCCCAGCACATCAGTGTGAAAGATAAGGCTGAAGCATTTGCAACAATCTTTAGCCAGAATTGCTGAGTTGATGATCCATCTCGGCCTCCTCCTGATGTCCCCAGCATCACAGATGCCAGACTTCAGCCAATTCGTTCACTCCGTGTGATATCAAGAAATGACTGAAGACACTGGATACTGCAAAAGCTATAGGCCCTGACAATATTCCGGCAATAGTACTGAAGACCTGTGCTCCAGAACTTGCCGCGCCCCGAGCCAAGCTGTTCCAGTGAAGCTACAACACTGGCATCTACCCTGCAATGTGGTAAATTGCCCAGGTATGTCCTGTACACAAAAAACAGGACAAGTCCAACCTGGCCAATTACCGCCCCATCAGTCTACTCTCAATTATCAGTAAAGTGATGGAAGGCATCATCAACAGTGTCATCAAGCGGCACTTGCTTAGCAATAACCTGCTCAGTGACGCTCAGTTTGGGTTCCGCCAGGGCCACTCCGCTCCTGACCTCATTACAGCCTTGGTTCAAACATGAACAAAACAGCTGAACTCCAGAGGTGAGATGAGAGTGACTGCCCTTGACATCAAGGCAGGATTTGACCGAGTATGGCATCAAGGAGCCCGAAGAAAACTGAAGTCAATGGGAATCAGGGGGAAAACTCTCCGCTGGTTGGAGTCATACCTAGCACAAAGGAAGAAGGTTCTGGTTGTTGGAGGTCAATCATCTCAGCTCCAGGACATCACTGCAGGAGTTCCTCAGGGTAGTGTCCTAGGCCCAACCATCTTCGGCTGCATCATCAATGGCCTTCCTTCAATCATAAGGTCAGAAGTGGGGATGTTCGCTGATGATTGCACAATGTTCAGCACCATTCGTGACTCCTCAGATTCTGAAACAGTCCGTGTAGAAATGCAGCAAGACCTGGACAATATCCAGGCTTGGGCTGATAAGTGGCAAGTAACATTCGTGCCACACAAGTGACAGGCAATGACAATCCCCAACAAGAGAATCTAACCATCTCCCCTTGACATTACAATCGCTGAATACCCCACTATCAACACCCGAGGGGCTACCATTGACTAGAAACTGAACTGAAGTAGCCATATAAATACCATGGCTACAAGAGCAGGTCAGAGGCTAGGAATCCTGAGGCAAGTAACTCACCTCCTGACTCCCCAAAGCCTGACACATCTCTTGCCCAAACCTTTAAATCTGTGTTCCGTAGTCCATGTACTATCAGGGAATTGCTTTTCTTTGTCGACGTTATCTAAACCTGTTATAATCTTGTACACATCTATAAGATCTCCCTTTAACATCCTGTGCTCCAAGGAGAACAATCCCAGATTCTCCAACCTAACCTTGTAACTAAAATCTCTCACCCCTGGACCCATTCTGGTAAATCTCCTCTGCACCCTCTCAAGGTCCCTCACATCCGTCCGAAAGTTTGGTGACCAGAACTGGAGTCAATACTCCAGTTGTGGCCTAACCAGAGCTTAATAAAGGTTCAGCATAACTTCACAGAATCAGAGATTAGTTACAGCACAGAACGAGGCCCTTTGGCCTGTCATGTCTGTGCCAGTTCTCTGCAAAAGCAACTCACAATTGACCCGCTCCCCAGCCCTTTCCCCATAGCCTTGCAGATTTTCTCTCTTCAGATAATTATCTAATTCTCCTTTGAAGACCTCAATTGACTCTGCCTCCACCACACTGTCAGAATGAGCATTTCAGATCCTAAACACTCACTGAACCTGCCTCCACCACACTCTCCGGCAGTGCATTCCAGATGCTAAACACTCACTGAACCTGCCTCCACCACACTCTCAGGCAGTGCATTCCAGATCCTAAACACTCACTGAACCTGCCTCCACCACACTCTCAGACAGTGCATTCCAGATCCTAAACATTCACTTAACCTGCCTCCACCACACTCTCAGGCAGTACATTCCAGATCCTAAACACTCACTGAACCTGCCTCCACCACACTCTCAGGCAGTGCATTCCAGATGCTAAACACTCACTGAACCTGCCTCCACCACACTCTCAGACAGTGCATTCCAGATCCTAAACACTCACTGAACCTGCCTCCACCACACTCTCAGACAGTGCATGCCGGATCCTAAACACTCACTTAACCTGCCTCCACCACACTCTCAGACAGTGCATTCCGGATCCTAATCACACACTAAACCTGCCTCCACCACACTCTCAGACAGTGCATTCCGGATCCTAAACACTCACTGAACCTGCCTCCACCACACTCTCAGACAGTGCATGCCGGATCCTAAACACTCACTGAACCTGCCTCCACCACACTCTCAGACAGTGCATTCCGGATCCTAAACACACACTAAACCTGCCTCCACCACACTCTCAGACAGTGCATGCCGGATCCTAAACACTCACTGAACCTGCCTCCACCACACTCTCAGACAGTGCATGCCGGATCCTAAACACTCACTTAACCTGCCTCCACCACACTCTCAGACAGTGCATTCCGGATCCTAAACACACACTAAACCTGCCTCCACCACACTCTCAGACAGTGCATTCCAGATCCTAAACACTCACTGAACCTGCCTCCACCACACTCTCAGACAGTGCATTCCAGATCCTAAACACACACTGAACCTGCCTCCACCACACTCTCAGACAGTGCATTCCAGATCCTAAACACTCACTTAACCTGCCTCCACCACACTCTCAGACAGTGCATTCCAGATCCTAAACACACACTGACCCTGCCTCCACCACACTCTCAGACAGTGCATTCCGGATCCTAAACACACACTAAACCTGCCTCCACCACACTCTCAGACAGTGCATTCCAGATCCTAAACACTCACTGAACCTGCCTCCACCACACTCTCAGACAGTGCATTCCAGATCCTAAACACTCACTGAACCTGCCTCCACCACACTCTCAGACAGTGCATTCCGGATCCTAAACACTCACTGAACCTGCCTCCACCACACTCTCAGACAGTGCATTCCAGATCCTAAACACTCACTGAACCTGCCTCCACCACACTCTCAGACAGTGCATTCCAGATCCTAAACACTCACTGAACCTGCCTCCACCACACTCTCGGACAGTGCATTCCACATCCTAAACACTCACTTAACCTGCCTCCACCACACTCTCGGACAGTGCATTCCACATCCTAAACACTCACTTAACCTGCCTCCACCACACTCTCGGACAGTGCATTCCACATCCTAAACACTCACTTAACCTGCCTCCACCACACTCTCGGACAGTGCATTCCACATCCTAAACACTCACTTAACCTGCCTCCACCACACTCTCAGGCAGTGCATTGCAGATCCTAAACACTCACTTAACCTGCCTCCACCACACTCTCAGGCAGTGCATTCCAGATCCTAAACACTCACTTAACCTGCCTCCACCACACTCTCAGGCAGTGCATTCCACATCCTAAACACTCACTGAACCTGCCTCCACCACACACTCAGAGACAGTGTATTCCAGATCCTAAATACTCACTGAACCTGCCTCCACCACATTCTCAGACAGTGCATTCCAGATCCTAAATACTCACTGAACCTGCCTCCACCACACTCTCAGACAGTGCATTCCAGATACTAAATACTCACTGAACCTGCCTCCACCACACTCTCAGACAGTGTATTCCAGATCCGAAACACTCACTGAACCTGCCTCCACCACACTCTCAGACCGTGCATTCCAGATCCTAAATACTCACTGAACCTGCCTCCACCACACTCTCAGACAGTGCATTCCAGATCCTAAACACTCACTGAACCTGCCTCCACCACACTCTCAGACAGTGCATTCCAGATCCTAAACACTCACTGAACCTGCCTCCACCACACTCTCAGACAGTGCATTCCAGATCCTAAACACTCACTGAACCTGCCTCCACCACACTCTCAGACAGTGCATTCCACATCCTAAACACTCACTGAACTTGCCTCCACCACACTCTGAGACAGTGTATTCCAGATCCTAAACACTCACTGAACCTGCCTCCACCACACTCTCAGACAGTGCATTCCAGATCCTAAACACTCACTGAACCTGCCTCCACCACACTCTCAGGCAGTGCATTCCAGATCCTAAATACTCACTGAACCTGCCTCCACCTCAGTCTCAGACAGTGCATTCCAGATCCTAAACACTCACTGAACCTGCCTCCACCACACTCTCAGACAGTGCATTCCAGATCCTAAACACACACTGAACCTGCCTCCACCACACTCTCAGACAGTGCATTCCAGATCCTAAACACTCACTGAACCTGCCTCCACCACACTCTCAGACAGTGCATTCCAGATCCTAAACACTCACTGAACCTGCCTCCACCACACTCTCAGACAGTGCATTCCAGATCCTAAACACACACTGAAACTGCCTCCACCACACTCTCAGGCAGTGCATTCCAGATCCTAAACACTCACTTAACCTGCCTCCACCACACTCTCAGGCAGTGCATTCCAGATCCTAAACACTCACTTAACCTGCCTCCACCACACTCTCGGACAGTGCATTCCACATCCTAAACACTCACTGAAACTGCCTCCACCACATTCTCAGACAGTGCATTCCAGATCCTAAACACTCACTGAACTTGCCTCCACCACACTCTGAGACAGTGTATTCCAGATCCGAAACACTCACTGAACCTGCCTCCACCACACTCTCAGACCGTGCATTCCAGATCCTAAACACTCACTGAACCTGCCTCCACCACACTCTCAGACAGTGCATTCCAGATCCTAAACACTCACTGAACCTGCCTCCACCACACTCTCAGACAGTGCATTCCACATCCTAAACACTCACTGAACTTGCCTCCACCACACTCTGAGACAGTGTATTCCAGATCCTAAACACTCACTGAACCTGCCTCCACCACACTCTCAGACAGTGCATTCCAGATCCTAAACACTCACTGAACCTGCCTCCACCACACTCTCAGGCAGTGCATTCCAGATCCTAAATACTCACTGAACCTGCCTCCACCTCAGTCTCAGACAGTGCATTCCAGATCCTAAACACTCACTGAACCTGCCTCCACCTCAGTCTCAGACAGTGCATTCCAGATCCTAAACACTCACTGAACCTGCCTCCACCAGACTCTCAGACAGTGCATTCCAGATCCTAAACACTCACTGAACCTGCCTCCACCAGACTCTCAGACAGTGCATTCCAGATCCTAAACACACACTGAACCTGCCTCCACCACACTCTCAGACAGTGCATTCCAGATCCTAAACACACACTGAACCTGCCTCCACCACACTCTCAGACAGTGCATTCCAGATCCTAAACACTCACTGAACCTGCCTCCACCACACTCTCAGACAGTGCATTCCAGTTCCTAAACACTCACTGAACCTGCCTCCACCTCAGTCTCAGACAGTGCATTCCAGATCCTAAACACACACTGAACCTGCCTCCACCACACTCTCAGACAGTGCATTCCAGATCCTAAACACTCACTGAACCTGCCTCCACCACACTCTCAGGCAGTGCATTCCAGATCCTAAACACACACTGAACCTGCCTCCACCACACTCTCAGACAGTGCATTCCAGATCCTAAACACTCACTGAACCTGCCTCCACCACACTCTCAGGCAGTGCATTCCAGATCCTAAACACACACTGAACCTGCCTCCACCTCAGTCTCAGACAGTGCATTCCAGATCCTAAACACTTGCTATGTAAAATCGTTTTTCCTCATGTCACCATTACTTCTTTTGCCAATTACCTTAAATTGGTTTCTGGATCCTTCTGCCAATGGGAACAGTTTCGCCCTATTTACTATGTCAAAACTGCTCATTATTTTGAACACCTCTATCAAATCTCCTTTTATTCTTTCCTTCTCCAAGGAGAACAGCCCCAGCTTCTTCAATCTATCCACGTAACTGAAGTTCCTCATCCCTGGAACCATTCTTGTGAATCCTTTCTGCACCCTCTCGAATGCATTAACAGCCTTCCTAAAGTGTGGTGCCCAGAACTGGACACAATTATTCAGCTGAGGCCAAACCAGTGTTTATGAAGATCACCATAACTTCCTTGCTTTTGTACTCTATGCCCCTATTTAATAAAATCCCGGTTCCCATATACTTTATTAGCCGCTTTCTCAACCTGCCCTGCATCCTTCAATGATTTGTGCAGATATACCCCCAGGTCCCTCTGCTATTGCACCCACTTTAGAATTGTACCCTTTAATTTATATTGTCTCTCCTTGTTCTTCCTACCAAGATGAATCACTTCACACTTCTCTGCATTATATTTCATATGTCACTTGTCCGCCTATTCCACCAACCTGTCTCTGTCCTTTTGAAGTCTATCTCTATCCTCCTCACAGTTCACAATACTTCCAAGTTTTGTCTCATCTGCAGGCTTTGAAATTGTGCCCTGCAACCCCAAGTCTAGGTCATTAATATACATCGCGAAAAGCAGGGGTCCTAACATCGACCCTGGGGAACTCCACAATATTTCTTTCTCCAATTTGAAAAACAATCATTCACAACTACACTCTATTTCCTGTCACTCAGCCAATTATGTATCCATGTTGCTACTGTCCCTTTTATTCCATGGGCTCTAACTTTGCTCACAAGCCTGTTATGTGGCTCTTTATCAAATGCCTTTTGGAAGTCCATGTACATCACATCAACCACATTGCCCTCATCAACCCTCTCTGTTACTTCACCAAAAAGCTCAAGCAATAGAGGTGCAACATCTGTGGTTTTTCAATCCATTGGGAACTTTCCAGAGACTAGAAAATTTTGGAAGTTTCCAACCATTGCATCCACTATCTCTGCAGCCACTTCTTTTAAGACCCGAGGATGCAGGCCATCAGGTCCAGAGGACTTGTCAACCTTTAGTCCCATCAGTCTTCCTAGTGCTTTTTCTCTCGTGATAGTGATTGTTTGTTTTAATTTCCTCCCTCTTTTGCCTCTTGATTTTCTACTATTCTTGGGATGCTTTTTGTGTTTTCTACTGTGAAGACAGACATAAAATACTTGTTCAAAGTCTCTGCCATTTCCTTGTTTCCCATTATTAATTCCCCAGTCTCATCCTCTAAGGGACCAACACTTACCTTAGCTACTCTATTCCTTTTTATATATTTGTAGAAGCTTTTCCTGTCTGTTTATATATTTCTTGCTAGTTTACTCTCATTCTCTAATTTCTCTCTTTAAATCATCCTCTGCTGGTTTCTCTGGCCTACCACTAATCTTTGCAGCATTGTGCGGCTTTTCTTGCAATTTGATACCATCCTTAACTTCCTTATTTAGCCAGGGATGGTGCATCCTTCTCATCGAGTCTTTCTTTCTCAATGGAATGTATCTTTGTTGAAAGTTATGAAATATCTCCTTAAATGTCTGCCGTTGCTTCTCTACCGGCTTGCCTTTTAACCTATTTTCTCAGTGTACTTTAGCCAACTCTGACTTCATACCTTTGTACTTGTCTTTATTTAAGTTTAATACTAGTTTCGGACTCAAGTTTCTCACCTACAAACTGAATTTGAAATTCTATCATGTTATAATTGTTCTTCCCTGGAGGATCCTTTACTATGAGATCATGAATTAATCCTGTCTCATTATGCATTACCAGGTCTAAAATAGCCTGTTCCTTGGTTTGTTCCACAATGTATTGGTCTAAGAAACTGTCATAAATACGCTGTATGAACTCATCCTCCACGTTACCTTTGCCAATTTGATTTGTCCAATCTGTATGAAGATTAAAATCACCCATGATTATTGAGTACCTTTCCGACAAGCCCCCATTATATTTCTTGATATATATTCTGTCCTGCAGTGTAGCTTCTGTTAGGGGGTCTATAAATTACTCCCATCAGTGACTTTCCTTTGCTGTTTCTTGACTTCACCCAAACTTATTCTACATCTTGATCTTCCGAGCCAAAGTCATTTCTCACTACTGTACTAATTTCATCCTTTATTAACTGAGCTTCCCCACCTCCTTTTCCTTTGTTCCTATTGTTACGAACAGGTGATGAAGGGGTCTAGGACTCCCCTCTCTGCCTTTTCCTAGTTTGGCCCTAACTGGGTTTAACTTTTAAAACACTGCTCTCCAATTGTAATTGCAAAGAAATCAACCAGACAGGTTTTCTGAGATTTATACAAGAAAGGTGTAAGTTTATTAACCTTAAAACTCTACCTCAGTTAAAACTGCTAAAAATATGACATGACCATGCAAGTGTGCATATGCAATAAACACACATGCAAATAGAGACAGAGGAGGAGAAAGAATTAAAGGGGAAGGTTTGAAGTAATAGATGGAGTTCAGTTACTGGTTTTGGGTTGGATGTAAAGTCTTTATTTGAAGTTAAGTCTTGCAGTTCTCGTTGGAGCCCAGTGCACACTTTCAAACTTGTTTCGCTGGTCTTCTGTTTCGAGGCTTAAGTTACTTCCAGGGGTCCCTGGAACTTCATGTGAGAGACAGAGACAGAGAGAGGGAAACCTTCGTTCTTGAGGTTCAATTGCAGTCTCTTCCAAAAACTGTTCTGTGAGCACAATTCAATCAACTCCAGGTTGGCCAGCAGGTTAGTCATGTGACTAGCTTTTTGCTTGAGACAGCCTCGCCTGCGAGGTTTCTGGATTCCTCCAAGCTTACCAGACAGTCTCAGTGGGGGGTGGAATGCTGGCTCTTACACATTCAATGACTCTCAAAGTCTCTTGATCATCACTATTGACAAAACCCATCTGGCTAATTGAATCTGGGAGTACTCCCATTGTCTCTCAGTACCACTGTCTTTGTGAATATAAATGTGCGGCCATGTTTTCAGCCACTGTTCTGTGGTCTTTTTTAAAACAAGTTATTTCAATGTCCAGTAAACGTTCAAATAATAATGTTCCAATTGATGAAATTAATATGCCTCATTTTGGCAGGTGTGATTTCCGTCACACTATCCTTTCAAAATGTCAAATATCCTTGAATATTCAGTTCCCAGCTTTGGTCACCTTGCAACCAAATCTCTGTAATGGCTATCAGATCATATCCATTTATTTCTATTTGTGCCATCAATTCAGCGATCTTGTCACCAGTGCTGCATGCATTCAGATAAAGAGCCTTCAATTCTGTCTTTTTACCATTTTTATTTACTCTGACCTTATTAACTGGTGCACTCTTATAGAGTCATAGAGTTATACAGCACAGAAACAGGCCCTTCGGCCCACCGTGTCTGCACCGGCCATCAAGCCTGTCTATTCTAATCCCATTTTCCAGCACTTGGCCCATAGCCTTGTATGCTATGGCGTTTCAAGTGCTCATCTAAATACTTCTTAAATGTTGTGAGGGTTCCTGCCTCTACCACCTCTTCAGGCAATGCATTCCAGATTCTGGGAGAAATTTTTTTTCCTCAAATCCCCTCTAAACCTCCTGCCCCTTACCTTAAATCTATGCCCCCTGGTTATTGACCCCCCCCGCTAAGGGAAAACGTTTCTTCCTATCTAACCTATCTATGCCCCTCATAATTTTGTTTACCTCAATCATGTCCCCCCTCAGCCTTCTCTGCTTTAAGGAAAACAACCCTAGCCTTTTCAGTCTCTCTTCATAGCTGAAATGCTCCAGTCCAGGCAACATCCTGGTGAATCTCCTCTGCACCCTCTCCAGTGCAATCACATCCTTCCTATAGTGTGGTGCCCAGAACTGTACACAGTACTCCAGCTGTGGCCTAACTAGCATTTTATATAGCTCCATCATAACCTCCCTGCTCTTATAATCTATGCCTCGGCTAATAAAGACAAGTATCCCATAGGCCTTCCTAACCACCTTATCTACCTGTGCTGCTGCCTTCAGTGATCTATGGGCAAGTACACCAAGATCCCTCTGACCTTCTGTACTTCCTAGGGTCCTACCATCCATTGTATATTCCCTTGCCTTGTTAGTCCTCCCAAAATGCATCACCTCACACATCCCTGCCCTGCACTATTGCTTTGTCATTTCTCTTTAACTTTCTAAATTTCCCCTCACCTGAACCCTCCCCCGCGGCCCCCCCCCCCCACCATTATTTAGTTTAAAGCCCTCTCTACAGCCCTAGTTATTTGATTCACTGGGACACTGGTCACAGCGCAGTTCTAGTGAAGCCCGTCCCAACAGAACAGCTCCCTCTTTCCCCACTACTGGTGCCAGTGCCCCGTGAATTGAAACCCATTTCTCCCACACCAATCTTTCAGCCACGCATTCAACTCTCTGATCTTATTTACCCTGGGCCAATTTGCTCGTGGCATAGGTTGTAATCCAAAGATTATTACCTTTCTGGTTCTGCTTTTTAATTTAGTCCCTAGCTGCTCATACTCCCTTAGTAGAACCTCTTTCTTAGTCCTGCCTATGTCTTTGGTACCCACATGGACCACGGCAACTGAATCCTTCCCCTCCTTCTTCAAGTTCCCCTCCAACCCCGAGCAAATGTCGATAACTTTGGCACCGGGCAGGCAACACAGACTTTGGAACTCACACTTCTGGCTGCAGAGAGCAGCATCTATCCCCCTAACCATACTGTCCCATACTACTACTACTACAGTCCTTTTTACTCCCCAACTTGAATGGCCCCCTGTACCACAGTGCTGCTGTCAGTTTTCTCATCCTCCCTGCAGTCCCTTCTCTTGTTACCTGTTAAACAAGTGCAAGCACAGTACCTTCCAGATCCCCATACCTGCCTCACTCGTAGCCACACCCTCCTGTCCCTAACCACGGGCCACTTCTGGAGTAGTTCACCTCCTGGAACAAAGTGTCCAGGTAACTTCCTGCCTCCCTGATGCATCGCAGTGTCCAGAGTTCCTCAAGCCGCAGACACACGGGTGTTCACCAGCTTCCCACATGTTCCAACTCCAGCACATCACTGTCTCTGCCATGTCTATTTCATTTTATTTAGCGAATTAGGGTTTCAAGTTTTGAAATGTTATTCAATGAATTATTTATATGAAGTAGTTTAACTAGTTAAGCTATAAATTTAATACAATACTTGTATCTCCCCAGTCTTTGTTTAAACTACGACCCTGGTTTAGAGAAAAAAAACGTATAACTCATCTGCCACTTGTCTGCCCATTTCTGCTAGGCTAACATGTCCTGTTGCAGTCAATTGGTATCATCCTCACTGTTTATCACACCTCCAAGTTTGGTATCATTGGAAAATTTTGAAATTTTACTCTGTATTCCAATATCCAAGTCATCTATATATCAATAAAGCAGTGGTCCTAGCACTGACCCTTTGGGAACACCACTGTGTACCATCCTCCAGGCTGAAAAACAACCATTTGCCACAACACACTGTTTTCTGTCCTTAAGCCAATTTTTTTTTACCCATGAGCCTCAATTCTGTTAGCCAGCTTTTTATGTGCTATTTTGTCAAATGCTTTCTTAAAATCCATATGGACAACAAGCACTGCATTCCCTTCATCAATCTTCTCTGTTACTTCATCAAAAAATTCAATTGGATTAGTCAAACATGATCTGCCTTTTACAAATCCTTGCTGTCTCTCCTTAATTAACTCAAACAAATCCAAGTGCCTGTTGATTTTTTTCCCCTGATGATTGTTTCTGAAACCTTACCCACCACTGATGTTAAACTGACCAGCCTGTAGTTACTGAGAATGTCTTTACACCCTTTCTTGAACAAGGGTGTCACATTTGCCACTCTCCAATCCTGTAGCATCTCCCCTGTATCTAGGGGCTTTGGGAAAAAGGTGGGGGAGAGGGACTAGGTGAGTTACTCTTGCAGAGAGCCAGCACACACACGATGGACCAAATGGTTTTTTTCCTATGCTGTAACCATCCTGTGATTCTATGGAAGATTATGGCAAGCCCTTTAGCTATCTCCATCCCACTTCCTTCAGCAACATGGGATGCAAGCCACCTGGACTAGGCAACTTATCCACTCTAAGCATAGCCAGCCTTTCCAGTACATCCTGCCTATTGTGAGAATAAGAAATACTGAAATGTTGTTTCTACAGCTTGTGGAAAGTTACCAAGAAGTCATTTGTGCACAACATAATGAAATCACTGAAAAAGAGAAATGATAAGGATATGTAAGTGGAGACCTTAAGACAGTACATCACTGACAAAGAGAACTGATAAGGGTATGTAAGTGGAGACCTTAAGACAGTACATCACTGAAAAAGAGAATTGATAAGGGTATGTAAGTACAGACCTTGGGACAGTACATCACTTAAAAATTGTGCTTAGGCAGATAAAAGAGAAACAGCAAGAGTTAGAACAAAGGATGTAGTGAATAAGAAACTGCCCCACTAAGATAAAGGCTGACAGCTGCAAGTTAAAACACACAATGGAGAGCCAAATAAGGTAAAACAAAAACAAGAGTTAGGGGCTAGAAAGTTAGAGTAGGGGGAGAAGTAAACAGAGGAGGAGACTGTAGCAACCATAGGATAGGTTAGTGTCATAATACGTTATAACCAATAATGTAAAATAAAGGCGTGGACAAATGGATTTGTATTGTATAAACATGAACTGAATATGTTGATCGGTGTGCCTGCTTGCAGGACACCCGATCTTGCAAGAACGTTAAATAAACTTACTTCTTCAGAGTTTGACTTGGTGTAAATTATTATTAAGTGGGCTACGTTTCTCACACTATCAATTTTCACCCCAACCACTACCTCTACAATCTCAATTTCTACCGATATTTTGTCAGCATCCTCTTCTTCAGTAAACACCGATACAAAGTACTCATTAAGTATTCTAGCCTTGTCCTGCGCCTCAAAGCATCTATCACCCTCTTTGTCCTGATTAGGCCCCAATCCACCTCTTACTACCCGCTTACTATTCACATGCCGATATAAAAATTTTGGGTTACCTTTGATGTTAACTGTCATTCTATTATCATATTCTTTATTTGCCAGTCTAATTTTCCTCTTCACTTCCCCTCTTAACCTATCGTATTTGACCTCAATCTCACTTGAAGAATTCACCTGACATACACCCTCTTTTTTTTTGTTTCATCATATTCTTTATCTCCTTCATCATCCAAGGATTCCTGGCTTTGGTTCCTCTGCCTTTGCTTCTTGTTGGAATGTACTTATCCTGTACCTGAAACATCTCCTTAAAGATCCTCAGTTGATTTGTTACAGTTTTTCCAGTCATCTTTGGTTCTATTTTAACCTGGCTAGATCCCCTCTCATCCCATTGAAGTTAGCCCTCTTCCAATTTAGAAGTTCTACTTTAGATGTTGCTTGCTCTTCTCCATTACTAATATAAATCTTATGATACAATGATCACTCTTATCCAAGTGTTCTCCCAGAGACACAGTGGCACAGTGGTTAGCACTGCAGCCTCACAGCTCCAGCAACCCGGGTTCAGTTCTGGGTACTGCCTGTGCGGAGTTTGCAAGTTCTCCCTGTGACTGTGTGGGTTTCCGCCGGATGCTCCAGTTTCCTCCCACAGCCAAAAACTTGCAGGTTGATAGGTAAATTGGCCATTGTAAATTGCCCCTAGTGTGGGTAGGTGGTAGGATAATTGAGGGAAGGTGGGATGTGGTAGGGAATATGGGATTAATGTAGGATTAGTATAAATGGGTGCTTGATGGTCAGCATAGACTTGGTGGGCCGAAGGGCCTGTTTCAGTGCTGTATCTCTCTATGACTCGAAGACACTCAGTCCATTTGGCCCACCTCATTCCCCAGCACCAGATCCAGCAATGTCTGTTTCCTAGTTTAGTCAAAAACATACTGATCCAGGAAAGTCTCCTGAACACATTTCAGAAATTCCTCCACCTCCTTTCTCTTTATTCTAACTTTACTCCTATATTATCCCACTCGATATTTGGGTAATTAAAGTCCCTCAAAATCACCACTGTATAGGCTTGCACATCTCAGTGATTTCCCTGCAGATTTGTTTCTCTATCTCTCTCACTATTTGGAGGCCTATGGAATACCCCCCAGTTCTGTGATCAAACCCTTTTTGCTTCTCAGCTCTAAGTAAATGGATTCTGTCCTCACCCCTTCAAGAATATCCTCTCTTTTCAACATTACAACATCTCCCTAATCATCCCACTTCCTCTTTTTCCTTAATAAAAACAAAAAATGCTGGAAATACTCATCAGGTCTGGCAGCATCTGTGAAGAGAGAAACAGAGTTAACATTTCAGGTTGATAACCCTTCATCAGATCTTTTCACCTTCCCAAACTGTTCTGAACACTTGTACCCATGAATATTAAGTGCCGAATCCTCACCATTTTTAAGTCACGTTTCTATTATTGCCACTTTATCATATTCCCTCTCAGCTATTTGCGGTTGTCAGTCACCAACCTTATTCACACTTTGTGCATTTGCATACATGCATTCTAACCCTGTTTTTGCATTCCTCATTAGTCTGCTCCTATCTAATCTGGCATGATGTCCTTCTTTAGCACTATCCATCACTCTCACTCCTGTATGCACCTTATTCTTCTTTTCTACTTCTATATTCTGGTGCCTACCCTGCCTACCAATTTAGTTTAAACCCTCCCCAAACACACTAGTGCACCTCCCATGAGCACATTGGTCCCAGTCCTGTTGAGGTGCAACCCATCTCTTTTGAATAGGTGCCTCCTGCCCCAGAACTGATCCCAATGTCCAAGAATCTAAACCCTTCCTCCTGCACCATGCCTCAAGCCATGCATTGATCACCCCATCTTCCTATTTCTACTCTTGCTAGTGCATGGCACTGGGAGTAATCCAGAGATTACTATCTTCAAGGTAGTACAACTTTTTAGCTTCCTTCCTAGCTCCTGAAACTCTGAGCATAGGACCTTTTTTTTATTTGTTTCATGGGATGTGGGTATCGTTGGCCAGGCCAGCATTTATTGCCCATCCTAATTGCCCTTGAGAAGGTGGTGGTGAGCTGCCTTCCTGAACCCCTGCAGTCCATGTGGGGTAGGTATACCCACAGTGCTGTTAGGAAGGGAGTTCCAGTGACAGTGAAGGAACGGCGATATAGTTCCAAGTTAGGATGGTGTGTGACTTGGAGGGGAACTTGCAGGTGGTGGTGTTCCCACGCATCTGCTGCCCTTGTCCTTCTAGGTGATAGAGGTTGCGGGTTCGGAAGGTGCTGCCTGAGTAGCCTTGGTGAGTTGCTGCAGTGCATCTTGTAGATGGTACACACTGCTGCCACTGTGTGTTGGTGGTGAAGGGAGTGAATGTTTGTAGATGGGGTGCCAATCAAGCGGGTTGCTTTGTCCTGGGTGGTGTTAAGCTTCTTGAGTGTTGTTGGAGCTGCACCCATCCAGGCAAGTGGAGAGTATTCCATCACATTCCTAACTTGTGCCTTGTCGATGTTGGACAAGCTTTGGGGAGTCAGGAGGTGAGTTACTTGCTGCAGGACTCCTAGCCTCTGACCTGCTCTTGTAGCCACGGTATTTATATGGCTACTCCAGTTCTGTTTCTGGTCAATAGTAGTCCCCAGGATGTTGAGAGTGGGGGATTCAGTGATGGTAATGCCATTGAATGTCAAGGGGAGATGGTTAGATTCTCTCTTGTTGGTGATGGTCATTGCCTGACACTTGTGTGGCGCGAATGTTACTTGCCACTTATCACCCAAGCCTGGATATTCTCCAGGTCTTGCTGCATTTCTGCACGGACTGCTTCAGTATCTGAGGAGTCACGAATGGTGCTGAACATTGTGCAATCATCAGCGAACATCCCCACTTCTGACCTTATGACTGAAGGAAGGTCATTGATGAAGCAGCTGAAGATGGTTGGGCCTAGGACCTCAAAACCTTTTCTCTCTATGTCGTTGGTACTGACATGTAGCTTAACTTCTGGCTTGCAATTCTTCCTGCTGTTGTACTGGGAGCAAGAAATACCTTGTTCACACTCAAACTCATCTACAAAACTACAGGATTTAAATGATCACTAGGAGAAATCTAGAGAGTGAGATGGAATGATAACTAAATTCATGTTCTTTGTACAGATTTGCACCTACCAGCCAGAGAAGAATCACACGGGGCTGAAACACCTGGACTGTGTCATCAAAGGCAGACCCTGTTGCATTGGGACAAAGGGCAGGTTAGTGACCCTCAGTCTACATTAGGGAGGAGATCATTTCCCATTAATTTCTTATTGATTTTCCATTAATTTCTCATTGATTTCCCATTTCTGAACTACTGTGTAGATGCGAAATCACTACCAGAGAGTACTGCCAGTTTAAGAATGGATATTTCCATGAGGAATCAACCTTGTGTTCACAGGTAACATTGAAATGTAATGAACCACATTCTGTTGTCTACACTCAGACCCAGATCAGTGTATCTTATCAAAAACAAGAAATGCTGGAATCACTCAGCAGGTCTGGCAGCATCTGTGGAAAGAGAAGCAGAGTTAACGTTTCGGGTCAGTGACCCTTCTTCGGAACTGACAAATATTAGAAAAGTCACAGATTATAAACAAGTGAGGTGGGGGTTGGGCAAGAGATAACAAAGGAGAAGGTGCAGATTGGACCAGGCCACATAGCTGACCAAAAGGTCACGGAGCAAAGGCAAACAATATGTTAATGGTGTGTTGAAAGACAAAGCATTAGTACAGATTAGGTGTGAATATACTGAATATTGAACAGCAGCAAGTGCAAACCTGAAGAAAAACAACCTGAAAAAAACAGTGGGTAAGCAAACTGAACAAACTAAGATGAAATGAAATAAATGCAAAAAAAGATTGTAAAAAATGTAAAAAGGAATGTAACAAAAAAGGAAGAAAAAATAACTAAAAATGACTAAAAATGAAAGTAAAGTGGGGGGCTGTCATGCTCTGAAATTATTGAACTCAATGTTCAGTCCGGCAGGCTGTAGTGTGCCTAATCGGTAGATGAGATGCTGTTCCTCGAGCTTGCGTTGATGTTCACTGTATCTTATACTCGGGATTTTTGGGCTAATATTCTGTCCCAGCATCGTGGGTTTGAAGATCAGGAAGATTCCCAGAATATATGAATCTGCGGGAATGTGAATCCTGAGATCTGCAGAATGCACCAAAGAAATCATAGAAAGTTTAAGGCACAGAAAGAGGCCACTTGGCCCATCGTGTCTGTGCCAGCTGAAAAACGATCCACCTATTCTAATCCCACCTTCCAGCATTTGGTCTGTAGCCCTGCAGATTACGGCACTTGAGGTGCATATTCAGACTTCTTTTGAATGAGTTGAGGGTTTCTGCCTCAATTACCCTTTCAGGCAGTGAGTTCTAGAACCCCACCACCCTCTGGGTGAAAAGGATTTTCCTCATCTCCCCTCTAATTTTTCTACCAATCACTTTAAATCTATGTCCCCTCGTCACTGACCTCTCTGCTAAGACCCTTCACCTCCGCTCTATCCAGGCTCCTCAAAATTTTGTCCATTTCAATCAGATCTCCCCTCAGTCTTCTCTGTTCCAAGGAGAACAACCCCAGCCTATCCAATCTTTCCTCATAGCTGTATTTTTACAGTCCTGGCAACATCCTCGTAAATCTCCTCTGTACCCTCTCTAGTGCAATTACATCCTTTCTGTAATGAGGTGACCAGAACTGCACACAGTACTCAAGTTGTGGCCTAACCAATGAGTTATACAGTTCCAGCATAATCTCCCTGCTCTTATATTCTATACCTTGGCTAATAAAGGAAAGGATTCCATATGCCTTCTTAACCACCTTATCGAATAGTCCTGCTACCTTCAGGGATCTGTGGACATTCACTCCAAGGATCACTTCCTCTACACCTCTCAGTATTTTTCCCATTAATCGTGTATTCCTTTGCCTTGTTTGACCTCCCCAAATGCATCACCTCACACTTCTCCAGGTTGAATTCCATTTGCCACTTTTCTGCCCATCTGACCAGACCATCTATATCTTCCTGTAGCCTACAGCTGTCCTTCTCGCTATCTACCACATGGCCAATCTTTGTGTCATCTGCAAACCACTTGATCATGCCCCCTACATTTATGTCCAAATCGTTAATATACACCACAAAAAGCAGGGGGCCCAGTACTGAGCCCTGCGGAACGCCTCTGGAAACAGCCCTCCAGTCGCAAAAACACCCATCAACAATTACCCTTTGTTTCCTGCCACTGAGCCAATTTTGTATCCACCTTGCTGCATTCCCCTGGATCCCATGGGATTTTTTTTTTTAACCAGTCTGCCATGTGGGACCTTGTTAAAAGCCTTGCGAAAATCCATGTAGATCACATCAACTGCACTACCCTCATCTATCTTCCTTGTTATTACTTCAAAAAATTCAATCAAGTTGGTCAAACAAGATCTTCCCTAAACAAATCCATGCTGACTATCCTTGATTAACCTGTGCCTTTCTAAGTGACAGTTTATCCTGTCTCAGAATAGATTCCAATAATTTGCCCACTGCTGAGGTTAGACTGATTGGTCTGAATTATTCGGTCTATCCCTTGTTCCCTTTTTAAACAGAGGCACAACATTAGCAGTTCTCCAATCCTCCGGCACCACACCAGAGGAATGAATATGGGGTTTATAGGTGAGGAACCTGAACCAGCTAACATCACCTTTCATTTATACTCAAACAGTGGATTTCATTGATCCACTCTGTAGAAACCATGCCACTGGTTTTCTATTAAGCCTACACACAACTTGGCCCACAGTTTACAGGCTGTGGTGTGTAAGGGGTAGCTGCTCTGCCCCAACGGGGGTGCGCACAATGAGCTATGGGTGAGCAATGACCCTGCAGTGAAGCTCATTTTTTGACATGGTCAGTGACTGATAACATATCTTTGCTGCAGGTTCACTGTCTGGATGAAGTGTGTGGGTTGTTGCCATTCCTGAATCCAGATGTTCCAGATCAGATCTACAGGCTTTGGCTCTCCCTTTTCCTTCATGCCGGGTAAGATGCAATATCCACACATTCATATTTAAAAGCTAATCACTAATTCGTTTGATGCCAAGCAATGTCCAATGTAAGACTAAGATTTCTATGGACAGTAGTTATTTGTTAATTGTGTGTATCTGATACCAAACTGGGATTATAATCAAAACAGAGGAGAACTGTGATGGAATACAGGAAGACATTAATAAACTTGCAGAATGGGTATGTAAATGGAAAATGAACTTTAACATAAGATAAGTGAGAGGTAGTATCTTTCAGTAGGAATAATAAGGATATCGCTTCGGCCAATAAGTGGCAAGTAACATTTGCACCAGACATGTGCCAGGCAATGACCATCTCCAACAAGAACGAATCTAACCATCCCTTGAAATTCAATGGCATTATCTTTGTTGAATCCACCACCATCAATATCCTGGAGGTTACCATTGAGCAGAAACTTAACTGGACCAGCCATATCAATACTGTGGCTACAAGAGTTGCAAATAGCCCTCCTCCTGACTCCCCAAAACCTGTTCACCATCTACAAGGTACAAATCAGGAGAGTGATGGAATACTCTCCACTTCCCTGGATGAATGTAGTTCCAACAACACTCAAGAAGCTCGATACCATCCAGGACAAAGCAGCCCACTTGACCGGCACCCCATCCACCATCTTAATGATTCACCCCCTCCACTGGCAGCAAATGGACCATCTACAAATGCAATGCCGCAACTCACCAAGGCTCCTTCAACAGCACCTTCCAAATATACAAAATCTACCACTCCTCTAAGTCACACACCATCCTGACTTGGAATTATATTGCATTTCCTTCACTGTCACTGGGTCAAAATCCTGAACTCCCTCCCTAATATCACTGTGTACCTACAACATACGGATTGCAGCAGTTCAAGAAGGCAGTTCACCACCACCTTCTCACGCGCAATTAGGGATGGGCAACAAATGCTGGTCTTTCCAGCGATACTCACATCCAAACAATGAATAAGAAAAAAGAAATACTCCTTGTAAAACAAAATTCTAAATGGGCTAGAGGAAATGAAGGATCTAGGGGCACAGAAACGCAAATCACAAAAACTAGCAATGCTGTTTATTAAGGTCATAAAAACAAAATACTGGGGTTCATTTCTAGAAGGATAGAAATGAAAAGCAGAGAAGTTATGTTATACTTGTATAGATTCTTGGTTAGACCACACTTGGAGCACTGTGCACAGATCTGGTCTTCATATTATAAAAAGGATACAGAGGCACTGGAGAAGGTGCAAAGAAGATTTACAAGTATGATGCTAGAACGGAGATATTATACTATCAGGAAGGATTGAGCAGGCTGGGGCTTTTTTCTCTAGAAAAGAGAAGGCTGAGGTGTGATCTTGTAGAGGTCTTTAAAATTATGAAAGGGTTTGACAGAGTAGCAGTAGAGAAGATGTCTCCACTTGTGCGGAGACCAGAACTAGGGGCCATACTATAAGGTAATCATTAATAAATCCAATAGGGAATTCAGGAGAAATTTCTTCATCCCGAAATTGATGAGAATGTGGAACTCGCTACCACAGGGAGTAGTTCAGGTGAATAGCGTAGATGCATTTAATGGGAAGCTGGAAAACACATGAGGGAGAAAGGAATAGAAGGATATGGTGATAGGGTGAGATGAAGTAAGATGGGAGATGATTCATGTAGACCATAAACACCAGGACGGTCTTTACCTGAACCGTGCTGGGACCAGTGTTCTAGCGAGCTGCTAAACTAGGGAAGTAGAGAGGGATTTAAACTAAATAGTGGGGGCAACAGATCAAATTTGGGAAGAGGTGGTAAATCAAAGTGTAGAGTTAAGGCAAGAGAGGAAGATATTAATATGGAAAATAATAAACAGACCGGGACAGTGAGTACAAATCTAACAGTAAATCAGCAGTCAAGGCTAGAGGTTACAAAAATAATAAAAGGACAAAACTAAAGGCTCTGTATCTGAATGCATGCAGCACTTGAAACAAAGCAGATGAATTGACAGCGCAAATAAAAATAAATAAGTACGATCTGATTGCCATTACAGAGACATGGCTGGAGGACGACATAGATTGGGACCTGAATATTGAAGGGTACATGACATTTAGGAAGGACAGGAAGCCAGGAACAGTGGAGGGGTAGCTCTGTTAATTTAATAATGATATTAGTGCAATAGAGAGGGAAGACCTAAGTTCAGGAAACCAAGATGTAGAAGTGATTTGGGTACAGATGATAAATGAAAAAGGCAAGAAGTCACTTGTGGGAGCAGTGTACAGGCCCCACAACAGTAACCACATGGTAGGACGGGGTATAATGGAAGAAGTAATGGGAGCTTGTCAGAAAGATACAGTGATAATCATGGGGAATTTTAATCTCCATATAGACTGGAAAAATCAGATGGGCAAAGGTAGCCGAGATGAGGAGTTCATAGAATGTTTTTGGGAATAGTTTCTTAGAACAGCACATTCTGGAGTCAACCAGAGAGCAGGCTTTACTAGACCTGGTATTGTGCAAAGAGATAGGATTAATTATTGACCTCACTGTGAAGGCTCCCCTAGGCAGCAGTGATAATAATATGATTGAATTTTACATTCAGTTTGAGGGAGAGAAGAGTGGATCTAAGATGAATATTTTAAACTTAAATAAGGGAAATTATGAGGGCATGAAAGCAGAGCTAGCTGGAGTGAACTGGCAAATCAGGTTAAGGGATAGGTCAATAGAGATGCAGTGGCAGACATTTAAGGGGATATTTCAGAATACACAGAATAGATACATTCCAACGAGAAAGAAAAATTCCAATGGTGGGACTCACTATCCCACGTGATTAACTAAAAAAGTGAAAGATAGTCTCAAACTTAAAGAAAAAGCAGGTAATTGCGCAAAGATGGGAGGCAGGTCAGAAGATTGGACAGAATATAAAAACAGCAAAGAATGAATAAGATTAATAAGAAGGTAAAATTAGAGTACAAGAGAAAGCTGACTAGAAATATTAAAAACAGATAGTAAGAGTTTCTATATTTTAAAAAGAAAAGAGTTAACAAAGTGAGTGTTGGTCCTATAGAACGTGAGTCTAGTGAATTAATAATGGAAAATAAGAACATGGCAGATGAACTAAAGAGATATTTTGCTATAGAGGATGCAAATAACATTCCAGAAATAGCTGTAAGTCAGGAAATGGAAGAGAGGGAGGAAGTTAAGAAAATTACCATCAGCAAGGAAGTGGTACTGAACAAATTGTTGGAGCTGCAGGCTGACAAGTCCCCGGGTCCTGATGGACGTCATCTTAGGGTCTTAAAAGAAGTGGCGAGTGAGATAGTTGATGCATTGGTTTTAATTTTCCAAAATTCCCTAGATTCGGGGAAAGTTCCATCAGATTGGAAAATAGCAAACATAACTCCTTTATTCAAAAAAGGAAGGAGACAGAAAGCAGGAAACTACAGGCCAGTTAGCTTAACATCTGTCATCAGCAAAATGTTAGAAGCTATTGTTAAAGATGTTATAGCAGGGCATTTAGAAAAATTCAAGATAATCAGGCAGAGTCAATATGGTTTTGACATAGAGTTATAGAGTTATACAGCACAGAAACAAGCCCTTTGGCCCACCATGTCTGTCTAAATGGTGAGAGATGCAGAGGGATTTTGGGTGTCCTAGTGCATGAGTCGCAAAAGGTTAGTATGCAGATACAGCACGTAATCTGGAAAGCTGTAGAGGGCATGATTAGTAGGTTTGCAGATGACACCAAAATTGGTGGTATAGTGGACAGTGAAGAAGATTGTCTAAGGTTACAACAGGATATAGATCAACTGGGAAAGTGGGCAAGGGAGTGGCAAATGGAATTTAACGCAGACAAGTGCGAAGTGATGCATTTTGGGAAGTTAAACCAGGGCAGGACATATACAGTGAATGGCAGGGCCCTGGGGAGTGTTGTTGAGCAGAGGGACCTTGGGGTGCAAGTACATAGTTCCCTGAAAGTGGCAACACAAGTAGACAGGGTGGTGAAGAAGGCGTATGGCATGCTTGCCTTCTTCGGTCGAGGCATTGAGTACAAGAGTTGGGATGTCATGTTACAGTTGTACATAATGTTGGTTAGGCCGCATTTGGAGTACTGTGTGCAGTTCTGGTCACCGCACTACAGGAAAGATGTGATTAAGCTAGAGAGGGTGCAGAAAAGATTCACAATGATGTTGCCTGGTTTGGAGGGCTTGAGTTATAGAGATTAGATAGGCTGGGTCTGTTTTCCCTGGAGCGAAGGAGGCTGAGAGGGGACATGATAGAGGTATATAAAATTATGAGACGCATAGATAGGGTAGATAGCCAGAGTCTGTTTCCCATGGTAGGGGTGACTAAAACTAGAGGGCATAGATTGAAGGTGAGAGGGAGGAGGTTTAAAGGGGATCAAAGGGGTAAATTTTTCACACAAAGAATAGTGGATATCTGGAATGAGCTGCCTGAGGAGGTGGTGGAGGCAGGAACAGTAGCAACATTTAAGAGGCATCTGGACAGGTACTTGAATGAGCAAGGCATAGAGGCATATGGAATTAATGCAGGCAGGTGGGATTAGTATAGATAGGCATTATGGTCGGCATGGACGCGGTGGGCCAAAGGGCCTGTTTCTATACTGTATGACTCTATGACTATGAGTCAGATAGAATGTTATTGTTTATTGCGAGGAGAATTTGATACAAAAGTAGGAAGGGTATGTTTCAGTTATACAGGGAATTGGTGAGATGTAAATGCGTTGGAAGCAGTTCAGAGAAAGTTTACTGGATTAATACCTGGAATGGGCAGGTTGTCTTATGAGGAAAGATTGGACAGGCTAGGCTTGTACCCACTGGAACTTAAAAGAGTAAGAGGCGACTTGATTGAAACAAATAAGATCCTGAGGGGTCTTGACAGGGTGGATGTGGAAAGGATGTTTCCCCTTGTGGAAGAATCTAGAACTAGGGGTCACTGTTTAAAAATATGGGGTTGCCCATTTAAGACAAAGATGAGGAGAAATTCTTTCTCTCAGAGGGTCGTGAGTCTTTGGAATTCTCTTCCTCAAAAGGCAGTGGAAGCAGAGTCTTTGAATATTTTTAAGGCAGAGGTAGATAGATTCTTGATGAGAAAGGGGGTGAAAGGTTATTGGGGGTAGGCGGGAATGTGGAGTTGAGGTTACAATCAGATCAGCCATGATCTTATTGAATGGCGGAGCAGGGGGTGAGTGGCCTACTCCTGCTCTGAATTCATATGTATATTGGTATGTATGGACCTGTTGGACTAAATGGCCTGTTACTCTGCTGTAAATTCTTTATAACTGTGTACTCGTGTTCAATTCCTGTTGTGTAATGTGAACATTTAGAATCTCTTTTAAAGAATATAAATTGACAAAATAATCCTAATATAAACATTAAATTTCATCTCATACAGATATGGTTTATATGTCAGGGCTGTCTTGGTGAGAGGACGATGACATTGTATCCGGCTAATAGATTTTTCTCTCTCTCTCTCTCTCTCACCCTTTATCTTTCTTGCTGCCTTCCTCTCACTCCCTATCTTCACTTTTTAACTCGTTTTCTCTGTTTCTCTCTGTCTCTTTGTCTCTTGCTTTTACTCGCTCTCTCTATCCCTCTCTCTACTCCCTCCTCCCATCCTTTCTCCTTCTCCTCACATCCTTTCTCCTTCTCCTCACACTTGTTCTGCAGGATTATTCACTGCCTGGTCTCCGTGCTATTCCAAATGAGTGTTCTTCGGGACCTGGAGAAGTTGGCGGGTTGGCTGCGCATTTCAATCATCTACATCCTGAGTGGAATTATGGGCAACTTGGCGAGTGCAATATTCCTGCCGTATAGAGCTGAGGTACACACCTGCTGAAGCGGGAGTGGGATGAGGAGTGGAAGGGGTGTTGGGTGAGGAGTGGGAGTGTGATGAGATTGGGTCTACCTCTCCCCTGAAGACTGAAGTGGGAGCCCCCCAAAAATGTTCTTTTAAAGCAGCCCAAGGTTCCTCCTCATCCAGATTTTGGAGCCTATTTTTCGAGACTAAATATTCCAAGGTGTTCCGGAAAAATAGGGAAAGAAATAAAGGAGGAAGGGTGGCAGTATTGATTAAGGATATCACAGTGTTAGAGAGAGAGAATGTCCTGGAGATGTCAAGGACAGAATCTATTTGGTTAGAGCTAAGAAACAATAGTGATGCTATTACATTGCTGTGTGTATTGCAGAGGCACAAAATTGTGGTAAAGATATAGAGGAGCAAATTACAGAGAGGTGCAAGAATTATAGAGCAGTTATAGTAGGAGACTTTAATTATCCTAATACAGACTGGGATAGTAGTAGTGTAAAGGGCAGAGAGGGGAAAGAATTTCTGAAGTATGTTCAGGATGTTCTTTATCTGTGTGTTTCTGGCCCAACATTGCCAGATCTGGTTCTGGGGAATGAAGTGGATCAGGTGTCAGTGACAGAACATTTAGGGAATGGAGTGACTCCTGACAATGCAGAGCATGCGCAGAGTGATCGCGGACATCATCTGTGCGTGCGAACATTTGCCAGCTTGCCCTTATGAGTGTGCGCGCCGATGTCACCACGCAATTACATCCTCACCCCTCAATAACCGGGATTGCTTTGTTTGCCCTCCCCAAATGCATTACCTCACACTTCTCCAGATTGAATTCCATTTGCCACTTTTCTGCCCACTCAACCAAACCATTGATATCATTCTGGAGTCTACAGCTATCCACTTCATTATCAACTTTTGTATCATCTGCAAACTTCCCAATCATGCCTCCCACATTTAAGTCCAAATCATTAATATATATCACAACCAGCAAGGGACCCAACACTGAACCCTATGGAATACCAGTGCTTTTAAAGGGCCACTTTTAAAGAGGAGATGATTCAGGTACAGTTAAGGTACATTCCCATGTGGGGAAAGGTAGGGCAGCAAAAGCCAGAGCTCCCTGGATTATGAAAGGGATAGAGAGTAAGATGAAGCAGAAAGAGGGTGTGTATGATAGATGTCAGGTTGATAATACAAGTGAGAACCTGGCTGAATATAGAAAGCTCAGAGGGGAAGTGCAAAAGGAAATGAGAGAAATAAAGTGGAAGTTTGAGAAGAGACCGACAGCTAACATAAAAGGCAATCCAAAAGTCTGTATAGGCATAGAAATACTAAAAGGGTAGTAAGAGGAAGAGTCAGGCTGATGAGGGACCAAAATGGGAATCTGCACATGGAGGCACGGGGCATGGCTGAGGTTCAAAGTGAGTGCCCAAGGAAGAAGATGCTGCCCAAGTCCGAATGAAAGAAGAGGTAGTTGAGATGCTGGATGGGCTAAAAATTGATAAAGAGGAGGTATTAGAAAGGCAGTCTGTACTTAAAGTTGATAAGTCACCAGGACCGGATGGGATGTATCTGAGGATACTGAGGGAAGTAAGGAGGTACTGGCCATAATCTTCCAATCTTCCTTAGATACAGGAGTGGTGCCAGAGGATTGGAAAATAGCAAATGTTAGACATCTGTTCAAAAAATGGTGTAAAGATAAATGCAGCAACTACAGGCTGGTGGGAAAGCTTTTAGAAATGATAATCCAGGACAAAATTAACATTAATTTGGACAAATGTGGATTAATTAAGGAAAGCCAGCATGGATTGGCCAGTAGAGCTTGGAGGCGGAACTTCCTGCCTCAAAGATGTCAAAGTTCCACCCAAGTCCAATTAAGGGCCTGGGAAGCGTGAAATCCTGGTGTGGCTCCCCAGGCCTGGCAGAGGCAGGCTCACCCCCACTTTTTGGATGGTGGGCGGAGCCTTCCGCCCAATGTAAAATTCCGGCTATTATCATAGAATCTCACAGTGCAGCAAGAGGCCATTCAGCCCATTGCACCTGTGCTGGGTTTGAGAAGGTTAAACAGTGATGCCAGAAACATAAAAGGAGTTTGAAACATTCCCAAAAGGTTATTAGAATGTGGAATACTTTAGCATAAGTGGATTTGAAGCTGTCTATTGTCATGTTTGAGAGAATTAAAATTTGAAGAAACGAAGAACATGAAAATAGGATTTAGAGCAGATGGTACAGAGACATGAAGTTGACCCAAGCACCATGTGACAAATGTTCTCTCCGACCAGGATTGTAGAAGAAACCATCAATTGTTTCTAACCAGAGAATGAATTACAGTAAACTGGTGTCTAAAGCCTATTCCTGCATCATTACAGCAACAACTTGTATTCATATAGCATCTTTCACATAGTAAAACGTGCCAAGGCAGAGGAGTGTAATCAAACAAAATCTCACGTGGAACCACATATTAGGACCGGTGACCAAAAATTTGGTCAAAGAGGTAGGTTTTAAGGAGTGTCTTAAAGGAGGAGAGAGAGAGGTGGAAAGGCGGAGAATGCCGGAGCTTAGGGCCCAAGCAGCTGAAGTTACATCCGCTAAGGATGCAGCGATTAAAATCATGGGTTGTCAAGAGGCCAGAATTAGAGGAGTGCACTGTCACAATGGTTTTGTCTTTCTCTCACACCAGGTTGGCCCTGCAGGCTCCCAGTTTGGTTTGTTGGCCTGTCTCTTTGTAGAATTGTTTCAGAGTTGGCCGATTCTGGAGAAGCCATGGAAAGCCTTGACGAAGTTGATCGGAATTGTATTTTTGCTCTTTGTCTTTGGCTTGCTGCCTTGGATTGACAATATTGCACATATCTTTGGATTCATTAGTGGTTTCCTGCTATCCTTTGCCTTCTTACCATACATAACCTTTGGTCAAAGTGATAAATACAGAAAGAGAATAATGATCATTGTCTCCCTCCTGGTCTTTGTTGGCCTCGCTGCATCTCTGGTGATCTGGTTGTATATATATCCTACTAACTGTCACTGGTGTGAATACCTCACCTGCATCCCATTCACCAGCAAGTTCTGTGAAAAGTACGACCTTGATCAAATAATACACTGAGCAAGAATTCAGTGTATGTTCTATTGGAATAAATGACCATGTGCCTTACTGGAAAAGGCATTGTGCAGTGGGAATGGAACCAGTTTATGGGGCTTTGTAAATTTTACAGAAGCATAGCCCAGTGTGCCAGAAGCTGAGAATTGGAGAAATAATCAAATCTTATTGCTGTTGGACGGGAGAATTGAAAAATGGAATTTATTGTCGTCCGTGTAATGGTTTTATATGCTGAATATTTGAGAAAATCATTTCAATTACTGCCTAATCAACTGCTCTGCTCCACAAATATTCTACACAATGTTTGTACCAGATTTATTTATTGTTTTGCACCACTGAATATCTTTTCTCCACAAACCATTGAAAGGGTGAAACTAATATAAAACATGAAACACCTGCATTTGCCTGTAAATTCCACTTCTGGACATTATAATCTTTTGTGATGTCAAAGATTTGACTGAATCTTTTCTGTTGTAACTGTACAGGTCAGTGATGTTTCAAACGATCATTGTGCCTAGGGGGAGTCAGTACTAGCATGTTGGGGGGGTGGCAGGGAGAGGCGGCTTGTACTGTGTCCATTTGAACTGTGAAAATACATGGTGGTACAATTAAATATTTCTTTTCCAAAATGAGTTGTTTCTGGCAAGATCACTTTAAGCTCTGAACACCAGCATGAGTACAAGACTGACATTGCCAACAGAAGTCAGTGATGTAACATGCAGCTGGACTGGTTGGCATGTGATTGATTGGTTGATTTGTGAGCAGTTCTGGGCACCACTTAGGAAGATATTGGCATTGGAGGGAGTGCAGCCTAGTTTCATTAGAAAGATATCTGGACTTTTTTAAGCATTAAATTTCGAGGAGAGATTACACAAACTATGGTTGTATTCCCTGGAATTTAGAAAGTTACAGGGTGATTGGATTGAAGTTTTCAAGATATTAAGGGGAACAGATAGGGTAGAGAGAGAGAAACTATTTCTGCTGGTTGGGGAGTCTAGGACTAAGGGGCAGAGTCTAAAGCTTAAGAGCCAGACCATTCAGGAGTGAAATTAGGAAACAGTTGCTAATTTTATATTTGAGATTGGGACATTTTTGTTAACCAAGGGTATTAAGGGATATGGGGCAAAGGCAGGTATATGGAACTAGTTTGCAGATCAGGCTTAAGGGGCTAAATGACCTCTTCCTGTTCCTATGATCCTATGTTCCGTGTGTGTGCTGGTTGGCACACGATTGATTTGTTCCTGGTGGGTGCTGGTATCAGGGATTTTCACTCTGCCCTATTGCTGTCTCTGATTACAGCTCTCTTTCAGATGCACATTCAGGTGTAGGACATTCGAAGGGTTGATACCCGGTTCCATATTCACATCTTCATCAACGGATATGTCGAGTTACCAGTGGAAGGAATTTTGGACAATGCTCATTTAGTTTGAGGTGTAAAGCCTATGCTCCCTGACGCCCCACTGTCTTTCGTCCAGATTTTGTTGCATCATAACTTCTCAGGGACAGGAGGGGGATTCCGATTCTGGGAGGAAGGGGATTTCTTTCATGGAGAAGGGGCAGAGACCCTCCAAGCGAACCCTCCATCACCAATGGAAAGAGGTCACTGAGGGGTCGATACCTGAACTCAGCTGTCGGGAAACTCCTGCAATGTAAAAAAAAGTTCAATGACCTCACCTGAGTTTTCAAGGTAAGAATCCTCACTCTCCAACAATTGCTGCATCACATTTCACCATACCTCCTTCTACTCATGTACACACTTTGCACCTGTTACTTCCACCACTATTTTCATCCCTCCCTTCCTCACACCGCTTACACAATACTTAAACATTATTCAATCATGACAGGTACCTCACAAGACATGCTACTGACACACTCACATTCTTGCACGAGAGAGACAGTGCTCCCCACCCTGCCCACATTCACAGGCTAGAGAGACAGACAGCACTCACCACCCCCACCCCCACTCCAGCCTAGAGACAGACAGAAAATGCTCCCCACCTTTACATAATCTGGATAAAATATTCACTTTTTAAAAATTGGCTTTGCATCTTTAGCAAGAGACTGGATCGAGCACATCTGGAATAGTGAGATTAGTTGTAGGGTTGGTAGCAGTATGGTTATGTTAATGGACTATTAACGAAGTGGCTTGGACTTATGGCCCAGAAACTTGAGTTCAAATTCCACCATGGCAGTTGGGGAATTTAAATTTAATTAAATAAATATGGAATTTTTAAGAAGTTAGTATCAGTAACGGTGATCATGAAACTACAGGATTGTTGTAAAAACCCATCTGGTTCACTAATATCCTTTAGGGAAGGAAATCTGCTGTCCTTACCTGGTCTGGCCGACATGTGACTCCAGACCCAAAGCAATGTGGTTGATTCTTAACTATCCTCTGAAATGGCCTAGCAAGCTGCTCATTTAAAGGCAATTAAGGATGGGCAATAAATGCTGGCCTTGCCAGTGATGCCCATATCCCATGAATGAATTTTAAAAATGTTCTGGGCACCGCATTATTGGAGAGGTTCAGTTTCTTCTGGCAAGTGGACTGGTAACCAAAGGTCACCCAAATAAGGAAAATTAGGAAAAGAGCTAGAGGGAAAATTAGGAGAAATTCGTTCACACAGAGGGGTATGTAAGGGAACACACTACTTAAAGGATGGAGGAATCAGATTCTATAGGATCTTTTAAAAGGCAATTGGACCTGTACATGAAGAGGCCTACTTTGCCGGGCTATGGGGAAAATTGAACTGAACAGCTGTTTCAAAAACCTGCACAGACATGATGGGCTGAATGGCCTTATTCTGTGTTGTAAGATTCTGTGATTCTACTGGAGGTTCAGGAGGTTTTAAAGGGAGAGCGAATGTTTACTCGAAGGGTACCAGGAATATCCTGGAGGTTACCATTGACTAGAAACTGAATTGGACCAGCCATACAAGTCGTGGATACAAGAGCAGGTCAGAGGCTGGGCATCCTGCAGCAATGAACTCAACTCCTGACTCCCCAAAGCCTGGCACAAGTCAGGAGTGTGATGAAATACTCTCCACTTGCCTGGATGGGTGCAGCTCCAACAACACTCAAGAGGCTTGACACCATCCAGAACAAAGCAGTCCACCTGATTGGCACCCCATCCACCACCTTCAATATTCACTCCCTCCACCAGCGACACACAGTGGCAGCAGTGTGTACCATCTACAAGATGCACTGTAACAACTCACCAAGCCTCCTTCGACAGCACCTTCCAAACCTGTGACCTGTACTACCTGGCGCAGTGGTTAGCACCGCAGCCTCACAGCTCCAGCGACCCCGATTCAATTCTGGGTACTGCCTGTGTGGAGTTTGCAAGTTCTCCCTGTGTCTACGTGGGTTTTCTCCGGGTGCTCCGGTTTCCTCCCACAAGCCAAAAGACTTGCAGGTTGGTAGGTAAATTGGCCATTATAAATTGTCACTAGTATAGGTAGGTGGTAGGGGAATATAGGGACAGGTGAGGATGTGATAGGAATATGGGATTAGTGTAGGATTAGTATAAATGGGTGGTTGATGGTCAGCACAGACTCGGTGGGCCGAAGGGCCTGTTTCAGTGCTGTATCTCCAAACTAAACTAAACTAAACTAGAAGGACAAGGGCAGCAGATCATAGAGTTATAGAAAGTTTAAGGCACAGAAAGAGGCCACTTGGCCCATCATGTCTGTGCCGGATGAAAAACGATCCACCCAGTCTAATCCCACCTTCCAGCATTTGGTCCGTAGCCCTGCAGATTACGGCACTTGAGGTGCATATCCAGACTCCTTTGAATGAGTTGAGGGTTTCTGCCTCAATTACCCATTCAGGCAGTGAGTTCCAGACCCCCACCGCCCTCTGGGAGAAAAAAACATTTCCTCATCTCCCCTCTAATCTTTCTACCAATCACTTTAAATCTATGCCCCCTCGTTACTGCCCTCTCAGCTATGGTGAATAGACCCTTCACCTCCACTCTATCCAGGCCCCTCAAAATTTTGTACATTTCAATCAGATCTCCCCTTAGCCTTCTCTGTTCCAAGGAGAACAACCCCAGCCTATCCAATCTTCCCTCATAGCTGCATTTTTCCAGTACTGGCAACATCCTCATAAATCTCTTCTGCACCCTCCCTAGTGCAATTACATCCTTTCTATAATGAGGCGACCAGAACTGCACACAGTACTCAAGATGCATGGGAACACCACCACCACCAAATCACACACCATCCTGACTTGGAACTATATCGCCGTTCCTTCACTGTCACTGGGTCAAAATCCTGGAACTCCCTTCCTAATAGCACTGTGGGTGTACCTACCCCACATGGACTGCAGTGGTTCAAGAAGGCAGCTCACCACCACCTTCTCAAGGGCAATTAGGGATAGGCAATAAATGCTGGCCTAGCCAGTGACGCCCATATCCCATGAAAGAATAAAAGTTTGAAAAACCAAAGTGTAGGAAATCTAATAAAGGTTTGGGCTTTGTAGTTGTGAGGGTAGTTATGTATAGATTGAGGATTTTCACAAGAAGGGGGAAGTTATAGGAAATATTGTCAGAGGGTTATTCGAACACTTGACCATGAGGCTACTGTGACTATAAATCATTTACAGAGGATTTGGAGAAATATTGGGAGCAGAAGAGTGTGAAATGATGGGTGGAGGGCAGAGAAAGGGGATTAGGCTAGAGTACTTCAAGACCGAGCACAGTTGTGACTGGATGAATGGCTTGCACTGGAATACTTACAATTGAAGAGTGGGATTAGCAGCAGAGGAGAACCTCCATCAGCAGAATATCGATAAATGTTAAAAAAAATTATTTGCTAAACATAAAAAATTCTTGAACGAAGCCTCAAGAAGTCAAGTGTTGCCTGAAGCTGCTTAGACCAGGACTAGTTTACATTCCCTACACTAGAATGATATGGACTGCTCACTTTACTCTCTCTCCCGATGCCAAATTCAATTCTTAAATTTCTCAATCAGATTCAGCATTGACTCAAAACTCAAATTACAACAGCAGGAGCACAGAACACTTTTGATGCTTTAATATTTTAGCACTAAATACAATGAAGCTCTGAGCTGATCAAACAACAGGCATACGGGCTCGATGCTTTAAAGAGAAACGAGGCCTGTGTATCCACTGCTGGTAACAGTGGCTAAAGGTGCAGCGAATGGATGGAACTGGGCTGCAAACAGCTGGGAGCTGATAAAAGGTTCACAGTGCTGGCTGCAGTTACGCTAGGATTGAGTGCACAGTATAACCAGGAGCCTACCTAATAATATTGGAGTGTGTGTGACATCTACTCAAACTCTAAACTTGAAAGTAAAACTGGTAGCAAACTAAATGACAGTTTAATGCTGGAATCCATAGTTTAATCTGAGTGACCCTATTCCATGTTGCTGTCTCACTCACCAGGATATCATCGATTGTGGGCTTTGTCCAGACGCAGCATAAATTTTAACCTAGGAACTACAGGCGGTTTGGACAGAGGGGAAGTGAGTGAGCTCCAGTGAAAGCCGCACTAACATTGAAAAGCAGGGTGCAACAGCCACTGTTGCGGCGCATCAGCGCATGTCCTCAGATTGCGTGTTCCATTTCGACAAAAGTCAATGATCCCATGGTGATCTGAGAGGGCCCCAGCTCCTTAAAACCGCACTTGTTGTAGAAAGACACCAAGAAATCCTTGCACATTAGTACTGCCCGGTGAACAGAGGCCAGGCAGCGGAGGTACTGCAGGTAGCGCCAGAGCAGGATGGGGTCTTTGCCCTAATGGCAGGAGGTGCGGTGCACTGCCAACACATGGATATGCACCGTGGAACCGTGACCAACATGCAACACCAGTGCCTCTTGCAGATGAAAGCAGGACAAGCACATTATTGGGCTTTAAACAGCTTCCCGAGTGAACAGACAGCAAATACCATTCTTTACATACGAACTGAACACTGATCATAAAACGTACTGAATGAGGAGGATAAAAAGAATAGCTAGAAATATACGAGGAAGAAATTATTAACCGCCTTTGAAGGAAGAATCTCTGTCACGAACGCTCCGTGTATTTCCCGCATTGTGTTTTTATCTGTGATGAAAATGATCCTTGTCTCCTTCCACTGACACTTCATGAATACAATGACCGACAAATAAAACAAACCAGTTTGTTCCATCCCAGAGGGTAAAGCTTCAGGGTTCAAACTCTAACAGATGTTTGTACAAACACCCCAGGTACAGTGTTAGCAGCACAGTGGAATTTCACAAATACCAAGTTTCACTGCAAACTCTTCAGGCTGGAAAACGGTCTTCGTATTTCTCTACTAATGCCCTTCATCATCACTGGAGGCCCAGGATCCAACTGACCAGCAAGGTGAAGCAGGCCAATGTGAGAGTGGAATATTGATACTGTATACTCAATCTGAACAGCAACTTCTCCCACAGCAGGTACAGCATGGCTCAGACACAGAGTAAAGCTTCCTCGAAACTGTCTGATCAAACACTCCCAGGGCAGGTAAGGCACAGGGTTTGATACAGAGTAAAGCTCCCTCTACAAGCACCAGGACTAGATGAGATGCATCCAAGGATAGTGAGGTGGAAATCACAGAGGCACTGGCCATAATGTTTCAGTCTTCCTTAGACTCGGGGTGGTGCCAGGGGACTGGAGAATTACAAATGTTACACTCTTGTTCAGAAAAGTGTGTAAAGACAAGCCCAGCAACTACAGGCCAGTCAGTTTAATTTCGGTGGTGGGGAAGCTTCTAGAAAAAATAATTCAGGACAAAATTAATAGTCACATGGACAAATACGGGTTAATTAAGGAAAGCCAGCATGAATTTCTTAAGGGAAAATCATGTTTAACTAATTTACTGGAGTTTTTTGAGGAGGTAACAGAGAGGGTTGATGAGGGCAATGCTGTTGATGTAGTGTACATGGACTTTCAAAAGGCGTTTTATACAGTGCCACATAACAGACTTGTGAGAAAACTTGCAGCTCATGGAATAAAAGGTACATGGATACAGAATTGGCTGAGTGACAGGAAACAAAGAGCACTGGTTAATAGATGTTTTTGGGCTGGAGGAAGGTTTATAGTGGAGTTCCCCAGGGATCAGTGTTGGGACCCTTGCTTTTCCTGATATTTATTAATGACCTGGACCTTGGTGTACTGGACACAATTTCAAAGTTTGCAGATGATACAAAACTTGGAAGCATTGTGAGCTGTGAGGAGGATAGTGTAGAACTTCAAAAGGACATGGACAAGTTGGTGGAATGGGCAGACAGGTGGCAGATGAAGTTCAATGCAGAGAAATGTGAAGAGATTCATTTTGATAGGAAGAACATGGAGAGACAATATAGAATAAAGGGTATAATTCTAAATGGGGTGCAGGAGCAGAGGGACCTGGGTATATATGTGCATAAGTTATTGAAGGTGGCAGGACAGGTTGAGAGAGCGGTTAATAAAGCATACAGTATACTGGGCTTTATTAATAGGGGCAGAGAGTACAAGAACAAGGAAGTTATATTGAATTTGTATAAGACACTAGTTTGGCCTCAGCTGGAGTATTGTGTCCAGTTCTGGGAAACACGTGAGGGCATTGGAGAGAGTACAGAAAAGATTCACGAGAATGGTTCCAGGGATGAGGAATTTCAGTTATGAAGATAGATTGGAGAAGTTAGGACTGTTTTCCTTGGAGAAGAGAAGGCTGAGAGGTGATTTTATAGAGGTATTCAAAGTCATGAGGGGTCTGGACAGAGTAGATAGAGAGAAACTATTCCCACTTGTGAAAGGATCGAGAACGAGAGGGCACAGATTTAAAGTATTTGGTAAAAGTGACATGAGGAAAAACTTCTTCACACAGCAAGTGGTTAAGGTCTGGAATGCGCTGCCTGAGAACATGGTGGAGGTGTGGAAGTGAGCAGAAAGGTATGGCACTATGCTTAATGGGAAATATAGCCAAGTTAGGAATAGTAGCTTTGCTGAGCTTTGATTTTAAGTGGCAGAAACCTCAATGAAATAGTTAAAAGTAAAGGCAGAGCGTGTGAGACAGTAAAGACTAGCCGACACTGGTAATTGCAAGGACATCTGTTCTTTATGGCCTGAGTGTATGACTCCCTGTGGTTTGAAGTAGATGGACTCATATGAATCAAAGGATGTCCATCCCTGTGTGAGTGATAAGAAGTGCTAGGCCCCTCTTATCTTCGTGAACTGCCACTAGTTGATGTTGCTGCAGACGGCACGAAACACTCAGGAATGTACACAGGATGCGCCGCAATTACTTGTCACAGGGAAGAGACAGACTCATGATCCATGTAGGGAGTGAGACCAGCATGGTTATTGATGATTCCTATGCTCTTGCTAATTAGCTTGCTTATCAGCTTTGTTTTATCTTGCTGGTACAAAACAATATTTTATTAGTAACAAGTATGTATTGAGAATGGAGTGTATTGTAACCTCAGTAACAGATGTACTGCATGTCACCACGTGGGTGAAGTTGAATTGTACTGCACTGATTGGTTAAACAAGGAGGTGTAGCATGAATCTTAATGTATAAACAGTGGTACCTGTATCACAAACTTTACTTACTCTGGGGGGGGACCCGACAGACTCTGGTGGAGTCAGTGCCGCTGTTCTCAGAGTAAGTCCGCTGGCAACTGCGCAAATAAAGTAATTGATTTTAACGACACATCCGACTCGGTATATTTACTGAACCAGACTGAAGGCAAAAAGAACTCAGATTCACAGAGGCAGGTTCAATTGAAGTATTCAAAAGGGAATTAGACAGTTATATGAAAAGGAAGAATGTGCAGGGTTATGGGGAGAAGGCGGGGAATGGAACTGAGTGAATTACTCTTTAGGAGAGCTAGTGTGGACATGATGGGCCGAATAGCCTCCCTCTGCACTGTAACGATTCTGTGATTCTGTGATGTCCCATCAAACACTCCCAGGGCAGGTACTAGCATGGGTTAGACACAGAGTAAAACATTTTGAAAAGACAGGCAGAATGGAAAAGGAGGAGTAGCCATGATAGTAAATGATGGCATAAGGACAGGAGTGAAATAGGATCTTGGCTCAGAAGATCAGGAAGTTCCAACAGTACGGGTGAAGATTAGAAATAACAAGGGCCAGGAAGTTCTGGTGGCAGTAGTTTATAGGCCCCTTAAGCAGTTATACCATTGGACAGAGCATTTTACAAAACATAATTGGAGCTTGTAACAATGCTATATCATAATTGTGGGGGATTTTAATCTTCATATCGACTGGACAAATCAAATTGGCAAAGGTAGGCTGGAAGATGAGTTTGTAGAATTCCAGTTTCCTGGAACAATATGTTGTGGAATGTGGAACCAGCTAAGGATAAAGCTAATTTAGATCTAGTATTGTGTAATGAGGCAGGGTTAATTAGTAATATCATAGTAAAAAATCCACTGGGAAAAAGTGATCATAATAAAATTGAATTCCATATTAAGTTTGAAAGCGACATACCCCAGTACTTCAGTCCCAAACAAGAATCTTAAGCTTAAACAAAGCCAATTACATTGGTATGAGGGTAGAGCTGGCTGGGGTTGATTGGGTAAATAGACTAAAACGTATGGCAGTTCATAAACAGTGGGAAACATTTCAAGAAACAGAATGTTCAACAAAAACACATTTCATTAAAAAAAAAACTCAGCAAAAAAGATCCATCCGTGACTTCATAGAAAAGTTAAGGACAATATTAGATTAAAAGAAGAGGTTTATAATATTGCAAGGAATAGTGGTAAGCCTGAGGAATGGAAATGTTTTAGAAACCACAAAGGGCCACCAAAAGGTTGATCAAAAGGGAAAAAATAGAATGAGAGGAAACTAGTCAGGAATGTAAAAACAGATTGTAAGAGTTGTTGCAAGTATATAAAAAGGAAGGGAGTAGCTAAAGTAGACGTTGGTCCCTTAGAGGCAGAGACATGAGAAATTATCATGTGGAACGAGGAAATGGCAGAGATGTTGAACAAATATTTTGTGTCTGTCTTCACAGTAGAAATATAGGGTAACCAAGGGGCTAATCAGAGTGAGGAATTTAAGGTAATTAATATCATAAGAGAAAAGGTATTGGAGACACTTAAGGGACTAAAATCATGCAATCCCCAGGACCTGATCGCCTACATCCTAGGGTTCTAAAAGAGGTAGCTGCAGAAAGAGTGGATGCATTGGTTATTATTTCCCAAAATTCCCTGGACTCTAGAACTGTCCCGGTGGATTGGAAGTTAGCAAATCTAACACCGCTAATTCAAGAAACGAGGGAGAAAGAAAACCGGTCACTGCAGGCCAGTTAGTCTGACATCAGTCGTCAGGGAAAATGCTGGACTCTATTATTAAGGCATTCGATAAGGTGCCACACAGAAGGTTAATGTACAAGATAAGAGCTCATGGAGTTTGGGATAATATATTAGCATGGATAGAGGATTGGTTAATGGACAGAAAGCAAAGAGTGGGATAAATGGGGCATTTTCAAATTGTCAGGCAATGACTAGTGGATTGCCGCAATGATCAGTGCTGATGCCTCAGCTATTTACAATCTCTATCAGTGACTTCGATAGAGACCACGAGTAATGTATCTAAGTTTGTTGATACAAAGCTAGGTGTAAATGTAAACTGTGAGGAGAACACAGAGACTGCAAAGAGATATAGATAGGTTAAGTGAGTAGGCAACAAGATGGCAGATGGAGAATCATGTGGGGAATATGAAGTTATTAACTTTGGTAGTAAGGATAGAAAAGCAGAATATTTTTTGAAAAGGCGTGAAACTTCTAAGTGTTGGTGTTCTTGGGGACTTGGGTGTACTCATACAAGGAGCACAAAAAGTTAGCATTCAGGTAGAGCGAGTAATTACAAAGGCAAATGGCATGTTGGCCTTTATTGCAAGGGGATTGGAGTACAAGAATAAGGAGATCTGGTTACAATTGTGCAGTGTTTTGGTGAGACTACTTCTGGTGTTCTGTGTGCAGTCTTGGTCTCCATATTTATGGAAGGATATACTTACCTTGGAGGCGTACAGCAAAGGTTCACTGGATTGGTTCCTGGGATGAGAGGGTTGTCCTATGATAAGAGGCTGAGTAAATTGAATCTATACTCTTGAATTTAAGAATGAGAGGTGATCTCATTGAAACATAAAAGATTCTGAAAGGGCTTGACAGGGTAGACACTGACAGGTTGTTTCCCCGGCTGGGGAATCTACAACATGGGGGCATAGCCTCAGGATAAGGGGTTGATCATTTAGGAATGAGATGAGGAGAAATTTCTTCACTGAAAGGGTTGTGAATCTTTGGAATTCTCTACCCCAGAGGGGTGTGGATGCTCCATCATTGAATATATTTAAGGCTGGAATAGAAGATTTAGTCTCTCAGAGAATCAAGGTATATGGTGAGCAGGTGGGAAAGTCGAGTTGAGGCAGAAGATTGGCCGTGATCATATTGAGTAGCGGAGCAGGCTTGAGGGGCTGCATAGTCTACTCCTGCTCCTATTCCTTATGTTATTTAAAGCTCCCTCTACACTGTCCCCAGCAAACATTCCCAGAGCAGATACAGCATGAGTTAGATACAGAGTAAAGCTCCCTCTACACTGTCCCCATCAAACATTCCCAGAGCAGGTACAGCACGTGTTAGATATGGAGTAAAGCTCCCTCGACACTGTCCCCCATCACACACTCTCAGGACAGGTACAGCACTGGGATTGGCTGCTCTCTGATTTGGGAGCCTGAGTGCATCAACGAGGTGCAGCTGACTGTGGCTGTGTGCAGAGGTTGGAGGCTGCAGGCTGTGTGACTGCTGCAAGAGGGAGAGACTGAGACTGAGACTGAGACTGAAACAAAAGGTTTTTCCAAATTTCTACAAAGGAAGGAAGGCAGAGAACTGGAAAAACTGGAAGCTCTTTTTGTGAGTTTGCTTGGTACTGAAAGTCTTTTTCATTGATTGTTGGGGGTGGGGAAAGAAGAGACCTGAAGACCTTGGGTGGGGCTGTATTGTTCAATAGGGAGCTCCTGTGTTTAACATCTTTGGATAGGGAGCTCCCTCCCCACCCCAACTATTAAGCCTGGGACAGCTGGAGCTGCCCAGGTGAAGAGACTTATTATCTGAACATCAAAGGAGGCGTGTGCCTTGGCAGCTTACAGCTGACCCAGGTGAAGACATCACCCCACCCTCCCAACTGGAAGACCAGCTACAAGACTTGTGCAATACTAACAAAGACTGATTTCTCTTGGCCTTCCTCTCCCTCAGCCTCTTCCCCTGTGCTACATCCTTTAAGTGTTACATTTTTGATTTATTGTATTTGCTCTTTTCTTTTTTTTCTCTCAGCAAAGTACTTGTAACTCTTCCACCCCATGACTTCTCAGTCCTCTCCGGTGGCGGGGCCCTCCTATGCTGCAGCAGCTGCGACAGCTGCTCCTGTAGCCCCGTCACCATTTAAAATCTTAACATCAAAGCATGGGGTGAAGAGTTACACCCATCCTAATATGACTATTGAGGCTTGTGTTAAGTCAATGGCCGTGGTTGTCGGCCCCTCGGCCATTGTTGCAGCCTCAAAGATGTATGGGAAGGCTGTGTTCTTCCTGAAGACCGAGCGGGCTGTGTCCCTCGCCCTAAGTACGGGGCTCACAGTGGGTGGGATTTTCCTGCCAGTGGACCCTCTGGGGGCCACTGCACATCGGGTAACCTTGTCGAACGTCCCACCCTTTATTCCTGATGAGCCCCTCCTCCCCCATCTACACCATCTGGGGGAGGTGAGGTCAGGGATCACCCCAGTCCCGCTCGGTCTTCGGGAGCACAGCCTCCGACATGTCTACTCCTTCCGCCGCCAGCTATTCATGCAGCTGGCACGGGAGGAGGTCTTGGAGGGCCACTTCGGTATAGAGTTTCAGGGCACGGCCTACCGCGTCTTCTGGACCTCGGATGGAGCGCGGTGCCACGTCTGCAAGGGGGTGGGGCATGTTCGTAAGAACTGCCCCAACCTCCCGGCCGCCAGCTCCACCTCGGCGGCCCAGAGTGGTTCCACAGCACCTCCTCCCACTCCCCCCGCAAATCCAACAGACACCGCTCAGTCGGTTCCGGAGGCTGTGGTTTTCACAGCCTCTGGCGGGGAGGGGAGCGTCCGTCCGAGCGGAAGGAAGACGCGGGGAAAAAAGAAACATCATGAGGCGCGTCCCCTGGACACTTTGACTCAACCCGAGCCTGAGCTCAGCCCAAAGCCCATTCCCATGGAATCCACCTGTCCCAGGGCTGGGCTCAGGCACAGGGTGACTAAAAAGGGAAAAAAGGGTGCGGAGGTGGAGGCCTCTGATGACATGGAGGTCTCTGAGTCTCCGCGCCCAAGTGCGAGAAAGAGGAGAAGGCACCCCTCCACAGAAATAACACAGGGCCCTGAGGTGCAGGGCCCATCTGTTGGAGGGGAGCTGCCTCCTGTTTCTGGTCCTCAGGTTCCCCCTACTGCCACCACCAAGGCTGCAAAGTCCGGGCAGGAGCACACTATTCCTCAGGATAGAGGGGAGGGGATGGCCCCGGTACATGAGGCCCCTCCTGAAGGAGTAAGTGGGGCCCTGCTTGTGGTGGGGGAGCCTGGGGAAACCGCCCATTCCGCCACTGCTACTGGGTCGGGTGCCCTGAATGAAGGGGAGGGCGAGGCCCCGGAGGGTCGGGCCTCCCAGCCGGAGTCCACCACCAACCAGGAGACACCCGACCCAGTTATAACTGAGAATGCTGCCCCATCTGCTGGGCCTGTGGGTGCTGGCGGAGCGGGAGATGGCCTCCTCTCGCCGCCTCCAGTCTCGGCTCCGGCTGGTTTCCCGGAGTCCGGAACTTCTGTCTCCCCTGGACCAGTCATTGGCCTGGGGATGGAGGTGGAGGGGGGTCCTGAACCGCTGGTGCCTACAGGCTCCAGTTTCACAATAGAACCCAGAAAGGACTCCTCCGCCATCGATCCTGGGGGTGGGATCGTGACGGAGGCGGGACCAGCTGGCGCGGCCGGGACGTCCGCCCCACAGTGTGTGGTGGATGTGTCGGCCGCTGGCGGTGACGACCCGGAGGAGGATGGGGATTCGGTGGGGGGCACGGAGGATGATCTTGATTCCATCGCCAGTGAGGTGGTGGAGTCCCTCGTGCCTCCCACCGAATCTCCTCTCATCCCCACGGCGGAACTCCGGGATTTCCTCGCGGCTTGCAGAGGTTGCCGCAATAAAGTTCAGCTGGCCCTCGACCGTTGGTCGAATCTGGCGCTGATCATCCAGTCCGTCCGTGCCGCCCTTAAGATAGCGGGCAAGCGCGCGGACGTGAAACTGGTTGAGAGGCGCCGTTTTAATGTGTTCCTCAATGGGTTGCTGGGGGAGTGGAGGGCCAGGTGCACTTCCACTCCCTCCTCACAGTGAGGTGTTGGTGACGGGTTTTAAGTACCTTTGACATGAAGATAACCATAGCCAGCCTCAACATCAACGGCAGCAGAGGGGCTCACCGCAGATTTCACAATCTCTCAGTCCTTAGGGAAGGGAGATACGTGGTGAGCTTTCTGCAGGAAACCCACACCGTTCCGGGAGACGAAGCCACCTGGCTCCTGGAGTGGCAGGGTGGGGTCTACATGAGTCACCTCACCCCTATTTCTAGTGGGGTGGCTATCTTGTTGGCCCCGACTTTTCAGCCGGAGATTTTGGGGGTCAAGGAGCTAGTGCCGGGCCGCTTGCTCCACCTCGCCGTTCGCCTGGGTAGCGTGCCGCTCCACTTTGTGAACGTGTACGCGCCCAGGCCCGGCGCGTTGCAAGCGCGCTTCTTTGAAGAAGTGTCCGCTCTCTTGAGCTCCATCGATAGCGGCGAGTGCATCATCCTCGGGGGTGATTTTAACTGCACCCTCGAGGTGGGGGATCGCTCCGGTCCCCAGCGCGGCCAAGCGTCGGTGGAGAAGTTGAGGGGACTGATCAGCTCCCTTAACTTGGTGGACGTCTGGCGGAATCTCCATCCCGACTCCAGCGCCTTCACGTGGCGGTCTGGAGGAGGGGGGTCGCGAATCGACCGCCTCTACATTTCGCAGGCGTACGTCTCCCACGTTTCGGCGGCCTCCATGCGGCTGGTGCCGTGCTCGGACCACCGCCTGGTGTGGGCGGAGTTTACTCCGCTCCGCACGCGGGCTGGGTCCGCGTACTGGCACTTTAACAACCGGCTGCTGGAGGACGTGCGATTTCGGGACTCGTTCTGTCGATTCTGGGCCGACTGGAGAAGGAAGCAGGGGGGCTTCCCCTCCTTGAGGCTATGGTGGGATGTGGGCAAGACTCACATCCGCGTCTTCTGTCAGGAGTACGCGAAGGGGTCGACCAAGAGGCGGGAAGCCGAGATCGGGCGCCTTGAGAGGGAGGTGCTCGACTTGGAGTCCCGCCTCGGTCATGCCGTCGCGGACCCGGCCCTGTGGCAGGCGTACAAAGAGAAGAAGGGCGCGCTGAGGGACCTGCAGCTCATAGGGTCCCGAGGCGCGTACGTGAGGTCGCGGATCCAGATCCTGGAAGATTTGGACCGAGCCTCACCCTTCTTCTACTCGCTGGAAAAATGGCGGGGGGTCCGTAAGCAGCTCGTCGAGCTGCTGGCCGACGACGGATCCTCCATCACGGATCCGGAGGGAATGGGCCTCCTGGTCCGGACGTATTACAGTGCGTTGTTCTCTCCGGATCCGTCCAGCGAGGATGCGCGCAGAGTTTTGTGGGAGGACCTGCCGCAGGTCAGCCCGGAGGCCGCCGAAGGATTGGAGGCTCCGCTCACGTTGGCGGAGCTGACTGGCGCCCTCCACCAGCTCTCGAGGGGCAAATCCCCAGGGCTGGATGGGTTGACCGTGGAGTTCCTCAGGGCGTTCTGGGACGTCCTGGGGGACGATTACGCGCGGGTCCTGGGGGAAAGCCTGGCGACCGGAGAGATGCCCCTCTCGTGGCGCAGGGCGGTCATCGTCCTGCTGCCGAAGAGGGGCGATCTCCGCCTGCTTAAAAACTGGCGTCCGGTCTCCCTCCTCAGCACGGATTATAAGATCTTTGCCCGGGCTATGTCTACCCGCCTGGGCTCCGTGCTGGCCCACATGATCCACCCCGACCAGTCCTACACGGTCCCGGGCCGGTCCATCCAGGACAACATCCACCTGGTCCGGGACCTGATCCATCTTTCCCAGAGGACTGGTCAGTCGGTCGCCTTTCTCTCCCTCGATCAGGAGAAGGCGTTCGACAGGGTGGATCACGATTACCTTTTCGGGACTCTGCGCGCTTTCGGACTCGGGCCGCATTTCGTGGCCCGGGTCCGACTTTTGTACGCCGCCGCAGAGTGTCTAGTCAAAGTTAACGGGTCCTTGACGGCGCCCCTTCGATTTGGGAGAGGAGTGCGTCAGGGGTGCCCCATGTCCGGCCAATTGTATACCATCTGCGTGGAGCCCTTCCTGTGCCTGCTTCGCAGGAGGTTGACGGGATTGGCTCTGCGCGAGCCGGCCATGCGGGTCGTCCTCTCGGCTCACGCCGACGACGTGCTCCTCGCAATCACAGATCCCGTTGACTTGCGGAGGATGCGCGACTGCCAGCAGACCTTTTCTGCCGCGTCCTCCGCGAGGATCAATTGGGAGAAATGTTCCGGACTCCTGGTTGGTCAGTGGCGGGTGGACTCCCTGCCGGAGGAGATGACGCCTTTTGCGTGGAGCACCACGCACCTCCTCTATCTGGGAGTCCACCTTAGCCCCGCTGAGGAAGCCTGGCCGGCAAACTGGCAGGAGTTGGAGGCGAAAGTCACCGCTCGGCTGGGGCGCTGGACAGGACTGCTCCGAGTGCTTTCCTACAGGGGCCGAGCGTTGGTCATAAACCAACTGGTGGCCTCCATGCTGTGGTACCGGTTGGTCACTTTGGCCCCGCCCCCTGTATTTGCCACCATGATCCAGAAGAAACTCGTCGATTTCTTCTGGGGCAAGAGGAAACACTGGGTCTCTGCCGCGGTCCTGAGTCTCCCGATCGAGGAGGGCGGTCAATCGCTGGTGTGCGTCCGCACCCAGGCTGCGACTCTCCGCCTTCGGACCCTGCAGAGATACCTGTACGTCGAGCGTCCTCCCAGATGGTGTGCGCTGGCGACGTATTTTTTCCGCCAGTGTCACTGCCTTCAAGACGACACGCAGCTCCCGGTGGAGTCCGTTAGCCGCGCCTCTATGAGGGAGTTGCCTGTCTTTTACCGGGATCTTTTCCGAGTCTGGAACATGGTCGCCTCCAGTCAGGGCGCTCCCCCGCCGGCGGAGGAGAGCGCCTCGGCTGTCCGGGCGGCCGACTCCGGGGACGGTCCGGCGGGCGGAGGAGTAGCCGAAACCCCCGGGACGCCCCTCACTGCGGGTGGCGAGGGGGCTCGGGAGTGCGGAGCGATCCCGGCCGAGCTGACTCCCGCTCGGCCGGAACTGCTCATCGGACCCAGGCCCCGAAACCCTCCTCGGGAGCCGGTCCCGCACAACCCAAGCCGCCTCTCGGAAATGCCCTCCGTGCCATTCCAATCGGCGCGGAGGGGTTTCCTGTACGGGCTGCTCCTGCACACTCTCCACTTCCTCGCCCTCGTCAGCCGGCCGGTCACGCCCTGGCGGTCCGCGTTGCCATCTGGCGGCGAGGGGAAACCCCGATGGAGGTCTCTCTACGCGGGAGTCTTCCCCCTTTACATCGGGGACCTGGGGTGGAGGGTGCTGCACAGAGCAGTCCCGTGCAATAGGCTTTTAAGTAGGTTCACGGACTCCCAGGCCAGCTGTACTTTCTGCGGCCTGGACGAGTCCGTGTTCCACATTTATATGGAGTGTGCGAGGTTGCAGCCCCTATTTGAGTATCTGAAGGGGCTGCTCCTCAAATTCTGGCTGCACTTCAGTCCCACGCTCCTGATCTTTGGGCACCCGGTGCGGAGGGGCTCGGGCCGGAGGGAGGATCTCCTCGTCGGTCTGCTCCTGGGCCTGGCCAAGGTGGCAATTCACAGGTCCAGGTTGCGGGCCGTCGGGGGGTCCGTCCTCCCCGATTGCCTGCCCCTCTTCCGCGGTTACGTTCGCGCCCGGGTGTCCCTGGAAAAGGAGCATGCGGTGTCCGCCGGTACGCTTGAGGCCTTCCGCGACCGGTGGGCACCGCAGGGACTGGAGTGCATTCTCAACGCCGAGAATGGCATTTTAATTTGAGTTTTTATTTATTTATCTGGTTTTAATAAAGTTATTTTAAAAATATAAGTGTGTATATAAAGGGGGCCTGAGGAATAAAGGCCCCCTCGACATATGAAATATATATAATGGGGGCCTGAGGAATAAAGGCCCCCTCGACATAAAAAATATATATAAAAGGGGCCTGGGGTATAAAGGTCACCACAAAAAAAAACGGGGTTAGATACAGAGTAAAGCTCCCTCTACACTGTCAAAAAAAAAATTTTAAAAAACGGGGTTAGATACAGAGTAAAGCTCCCTCTGCACTGTCCCCGTCGGGCACTCCCCGGGACGGGTGCAGCACGGGGGTTAGATACAGAGTAAAGCTCCCTCTGCACTGTCCCCGTCGGGCACTCCCCGGGACGGGCGCAGCACGGGGGTTGGATACAGAGTAAAGCTCTCTCTACACTGTCCCCATCAAACACTCCCAGGACAGGTACAGCACGGGGGTTAGATACAGAGTAAAGCTCCCTCTACACTGTCAAAAAAAAAAAAAAAAAAAAAAAAAACGGGGTTAGATACAGAGTAAATCTCCCTCCACACTGTCCCCATCAAACACTCCCCAGGACAGGTACAGCACGGGGTTAGATACAGAGTAAAGCTCCCTCTACACCGTCCCCATCAAACACTCCCCAGGACAGGTACAGCACGGGGTTAGATACAGAGTAAAGCTCCCTCTACGAAAAAAAAGAAAAAAAAAAAAAATGGGTTAGATACAGAGTAAAGCTTCTTCTTTGTTGCCGTAATATGTTTTACCCTCAAGCTCAGAAGGGTGCCCTTTATTGAATCAGTGTGACATTTTGATCTCTCAGACCTGCTATTTAGTTACCTTGAGTTCAATTTATGCGAGAACATGAGGGCCTCAACTCCACTTCCCTGCCCGTTCTCCATAACGCTTCAACCCATTACTAATTAAAAATCTGTCAATCTCCTCCTTTAAATTTACTCAATGCCCCAGCATCCACCGCACTCTGGGGTAGTGTATTCCACAGACTCACGACCCTTTGAGAGAAGTAATTTCTCCTCATCTCTGTTTTAAATCTGTTACCCCTTATCCTAAAACTATGACCTCTCATTCTAGATTGCCCCACAAGAGGAAACATCCTCTCTATGTCTACTTTGTCAATCCCCTTAATCATCTTATATACCTCAATTAGATCTCCTCTCATTCTTCTAAACTCCAGAGAGTAAAGGCCCAAACTGCTCAATCTCTCTTCATAAGACAAGCCCCCTATCTCTGGAATCAATCTAGTGAACCTCCTCTGAACTGCCTCCAATGCAACTACATCCTTTCCCAAGTAAGGGAACCAAAACTGTATGCAATACTCCAGGTGCGGTCTCACTAATGCCTTGTACAGTTGCAGCAACACTTCCCTACTTTTATACTCTATTCCTTTAGCAATAAATGCCAAAATTCCATTTACCTTCCTTATCACCTGCTGTACCTGCAAACTAGTTTTCTGTGATTCATGCACGAGGACACCCAGATCCCTCTGCACCGAAGCACTCTGAAGTTTCTCTCCATTTAGATAATTTGCATTTCTATTCTTCCGACCAAAATGGATAACCTCACACTTATCCACGTTAAAATCCATCTGCTAAATTTTGACCCATTTATCTAACCTATCCATATCCATTTGTAAATTTCTTATTTCTTTATTGCAACTTACTGTCCCACCTATTTTAGTGTCATCTGTAAACTTGGCTATAGTACCTTCTATCCCTGCATCCAAGTCATTAATATAGATTGTCAATAGTTGGGGCCCGAGGACCAAACCCTGTGGCACCCCACTAGTTACATCTTGCCAACCAGAAAACGACCCATTTATCCCGACTTTCTGTTTTCAGTTGGTTAGCCAATCCTCTATCCAAGCTAATAAATTGCCCCTAACCCCATGCGATCTTACCTTGTTTATTAACCTTTGGTGTGGCACCTTATCAAATGCCTTCTGGAAGTCCAGATACACTGCATCTACAGGATCCCCATTATCCACTTTACTTGTTACATCTTTGAAGAACTCTAGCAAATTAGTCAAACACGATTTACCCTTCATAAAACCATGCTGACTCTGATGGATTGCATTTTGACTTTCGAAATGTCCTTTTATTACTTCCTTAATAATGGATTCTAACAATTTCCCAACGACAGATGTTAAACTAACTGGTCTATAGTTTCCTACTTTCTGCCTCCCTCCCTTTTTGAATAAGGACGTTACATTAGCTTTTTTCCAATCCACTGGAATCTTTCCCATATCCAGAGAATTTTGGAATATTATAACCAATGGATCCATTATCTCCACTACCACTTCCTTTAAGACCCTAGGATGTAGGCCATCAGGCCCTGGGGACTTGTCTGACTTCACTCCCAATAGTTTGCTCAGTACTTTTTCTCTAGTGATGATGATTGTTCTAAGTTCCTCCCTTTCTATAACATCTGCATTACCTGATACTATTAGGATGGTACTAGTGTCCTCCACCGTGAAAACTGGAGCAAAATACTAATTTAGTGTCTCCGCCATTTCTGTCTCCCCTTCTATTAACTCCCCAGTCTCATCCTCCAACGGACCAACATTCACTTTAAAAAGAACAAAGAAAATTACAGCACAGGAACAGGCCCTTCGGCCCTCCAAGCCTGCGCCGATCCAGATCCTCTATCTGAACATTAGCTCCTCTCTTCCCTTTTATATACTTAGAGAAGATTTTGCAATCCGTCTTATATTTTGCGCTAGTTTTCTTTCATAATTTACCTTTGCTCTTTTTATTACTTTTTTAGTAACCCTTTGTTGATCTTTAAAAGTTTCCCAATCTTCCAGCCTGCCACTGACCTTTGCAATATGGTATGCCTTAGTTTTTGACTTGATGTTATCCTTAACTTCCTTGCTTAGCCATGGATGTTTTTTCCCCCTCCTAGAATCTTTCTTCCCATCTGGAATATATTTTAGTTGGGATAAATTGAATATCTCCTTAAACATCTGCCACTGCTCAGCAACTGTCCTACCTTGTAGTCTTCCTGCCCAGTCCACTAGGGCCAAATCTGTCCTCATGCCTATATAATTTCTTTTGTTTAACTCCAGAACGCTCATGTGGGACTCCAGCTTCTCGCCCATAAACTGAATTTGAAATTCTAGCATGCTATGATCACTCTTCCCTAGAGGATCCTTAACAATGAGATCATTTATTAAACCCACCTCATTACACAATACCAAATCTAGAATAGCCTGCTCCCTGGTTGGTTCCACAACACATTGCTCCATAAAACAATCTCTAATACATTCAATGAACTCTCCCTCGAGGCTACCCTTGCCAATTTGATTAATTCAGTCTATATGCATATCAAAATCACCACCTCCTCAGGCAGCTCATTCCAGATACCCACTATTTTTTGTGTGAAAAATTTACCCCTTTGATCCCCTTTAAACCTCCTCCCTCTCACCTAAATTTTTGCCCTCTAGTTTTAGTCACCCCTACCATGGGAAACAGACTCTGGCTATCTGCCCTATCTATGCCTCTCATAATTTTATATACCTCTATCATGTCCCCTCTCAGCCTCCTTCGCTCCAGGGAAAACAGACCCAGCCCATCCAATCTCTCTTTATAACTCAAGTCCTCCAAACCAGGCAACATCCTTGTGAATCTTTTTTGCACCCTCTCTAGCTTAATCACCTCTTTCCTGTAGTGCGGTGACCAGAACTGCACACAGTTCTCCAAATGCAGCCTCGCCAATGTTATGTACAACTGTAACATGACGTCCCAACTCTTGTACTCAATGCCTCAGCCGATGAAAGCAAGCATGTCATATGCCTTCTTCACCACCCTGTCTACCTGTGTTGCCACTTTCAGGGAACAATATACTTGCACCCAAAGGTCTCTCTGCTCAACAACACTCCCCAGGGCCCTGCCATGCACTGTATATGTCCTGCCCTGGTTTAACTTCCCAAAATGCATCACTTCGCAATTGTCTGCGTTAAATTCCATTTGCCAATCCCCTGCCCACTTTTCCTGTTTATCTATATCCTGTTGTAACCTTAGACAACCTTCTTCACTGTCCACTATACCACCAATTTTGGTGTCATCTGCAAACTTACTAATCATGCCCCCTACATTCACATCCAAGTCATTAATATATATGATGTATACAATTGGCTAGCTCACCCTGGATCCCATGTGTTCGAACCTTCTGGACCAGCCTACCATGCGGGACCTTGTCAAAGACCTTGCTAAAGTCCATGTAGACAACGTCCATCACCCTGCCCTCGTCAATCCTCTTGGTCACCTCCTCGAAAAACTCAATCAAATTCGTGAGACATGATTTCCCATGCACAAAGCCATGCTGACTATCCCTAATCAGACCTTGCCTTTCCAGATGCATATAAATCCTGTCTCTCAGAATCCCTTCCAATAACTTTCCCACCACTGATGTAAGGCTCACCGGCCTGTAGTTCCCTGGCTTATCCCTGCTGCCCTTCTTAAATAAAGGCACAACATTAGCTATCCTCCAGTCTTCCGGTACCTCACCTGTGGCTAACGATGATACAAAAATCTCTGCCAGGGTCCCAGCAATGTCCTCCCTTGCTTCCCATAGCATCCTAGGATACACCTGATCAGGCCCTGGGGATTTATCCACCTTAATGCGCTTCAAAACCTCCAACACCTCCTCCTTTGTAATGTTGATATGCTCCAGGATATCGCTGTTCCCTCCCTTGAACTCACTAGCTTCCACGACCTTCTCCACGGTAAATACAGATGAGAAATATTCATTTAAGACCTCGCACATTTCCCATGGCTCCACACATAGATTACCACACTGATCCTTAAGGGGACCTACTCTCTCCCTAACTACCCTTTTATTCTTAATATACTTGTAGAATCTTTTAGGATTCTCCTTTATCTTATCTGCCAGGGAAATCCCATGGCCGCTTTCCGCTTTCCTAATTTCCTTCTTAAGTGTAGTCCTACATCCCCTATACTCCTCGAGGGTCTCGCTCGATCCCAGCTGCCTATACCTGACATATGCCTCCTTCTTTGTCCTGACCAGACCCTCAATATCCCTCATCAACCAAGGTTCCCTAAACTAGCCAGCCTTGCCCTTCCATCTTATGGTCAGTGAGTTATGGTCACTGGTCGCAAAGTGCTCCCCCACTGACACATCAACCACCTACCCATCCTCATTTCCTAAGAGGCCTTCAATGGCCTTCCTTCAATCATAATGTCAGAAGTGGGGATGTTCGCTGATGATTGAATAGTGTTCAGCACCATTCATGACTCCTCAGATACTGAAGCAGTCTGTGTCCAGATGCAGCAAAATCCGGACAATATCCAGGCTTGGACTGATAAGTGGGAAGTAACATTCACACCACACAAGTGCCAGGCAATGACCATCTCCAACAAGAAGGAATCTAACCATCTCCCTTTGATGGCATTCCGATCGCTGAATCTCGTAATCCTGGGGGGTTACCATTGACCAGAAACTGAACTGGACCAGCCACATAAATACTGTGGCTGCAAGAGCAGGTCGGAGGCTAGGAACTCTACAGTGAATAACTCACCTCCTGTCTCCGCAATGCCTGTCCACCATCTACAAAACACAAGTCAGGAGTATGATGGAATACTGTCCACTTGCCTGGATGAGTGCAGCTCCAACAACACTCAAGAAGCTTGACACCATCCAGGTCAAAGCAGCCCACTTGATTGGCACCCCATCCACTGAAGTGATTTATGACTTTAACCCCTTATGGGGACTAAACCAAATCAGGCGTACACCCCTATGAAGCTCCTTTAATTAAGTTCAAACCAGACAAATTCTTATAGACACTTATTTGGGTCCAAACAATTGTACTAGTTTTCCCTCAAAGAAAGAAAACTAACACAGAATATTACCATCTTTTGGATAGCCTATTTTTAAATAATTATGGCTAAGTCGTAAATATCACAAGTATTATAAAGGTCTGGGAAACTCTCTTCAATACGTATCTCTCCACTTAAAGAGACACAGAGAGGGGGTAATTGTATACAGAATATTACATGAGACGATTTATTAACTTTTTTATATTTATTAAAGAATTGAACATGCAATACACTTTTAAGTGGATAAGTCTATCACAATATCAAATATTACTAAGAGATGTAGCACATAATCGTATTTCTAAAATAGAATCCAAAAGTTAAACCCTGCTCATGTTACAGCAAAATATTTTAGAATATCCATCAAAATTTAAAGTAAACTTTTACCTTAAATTCCCCGAGTAAGCCAGAGGGTGAGAAGTATTGATGAGGAATTCAAGACTTCTAATTTTTGCTTCAGAAACTCTCAAGTTTATACTGTTTCTAAGGTATCATTTGACCTTTTAGCATATAGATGTTACCTTTCTGTCTGTGTTTCTCCTGCTCTTGAAATCCATATATGGTAGTATCATTAACTAACATCTCCACTTAATGTTTTGCTGGAGGTCCCCTGCTCTTGAAGTTGTGAGCATTTATCTGGTCAAAATGTGTATAATTGTGTTTACTTGACATCTTGTTCCTGTAAGTACTATTCCAATTATTATTTTATTATCTATAATTGTGTTTTTATGGTACCTTGAAGCAACTTTTGAGTCGATCTGTCTACATTTTACCAACACTATCAATTAAGTTAATTGCTACTTCTTACTGATGTCACACAATGTTTCAATGTGTGTTTATCCTCCAAGTCCCTGGCAACAGAAACACTGAAATGGATTTTCCAACTTAAAAGCTGTTTCTGGTTCACATTCTATTGTAACAGGGACCTTGAAAGACCTTGAAATTCCTAACTCTACCTTCTTAAAGGGGAATGTCAGTCAATCTTGAAAACTGACCATTTATTCATTCTTTAATTCTAAAAGGTATAATATATTAACTATATCTAAATTCTACCTAATTAAGCCTATTTACCTGTGTTTCATCACACCACCACCTTTAACTCACTCCCTTCACCACCGATGCACAGTGGCAGCAGTGTGCACCATCTACAAGATGCACTGCAGCTCCTTCGACAGCATCTTCCAAAACCGCGCCCTCTGCCACCTTGAAGGACAAGGGCAGCGGATGCATTGGAACACCACCACCTACACTTTCCCCTCCAAGCAACACACCATCATGTCTTGGAACTATATCGCTGTTCCTTCACTGTTACTGGGTCAAAATCCTGGAACTCCCTTCCTAACAACACTGTTGGTGTACCTATACCCCAGGGACTGCAGCGGTTCAAGAAGGCAGCTCACCACCACCTTCTCAAAAGCAATTTGGGATGGACAATAAATGCTGGCCTGGCCAGCAATGTCCACATCCCATGAATGAATTTTAAAAAAATATATATATACACTCCACCCATAAAATGTAAAGATTTTGATCATCAGTTTCCATGATCAATTTCAATCATTATTTTCATTTGCTATATCTTAAAATAATTTAGTATAAAAATGGACACAGTCATGTAGAATAATAAATACTTCATGAACATTACAGTTGTGCTGCTCTTTTAGTACCAATTGTCATGCCCATCAAAGACATATATTCCTAATTTTTAAGATACAAACTTTATTCACACAGAGTCCTTGAAATTTACTTTTCTTTTAAGAAAGTGGACAATGTGCTGCAAAGGTGGCCACCAAAGATCATATGACCTGGCCTGTGTATTCAAAAACTGTCTCATTGTCTTGAAAGGACAAAAGGATACATTCCAGACTAAGAAGGGTTAACTACAACCATCCTGACACCATCAAGAGACATTCCTGAATTGAATGGGTTCTTTTAAGATGAAGAAGGTGTGAAGTAGCCACATCATAACAGAATGATACCCATCCAGACACAAATATTTAACCACGGATTCCACATCCTTGTCCATTGTGTAGTCACACCAGGGGAGAAGTCCATGGGTCAACTAACAGAAATGCTAATGTGATAGATTTTGACCTTAAAAGGTAGCCCTCTGGAGAGAGAACAGAGATCACAGCAACACCACAGAAAGCAGTTCAGCCAGTGGCTGTGGAAAAAAGTCCACAGAGGCAAGGAAGGAGCCTTGCTACTAATACTGCACTTCAACTTGCTGCAGCAGAGAACTTAAAGCGACCACCACCTCCAATCTGAAGTCTTAACCACCAACAAGTTCAAGACTACAAACATCCAGGCCTGCACCTTTAAAAGAGACTGTCCTTTTAAGAAGATTCAACAGGTTTACTATGAACCACGAACACCTACCTCACTTTAAACCACTTAGCCTTTTTCTCTCTTACTATCTATTCTTGTGTATGTGTGTGTAAGTGAATGTATGTGAGTGAGGTTGCAACCATCTTGGGAATCGTGTAAAAATAGTTATCTTTTGTTTAACCTATGAGAAAACCTGTAATTTGTCTGTTTATTTGACCTTAAAACACTCAGGGGTAACTCATCATTTTAAACAAAACACAATTGCTGTCAGTTGTGAGGTGAACTGTGGGAGCCACCCACACCCCTTACCATCTATCCATATCAAATTGGGGGCTCGAAGTCAAGATTCTGAACAATCAGACTAAAAGAGTGAGTTGGAAAATGGAGGAACATTGACTCCTAAAACTGTGGAAAATTGAACAACAGGTGCTTGTGATAAAGGGACGGCAATAATCATGGGTGATTTTAATCAGGATATAATCTGGAAAAATCAGATTGACAATAGTAGCCTCGATGGTGAGTTCATAGAATGCTTTCAAGATAGTTTCTCAGAGCAGCACATTCTGGAACCAACCAGAGAGCAGGTTATGTTAGACTTGGTATTGTGTAATGTGACAGGATTAATTAATGAGCTCAGAGTAAAGGCACCTCTAGGTAGCAGCGACCAGAATATGACTGAATTTTACATCCAGTTTGAAAGAGTGGGTCTAAGACTAGTATTTTAAACTTAAATAAGGGCATGAAAGCTGAGCTAACTGAAGTGAACTGGGTTATTAGGCTAGGAGATAGATCAATAGAGAAGCAGTGGCAGACATTTAAGGGGATATTTCAGGATACTCAGAATAAGTATATTCCTACTATAGCGAAAAATTCTAAGGGGAGGACCCACCATCCGTGGTTAACTAAAGAAGTTAAGGAAAGCATCAAACTTAAGGAAAACGCATATAATTGCGCAAAGATGAGTGGCAGGTCAGATGATTGGTCAGAATATAGAGAGCCGCAGAGAATGACTAAAAGGTTAATCAGGAGAAAGAAATTAGAGTACGAGGAAGCTAGCTAGAAATGTAAAAACGGATAGCAAGAGTTTCTCCAGGTATTTAAAAAGGAAACGAGTAAGTAAAGTGAGTGTTGGTTCTCTAGCGAGTGAGAATGGGGAGTTAATGGAAGATAACAAGGAAATGGCAGATGAAATGAACAAATATTTTGCTTCTGTCTTCACTATAGAGGATATACAAAACATTCCAGTAATAGCTGTAAATCAGGACCTGAAAGGAAGAGAGGAACTTGGTGAAACTATGATCACCAGGGAAACGATACTGAACAAACTGATGGAACTGCGGACTGACAAGTCCCCTGGACCTGATGGGCTTCATCCTCGGTTCTTAAAAGAGATGGTTCATGAGGTAGTGGATGCGTTGATGTTAACTTTTCAAAATTGGCTAGATTCTGGAAAGGTTCCATGGGACTGGAAAGTAGCAAATATAACCCCTCTATTCAAAAAAAGGGGGGAGACAGAAAACAGGTAATTGTAGGCCAGTTAGCTTGATATCTGTCATGGGAAGGTGTTAGAATCGATCATTAGAATCAGTTTTTTGAGGAAGTGACAAAGATGATTGATGAAGGAAGGGCAGTGGATGTTATCTATATGGACTTTAGTAAAGCCTTTGACAAGGTCCCTCATGGCAGACTGGTAAAAAAGGTGTAGTCAGACGGGATCAGGGGTGAGCTGGCAAGATGGATACAGAACTGGCTCGGTCATAGAAGACAGAGGGTAGCAGTGGAAGGGTGTTTTTCTGAATGGAGGGATGTGACTAGTGGTGTTCCGCAGGGATCAGTGCTGGGACCTTTGCTCTTTGTAGTATATATAAATGATTTGGAGGAAAATGTAGCTGGTCTGATTAGTAAGTTTGCGGACGACACAAAGGTTGGTGGAGTTGCGGATAATGATGAGGATTGTCAGAGGATACAGCAGGACGTAGATCGGTTAGAGACTTGGGCGGAGAAATGGCAGATGGAGTTTAATCCGGACAAATGTGAGGTGATGCATTTTGGAAGGTCTAATGCAGGTGGGAAGTATACAGTAAATGGCAGAACCCTTAGGAGTATTGACAGACAGAGAGATCTGGGCATACAGGTCCACAGGTCACTGAAATTGACAACGCAGGTGGATAAGGTAGTCAAGAAGGCATACGGCATGCTTGCCTTCATCGGTTGGGGCATAGAGTATAAAAATTGGCAAGTCATGCTGCAGCTGTACAGAACTTTAGTTAGGCCACACTTAGAATATTGCGTGCAATTCTGGTCGCCACACTACCAGAAGGACGTGGAGGCTTTGGAGAGGGTACAGAGGAGGTTTACCAGGATGTTGCCTGGTCTGGAGGGCATTAGCTATGAGGAGAGGTTGGGAAAACTCGGATTGTTTTCACTGGAACGACGGAGGTGGAGGGGCGACATGATAGAGGTTACTAGGGGACATAGGTTTAAGGTGCGAGGGGCAAAGTTTAGAGGGGATGTGCGAGGCAAGTTTTTTACACAGAGGGTGGTGCGTGCCTGGAACTTGCTGCCAGGGGAGGTGGTGGAAGCAGATACGATAGCGACGTTTAAGAGACATCTTGACAAATACATGACTAGGAAGGGAATGAAGGGATATGGGCCCCGGAAGTGCAGAAGGTGTTAGTTTAGGCAGGCATCAAGATCGGCACAGGCTTGGAGGGCCGAATGGCCTGTTCCTGTGCTGTACTGTTCTTTGTTCTTTGTTCTATTAAGGAGGCTATAGCTGGGCACTTAGCAAAACCCAAGGTAATCGGGAATAGTCAGCATTTATTGGAGTTCTTAGAAGGAGTAACATGCACTGTGGATAAAGGGGAGCACGATGATGTAGTATACTTGGATTTCCAGAGGCGTTTGTCCAGGTGCCCATGTCGGAGCTCATGGTGTAGGGGGTAACATATTAGCATGGATAAAAGATTGGCTGGCTGGCGGAAAACAGAGATTAGTCATTTGGTGGTACAGAAAGCCTCGACCAATCAGAGTTCACTTGCCAACCAATCAGCACTCTCTTCTCATGCAGTATAGGTTGTTGTTTTCCCTTACATTGGTTATTCTTACTTATTGTCCTGATGCATGCAAGACGAAAAGCTTTGACAACATGTCTCTATTTTCAGCAATTCTCAAAACAGAGAGTCTGCATAACTGGGTCCTTTTCTGATTGGCAGGATGTGACGAGTGGAGTCCCGCAGGGGTCTGTGCTGGGGCCTCAACTTTTAACAATTTATATCAATGACTTAGATGAGGGGAGTGATGGCATGGTAGCTAAATTTGCAGATAACATAAAGATAGGTAGGAAAGTATGTTGTGAAGAGGACATAAGGAGCTTGCAGCCTGATATAGATAGGTTGAGCGAGTGGGAAAAAATCTGGCAGATGGAAATAATGTGGGAAAATGTGAAGTTGTTCACTTTGGCAGGAAGAATAAAAAAGCAGAGTATTACTTAAATGGAGAATGACTGCAGAATTCTGAGGTGCAGAGAGATCTAGGTGTTCTAGTGCATGAGTTACAAAAGGGTAGTGTGCAGGTACAGCGAGTAATCAAAAAGGCTAATGGAATGCTATCCTTTATTACGAGAGGAATTGAAAACAGAAGTTAGGATGCGATGCTTCAGTTATACAGGGCATTGGTGAGAGCACATCCCAAATACTGCGTTCAGTTTTGGTCTCCTTATTTAAGAAGGATGTAAATGCGTTGGAGGCGGTTCAGAAGAGGTTTACTAGATTGATACCTGGAATGGGTGGGTTGTCATATGAGGAAAGGTTGGACAGACTGGGCTTGTTTTCACTGGAGTTCAGAAGAGTGAGTGCAGACTTGATTGAAATATATCAGATCCTGAACGGTCTTGACACCTGATGCCATTCATACTGTTCTAACACTCTGACTAGAAATATCAGGTTTTGTTAAGGGTACACAATAATTCTGTGACTGGGTAAACTGCAAATTCTCTGACTTTCCAAAAACAATTGCCTTATCATGCTCTATATCAAGTTTCGTTTATACCTTTTTCATTGAAGACTTACTCAACAGTAAAGGTATCTCACTCGAGGATGTATCCCCTTGTGGGAGAATCTAGAACTAGGGTTCACTGTTTAAAAATAAGGGGTCGCTCATTTAAGACAGAGATGAGGAGAAATTTTTTCTGTCACAGGGTTGTGAGTCTTTGGAATTCTCTTCCTCAAAAGGCAGTGGAAGCCGAGTGTTTGAATATTTTTAAGGCAGAGGTAGATAGATTCTTGATAAGCAAGGGGTGAAAGGTTTTCAGGGGTAGGTGAAAATGTGGAGTAATCAGTTCAGCCATGAACTTATTGAATGGCGGAGCAGGCTCGAGGGGCTGTGTGGCCTACTCCTGTTCCTAATTCATATGTTCGTATGTTCATTCTTTGTGTCACCGCAGAATGCCCTGTTCATTCTACTACGGGCTGCAGGAAATGATTGTTTCCCCAGGAATTTCTTTAAGGCAACAGGCATTTGATCAGTAGCGCAGTGGTTAGCACCGCAGTCTCACAGCTCCAGGGACCCGGGTTCGATTTCGGGTACTGCCTGTGTGGAGTTTGCAAGTTCTCCCTGTGTCTGCGTGGGTTTTCTCCGGGTGCTCCGGTTTCCTCCCACAAGCCAAAAGACTTGCAGGTTGATAGGTAAATTGGCCATTATAAATTGTCACTAGTATAGGTAGGTGGTAGGGAAATATAGGGACAGGTGGAGATGTTTTGTAGGAATATGGGATTAGTGTAGGATTAGTATAAATGGGTGGTTGATGTTCGGCACAGACTCGGTGGGCCGAAGGGCCTGTTTCAGTGCTGTATCTCTAATCCAACAGGGAGTCCTTGTACAAGAACTGAACCCCAGTTAGAGTTAGGGGCCTGTTCATATGCAACACCCTAGCACAATCTAGCAATTTAAATGCTAGCACTGAATCAGGGATCTCCAAATTGAATTTCCTCAATCTTCTATCCAGTCTGTTAAACTCCATGGTCTATTCCTCCATTGAATAACCAGTTGTTTTCCGAAATCTATCAAAGTCTGACCATGCCTCAGATGTATTCAATAGGCCATCTTTCTTGTTAATTTTATCCAAGAATTCTAACAGAAGATCCACCCCTTCATCAGTATCCAATGGATGAGCATCCAGTTCACAAAACACTTCTGATTTTACTTTTGGTAGGAAGTGACAACACCAAGGCCATACCTCGTTTCCTCTTTGGTAGAGATGCAACCCGTGTCCACATATCCACTTCATTCTTTCACTAATCATACCCTGACAATTTTCACATGCTTTCTGCCATATTTTCCACAATAGCTGGTGAGATTTTAGTTTTCTATGCAAAAAATAAAATCCTAGTTTCCAACCTTCAGCTTTAGGCAACCATCCTCTGCTACCATGTTAAACTCCAGAAAGTTTGTTATGGAAGGATAATGCTGGAGCTTATCTTTACTCAGTTTCACATTTATTGTACAGAGTAAAAGGATTACAAACATGTAGTTCTTCACTCAAAACTCTCCACCAGTCTCATTAAGTGTCTGCTTATAAATGCTCAAGTAAGACCCCAAATTAAACACCCACCACCTGCATATAATTAAACAATTGATACACAATTAACAGATTAACATCTGTCACAGAATAGACAAGAATTTGAAATTCTACAGCACTCCTTATTTAATGAAACACCTCTTAGAGCTTTACATTGAAGAGTGCAGAATACTGGAAGCAGGAGGGGAAAGTTTAAAAATAAAAAGTAGGTTGAAAAATGAAGGGCAAGAAGGAAAAAAATTTTTTTTCAAAACAAAGGGGGTGCAGAAAACTCAATACAGAGGGCAGGACTGTAGTGGCCAAATGAAGGGCCATCAATAGTGAAGAAGTGAAAAACAATAAGAAGCTTAGAGTTAGAAGAGTGGAGGGAGCATGCAGGAATTTGAAAATTAGGCCACAAATTTAACACAACTCCCCAAGGCTTCCATAATGCCTGAGCTGAGAATAAGAGAGATAGAATGAGAAAGGTGGCAATAGAACTCTGGTCTCCTGGTTCACCATCTTCAATGTTTCCCCCATGGGATACCTCCAATTACCTTTTAAAAGAAAAGCCAACAGGAACTTTGGGGCCTTGCAGAGCTTCTCCCTGTATCCAAGTCACCGATCAGAAGACAGAGAGTCAGCAATCTGGTCTCAACCTGGCTCCCTGAGCCGATGTCAGCAGCAAATAAATCTTAGATTTCGCATCCCTCTTGCAAGATTGTGAGTGAAGCTAAATTTGACTGAGAAATTGTACATCTTGTGATCAATTCATGAGAGTTGGCATGTGTAAGCAGTTCAAGAAGAAGGCCCACCACCACCTTCTCAGACCAACTAGAGCTGGCTGATAAATGCCAGCCTTGCCAGTGATGTCCACATCCTGAGAATGGGAAAAACAATGCAATGTAAGATAATATATATTCTTAATATATTCATTCTCAGCTGGCAATGTCAGTATTTATTGACCAGGCCTAGTTATCCTGGTTGTTGAAGAACCAACTAGGGAACAGGCTATTTTAGATCTAGTATTGTGCAATGAGACAGGGTTAATTGGTTAATTAGTAATATTCTTCTTCTTCTTCTTTCGCCTCCTTGTCTCGGGAGATAATGGATAAGCACCTGGAGCTGGTCAGCCATAAAGACGGGGCTAAAGTGTGGCGAGTCGAAGAGACTTAGCAGTTGGCAGGAAAAAAGACAGAAGCGCAAGGGGAGAGCCAACTGTGTAACAGCCCCGACAACCAATTTTATCTGCAGCACCTGTGGAAGAGTCTGTCACTCTAGTATTGGCCTTTATAGCCACTCCAGGCGCTACTCCACAAATTAGTAATATTAGAGTGAAGGATATTCTGGGAAAGAATAATCAGTACATAATAGAATTTCATATTTCATATTATGTTTGAGAGTGATGTGGTTAAATCAAAAACTGACAAACCAACACCAATATGAGGAAAAACTTTTTTATGCAGCAGTGGTTAGGATCTGGAAAGCATTAACTGCGAGTGTGGTGGAGGCAGATTCAATTGTGGCTTTCAAAAGGCAATTGGATAAACACCTGAAGGGAAAACATTGAAAAGCTATGGGGAAAGGGTGGGGGATTGGGACTACCAGGGTTGGTCTTGCAGAGAGGTGGTATGGACACTACAGGCCGAATGGCCTCCTTCTGTACTGTGATTCAATGATTCTATGATTCTACGGTCTTAAATTTGAACAAAGCAAATTATAGAGGTATGTGGGGAAAGTTGGCAATGCAGATTAGGAAATTAGAATAAAAGATTAAAAGCAATGGCAAACATTTAAAGAAATAATTCATAATTCTCAACAAATATACTTTCCCTTGAGGAATAAAAAGTTCTCTCGAAAAGTGGTCCAACTGTGGCTAACTAGAGAAATTAAGGGTTAGGGTTAGATGAAAATGAAAGGCTTACAATGTTGCCAAAAAGAGGAGTAGAACTGAGGATTGGGGGCTTTTTAAAAATCAGCAAAGGATGACCAAGAAATTGATAATGAAAGTAAACTAACAAGAAATATAAAAACAAACTGTAAGAGCTTTTACAAGTATGTAAAAAGGAAGGCATTAGCGAAGGTAATAAAAACAGAAAATGCTGGAAATACTCAGCAGGTCTGGCAACATCTGTGGAGAGAGAAGCAGAGTTAATGCTTTCAGGTCAGTGACCTTTCATCAGAACAGATGCTGCCAAATCTGCTGGGTTTTTCCAACACTTTCTGTTTTTATTTCAGATTTCCAGCATCCACAGTATTTTGCTTTTATATGAGTGAAAGTAACACGAGTTCCTTAGAGGCAGAGTCAGGAGAAAGTATAATGGGGAATAAGGAAATGCCAGCGAAATTAAACAAATATTTTGTGTCTTTCTTCAAGACACAAAAAACATACCAGAAATAGAGGAGAATAGAGGGATTAATGAAAGTGTCACGCTCACTAAAGAATCAGTTATTAAATAATTTAAACGAAGCAATTATAAACTTTAAAAATGAACTGATGAACTAAACTCTAAACAATTGACACATTTCTGCTGCAGGCAAGCTGGAGTTAGAGGTCAGGTGACACCTCCTGTACTGTTGGAGACTATATCCTTTCAAAGTGATTATTGACAACGTAGCCAGCAGCTGACGTCATCAGACTGCGCACAGGCGCAGATTTGCTCTTACTCTGCGTATGTGCAGCCCTGCGTTCCGCATTGCCAGGTCTGGTTGGTGCATGCGCAGATGACATCATCATGTAACACAGCCGAAAACCTCCTCCTCCGCCCCCCCCGCCCGCTCCCTACCCCGACCGTTCACTCACAACCCCCGCCCACCCGCTCAGCCCCCCCCCCCACCCGCCCGCCCGCACAATCCCCCGCCTGCCCGCTCCCGCTCGCTCACCTCCCCAACCGCTCATCACTCCCTCCACCCACTACCCCCCCCCGCCCCGGGCCCACTCGCTCGCTCACTCACTCCCCGGACTGCTGCTCACTCACTCCCCGGCCTGCTCGCTCACTGCCTCCCCAGCCCGTTCTCTCACTGCCTCACTGGCCCACTCACTCCCTCCCCCCTGGCCTGCTCACTCTCTCCCTCCTGCCATTGTGTTTAGGTTGCCTTCGTGTGATTATTTGAGCAGTGCCATCTTTAATCCTGGCAGCTGCCTGACGTCACAGACTGTGACGTTTTAGTCGCTGTATTTGTGCATGTTCCATTGCAGTGCCACCTAGAGGTTGCGTTGTCAGCAAACGCAGTCAAATCCTTTATCACGTCTGGACTAGTTCTGGGGAAGGCACATGAAAATGCTAAACAGCCCATTCAATGCTAAATGGCTCACTCCTATCTTCAAGAATTGGTTGACAAAGACCTTCACAGACAGGGAGACTCTGGATGTAAAACCAAGATAATAGGTGGGAAATAACACCACTTCATCAAGATAAGCCACATTCAAACCCCATTGTGTAACAATGGCCATGCATTCAAAGACATTGTATGAACACACCAGGGGAGGCCATCCATGATCACCTGACTGAACCCAAACCTTCTTCTTCTTCTTTGGCCTCCTTGTCTCGAGAGACAATGAATAAGCGTCTGGAGGTGGTCAGTGGTTTGTGAAGCAGCGTCTGGAGTGGCTATAAAGGCCAATTCTAGAGTGACAGACTCTTCCACAGGCGCTGCAGATAAAATTGGTTGTCGGGGCTGTTACACAGTTGGCTCTCTCCTTGCACTTCTGTCTTTTTTCCTGCCAACTGCTAAGTCTCTTCGACTCGCCACACTTTAGCCCCGCCTTTATGGCTGCCCGCCAGCTCTGGCGATCACTGGCAACTGACTCCCACGACTTGTGATCAATGTCACAGGACTTCATGTCACGTTTGCAGACGTCTTTTAAGCGGAGACGTGGACGACCGGTGGTTCTGATACCAGTGACAAGCTCGCTGTACAATGTGTCCTTGGGGATCCTGCCATCTTCCATGCGGCTCACATGGCCAAGCCATCTCAAGCACCACTGGCGCAGTAGGGTGTATATGCTGGGGATGTTGGCCGCCTCGAGGACTTCTGCATTGGAGATACGGTCCTGCCACCTGATGCCAAGGATTCTCCGGAGGCAGCAAAGATGGAATGAATTGAGACATTGTTCTTGGCTGACATACGTTGTCCAGGCCTCGCTGCCGTAGAGCAAGGTACTGAGGACACAGGCTTGATACACTCGGACTTTTGTGTTCCGTGTCAGAGCGCCATTTTCCCACACTCTCTTGGCCAGTCTGGACATAGCGGTGGAAGCCTTTCCCATGCACTTGTTGATTTCTGCATCGATAGACAGGTTACTGGTGATAGTTGAGCCGAGGTAGGTGAACTCTTGAACCACTTCCAGAGCGTGGTTGCCGATATTGATGGATGGAGCATTTCTGACGTCCTGTCCCATGATGTTCATTTTCTTCAGGCTGATGGTTAGGCCAAATTCGTTGCAGGCAGCCGCAATCCTGTCGATGAGTCTCTGCAGACACTCTTCAGTGTGAGATGTTAATGCAGCATCGTCAGCAAAGAGGAGTTCCCTGATGAGGACTTTCCGTACTTTGGTCTTTGCTCTTAGATGGGCAAGGTTGAACAACCTGCCCCCTGATCTTGTGTGGAGGAAAATTCCTTCTCCTGAAGACTTTAACACATATAAGAGCAGCAGGGAGAAGAAGATCCCAAACAGTGTAGGTGCGAGAACACAGCCCTGTTTCACACCACTCAGGATAGGAAAGGGGTCTGATGAGGAGCCACCATGTTGAATTGTGCCTTTCATATTGTCATGGAATGAGGTGATGATACTTAGTAGCTTTGGTGGACATCCGATCTTTTCTAGTAGTCTGAAGAGACCACGTCTGCTGACTAGGTCAAAGGCTTTGGTGAGATCTATGAATGCAACGTAGAAACCCAAACCTGATAAGGCTTTTTCTTACAAGAAGAGATTTCTTTGAAAGACAGAGAGAGAGAGAGGGACAGAGAAAGTCAGCAGCTGAGAGATCCTTTCCAGCCAAGAAGAGGACCCTGCCTGTGACATCTTTAAACCATCGGGGCACAGGCTGCAAAAGGTGACCTTGAAAACTCCCCACCTGAGAGATTTTAACAAGATTGTCCACTGACTTTGACTGAGTCTTAAACAAAGGAATCTGCAATACTTCAGTGAAACAAGAAAAGAACACCAGGCTTGTAACACTGTGAAAAATTCCTCCCAGAAAACCAAAAAGGTTTCAAAGTGAACTCTTTTTTCAGCAATCAGACTTAAATGCATGCTATCCTCTAATCTTTTCTTGTGTGTGTGTGTGTGTGTGTGTGTGTGTGAGTGGGTAAGATTACAAACATTTTTGGGTATTGTTTAATAAATAGTTATCTTTCTTTTTAAACCTACAAGGAAACCTGCGTTTTTTTTTGTTTATTTGACCCTTAAAACACTCAGGGACTAAAACACTATTGAAAAAAAAAACTATCTGCAGTTAGTTGGCAGGTGAAAAGTGGACGTCACCCACATCATCTGCCACCTGTCCAGAACAGAAGTCATAGGGCTGAATTTTACAGACCCCCCGACATCGGGGTTGGTGGTGGGGGGGGGGGGGGGGGTGGGGGTGGGGAGGTGGCTGGAAAATGTCTCCAGGAGAGGGCCGCCACGCACCTCGACGCCGGGAGGGCCTGGCCCGATATTACTGGCAGTGACGAGCCCTTATGGTGACCCGTCCAATGCTCAGTGACGGGACCGCCATTTAAATATTTAAATAAATTAAAATTAATGAATTAATTATACTTACACTGCTGTCTTCCGTCCTGCTGTGATCTTTCTGCCACTGGTCAGCATTCCTATGCCTTCGGATCCCTGTCTGGGGAAATGAGGCGGAACATTTGTGGGGACTGGGGGGAGAAGATAAGTTTCTCAGTGCGGGAATTGGGGAATGGGGTCAAAGGAACATTATTGGTGTAGGGGATGGTGGGAAAGATTTTAGGTTAAAGTTTACGCACTTTGTGGGGGGGAAGGTAGATGTTTTGGGGGGGAGAGGGTAAGTAATTAATTTTATGGTTATGGGGGGGTGTGGGAGAGGGGCAAAATAAATGTATTTAAATTTAACGGTAGGAGTCAAAGCTCTTTAGAAATGGCACACAGGCAGCTGATGGCCAGTCTGCCCCCTGCATGTAATCAGGGTGCAGCGAGCCACCCAGGCTATTTAAATGAGCCACTGCGGTTAGGATCGTGCGGCCCGCACAGGCAGGCCGCCATTGTTTTCAGGCAGTAGTATAAATTTCAGCCTCTAGAGTCCATGCCGGTTCTCTGCAGAGCAATTCAATCAGACTCATTCCCCACTCCATCTCCAACCCTGTAAGTTTATTTCTGTCAAGTGTCTGTTCAATTTTCTTTCGAAATCATTCATCATTTCCGCTTCCTCCCTTGGAGGCAGTGGGTTCCAGTTCATCACCATTCGCTGCATGAAAATGTTTTTCCTCAGTTCCCACCTACATCTCTTGCCCAAAACCTTCAATCTGTGTTCCCTAGTCCTTGTAACATCAGCTAATGGGAACAGCTTTTCTTTGTCTACCCTATCGTAACCTGTCATAATCTTGTACACCTCTATCAAATCTCCCCTCAATCTCCTTTGCTCCAAGGAGAACAACCACAGTTTATAGAGTCATTTTTAACATGGAAGGAGGCCATTCGTCCCATCCAGTCCATGCCAGCTCTCTGTGGAGCAATCCAGTTGGTCCCACTCCCCTGCTCGATTCCCATAGCCCTGCAGTTTATTGTCTTCCAGTGTCCATGTAATTTCCTTCCGAAATAATTTATTGTCACAACCACCCTTGTGGGAGCGAGTGCCAGGTCATTACCACCCACTGTGTAAAGAAGTCCTTTCTCACATTCTCCCCTGCATCTCATGCCCAAAACTTGAAATCTGTGTCTCCTAGTCCTTGTACCATCAATGAATGGGAACCGTTTTTCCTTGTCCAACTTACCTAAACCTTTCATAATCTTGTATACCTCTACCAAGTCTCCCCTCAATCTCTTTTGCTTCTAGGAGAACAACCCAGCTTTTCCAACCTAATGTTTAACTATATAGCAAAAAAAGCAACCTAACCTTGTAGCTAAAATTGCTCATCCCTGGGAGATGATGTGGGTGACTTCCACTTTTCACCTGTCAAGCAGGCACAAGCATGCACACACACAAGAAAAGATTAGAGGATAGCCTGCATTCAGGTCTGATTGCTTGAAGGAAATAAACTGCAGAGAAACAGAGTTAACGATTCAGGTCTGTGACCTTTTATCAAAACTGGCAAATCTCAGAAATGTAATAGGTTTTGAGCAAGTGAAAGTGAAAGGGGAAGGGGAGAAGAAGAACAAAAGGGAAGGTGTGTGGGGCTTTGGATGGTGAGGAGAGAGGAGGTAAAAGGGCAGATATTACACCTCCTGCGATTGCACGGGAAGGTGCCGTGGGAAGGGGACGAGGTGTTGGGGGTGATGGAGGAACATAGGAGTAGGCCATTCAGCCCATCGTGGCTGCCCCACCATTCAATATGATCATGGCTGATCATCCACTTCAATGCCTTTTTCCCCACACTATCCTCATATCCCTTTATGTCATTGGTATTTAGAAATCTGTCAATCTCTGCTTTAAACATACTCAATGACTGAGCTTCCACAGCCCTCTGGGGTAGAGAATTCCAAAGATTCACAACCCTCTGAGTAAAGAAATTTCTCCTCATCTCTGTCCTAAGTGTCTTTCACCTTATTTTGAAATTGTATACCCTGGTTCTAGACTCCCCAACCAGGAGAAACATCTTAGCTGCCTATCCCTTTCTATCCCTTTAAGTATTTTGTAGGTTTCAATGAGATCACCTCTCATTCTTCAAAACTCTAGAGAATACAGGCCCAGTTTCCCCTTCATAGGACGGTCCTGCCATCCCAGGAACAAGTCTGGTGAACCTTCGTTGCCCTCCCTCTAGGGCAATAATATTGTTCCTAAGGTAAGGGGACCAAAACTGCACACAGTACTCCAAGTGCGATCTAACCAAGGTTCTATATAATGGAAGCAAGACTTCACTACTCCTGTACTCAGATCCTCTTGCGATAAAAGCTAACATACCATGAGCCTTCTTAATTGCTTGCTGCACCTACATGTTAGCTTTCAGTGACTTATTGACGAGGACACCCAGGTCCCATTGTACATCTACACTTTCTAATCTCTTACCATTTAAGAAATACTCTGCACATCTATTCCTCCTACCAAAGTGGATAACCTCACATTTTTCCACATTATATTCCATCTGCCATGTTCTTGCCCACTCACTATGTCTGTCCAAATCCCCTTGAAGCCGCTTTGCATCTTCCTCACAACAGACATTCCCACCTAGTTTTGTGTTATCTGTGAACTTGGAAATATTACATTTGGTCCCCACATCCAAATCATTGATATATATTGTGAACAGCTGGGGCCCAAGCACTGATCCCTGCGGTACCCCACTAGTCACAGCCTGTCAACATGAGAATGACCCGTTTATTCCTACTCTCCGCTTTCTGCCCGTTAACCAATCCTTAATCCATGCTAGTATATTACCTCCTATCCCATGTGCTTTAATTTTGCTAACCAACCTCCTGTGGGGGACTTTATCAAAAGTCTTCTGAAAATCCAAGTATACCATGTCTACTGTCTCCCCTTTATCAATTCTATTAGTAACATCCTCAAAAAACTCCAACAGATTTGTCAAACATGATTTCCCATTCATAAATCCATGTTCACTATGCCCAATCAGATCATTATTATCCAAGTATCCATTTATCACATCCTTTAGAATAGATTCTAGCATTTTCTCTACTACTCATGTATAGCTAACAGGTCTGTAGTTCCCTATTTTCTCTCTCCCCCCCCCCCTTCTTAAAGTGGGGTGACATTTGCTATCTTCCAGAACTATTCCAGAATCTACAGAATTTTGGAAGATGATCACCAATGCATCCACTATCTCCATAGCTACCTCTTTCAACACTCTGGGATGTAGAATATCAGGTCCCGGGGACTTATCAACCTTCAGCCCCATTAATTTCTCCAACACAATCTTCTTACCATTACTAATTTCCTTCAATTCCTCATTCTCCCTAGTCCTTTGGATCTCTAATTCTGGGAGATTTCTTGTATCTCCCTCAGTGAAGACAGATACAAAGTGATCATTTAGCTTGACTGCCATTTCTCTATTCCCCATTATAAATTCTCCTGTCTCTGCCTGTAATGAACCCACATTTGTCTTAGCCAAACATTTCATTTTTATGTACCTAAAGAAGCGTTTACAGTCTGTTTTGATGTTTTTTGCTGGTTTATATTCATATTCTATTCTCCCTTTCTTTATCAGTTTCTTGGTCCTCCTTTGCTGTATTCTAATATCCTCCCAATCCTCAGGTTTACTACTATTTCTAGCAACTTTATAGGCTTTTTCTTTTAAAATTATACAATCCTTAACTTCCTTTGTTAGCCACGTTTGACTCACTTTTCTTTTTGGGTTTTGTGCCTTGAAGGAATGTATAGTTGCTGTAAACTATGTAATAATTCTTTAAAGACTATCCATTGCCTATGTACTGTCAGATCTTTTAATGTATTTTCCCAATCCACCTCAGCCAATTTGCCCTCATACCTTCATAATTTCCCTTTGTTCAAATTTAGCATGCTGGCTTCAGATTGAACTACCTCACTTTCAAACATAATGTAAAATTCTATCATATTATGGTCACTCATCCCTAAAGGTTCTTTTACAACAAGATTATTGATTAGCCCATTCTCATGGCATAGTACTAGATCTAAAATAGCCTGTTCTCCAGTCAGTTCCTCAACATACTGCTCCAGAAAACCATCCCTAACACACTCCAGAAACTCGTCCTCCACAGCGTTAGTGCTCATTGAGTTTACCCAGTCTATATGCAGTTTGAATTCACCCATGATTACTGTATTACCCATGGTACATGCTTCTCTAATCTCCTGATTAATACCATGCCCCACATTACCACTACTGTTTGGTGGCCTATAAACAACTCCCACCAATGTTTGTTGCTCCTTGCTGTTACTTAGCTCCACCCAAACAGAGTCCACATTTTGTTCTTCTGATCTGAAGTCCTCCCTGACTAATGTACTGATCCCACCCCTTATTATCAGTGCAACACCACCTCCTTTTACTTTTTGCCTGTCCTTCCTTGGATATTCAGTTCCCAGACTTGGTCACTCTGTAGCCATGTTTCCCTAATGGCAATTAGATCATACCCATTTACCTCTATTTGTGCCTTTAAATCATCTACCTTTTAGCTAATGCTGTGTGCATTCAGGTAGAGTGCCCTTAACTGTGTCTTATTCTACATTCTAAGCCTAGTTGATGCTCGCCTTTGCTTCAGCTGCCTTCTATTTCCTGTTACCAGCTTTACTTCCTTCCAATTTGAGCTACCCCTCAGGTTCCCACCACCACCCCACCCACCCCCCGGCAAGCTGCTTTAAACCTTCTCCAACAGCACTAGCAAATCTCCCTACAAGGATATTAGGAGTGGACCAGGGTGACGCGGAGGGAAGGATCCCTTTGGAATGCTGACAGGCGAGGGGAGGGGAAGATGTATTTGGTGGTGGTATCACTCTGGATGTTCTGGAAATGGTGGAGGATGATCCTTTGGATATGGACGCTGGTGGAGTGGAAAGTGTGGACAAGGGAACCCTGTCGCGGTCCTGGGAGAGAGGGGAAGGGGTGAGAGCAAAAGTGCGGGAAATGGGTTGGACACAGTTGAGGGCCCTGTCAACTACCGTGGTGGTGGGTGGGGGGGAAGGGGCGAGGAATCCCCAGTTGAGGCAAAAGGAAGACATATCAGAAATGCCAAACACTCCTTCCAAGTGAAGCACTTCCCTTTCAGCAGTGAGGATGTGCCTACACCACATGGACTGCCACACTTCAAGAAGGCGGCTGACCACTCAAAGGCAATTAGGGATGGGCAATAACTTCCTAGCGATGCTCATATCCCATGAATGAATGGAAAAGGACATCCGCGCTCCTCTAATTCTGGCCTCTTCCGCATGCCTGATTTCCTTCTCTCCACCATTGGTGGCTGTGCCTTCAGCTGCCTGGGCCCTGACCCTGGAATTCCCCCCTAAACTCTCCACCTCTTTCTTGTCCTTTAAGTTAGTCCTTAAAACCTACCTATTTGACCAAGCTTTTGGCCATCTGTTCCAATATGTCCATATGGAGGAACATAGGAACATAGGAGCAGGAGTAGACCATTCAGCCCATCAAGCCTGCTCTGCCATTCAATACGATCATGGCTGATCATCCACTTCAATGCCTTTTTCCCACACTATCCTCATATCCCCTTATGTCATTTGTAGCTCAGTTTAATGATCCTGTGAAACACGTTGGGATAATATAATACATTAAAGGTACTATATGAATGCAGGTTGTTGTTGGATGAATGGCCAGTTTCTGCACATTTCCTGTCACCCAGAGTAGATGATTAGCACTAATCAAACAGAGGTAGCTTCAGTGGATTGGACACATCCACAGGATGGAAGATGGTCTCATACCCAAGGACCTTCTGTATGGTGAGGTAGCCAGGGCCAGACGTCCAGTGGAACGCTCAAAACTCCGCTTCAAGAATGCTTGCAAGCATGACATGAAGGCACTAAATGTCAACTATCGCACTTGGGAATCATGAGCTGGTGAAAGAAGGAAATGGCGAGACATCCTGTGGACTGGTGTGCACTACCACGACGACCAGTGGCTACAGCAGCTTGGCAACAGATGCAACATCAAAAACAACAACTCACAGTGTAACTTGGTAACTTCACGTGCAGCACTTGTGGTAAACCAGCCTCTCAAGGATTGGCCTTCACAGCCATCAGCAAAGGTGAGGGTAAAGCAGTTGATGTAGTCTACATGGACTTCAGTAAGGCTTTTGATAAGGTCCCGCATGGGAGATTGGTTAAGAAGGTAAGAGCCCATGAAATCCAGGGCAATTTGGCAAATTGGATCCAAAATTGGCTTAGTGGCAGGAGGCAGAGGGTGATGGTCGAGGGTTGCTTTTGCGAGTGGAAGCCTGTGACCACTGGTGTACCACAGGGATCGGTGCTGGGTCCCTTGTTGTTTGTAGTGTACATTAATGATTTAGAAGCGGATATAGGAGATATGATCAGTAAGTTTGCAGATGACATGAAAATTGGTGGTGTCGTAAATAGAGGAGGAAAGCCTTAGATTACAGGGAGATATAGATGGGCTGGTAAGATGGGCGGAGCTGTAGCAAATGGATTTTAATCCTGAGAAGTGTGAGGTAATGCATTTTGGGAGGACTAACAAGGCAAGGGAATATACAATGGATGGTAGGACCCTAGGAAGTACAGAAAGTCAGAGGGACCTTGGTGTACTTGTCCATAGATCACTGAAGGCAGCAGCACAGGTAGATAAGGTGGTTAGGAAGGCATATGAGATACTTGCCTTTATTAGCCGAGGCATAGAATATAAGAGCAGGGAGGTTATGCTGAAGCTGTATAAAATGCTAGTTAGGCCACAGCTGGAGTACTGTGTACAGTTCTGATCACCACACTATTGAAGGATGTGATTGCACTGGAGAGGGTGCAGAGGAGATTCACCAGGATGTTGTCTGGGTTGGAGCATTTCAGCTATGAAGAGAGACTGAAAAGGCTAGGGTTGTTTTCCTCAGAGCAGAGAAGGCTGAGGGGGGACACGATTGAGGTATACAAAATTATGAGGGGCATTGATAGGTTAGATAGGAAGAAACTTTTTCCCTTAGTGGAGGGGTCAGTAACCAGGGGGCATAGATTTAAGGTAAGGGGCAGGAGGTTTGAGGGGATTTGAGGAAACATGTTTTCATCCAGAGGGTGGTTAGAATCTGGAACTCACTGCCTGAAGAGGTGGTAGAGGCAGGAACCCTCACAATATTTAAGAAGTTATTAAGGGCAGCCGGGAGGGTAAGTTTCACTATAAAGTACTTACCTCGTGATTCGGCGGACGCGGACACGGGGACTGCTGGGTAAATGAACTTATATATTCGGGCAGTGGCTAAACCCGAAACACTATACGTGTTGTGTCTCCCACCCATCCTCCTCCTCTAACCAAAAAAAAAGGACTCTTGTGTGGAGGGTTTGGTAAGGTAAGGTTTTTTAAAATCTCTGTTGTCAATTTCGAGCAGGGGGGATGGAAGCTAGGGCAGTTGCATGCTCCTCTTGCAGGATGTGGGAGGTGAGGGTCACCACTTGTGCCCCTGCTGACTTCACCTGTGAGAAGTGCACCCAACTCCAGCTCCTCACAGACCACGTTAGGGAACTGGAGCTGGAGCTGGATGAACTTCGGATCATTCAGGAGGCTGAGGGGGTGATAGAGAGCAGTTAGAGGGAAGTAGTGACACCTAAGTTACAGGATAAAGGTAGCTGGGTGACCGTCAGGGGAGGGAAAGGGAACAGGCGCACAGTGCAGGGATCCCCTGTGGCCGTTCCCCTCAATAATAAGTATACCGTTTTGGATACTGTTGGTGGGGGGGACCTACCAGAGGAAAGCCACAGTGGCCAGGTCTCTGGCACTGAGCCTGGCTCTGTGGCTCAGAAGGGAAGGGGGGAGAATAGGAGAGCGATAGTGATAGGAGATTCAATGGTTAGAGGAACAGACAGGAGATTCTGTGGTCGCGAACGAGACTCCCGGATGGTATGTTGCCTCCCGGGTGCCAGGGTCAGGGATGTCTCGGATCGAGTCTACAGGATTCTTAAGGGGGAGGGGGAGCAGCCAGAAGTCGTGGTACACATCGGTACCAATAACATAGCTAGGAAAAGGGATGAGGACCTGAAAAGTGAATATAGGGAGTTAGGTTGGAAGCTAAAAGGCAGGACGAGCAGAGTAGTAATCTCAGGATTGATACCGGTGCCACGTGCTAGTGAGGCTAGAAACAGAGAGCGAGTGCAGCTGAACACGTGGCTACAGAGCTGGTGTAGGAGGGAGGGCTTCAGATATGTGGATCATTGGGATACATTCTGGGGAAGGTGGGACCTGTACAAGAAGGACGGGTTGCATCTGAACTGGAGGGGCACCAATATCCTGAGCGGGAGGTTTGCTAGAGCTCCTCGGGAGGGTTTAAACTAGTTTGGCAGGGCGATGGGAACCGGAGCTACGGATCAGTGGATGGGGTAGCTGTTGAACAGGCAGATACCGAGTGCAGAGAGTCTGTGAGGAAGGTTAGACAGTTGACAGGGCAAAGTTGCAGCCAGTATGATGGGTTGAAGTGTGTCTATTTTAACACAAGAAGTGTCAGGAATAAGGGTGATGAACTTAGAGCATGAATCAGTACTTGGAGCTACGATGTTGTGGCTATTATGGAGACTTGGATATCACAGGGGCAGGAATGGATGTTGGATGTTCCGGGGTTTAGATGTTTCAAAAGGAATAGGGAGGGAGGTAAAAGAGGTGGGGGAGTGGCATTGCTAATCAGGGATAGTATCACAGCTGCAGAAAGGGAGGTCGTCGAGGAGGGTTTGTCTACTGAGTCAGTATGGGTGGAAGTCAGAAACAGGAAAGGAGCAGTCACTTTATTGGGAGTTTTCTATAGACCCCCCAATAGCAACAGAGACATGGAGGAACAGATTGGGAGGCAGATTTTGGAAAGGTGCAGAAGTAACAGGGTTGTTGTCATAGGTGACTTCAACTTCCCTAATATTGATTGGAACCTCCTTAGTGCAAATAGTTTGGATGGGGCAGATTTTGTCAGGTGTGTCCAGGAAGGTTTCCTGACTCAATATGTAGATAGGCCGACTAGAGGGGAGGCTATGTTGGATTTGGTGCTTGGCAACGAACCAGGCCAGGTGGCAGATCACTCGGTGGGAGAGCATTTCGGTGACAGTGATCACAACTCCCTGACCTTTACTATAGTCATGGAGAGGGATAGAAGCAGACAGGATGGGAAAATATTTAATTGGGGGAGGGGGAATTACAATGCTATTAGGCAGGAACTGGGGAGCTTAAATTGGGAACAGATGTTCTCAGGGAAATGCACGACAGAAATGTGGAGGTTGTTTAGGGAGCACTTGCTGCGACTGCTGGATAGGTTTGTCCTGATGAGACAAGGAAGGGACGGTAGGGTGAAGGAACCTTGGATGACAAGAGATGTGGAACAGCTAGTCAAGAGGAAGAAGGAAGCTTACTTAAGGTTGAGGAAGCAAGGATCAGACAGGGCTCCAGAGGGTAACAAGGTAGCCAGGAAGGAACTGAAGAATGGACTTAGGAGAGCGAGAAGGGGACATGAAAAAGTCTTGGCGGGTAGGATTAAGGAAAATCCCAAGGCGTTCTACACTTATGTGAGGAACAAGAGGATGGCCAGAGTGAGGGTAGGGCCGATCAGGGATAGTGGGGGGAACTTGTGCCTGGAGTCGGAGGAGGTAGGGGAGGTCCTTAATGAATATTTTGCTTCAGTATTCACGAGTGAGAGGGACCTGGACATTTGTGAGGACAGCGTGAAACAGGCTGACATGCTTGAACAGGTTGATGTTCAGAAGGAGGATGTGCTGGAAATTTTGAAAGACATGAGGATAGATAAGTCCCCGGGGCCAGACGGGATATACCCAAGGTTATTACGGGAAGCGAGGGAAGAGATTGCCGCGCCTTTGGCGATGATCTTTGCGTCCTCACTGTCCACTGGAGTAGTACCAGATGATTGGAGGGTGGCAAATGTTACTCCCTTGTTCAAGAAAGGGAATAGGGATAACCCTGGGAATTATAGACCAGTCAGTCTTACGTCGGTGGTGGGCAAATTATTGGAGAGGATTCTGAGAGACAGGATTTATGATTATTTGGAAAAGCATAGTTTGATTAGAGACAGTCAGCATGGCTTTGTGAGGGGCAGGTCATGCCTCACAAGCCTTCTTGAATTCTTTGAGGATGTGACAAAACACATTGTTGAAGGAAGAGCAGTGGATGTGGTGTATATGGATTTTAGCAAGGCGTTTGATAAGGTTCCCCATGGCAGGCTCATTCAGAAAGTAAGGAGGCATGGGATACAGGGAGATTTGGCTGTCTGAATACAGAATTGGCTGGCCCTCAGAAGACAGAGGGTGGTAGTAGATGGAAAGTATTCAGCCTGGAGCTCGGTGACCAGTGGTGTTCCGCTGGGATCTGTTCTGGGACCTTTGCTCTTTGTGATTTTTATAAATGACTTGGATGAGGAAGTGGAAGGCTGGGTTAGTAAATTTGCTGATGACACAAAGGTTGCTGGAGTTGTGGATAGTGTGGAGGGCTGTTGTAGGTTGCAACGGGACATTGACAGGATGCAGAGCTGGGCTGAGAAGTGGCAGATGGTGTTCAACCTGGAAAAGTGTGAAGTGATTCATTTTGGAACGTCGAATTTGAATGCAGAATACAGGCTTAAAGACAGGATTCTTGGCAGTGTGGAGGAACAGAGGGATCTTGGGGTCCATGTCCATAGATCCCTCAAAGTTGCCATCCACGTTGATAGGGTTGTTAAGAAGGCGTATGGGGTGTTGGCTTTCATTAACAGGCGGATTGAGTTTAAGAGCCGCGAGGTTATGCTGCAGCTCTATAAAGCCCTGGTTAGACCACACTTGGAATATTGTGTTCAGTTCTGGTCGCCTCATTATAGGAAGGATGTGGAAGCTTTAGAGAGGGTGCAGAGGAGATTTACCAGGATGCTGCCTGGACTGGAGGGCATGTCTTATGAAGAAACGTTGAGGGAGCAAGGGCTTTTCTTGTTGGAGTGAAGAAGGATGAGAGGTGACTTGATAGAGGTGTACAAGATGATGAGAGGCATAGATAGAGTGGATAGCCAGAGACTTTTTCCCAGGGCAGAAAGGGCTATCACCAGGGGGCATAATTTTAAGGTGATTGGAGGAAGGTTTAGGGGAGATGTCAGAGGTAGGTTCTTTACACAGAAAGTGGTGGGTGCATGGAATGCACTGCCAGCGGTGGTAGTAGAAGCAGATACATTAGGGACATTTAAGCGACTCTTGGATAGAAACATGGATGATAGTAGAATGAAGGGTATGTAGGTAGTTTGATCTTAGAGTAGGTTAAAGGGTCAGAACAACATCGTGGGCCGAAGGGCCTGCACTGTGCTGTACTGTTCTATGTTCTCTGTAAGTATTTAGATGACCACTTGAAACACCATAGTATACAAGGCTATGGGCCAAGTGCTGGAAAATGGGATTAGAATAGTTAGGTGCTTGATGACTGGCACAGACACGATGGGCTGAAGAGCCTATTTCTGTGCTGTATAACTCTATGACTCTAAAGGTGCATCAAGAGAAGACACCCCACCTAAATGCATTGTTTGCTGCATGTCCATCATATTTCATAGATGAATGGATCCAATCAACCAGGGTAGATGAACAAAGAACAGTACAGCACCGGAACAGGCCATTCGGCCCTCCAAGCCTGCGCCGATCTTGATGCCTGTCCAAACTAAAACCTTCTGCACTTCCGGGGACCGTATTCCTCTATCCCACCCGATTCATGTATTTGTCAAGATGTCTCTTAAACGTCGCTATCGTACCTGCTTCCACCACCTCCCCCGGCAGCAGGTTCCAGGCACTCACCACCCTCTGTGTAAAGAACTTGCCTCGCACATCCCCTCTAAACTTTGCCCCTCGCACCTTAAACCTTTGTCCCCTAGAAACTGACTCTTCCACCATGGGAAAAAGCTTCTGACTATCCACTCTGTCCATGCCACTCATAACTTTGTAAACCTCTATCATGTCGCCCCTCCAACTCCGTCGTTCCAGTGAAAACAATCCGAGCTTTTCCAACCTCTCCTCATAGCTAATGCCTTCCAGACCAGGCAACATCCTGGTAAACCTCTTCTGTACCCTCTCCAAAGCCTCCACGTCCTTCTGGTAGTGTGGCGACCAGAATTGCACGCAATATTCCAAGTGTGGCCTAACTAAGGTTCTGTACAGCTGCAGCACGACTTGCCAACTTTTAAACTCTATGCCCCGACCGATGAAGGCAAGCCTGCTGTACGCATTCTTGACTACCTTATCCACCTGCGTTGCCACTTTCAGTGACCTGTGGACCTGTATGCCCAGATCTCTCTGCCTGTCAATACTCCTAAGGGTTCTGCCATTTACTGTTTACTTCCCACCTGTATTAGATCTTCCAAAATGCATTACCTCACATTTGTCCAGATTAAACTCCATCTGCCACTTCTCCGCCCAATTCTCCAACCGATCGATATCCTGCTGTATCCTCTGACAATCCTCATCACTATCCGCAACTCCACCAACCTTTGTGTCGTCCGCAAACTTACTAATCAGACCAGCTACATTTTCCTCCAAATCATTTATATATACTACAAACAGCAAAAGTCCCAGCACTGATCCCTGCGGAACATCACTAATCACAGCCCTCCATTCAGAAAAGCACCCTTCCACTGCTACCCTCTGTCTTCTATGACCGAGCCAGTTCTGTATCCATCTTGCCAGCTCACCTCTGATCCCATGTGACTTCACCTTTTGTACCCGTCTGCCATGAGGGACCTTGTCAAAGGCTTTACTGAAGTCCATGTAGACAACATCCACTGCCCTTCCTTCATCAATCATCTTTGTCACTTCCTCAAAAAACTCCATCAAGTTAGTGAGACACGACCTCCCCTTCACAAAACCATGCTGCCTCTCGCTAATAAGTTCATTTATTTCCAAATGGGAGTAAATCCTGTCCCGAAGAATCCTCTCCAATAATTTCCCTACCACTGACGTAAGGCTCACCGTCCTATAATTTCCTGTATTATCCTTGCTATCCTTCTTAAACAAAGGAACAACATTGGCTATTCTCCAGTCCTCTGGGACCTCACCTGTAGCCAGTGAGGATACAAAGATTTCTGTCAAGGCCCCAGCAATTTCTTCCCTTGCCTCCCTTAGTATTCTAGGGTCGATCCCATCAGGTCCTGGGGACTTATCTACCTTAATGCTTTGCAAGACGCCCAACACCTCCTCCTTTTTGATAATGAGATGACTGAGACTATCTACACTCCCTTCCCTCGACTCATCATCCATCAAGTCCTTCTCTTTGGTGAAACTGATGCAAAGTACTCATTTAGTACCTCGCCCATTTCCTCTGGCTCCACACATAGATTCCCTTCTCTGTCCTTGAGTGGGCCAACCCTATCCTTGGTTACCCTCTTGCTCATTATATACGTATAAAAAGCCTTGGGATTCTCCTTAATCCTGTTTGCCAATGACTTTTCATGACCCTTTTTAGCCCTCCTGACTCCTTGCTTAAGTTCCTTCCTGCTGTCTTCATATTCCTCAAGGGATTCGTCTGTTCCCAGCCTTCTAGCCGTTACGAGTCCTTCGTTTCTCTTTTTGACTATGGTCACAATATCGCTCGTTATCCAAGGTTCCCGAAACTTGCCAAACTTTTCCTTCTTCCTCACAGGAACATGCCGGTCCAGGATTCTAATCAACTGACGTTTGAAAGACTCCCACATGTCAGATGTTGATTTATCCTCAAACAGCCGCCCCCAATCTAAATTCTTCAGTTCCTGCCTAATATTGTTAGAATTAGCCTTCCCCCAATTTAGCACCTTCACCCGAGGACTACTCCTATCCTTATCCACAAGTACCTTAAAACGTATGGAATTATGGTCACTGTTCCCGAAATGCTCCCCTACTGAGACTTCGGCCACTTGGCCGGGCTCATTCCCCAATACCAGGTCCAGTATGGCCCCATCCCTAGTTGGACTATCTACATATTGTTTCAAGAAGCTCTCCTGGATGCTCCTTACAAATTCTGCCCCATCGAAGCCCCTAGTACTAAGTGAGTCCCAGTCAATCTTGGGGAAGTTAAAATCACCCACCACTTTCTTTCTTTTCTTTCTTTTCTTTTGGGCCTCCTTATCTCGAGAGACAATGGATACGCGCCTGGAGGTGGTCAGTGGTTTGTGAAGCAGCGCCTGGAGTGGCTATAAAGGCCAATTCTGGAGTGACAGGCTCTTCCACAGGTGCTGCAGAGAAATTTGTTTGTTGGGGCTGTTGCACAGTTGGCTCTCCCCTTGCGCCTCTGTCTTTTTTCCTGCCAACTACTAAGTCTCTTCGACTCGCCACAATTTAGCCCTGTCTTTATGGCTGCCCGCCAGCTCTGGCGAATGCTGGCAACTGACTCCCACGACTTGTGATCAATGTCACACGATTTCATGTCGCGTTTGCAGACGTCTTTATAACGGAGACATGGACGGCCGGTGGGTCTGATACCAGTGGCGAGCTCGCTGTACAATGTGTCTTTGGGGATCCTGCCATCTTCCATGCGGCTCACATGGCCAAGCCATCTCAAGCGCCGCTGACTCAGTAGTGTGTATAAGCTGGGGGTGTTGGCCGCTTCAAGGACTTCTGTGTTGGAGATATAGTCCTGCCACCTGATGCCAAGTATTCTCCGAAGGCAGCGAAGATGGAATGAATTGAGACGTCGCTCTTGGCTGGCATACGTTGTCCAGGCCTCGCTGCCGTAGAGCAAGGTACTGAGGACACAGGCCTGATACACTCGGACTTTTGTGTTCTGTGTCAGTGCGCCATTTTCCCACACTCTCTTGGCCAGTCTGGACATAGCAGTGGAAGCCTTACCCATGCGCTTGTTGATTTCTGCATCTAGAGACAGGTTACTGGTGATAGTTGAGCCTAGGTAGGTGAACTCTTGAACCACTTCCAGAGCGTGGTCGCCAATATTGATGGATGGAGCATTTCTGACATCCTGCCCCATGATGTTCGTTTTCTTGAGGCTGATGGTTAGGCCAAATTCATTGCAGGCAGACGCAAACCTGTCGATGAGACTCTGCAGGCATTCTTCAGTGTGAGATGTTAAAGCAGCATCGTCAGCAAAGAGGAGTTCTCTGATGAGGACTTTCCGTACTTTGGACTTCGCTCTTAGACGGGCAAGGTTGAACAACCTGCCCCCTGATCTTGTGTGGAGGAAAATTCCTTCTTCAGAGGATTTGAACGCATGTGAAAGCAGCAGGGAGAAGAAAATCCCAAAAAGTGTGGGTGCGAGAACACAGCCCTGTTTCACACCACTCAGGATAGGAAAGGGCTCTGATGAGGAGCCACCATGTTGAATTGTGCCTTTCATATTGTCATGGAATGAGGTGATGATACTTAGTAGCTTTGGTGGACATCCGATCTTTTCTAGTAGTCTGAAGAGACCACGTCTGCTGACGAGGTCAAAGGCTTTGGTGAGATCAATGAAAGCAATGTAGAGGGGCATCTGTTGTTCACGGCATTTCTCCTGTATCTGACGAAGGGAGAACAGCATGTCAATAGTCGATCTCTCTGCACGAAAGCCACACTGTGCCTCAGGGTAGACGCGCTCGGCCAGCTTCTGGAGCCTGTTCAGAGCGACTCGAGCAAAGACTTTCCCCACTATGCTGAGCAGGGAGATTCCACGGTAGTTGTTGCAGTCACCGCGGTCACCTTTGTTTTTATAGAGGGTGATGATGTTGGCATCGCGCATGTCCTGGGGTACTGCTCCCTCGTCCCAGCACAGGCATAGCAGTTCATGTAGTGCTGAGAGTATAGCAGGCTTGGCACTCTTGATTATTTCAGGGGTAATGCTGTCCTTCCCAGGGGCTTTTCCGCTGGCTAGGGAATCAATGGCATCACTGAGTTCCGATTTGGTTGGCTGTATGTCCAGCTCATCCATGACTGGTAGAGGCTGGGCTGCATTGAGGGCAGTCTCAGTGACAGCATTCTCCCTGGAGTACAGTTGTAGGTAGTGCTCAACCCAGCGGTCCATCTGTTTGCGTTGGTCAGTGATTATGTCCCCCGATTTAGATTTGAGGGGGGTGATCTTCTTGATGGTTGGCCCAAGAGCTCTCTTCATGCCATCATACATTCCTCTGATGTTTCCGGTGTCTGAGGCCAGCTGAATATGACTGCATAGGTGTTGCCAGTAGTCGTTTGCGCAAGGCCTAGCTGTTCTTTGTGCAGTACTTCTGGCTGCTTTAAGTGCTGCGGATGTTAAATCGCTGGGGGCTTTCTTGTAGTTCAAAAGTGCAATGCGCTTAGCGGCTATGACAGGTTCCAGCTCTTCATTATGAGATTGAAACCAGTCTGCATTTCTCTTCGCACTTTTGCCGTAGGTGGTCAAAGCTGACTCATAGATGGCGTCTCTGATGTGGGCCCACTTGGTCTCAGCATCCCCTGTGGGAGTGTTTTGAAGGGCTGTTACAAGTGAATTTAGAAATTTTTGTAACAGCTGTGGGTGAGAAATTCTGCTCGTGTTGATGCGCGGGTGGCCCTTCTGCTTGGAATGATGCAACTTCTTTGGTCTGATTCTAACCTTGCTGCACACCAGGGAGTGGTCGGTGTCGCAGTCCGCAGACTACAACCCTGTTAACTTTACATCTTTCCAAAATCTGTCTACATATCTGCTCCTCTATCTCCTGCTGGCTGTTGGGAGGCCTGTAGAAAACCCCCAACATCGTGACTGCACCCTTCCTATTCCTGAGCTCCACCCATATTGCCTTGCTGCATGACCCCTCCGAGGTGACCTCCCGCAGTACAGTTGTGATATTCTCCTCAAGTAGTAATGCAACTCCCCCACCCCTTTTACATCCCCCTCTATCCCGCCTGAAGCTTCTAAAGCCTGGAACATTTAGCTGCCAATCCTGTCCTTCCCTCAACCAAGTCTCTGCAATCGCAACAACTCGGGGCAGAGCCTGCAACATGGGCGGGGTTTGTTGTGAGGGGTGGAGCTCCGGGTGGCCAAGTTGGTTGGGATGGGCGGGGCTCCCGTGGGTGGAGTTTAATGGTGGGCGGGGTCCAGGTGGGCGGGGCTTCCAGTGGCAGAGGCCCCGCCTCCAGATATTGCCCCAACCGTCGGAAGTAACCAATCACAAGACGAGTTCCCGGCGTTTTTCACCTGTTGGAAACATTGATTGGTCCGCGGCGGCTCCCGGTCAGGCGTGCTATGACGTCACTATGCGTCTACGTAAATACGTCAGAGGTTTCCCGGAGCGCCTTCTCAGAGCGGCGGTGATGGAGGCGGTTGCGGATGAACCGGCGGGCGGCACCTCGGGGCCCGTCACCCTGGTCCCCGAGGGCCTGGGGCCCGTCACCCCGGCTACCCCGTCCCCAGCGCAGTCTCCGGCTCCGGGAAGCCAGCGACTCCTATTCGTGGATGACCTGGTGTCCGGTACCTACAAGGGGGCTTTGCGGCACGGCATCGTCGGCCTGATTCATGGTGAGGTGAGCAGCGGCGAGATTCGGACACGGACGAGGAGGGAGCGGGCCGCGAGCGACCTCTGAAGAAAGGTTATGTTCGGGTGCAGTGGTACCCGGAGGGTGGCAAACAGGACGTGAAGGAAATCAAGGTGAGGGCGGAAAGCGGGAGTGAATAATGGTCCTGGGGAGGGAGGCGATATTGATGGTGGAGGAGGGGGAATTATTGATATTGATGGTGGTGGGGGGGGGAGGAAGTATTGATATTGGTGGTGGGGGGGGGGAATTATTGATATTGGTGGAGGGGGGGAGGAATTATTGATATTGATGGTGGAGGAGGGGGGGGGAATTATTGATATTGGTGGTGGGGGGGAGGAATTATTGATATTGATGGTGGAGGAGGGGGGGAGGAATTATTGATATTGATGGTGGAGGAGGGGGGGAGGAATTATTGATATTGGTGGAGGGGGGGAGGAATTATTGATATTGATGGTGGAGGAGGGGGGGGGAATTATTGATATTGGTGGTGGGGGGGGAGGAAGTATTGATATTGGTGGTGGGGGGGAATTATTGATATTGATTGTGAGGGGGGGGAATTATTGATAGTGGAGGGGGGGAATTATTGATAGTGGAGGGGGGGAATTATTGATGATGGTGGGGGGGGGGAATTATTGATGGTGGGGGGGGGAATTATTGATGGTGGGGGGGGGGAATTATTGATATTGATGGTGGAGGAGGGGGGGAGGAATTATTGATATTGATGGTGGAGGAGGGGGGGAGGAATTATTGATATTGATGGTGGAGGGGGGGGAGGAATTATTGATATTGGAGGGGGGGAGGAATTATTGATATTGGTGGAGGGGGGGAGGAATTATTGATATTGATGGTGGAGGAGGGGGGGGAATTATTGATATTGGTGGTGGTGGGGGGGGGAGGAAGTATTGATATTGGTGGTGGGGGGGAATTATTGATATTGATGGTGGAGGGGGGGAATTATTGATGGTGGGGGGGGAATTATTGATGGTGGGGGGGGGAATTATTGATATTGATGGTGGAGGAGGGGGGGAGGAATTATTGATATTGATGGTGGAGGAGGGGGGGAGGAATTATTGATATTGATGGTGGAGGGGGGGGAGGAATTATTGATATTGGAGGGGGGGAGGAATTATTGATATTGGTGGAGGGGGGGGAGGAATTATTGATATTGATGGTGGAGGGGGGGAGGAATTATTGATATTGATGGTGGAGGGGGGGAGGAATTATTGATATTGATGGTGGAGGGGGGGAGGAATTATTGATATTGATGGTGGAGGGGGGGGAGGAATTATTGATATTGATGGTGGAGGGGGGGAGGAGTTATTGATATTGATGGTGGAGGGGGGGAGGAGTTATTGATATTGATGGTGGAGGGGGGGGAGGAGTTATTGATATTGATGGTGGAGGGGGGAGGAATTATTGATATTGATGGTGGAGGGGGGGGAGGAATTATTGATATTGATGGTGGAGGGGGGGGAGGAATTATTGATATTGATGGTGGAGGGGGGGGGAGGAATTATTGATATTGATGATGGAGGGGGGGGGAGGAATTATTGATATTGATGGTGGAGGGGGGGGAGGAATTATTGATGGTGGAGGGGGGGGGAGGAATTATTGATATTGGTGGTGGGGGGGGAGGAAGTATTGATATTGGTGGAGGTGGGGGGGGGGGAGGAAGTATTGATATTGGTGGTGGAGGGGGTGAATTATTGATATTGGTGGTGGAGGGGGGGAATTATTGATATTGATGGTGGAGGGGGGGGGGAGGAATTATTGATATTGGAGGGGGGGAGGAATTATTGATATTGGTGGTGGAGGAGGGGGGGAATTATTGATATTGGTGGTGGGGGGGGAGGAAGTATTGATATTGGTGGTGGGGGGGGAATTATTGATATTGATGGTGGAGGGGGGGAATTATTGATATTGATGGTGGAGGGGGGGAGGAATTATTGATATTGATGGTGGAGGAGGGGGGGAGGAATTATTGATATTGATGGTGGAGGAGGGGGGAGGAATTATTGATATTGGAGGGGGGGAGGAATTATTGATATTGGTGGAGGGGGGGGAGGAATTACTGATATTGATGGTGGAGGAGGGGGGGGAATTATTGATATTGGTGGTGGTGGGGGGGGAGGAAGTATTGATATTGGTGGAGGGGGGGAATTATTGATGATGGTGGGGGGGGAATTATTGATGGTGGGGGGGGGAATTATTGATATTGATGGTGGAGGGGGGGAGGAATTATTGATATTGATGGTGGAGGAGGGGGGGGAGGAATTATTGATATTGATGGTGGAGGGGGGGGAGGAATTATTGATATTGGAGGGGGGGAGGAATTATTGATATTGATGGTGGAGGGGGGAGGAATTATTGATATTGATGGTGGAGGGGGGAGGAATTATTGATATTGATGGTGGAGGGGGGGGAGGAATTATTGATATTGATGGTGGAGGGGGGGGGAGGAATTATTGATATTGATGGTGGAGGGGGGGAGGAGTTATTGATATTGATGGTGGAGGGGGGGAGGAATTATTGATATTGATGGTGGAGGGGGGGGGGAGGAATTATTGATATTGATGGTGGAGGGGGGGAGGAATTATTGATATTGATGGTGGAGGGGGGGAGGAATTATTGATATTGATGGTGGAGGGGGGGGAGGAATTATTGATATTGATGGTGGAGGGGGGGGAGGAATTATTGATATTGATGGTGGAGGGGGGGGAGGAATTATTGATATTGATGGTTGAGGGGGGGGAGGAATTATTGATATTGATGGTGGAGGGGGGGGAGGAATTATTGATATTGGTGGTGGGGGGGGGAGGAAGTATTGATATTGATGGTGGTGGGGGGGGGGAGGAAGTATTGATATTGGTGGTGGAGGGGGGTGAATTATTGATATTGGTGGTGGAGGGGGGGAATTATTGATATTGATGGTGGAGGGGGGGGAGGAATTATTGATATTGATGGTGGAGGGGGGGGAGGAATTATTGATATTGATGGTGGAGGGGGGGGAGGAATTATTGATATTGGTGGAGGGGGGGAGGAATTATTGATATTGATGGTGGAGGGGGGGGAGGAATTATTGATATTGATGGTGGAGGGGGGGGAGGAATTATTGATATTGATGGTGGAGGGGGGGGAGGAATTATTGATATTGGTGGTGGGGGGGGGAGGAAGTATTGATATTGGTGGTGGGGGGGGGAGGAAGTATTGATATTGATGGTGGTGGGGGGGGAGGAAGTATTGATATTGGTGGAGGTGGGGGGGGGGAGGAAGTATTGATATTGGTGGTGGAGGGGGTGAATTATTGATATTGGTGGTGGAGGGGGTGAATTATTGATATTGATGGTGGAGGGGGGGGGGAGGAATTATTGATATTGGTGGAGGGGGGGGAGGAATTATTGATATTGATGGTGGAGGGGGGGGAGGAATTATTGATATTGATGGTGGAGGGGGGGGAGGAATTATTGATATTGATGGTGGAGGGGGGGGAGGAATTATTGATATTGGTGGTGGGGGGGGGGAGGAAGTATTGATATTGATGGTGGTGGGGGGGGGAGGAAGTATTGATATTGGTGGAGGTGGGGGGGGGGAGGAAGTATTGATATTGGTGGTGGAGGGGGTGAATTATTGATACTGGTGGTGGAGGGGGGGAATTATTGATATTGATGGTGGAGGGGGGGGGAGGAATTATTGATATTGGTGGAGGGGGGGGGGAATTATTGATATTGATGGTGGTGGAGGGGGGGGAGGAATTATTGATATTGATGGTGGAGGGGGGGGAGGAATTATTGATATTGATGGTGGTGGGGGGGGAGGAAGTATTGATATTGGTGGAGGTGGGGGGGGGGAGGAAGTATTGATATTGATGGTGGAGGGGGGGGAATTATTGATATTGATGGTGGAGGGGGGGGAGGAATTATTGATATTGATGGTGGAGGGGGGGGGAATTATTGATATTGATGGTGGAGGGGGGGGGGGAATTATTGATATTGATGGTGGAGGGGGGAGGAATTATTGATATTGGAGGGGGGGAGGAATTATTGATATTGGTGGAGGGGGGGGAGGAATTATTGATATTGATGGTGGAGGGGGGGGAATTATTGATATTGGTGGAGGGGGGGGGGAAATTATTGATATTGATGGTGGAGGGGGGGGGAATTATTGATATTGGTGGGGGGGGAGGAAGTATTGATATTGATGGTGGTGGGGGGGAGGAATTATTGATATTGATGGTGGAGGGGGGGAGGAATTATTGATATTGGAGGGGGGGGAGGAATTATTGATATTGATGGTGGAGGGGGGGAGGAATTATTGATATTGATGGTGGTGGGGGAATTATTGATATTGATGGTGGAGGGGGGGGAGGAATTATTGATATTGGTGGAGGGGGGGGAATTATTGATATTGATGGTGGAGGGGGGGGGAGGAATTATTGATATTGGAGGGGGGGGAGGAATTATTGATATTGATGGTGGAGGGGGGGAGGAATTATTGATATTGATGGTGGAGGGGGGGGGAGGAATTATTGATATTGATGGTGGTGGGGGGGGAGGAAGTATTGATATTGATGGTGGTGGGGGGGAGGAAGTATTGATATTGGTGGTGGTGGGGGGGGAGGAAGTATTGATATTGGTGGAGGTGGGGGGGGAGGAAGTATTGATATTGATGGTGGAGGGGGGGAATTATTGATATTGATGGTGGAGGGGGGGGAGGAATTATTGATATTGATGGTGGAGGGGGGGGGAATTATTGATATTGATGGTGGAGGGGGGGGAATTATTGATATTGATGGTGGAGGGGGGGGGGAATTATTGATATTGATGGTGGAGGGGGGGGGGAATTATTGATATTGGTGGAGGGGGGAGGAAGTATTGATATTGGTGGAGGTGGGGGGGGAGGAAGTATTGATATTGATGGTGGAGGGGGGGAATTATTGATATTGATGGTGGAGGGGGGGGAGGAATTATTGATATTGATGGTGGAGGGGGGGGAGGAATTATTGATATTGATGGTGGAGGGGGGGGGGGAATTATTGATATTGATGGTGGAGGGGGGAGGAATTATTGATATTGATGGTGGAGGGGGGGGAGGAATTATTGATATTGGTGGTGGGGGGGAATTATTGATATTGGTGGGGGGGGGGAATTATTGATATTGATGGTGGAGGGGGGGAATTATTGATATTGATGGTGGAGGGGGGGGAGGAATTATTGATATTGGAGGGGGGGGGAGGAATTATTGATATTGATGGTGGAGGGGGGGAGGAATTATTGATATTGATGGTGGTGGGGGGGGGAATTATTGATATTGATGGTGGAGGGGGGGGAGGAATTATTGATATTGGTGGAGGGGGGGGGAATTATTGATATTGATGGTGGAGGGGGGGGAGGAATTATTGATATTGATGGTGGAGGGGGGGGAGGAATTATTGATATTGATGGTGGAGGGGGGGGAGGAATTATTGATATTGATGGTGGTGGGGGGGAGGAAGTATTGATATTGATGGTGGTGGGGGGGGAGGAAGTATTAATATTGGTGGAGGTGGGGGGGGAGGAAGTATTGATATTGATGGTGGAGGGGGGGAATTATTGATATTGATGGTGGAGGGGGGGGAGGAATTATTGATATTGATGGTGGAGGGGGGGGGAAATTATTGATATTGATGGTGGAGGGGGGGGAATTATTGATATTGATGGTGGAGGGGGGGGGGAATTATTGATATTGATGGTGGAGGGGGGGGGGAATTATTGATATTGGTGGAGGGGGGAGGAAGTATTGATATTGGTGGAGGTGGGGGGGGAGGAAGTATTGATATTGATGGTGGAGGGGGGGAATTATTGATATTGATGGTGGAGGGGGGGGAGGAATTATTGATATTGATGGTGGAGGGGGGGGAGGAATTATTGATATTGATGGTGGAGGGGGGGGGGGAATTATTGATATTGATGGTGGAGGGGGGGGGGGGGAATTATTGATGGTGGAGGGGGGAGGAATTATTGATATTGATGGTGGAGGGGGGGGAGGAATTATTGATATTGGTGGTGGGGGGGAATTATTGATATTGATGGTGGAGGGGGAGGAATTATTGATATTGGTGGGGGGGGGGAATTATTGATATTGATGGTGGAGGGGGGGGGGAATTATTGATATTGGTGGGGGGGGGAATTATTGATATTGGTGGGGGGGGGGAATTATTGATATTGGTGGTGGGGGGGGGAGGAAGTATTGATATTGGTGTGGTGGAATTATTGATTTTCATGGTGGGGGGGGGAATTATTGATATTGATGGTGGGGGGGAGGAAGTATTGATATTGATGGTGGAGGTGGGGGGGAGGAAGTATTGATATTGATGGTGGATGGGGGGGAGGAAGTATTGATATTGGTGGTGGAGGGGGGGAATTATTGATATTGGTGGTGGAGGGGGGGAATTATTGATATTGGTGGTGGAGGGGGGGAATTATTGATATTGGTGGTGGAGGGGGGGAATTATTGATATTGGTGGTGGAGGGGGGGAATTATTGATATTGGTGGTGGAGGGGGGGAATTATTAATATTGGTGGTGGAGGGGGGGAATTATTGATATTGATGGTGGAGGGGGGGAATTATTGATATTGATGGTGGAGGGGGGGAATTATTGATGGTGGAGGGGGGAATTATTGATATTGATATTGGTGGTGGGGGGGGAATTATTGATATTGGGGGTGGGGGGGGGAGATATTGGGGGTGGGGGGGGAGATGGTGGTGGGGGGGGCGGGGGGCAATATTGGTGGTGGTGGGAGGAAATATTGATGGTGGTGGTGGGAGGAAATATTGATGGTGGTGGTGGTGGGAGGAAATATTGATGGTGGTGGTGGGAGGAAATATTGATGGTGGTGGTGGAGGAAATATTGATGGTGGTGGTGGGAGGAAATATTGATGGTGGTGGGGGGAGGAAATATTGATGGTGGTGGGGGGAGGAAATATTGGTGGTGGGGGGAGGAAATATTGGTGGTGGGGGGAGGAAATATTGATGGTGGTGGGGGGAGGAAATATTGGTGGTGGGGGGAGGAAATATTGATGGTGGTGGGGGGAGGAAATATTGATGGTGGTGGGGGGAGGAAATATTGATGGTGGTGGGGGGAGGAAATATTGATGGTGGAGGGGGGGGAATTATTGATATTGATGGTGGAGGGGGGGAATTATTGATATTGATGGTGGAGGGGGGGAATTATTGATGGTGGAGGGGGGAATTATTGATATTGATATTGGTGGTGGGGGGGGAATTATTGATATTGGGGGTGGGGGGGGGAGATATTGGGGGTGGGGGGGGAGATGGTGGTGGGGGGGCGGGGGGCAATATTGGTGGTGGTGGGAGGAAATATTGATGGTGGTGGTGGGAGGAAATATTGATGGTGGTGGTGGGAGGAAATATTGATGGTGGTGGTGGGAGGAAATATTGATGGTGGTGGTGGGAGGAAATATTGATGGTGGTGGTGGGAGGAAATATTGATGGTGGTGGTGGGAGGAAATATTGATGGTGGTGGTGGGAGGAAATATTGATGGTGGTGGTGGGAGGAAATATTGATGGTGGTGGTGGGAGGAAATATTGATGGTGGTGGTGGGAGGAAATATTGGTGGTGGTGGTGGGAGGAAATATTGGTGGTGGTGGGGGGAGGAAATATTGGTGGTGGTGGGGGGAGGAAATATTGATGGTGGTGGGGGGAGGAAATATTGATGGTGGTGGGGGGAGGAAATATTGATGGTGGTGGGGGGAGGAAATATTGATATTGGTGGAGGTGGGGGGGGGAGGAAGTATTGATATTGGTGGTGGGGGGAAATATTGATATTGATGGTGGAGGGGGGGAGGAAGTATTGATATTGGTGGAGGTGGGGGGGAGGAAGTATTGATATTGATGGTGGAGGGGGGGAATTATTGATATTGATGGTGGAGGGGGGGGAGGAAGTATTGATATTGGTGGAGGTGGGGGTGAGGAAGTATTGATATTGATGGTGGAGGGGGGGAATTATTGATATTGGTGGAGGTGGGGGGGGAGGAAGTATTGATATTGGTGGAGGTGGGGGGGGGAGGAAGTATTGATATTGGTGGTGGGGGGAAATATTGATATTGATGGTGGAGGGGGGGGAGGAAGTATTGATATTGGTGGAGGTGGGGGGGAGGAAGTATTGATATTGATGGTGGAGGGGGGGAATTATTGATATTGATGGTGGAGGGGGGGGAGGAAGTATTGATATTGGTGGAGGTGGGGGGGAGGAAGTATTGATATTGATGGTGGAGGGGGGGAATTATTGATATTGATGGTAGAGGGGGGGGGAGGAATTATTGATATTGATGGTGGAGGGGGAGGAAGTATTGATATTGATGGTGGAGGGGGGGAATTATTGATATTGATGGTGGAGGGGGGGGAGGAATTATTGATATTGGTGGTGGGGGGGGGGGAAGGAAGTATTGATATTGGTGGTGGTGGAATTATTGATATTGGTGGTGGAGGGGGGGAATTATTGATATTGGTGGTGGAGGGGGGTGGAGGGGGGGAATTATTGATATTGATGGTGGAGGGGGGGAATTATTGATATTGATGGTGGAGGGGGGGAATTATTGATATTGATGGTAAGGGGGGGGAATTATTGATATTGGTGGGGGGGGGGAAATTATTGATATTGGTGGAGGGGGGGGAATTATTGATGGTGGTGGGGGGGGAGATATTGGTTGGGGGGGGGGGAGATATTGGTTGGGGGGGGGGAGATATTGGTTGGGGGGGGGAGATATTGGTTGGGGGGGGGAGATATTGGTTGGGGGGGGGAGATATTGGTTGGGGGGGGGAGATATTGGTTGGGGGGGGGGAGATATTGGTTGGGGGGGGAGGAGATATTGGTTGGGGGGGGAGGGGGCGATATTGGGGGTGGTGGAGGAAATATTGATGGTGGTGGTGGTGGGAGGAAATATTGATGGTGGGGGTGTGGGAGGAAATATTGATGGTGGGGGTGGTGGGAGGAAATATTGATGGTGGGGGTGGTGGGAGGAAATATTGATGGTGGGGGTGGTGGGAGGAAATATTGATGGTGGGGGTGGTGGGAGGAAATATTGATGGTGGGGGTGGTGGGAGGAAATATTGATGGTGGGGGTGGTGGGAGGAAATATTGATGGTGGGGGTGGTGGGAGGAAATATTGATGGTGGGGGTGGTGGGAGGAAATATTGATGGGGGTGGGGGTGGGGGGGAGGAAATATTGATATTGGTGGAGGTGGTGGTGGGGGGAGGAAATATTGGTGGTGGTGGTGGTGGGGGGAGGAAATATTGGTGGAGGTGGGGGGGGGGAGGAAGTATTGATATTGATGGTGGTGGGGGGAGGAAGTATTGATATTGATGGTGGTGGGGGGAGGAAATATTGATGGAGGTGGTGGGAGGAAATATTGATGGAGGTGGTGGGAGGAAATATTGATGGAGGTGGTGGAGGAAATATTGATGGAGGTGGTGGGAGGAAATAATGATGGTGGTGGGGGGAGGAAATATTGATGGTGGAGAGGGGGGAGGAAGTATTGATATTGGTGGAGGTGGGGGGGAGGAAGTATTGATATTGGTGGAGGTGGGGGGGAGGATGTATTGATATTGATGGTGGAGGGGGAGGAAGTATTGATACTGGTGGAGGTGGGGGGGGAGGAAGTATTGATATTGATGGTGGAGGGGGGGGGGAGGAATTATTGATATTGGTGGTGGGGGGGGGAGGAAGTATTGATATTGGTGGTGGTGGAATTATTGATATTGATGGTGAGGGGGGGGGAAGTATTATGGTGGTGGTGGTGGGGGGGGGGGGGAAGTATTGGTGGTGGTGGTGGGGGGGAGGAAGTATTGATGGTGGTGGTGGTGGTGGGGAGGAAGTATTGATGGTGGTGGTGGGGGGGGGGAGGAAATATTGGTGGTGGGGGGGGGGAAGTATTGGTGGGGGGGGGGGGAAGTATTGGTGGGGGGGGGGGAAGTATTGGTGGGGGGGGGGAAGTATTGGTGGGGGGGGGGGAAGTATTGGTGGGGGGGGGGGGAAGTATTGGTGGGGGGGGGGGGAAGTATTGGTGGGGGGGGGGGGGGAAGTATTGGTGGTGGGGGGGGGAGGAAATATTGGAGGTGGGGGGGGGGGAAGTATTGGAGGTGGGGGGGGGAGGAAATATTGGTGGTGGGGGGGAGGAAATATTGATGGTGGAGGTGGTGGTGGGGAGGAAATATTGGAGGTGGGGGGGTGGGGAGGAAATATTGGAGGTGGGGGGGGGGGAGGAATATTGTGAGGTGGGGGGGGGGTTGTTGGGGGCTGAGGGTAGGGTGTTTTATTCTATTCTCTTTTTTTTTTTTTTTTCTTTTTTTTTTTTCTGATTTTTGTTGTTTTGTATAGTATTAGGATTGTATATTATTAGGAATTTGGTGGTGGTGGGGGGGAGGAATATTGGTGGTGGTGGGGGGGGAGGAAATATTGGTGGTGGTGGGGGGGGAGGAAGTATGGTGGTGAGGGGGGGGAAATATTGGTGGTGGTGGTGAGGGGGGGGAAATATTGATGGTGGTGGGGAGGAAATATTGGTGGTGGGGGGGGAGGAAATATTGGTGGTGGTGGGGGGGGAGGAACTATTGGTGGTGAGGGGGGGGAAATATTGATGGTGGTGGTGGTGAGGGGGGGGGAAATATTGATGGTGGTGGTGGGGGAGGAAATATTGGTGGTGGTGGTGGGGGAGGAAGTATTGGTGGTGGTGGTGGGGAGGAAGTATTGGTGGTGGTGGTGGGGGAGGAAGTATTGGTGGTGGTGGTGGTGGGGGAGGAAGTATTGGTGGTGGTGGTGGGGGAGGAAGTATTGGTGGTGGTGGTGGTGGGGGAGGAAGTATTGGTGGTGGTGGTGGTGGGGGAGGAAGTATTGGTGGTGGTGGTGGGGGAGGAAGTATTGGTGGTGGTGGTGGTGGGGGAGGAAGTATTGGTGGTGGTGGTGGTGGGGGAGGAAGTATTGGTGGTGGTGGTGGTGGGGGAGGAAGTATTGGTGGTGGTGGTGGTGGGGGAGGAAGTATTGGTGGTGGTGGTGGGGGAGGAAGTATTGGTGGTGGTGGGGGGGGGGGAGGAAGTATTGGTGGTGGGGGTGCGGGGGAGGAAGTAGTGGTGGGGGTGCGGGGGAGGAAGTATTGGTGGGGGGGGGGGGAAGAAGTATTGGTGGGGGGGGGGGGGAAGTATTGGTGGGGGGGGGGGGAAGTATTGGTGGGGGGGGGGGAAGTATTGGTGGGGGGGGGGGAAGTATTGGTGGGGGGGGGGGAAGTATTGGTGGGGGGGGGGGAAGTATTGGTGGTGGGGGGGGGGGTAAGTATTGGTGGGGGGGGGGGGGAAGTATTGGTGGGGGGGGGGAAGTATTGGTGGTGGTGGGGGGGGGGAAGTATTGGTGGTGGGGGGGGGGGGAAGTATTGGTGGTGGGGGGGGGGGAAGTATTGGTGGTGGGGGGGGGGGGAGGAAGTATTGCGGGGGGGGGGAGGAAGTATTGCGGGGGGGGGGAGGAAGTATTGCGGGGGGGGGGGAGAAGTATTGGTGGGGGGGGGGGGGAGAAGTATTGGTGGGGGGGGGGGAGAAGTATTGGTGGGGGGGGGGGGGAGAAGTATTGGTGGGGGGGGGGGAAGTATTGCGGGGGGGGGAGGAAGTATTGGTGGTGGGGGGGCGGGGGAGGAAGTATTGGTGGGGGGGGGGAAGTATTGGTGGGGGGGGGGAAGTATTGGTGGGGGGGGGGGAGGAAATAGAGGCGGTGGTGGGGGTGGGGGAGGAAGTATTGGTGGTGGTGGTGGGGGAGGAAGTATTGGTGGTGGTGGTGGGGGAGGAAGTATTGGTGGTGGTGGTGGGGGAGGAAGTATTGGTGGTGGTGGTGGGGAGGACATATTGGTGGTGGTGGTGGGGAGGACATATTGGTGGTGGTGGTGGGGAGGACATATTGGTGGTGGTGGTGGGGAGGACATATTGGTGGTGGTGGTGGGGAGGACATATTGGTGGTGGTGGTGGGGAGGACATATTGGTGGTGGGGAGGACATATTGGTGGTGGTGGTGGGGAGGACATATTGGTGGTGGTGGTGGGGAGGACATATTGGTGGTGGTGGTGGGGAGGACATATTGGTGGTGGTGGTGGGGAGGACATATTGGTGGTGGTGGTGGGGAGGACATATTGGTGGTGGTGGGGAGGACATATTGGTGGTGGTGGTGGGGAGGAAATATTGGTGGTGGTGGTGGGGAGGACATGGTGGTGGTGGTGGTGGGGAGGACATATTGGTGGTGGGGGGGGGAGGAAGTATTGGTGGTGGTGGGGGGGGGAGGAAGTATTGGTGGTGGTGGTGGGGAGGAAATATTGGTGGTGGTGGGGAGGAAATATTGGTGGTGGTGGGGAGGACATATTGGTGGTGGTGGTGGGGAGGACATATTGGTGGTGGTGGTGGGGAGGACATATTGGTGGTGGTGGTGGGGAGGAAGTATTGGTGGTGGTGGTGGGGGAGGAAGTATTGGTGGTGGTGGTGGGGGAGGAAGTATTGGTGGTGAGGGGGGGGAAATATTGGTGGTGGTGGTGAGGGGGAGGAAGTATTGGTGGTGGTGAGGGGGAGGAAGTATTGGTGGTGGTGAGGGGGAGGAAGTATTGGTGGTGGTGAGGGGGAGGAAGTATTGGTGGTGGTGAGGGGGAGGAAGTATTGGTGGTGGTGAGGGGGAGGAAGTATTGGTGGTGGTGAGGGGGAGGAAGTATTGGTGGTGGTGGTGGGGGAGGAAGTATTGGTGGTGGTGGGGGAGGAAGTATTGGTGGTGGTGGGGGAGGGGAAATATTGGTGGTGGTGGTGAGGGGGGGGAAATATTGGTGGTGGTGGTGAGGGGGGGGAAATATTGGTGGTGGTGGTGAGGGGGGGGAAATATTGGTGGTGGTGGTGGGGAGGAAATATTGGTGGTGGTGGGGAGGACATATTGGTGGTGGTGGTGGTGGGGAGGACATATTGGTGGTGGTGGAGGGGGGAGGAAATATTGGTGGTGGTGGGGGGGGGAGGAAGTATTGGTGGTGGTGGGGGGGGGAGGAAGTATTGGTGGTGGGGGGGGGCAATATTGATATTGGTGGGTGGGGGGCAATATTGATATTGATGGTGGGTGAGGGGGGGAGGAAATATTGGTGGTGGTGTGGAGGAAATACTGATGGTGGGTGAGGAAATATTGATATTGGTGGGTGGGGGGGGGGGAAATATTGGTGGGGAGGAAGTATTGGTGGGGAGGGGAGGAAGTATTGGTGGGGGGGGGGGAATTATTGATATTGGTGGTGGGGGGAGGAACTATTGATATTGATGGTTGTGGGAGGAGGAAATATTGATATTGGTGGTGGTGGGGGGGGGGAAATATTGATATTGGTGGGGGGGGAGGAAATATTGGTGGTTTGGGAGTTATTGGTGGTGGGGGGGGGGAATTATTGGTTGGGGGGGAAATTATTGATATTGGTGGTGGGGGGGGGAATTATTGATGGTGGTGGGGGGGAGGAAATATTGATATTGGTGGGGGGGAGGAAATATTGATGGGGTGGGGGAATATTGATATTGGTGGGGGGGGAGGAAATATTGATGATGGGGCGGGCGGAATATTGATGGTGGGGGGGGAGGAAATATTGATGGGGAATATTGATATTGATGGTGGGGGGGGGAATATTGATGGTGGGAGGAAATATTGATGGGGCGGGGGGAATGTTGATGGTGGGGGGGAGGAAATATTGATATTGATGGGGCGGGGGGAATATTGATATTGCTGGGGGGGGAGGAAATATTGATATTGGTGTGGGGGGGGGAAGAAATATTGGTGGGAGGGGAGATATTGATGGTGGTGGGGGGGAATTATTGATATTGGTGGGAGGAAATATTGATGGGGCGGGGGGAATATTGATATTGCTGGGGGGGGAGAAATATTGATGGTGGGGGGGGGAGGAAATATTGATGGTGGGGGGGGGAGATATTGATATTGGTGGGGGGGGAGAGATATTGGTGGTGGGGGGGTGGGGAGAGATATTGGTGGTGGGGGGAGGGAGATATTAATATTGATGGTGGGGGGAGGAAATATTGATATTGATGGTGGGGGGGGAAATATTTGGGGGGGGGGGAAATATTGATGGTGGTGGGGGGAGGAAATATTGATGGTGGGTGGGGGGCAATATTGATATTGATGGTGGGTGAGGGGGGGAGGAAATATTGGTGGTGTGGAGGAAATACTGATGGTGGGTGAGGAAATATTGATATTGGTGGGGGGGGAGGAAATATTGGTGGTGGGGGGGGGGAAATATTGGTGGGGAGGAAGTATTGGTGGTGGGGAGGGGAGGAAGTATTGGTGGTGGGGGGGGGAATTATTGATATTGGTGGTGGGGGGGGGAGATATATTGGTGGTGGGGGGGGAGAGATATTGATATTGATGGTGGGGGGGGAGAAATATTTGGGGGGGAGGGAGATATTGATATTGATGGGGGGGGGAAATATTTGGGGGGGATTGATATTGGTGGGGGGGGGAAATATTGGTGGTGGGGGGAGGAAATATTGATGGTGGGGGGGGGAGATATTGATATTGATGGTGGGGGGGGGAGATATTGATAATGGTGGGGGGGGAGAAATATTGGGGGAAGAAATATTGATGGTGGGGGGGAGATATTGATATTGCTGGGGGAGGGGGGGAAGATACTGATATTGATGGGGGTGGGGGGGAGACATATTGATGGTAGGGGGGGGGGGGGAAATATTGATATTGATGGTCCCGGGGTTGAAGGGGGGGTGGTGCGGAGTTGATGGTCTGGGAGGGGTGGGGGAGAAACATTTTCAATTCACAGTACATATCTTTGTTGCAGTCATGTCATTTGGGCTCACGCATTCAAATCTGTGCCTGAAAGGCGAGGATTGGGTTTCCTTGTGTATGCAATTGCTCAGTGCTTTGAAGGTAGAGGGATTGTGCTAGTGCAAATGCTGCATCACAGCATTTTTATGAGAAGTGGAGTGTTTACTGGCCTTTAGACAAGCCCCCCCCCCCCCGTCTACTGTTCGCCACACAAGGTCTTTCAAAGCTTACTGTTGCTTGTAAGATGATGAATTCCAGTTTAATGCAAATCTTCCATTGGAATTGAACAGTTCAGTGTCCTTCTTAGTGTTCCCACTAGTATGGAAATATATGGCGCTGTTTGAGTAGAGTTTGGTGAGAGTAGGAATAAACGGGTCTTTTTCCGGGTGGCAGGCAGTGACTAGTCGGGTACCGCAGGGATCAGTGCTTGGGCCCCAGCTATTCACAATATATATTAATGACTTGGTTGAGGGAACTAAATGTAACACTTCCAAGTTTGCAGATGACACAAAGCTCGGGGGGAATGTGAGCTGTGAGGAGGATGCAAAGAGTGTGATTTGGGCAAGTTGGGTGAGTAGGCAAATGCATGGCAGATGCAGTATAACATGGATAAATGAGGTTATTCACTTTTGTTGTAAAAACAGAAAGGCAGATTATCTAAATGGTGATAGATTGGGAAAGGGGGAAATGCAGTGTAATCTGGGTGTCCTTGTACACCAGTCGCTGAAAGCAAGCATTCAGGTGCAGCAAGCAGTTAGGGAGGCGAATGGTGTGTTGACCTTCATTGCAAGAGGATTTGAGTACAGGAGCAAGGATGTCTTACTGCAGTTATACAGGGCCTTGGTGAGACCACATCTGGAATATTGTATGCAGTTTTGGTCCCCTTATCTGAGGAAGGATGTTCTTACTATGGAGGGAGTGCAAAGAAGATTTACTAGGCTGATTCCTGGGATGGCAGGATTGACATATGAGGAGAGATTGGGTCGACTAGGCCTATATTCACTAGAATTTAGAAGAATGAGAGGGGATCTCAGAAACCTATAAAATTCCAACAGGACTAGACAGGCTAGATGCAGGGAGGATGTTCCCGATGGCTGGGGGGAGTCCAGAACCAGGGGTCAGTCTCAGGATACGGGGTATGCCATTTAGAACTGAGATAATGAGAAATTTCTTCACTCAGAGGGTGGTGAACCTGTGGAATTCTCTACCGCAGAAGGCAGTTGAGGTCGTCATTAAATATATTTACGAAGGAGATGGATATATTAATGCCAGAGGGATCAAGGGATATGGGGAGAAAGCGGGAACAGGGTACTGAATTAGCCGATCAGCCAGATCTTTTTTGAATGGAGGAGCAGGGCCAAATGGCCTATTCCTGGTCCTATTTTCTTTATTTCTATGATGAATTAGTACAAGAAATTACCTGACAGAAGGAGGCCACTCAGCTGGCACTATTCTAATCCCATTTAATGTAGTCATTTACGGGACAGGTGGAGGCCATTTGGCCCATTGAGTCACACTGGCTCTCCGCGGAGAAATTCAGTCAGCCCCGTATTCCCCACTTGATCCCTATATTTCCTTCAAGTGCCTTTCCAATTTCCTTTTGAAGTCATTGGGAAGGCAGGGAAGTTATGCTGAACCTTTATAAAGCTCTGGTTAGGCCCAAACTGGAGTTTTGCATCCAGTACTGGTCACCACACTTTAGGAAGCGTCCCTGAAAGGATACCAAAGAGATTTACCAGAATGGTTCCAGGGATGGGAGATTTTAGTTCATTTCCTGCTGTCCCCCCAAGCTACATCAAACTTCACTTTCAATTTCCACCCTTCTCTCACCTTCACATGGTCCATCTCTGACATTTCCCTTCCCTTCCTCAACTTCTCTGTCTCCATTTCTGGGGATAGGCCATCTACTAATATTCATTACAAGACCACCGACTGCCACAGCTACCTTGACTACGCTTCTTTACATGCCTCCTGTAAGGACTCCATTCCATTCTCCCAGTTTCTTCGTCTGTCACATCTGTTCTGATGATGCAACCTTCCAAAACAACGCTTCTGATATGTCTTCCTTTTTCCTCCATTGAGGATTCCCCCATACTGTGGTTGACAGGACTCTTGACTGTGTCCGACCCGTTTCCTGCACTTCTGGCCTCACACCTACCCCTTTGTCCCAGAACCGTGACAGTTTCTCCTTGTTTTCACTTTCTATCTCACCAGCCTCCACATCAAAAGGATCATCCTCTGCCTTTTCCAGCACCTCCAATGTGATGCCACCACCAGACACATCTAGTGCCCCTCCCCTCTCCTCCCCTCCACTGTCATTTTTTAAATTCTTTCATGGGATGGGGGTGTCGCTGACAAGGTCAGCATATGTTGCCCATCCCTAATTGTGCTTGAAAACTGGCTTGCTAGGCCATTTCAGAGGGCAGTTAAAAGTCAACCACATTGCTGTGGGTCTGGAGTCGCATGTCGGCCAGACCAGGTAAGGATGGCAGATTTCCTTCCCTCAAGGACATCGGTGAACTAGATGGGTTTTTACAACAATTGGTAGTTTCATGGCACCATTACTGAGAATAACATTCAATTCCAATTTTAATTGAATTTAAGTTCCACCAGCTGTGGTGGTGGGATTTGAACCTGTGTCCCCAGGACATCAGCCTGGGCCTCTGGATTGCTAGTTCAGTGACATTACTACCACACCATCTGCCCTGTCAGCATTCCGATTAACTGATGGCACAAGGACTAGGGGACGCAGATTGATTTTGGGCAGGAGATGCAGGGGGAATTTGAGGAAGAACATTGTTAAACAGCGGGTGGTAATGACCCAGAACTCGCTGCCCTTGAGGGTGGTGGAAGTGGGAACAGTCAGTGATTTCAAAAGGAAATTAGATGGGCACTTGAAGGAAATAAACTTGCAGGGCTGTGGGAATTGAGCAGGGGAGTGGGACTGACTGGATTGCTCCGCAGAGCACTGGCATGGACTCAGTGGGTCGAATGGCCTCCTTCTGTGCTGTATATACTCTGACAATTCCCACATCCAGACATTTGGCAAATGTCTGAGTATTTTGTGATGGATATCATCTGACTCTAGGGACTTTCTATTTTTTGGACAATTAGCAGTTTCAGCCTTTTCCTTTTGAATATTAATCTCCAATTGAGGTTCTTTCACATTATCCACAGCCCCACTTTCCCCATTCTCTAAAGCGGATGCATAATTTTGGGCATCCCTGCTGTTCCCTCACTCTTAAGTACATGATTGTACTCTTATTTTACTGTTCTGTTACTTGCATGCACGTAAAAGTCTTGGTATTTCCTGTTGTTTTGATTGTTGCACCCAGTTTTAGTTTTACTAATGTGTTTATTATTTTTCCCATTTATAACGTGCTGCTAGTATTTCTTCCTGATGCTTCTGGGTTGATGGTGTGCTGCTTGGTACTGTCAGTCGGCATTTGCTGCTGCTGGTAAAGTCCTTCTAGAGAGGAAGAAATTAAATTCTGAATTTCAGCAGGATAAGAATTATTCCTTTAACATCTCCATTAGGAAAGGGTTCTTGATTATGTTTGACTGGTAATGTACCACCCCAAGGCAAAAGCTTTGAAAATACGCTCTGCCCTGAATAAAGACTATGATGTATCAGACGTTCTGTGTAAATGTATTTGATGCACTTAATTCCCTCTGGGATAATGCAAATGGTTCCAGGAGTGATGTAATAGAAAATGTTCAATCTACCTTAATCAATCTTAATTGTAGTAACACCTTGATTTTGGATTATTTCTTATGAAATAGTTATATTTCCTCTCTAACCTTTCCATCTTTAAGGCTCTCTTTAACATTTTCCTTTTAGACCAAGCTTTTGGTTGCCTCTCCTAATGTTTCCTCCTTTGGCTCAGTGACAATTTTTTTCTGATTCTGTTCCTGTGAAGCATCTTGGGACGTTTATTGCATTAAAGGCACTATATGACGTTGACCTGGTTAGTGGTGTCCAAATTCCCTGTGTTTTCCACACGTGCTCTCACATCCAAATCTTCCATGGGATGTGGGCGTTGCTGGCAAGGCCAGCATTAGTTGCCCATCCCTAATTGACCTTGACAACTGAGTGGTTTACTTGGCCATTTGAGGGCAGTTAAGAGTCAACCCATTGCTGTGGGTCTGAAGTCACATGTAGGCCAGACCAGGTAAGGCTGACCTGAATAATTCCTTCCCTGAAGGACATGAACGAACCAGATTGGTTTTTACGAGAATCTATGATCGTTTCATCGCACCATTACTGAGACAAGCTTTCAATTCCAGATTTTTATTCATTGAATTAATTGATTAATTGAATTTAAATTCCACCAGCTGCCATGTCCCTAGGGCATTAACCAGATGCTCTGGATTACTAGTTTAGTGACATTACCACCACCTACAGAGGAGGTAGCAGCATATAATAGTGAATTGTTGTATTCCCAGTTCAGTGCTACTTGCTGGCGATCAGAGGCTTAAGCAACCATGAGCCATTTCAGAAAATACTCGAGAGTTCTGAAATAATGGCATTCAATGTAAGCAATATTTTAGGACAACAGCTTAAACCTCTACCCCTGTGATACTCTACTGTAGTCTGTTAACATAACATTTTAATTACGTTGCTGATCTCGTTACTTAGGAAGTTTTAAAGTAATAGAAACATTTGACCTCTTGCTGTGCTTGTACGATAAGTCTGTGGAGTAGTTTCCAAGAAATAACTGTAGTAGGTTAATAAAATCTAATCACATTTTAGATCTGAGTTGCTCAATTTGCAAATACTGTATAATAGAGTCATAGAGTTCACTGAAGAAGACCTTTGGCCCATCTTGTTCATGCCAGCTCTTCACTGAGCTGTGTAGTCAGTCCTGCTGCCTGGTTCGATCCCTGTAGCCCTGCAAGGCTATTTGTCAGGTGACCATTCAACTTCCTCTTGAAGTCATTGACGGCTCTGCTTCCCCCACCTTTTGGGCAGCGAGTTCCAGGTCATTACCACACACTGTTTAAAGTGCTTCCTCGTATTCCCCCCTGCAACTTTTGTCTAAAACTTTGTGTGGCCCCTAGTCCTTGTTCCATTTGTTAATGGGAACAGTGTTTCCTTGTCTAACTTATCCAAGCCTGTCATAATCTTGTACACTTGTTAATTCTCCACACAATCTCCTTTGTTCTAAGGAGAACAACCCCAGCTTTCCCAACCTAACCTTGTATCTAAAATTCTCCATCCCTGGAACTATTCTGGTAAATCTCCTCTGCGCCTTCTCGAGGACTTTCACATCCTTCCTGATGTGTGACCAGCACTGGATCCAGTACTCCAGTTGGGCTTTATAAAAGTTCAACATAGCTTCCCTGCTTTTGTACGCAATGTCTCGATTTATGAAGCCCAAGATCCTATATGCTTTACTAACCATATTCTCAATGTCCTGCCACCTTCAAAGACTATTGAGAAAAGGACCATTTGACAATTTTGTGGTCCTTCTCTTTGGAGTTTGAGACCAACTCAGTTACTCAGGGCGGCTCAGTGGTGAGCACCACGGCCTCACAGTTTCAGCGACCCGGGTTCGGTTCTGGGTACTGCCTGTGCGGAGTTTGCAAGTTCTCCCTGTGACTCTGTGGGTTTCCTTCGGGTGCTCCAGTTTCCTCCCACAACCAAAGACTTGCAGGTTGATGGGTAAATTGGCCATTGTGAATTGCCCCTAATGTAGTTAGGTGGTAGGAGAATGGTGAGGATGTGGTAGGGAATATGGGATTAATGTAGGGTTAGTATAAATGGGTGGTGGTTGGTCAGCACAGACTCAGTGGGCCGAAGGGCCTGTTTCAGTGCTGTAGCTCTCTATAACTCTATATGACTATGCACTGCCAGGTCTCTCTGTTCCTGCACACTTTTTAGAATTGTGCCATTAAGTATATATTGCCCCTCTGTCAAAATGAATCACCTCACACTTGTCAGTATTAAATTCCATCTGCCACCTCTCTGCCCATTCTGCTAGCCTAACTATATGTCCTGTTGCAGGTGGTTCACATCATCCCTGTTTGCTGCTGCTCCAAGTTTGGTGTCAGAAAATTTTGAGATTCTACTCCTGTATTCCAAGATCCAAGTCATTTATATATTTGCAAAAAAGTGGCGGTCCCCGCACTGACCCTTGGGGAACACCACTGTCTACCATCCTCCAGTCTGAAAAACTACCATTTACTATGTCTTGCTGTTTTCTGTTCTTAAGCCAATTATTTTTTATCCAGGCTGATACTGACCCTCAATTTTGTTAACCAGCCTTTTATGTGGTACCTTATCAAATGCTTTCTAAAATCCATATCTGCAACATCCACTGCATTCCCTTCATCAAACTTCTCTGTTCATCAAAAAATTCAATTAGATTAGGCAAGCATGATCTGCCTTTTATAAATCCACGCTGGCTCTCCTTAATTAACTAGAACCTCTCCAAGTATCTGATATTTTCCCTGATTGATCAGTAGACTAATGTTCCAGGCCTTATTCGACTTGAAAAAAAAAGCATCCTGATCTCCAACTGGAAGTATAATGCATTTTCTTTTTTAAAGTACTTATATCTTGGCAGTACAACTGACATATTCATCTGGTTTCTTCACAGTGAATGGAATTCCATCCACTTGCTGAGTTGATCAAGCATCCTCTCATTGACCTTTTCTTAACATGCATTCTGTTGAAGGCACCTGTGCCACTCACCAGCACTTGGCCTACTTGCCTGACGAGGAACCCCGAAAGAGTTATAGCGTAATAGTTATACAGCACAGAAACAGGCCCTTCGGCCCCTCGTGTCTGTGCCGGCCATCAAGCACCTATCTGTATGCGGCTGTTACTTTTACAGTATTTATAAAGTCTGTTATGGAGAGCAGCATTATTTTGGACAGGTTAAATATCATTGCCAAAGTAATGGGGTGAGCAGCCTTTACTGATGTTTTTGATGCCACTTTGAGAGCCACCAGCAGTGTTTCCGTGTCCAGCCCAGTTAGCACTGAGTTACCAGATAGTTCGTTGCATGTTTATTGTTTAGATTGCAGCACTGAGGAAAAGTTGTCGAACAGTTTGAATATGTAATCCAGGTGCATAACTTGTAGGTAGTTCTTTGGAATTGTATCTTCATTCTGGTGAATGAGAAATATATGGTCACTTAAATGGAGAATAGCAGTGCAAATTAACACCCCCCTTTCCTTTGATAGTGTATGTATGTCTCGTCATGTTTGTGGTGTTGGGTTCACATTCCTTCATTTGCTTTGCTTTTCGCAATTGCAGTATCTTTAATTTAAGCAATTAAATCAACTGTTTGATTCTGGGTGGAGGTGAAGCTTGTTTTGCTGTATGCTGACCTAGCTCTGCTGCATTGTGCAGAGCTGCTAAGCAGATGTGTCACTATTGTGCAGTGCAGGGTGGGGGAGGAGCCTCTTGTTCACACCAGAAGATTGATTCCCTACTGTCTATTGCTGGTTGCTGCATTTACAGCTGCCACAGCAAAGGGATCCTCCTTTTTGTGCCATTGTAGTTTAATTTATTCAATTGACATTTCCTCTGATCTTGTGCTATTGCATATGCAGTTTTGTCTAATGGGGCCCACGGCTATGAAGTGCTGTGTGACCCTGTTGAGCAACAGTGCAATGACTTACAGAATCCAGTAGATGGTAAAACGCAGATCTGATGTGTACTTTAGCAGTAATGCTTGTAATCTATAATAAAGATGTTTACTCACATTGAGTACAATGGTGCTTACAGCATATTGTGTGTAATATCACACTTCATTCCACGAAGTTCTTTATTAAACACAGAATATTGTTCCAAGACTTGATTTTCCGGCAACCATTTTCATCAATGCAGTCCACTCCGTTTTAATAAATACCCGATATTACTTGTATTAGATTGAGGGTTTTCAGCTTCTCCTTTTATCTGTAGCTTATATAAGACTTCTTTATAAACATCTAATGTTGAAAATTGAGGGAAGTTTTGTTGCACACTTATTTCCTGCATAATTGAAGGGTCACTGACCCGAAACGTTAACTCTGCTTCTCTTTCCACAGATGCTGCTAGACCTGCTGAGTGATTCCAGCATTTCTTGTTTTTATAATAAAAATAAAGATGTTATACAGGGCATTGGTGAGAGCACATTTCTAATACTGTGTGCAATTTTGGTTGTCTTATTTAAGGAAGGATGTAAATACATTGGAGGCAGTTCAGAGGAAGTTTACTAGATTGATACCTGGAACGAGAGGGCTGTCTTATGAAGAAAGGTTGGATTGACTGGGCTTGTTTTCACTGAGTTTAGAAGAGTGAGAGGAGACTTGATTGAAGTATATAAGATCCTGAATGGTCTTGACAAGGTGGATGTGGAGAGGATGTTTCCTGTTGTGAGGGAGACCAGAACTAGGGGGCACTGTTTTAAAATTAGGGGTTGCCCTTTTAGGACAGAGATGAGGAGGAATTTTTTTCTGTGGGAGTTGTGACTTTGGAACTCTCTGCCTCAGAAGGTGGTGGAGGTGGACTCATTGAATAATTTTAAGGTGAGGTGAGATAGATTCTTGTTAGGCAAGGGAATCAGAGGTTATCGGATAGATGGGGGTGTGGAACTCAAGACGCAAACAGATAAGCCATGATATTGAATGGTGGAGCAGGCTAGAGGGGCTGAATGGCCTGCTGCTGCTTCTAATTCGTATGTTCGTATGACTTCATGGGGTCCAGAGTCAATATTGAGGACTCCCAGGGCAAATCCCTCCCGACTGTATAACCACTGTGCCACCATCTTTGCTAGATCTGTCTTGGTGGGACAGGACATACCCAGGGATGGTGATGGTGGTGTTTGAGACATTGTAAGGCATGATTCGATGAGTATGATTGTCAGGCTGTTGCTCTCCCAACTTTGGCACAAGCCCCCAGGTGTTAGTAAGGAGGACTTTGCAGGGTCGATTGGGCTGGGCTTGCCGTTGTTTCCGGTGCCTAGGTCGATGCCGGGTGGTCCGTCTGGTTTCATTCCTTATCGACTTTGTAGTGGTTAATTACAACTGAGTGGCTTCTAGGCTACTTCAGAGGGCGGTTAAAAATCAACCACATTGCTGTGGATCTGGAGTCACATGTAGGCCAGACCAGGTACGGACAGCAGATTTCCTTCTCTAAAGGGCATTAGTGAACCAGATAGGTTTTTATGACAATCGACTATGTAATTCCAGGTATTGGGGTGTGGTGGGTGGTAGCTAATGAATTGGAGGTGGGTGGGTACAGCATCGCTGGGCAGCAGTGCTGGGTGTGGAAGGGAGCAGGAGCCTCATCCCTGGGTGAGATAGGGGGTGGGGGCGGGAGCCTTGAAGTGGGGAGGGGCAGCAGATAATGGAATATGGGGTTGTCTTTCAGGGTATGTGAAAGATCTGCAGTCAATTCTAGAGTCATTTCCCATACTCGAAATTCCTCGTGCTTTGGAATAATTGAAAATTCATGTTAACACATTAAAACCTGCAGTGCTCATCAGTGATGAACAGGGTGTTGAAGTGTATTAACTTTTGATGTCCCATTCTTGTGCTTGGGGTGGGATATGGGTAATTGGTTTACTACATGCAAATGTGCATACAACTCCTAACTTCCTACACATGAAATGTCCCATGTGGGCATGCACTTCACTTAGTTCCTTTGCTGCACTGCTCATAAATGATGGGGAGGGGGATACTTGACACTAAACCGAATAAACTAGACTGATTAAGCGATTGGGTTGAGGAATGAGAGGGGAGCTAGATGTGGTACATGATATGTAATGCACATTGGAGCCTGAAACATTGGTATTCAGTAGGTTAGTGGTTATTGGCAAAACTGGAAATGAAGGTTTGATTGTTGATATTCAGTTCATGGGATGATAGTTGGCACCTTCTGGATCTGTATATCTCATCACCTGGTGCATCTTATTGAGCATACCTACACAAATGTTATCTTGTTTTCAATGGTGACAACAGTGAACAGGTATATCTTGAATTTTAGGGCTTTGGTAACTTGAAAGAAGCATGCAGCTTCGAAAGGAGGTAGTGCTGTTTAGTGCCTTTGGTGCAATCATTGGAGACACTTGGATATTGTTAACATGGCCCCACTTCAAAGATAGCTGATGCATTTTCTGAAGTGATATATTGTATTGCTTTGTAGGTGTCTCCAGTAGATTTCATTTGAGTTCAATGGTCAAGTGTCATTTCAACACTGATGTACCTATCCAATGATACCCTATGATTAGGCCTAGTGGAATGATTAGATTCATCTGTGGCCTCAAGCTGCCCAAAGTTTTCCCCTGCATCGAGCACTTCAGCTTTGGGAAAAGTGTAGAGTTGCATTTGGCATCAGTTGGGCACATTTTACTTTTCCTCTTGATTGCTGTAATATTTCTTCTGCAGAGGAAGGGCACAATACCACTGAGTTATCATTTCCAATATTTGAGGATGTTGATCCCGCCTATGCTTTAGGCTTTTTGAATTAACTCATCAGCATTGAAGATGAATGAAGGAGGATTAATGTTGGGTTGTCTGGCTATAGTTTTTTATTATACTTAATGCAAATGTGCATATATCTTCCTTCTCTGCCATTTTAATTCATATTTAGTAATTCAAAATATATTCAATGTCAGCTGTGGCTTAGTTGGTAGCACTGAGTCAGCCTAGGTGTACTGAGGAAGTGCTGCTGTGTCAGAGGTGCTGTCTTTTGTATGAGACATTGAGGCCCTCTCTACCCTCACATGGGTGGAGAAGATCCCATTGCATTATCTCGAAGAGCAGGGAAATTCTCCCTGGTGTCCTGGGCAATATTTACCTCTTAACTGGTGCCTTTTAAAAAAAAAACTAATCATTTGCTGTTTGTGGACCTTGCTGTGTGTGAATTAACTATTGCATTTCCTAGATTACAGCAGTGACTATACTTCAAAAGTACTTAATTGGCTGTAAAGCATGTTGGGGCAGCCGAAGGTCATGAAAGATGTATCAGAAATCTTTCGTTTTTAAAAAAGAAAATGAAAGTTTGTCATTTTAGTAAGGGCAAGATCTTCCACTTGTATTCCAAAGACTTGTTAATCCTTGGCTTCCAATAGCAATTCCACAAATCTTGAATATTTATTTATTTAGAGATACAGCACTGAAACAGGCCCTTCGGTCCACCAAGTCTGCCGACCAACAACCACCCATTTATACTAACCCTGCTGTAATCCCATATTCCCCATCACCTACCTACACGAGGGGCAATTTACAATGGCCAATTTGCCTATCAACCTGCAAGTCTTTGGCTGTGGGAGGAAACCAGAGCACCCGGCGAAAACCCACCCAGTCACAGGGAGAACTTGCACACCGCACAGGCAGTACCCAGAATTGAACCCAGGTCCCTGGAGCAGTGAGGATGCGGTGCGAACCACTGCGCCACTGTGCCAAGTACCCAAAAATGAAGGTCTGCAGGTAGAAGGGAGGGGGCTAGGGAAAGGGACTCTGTGAGGAAGATAAATTATTGAAAAAAAGCCAACTGAGGAGCTTATTTTTTTTTTAACCTTTGTCTGGTTCTCGATTTAAACATTTTCTGCCTTCCCTATTAGTGTAAAGATAGGTTGTTAGCTTGATTTTTCTTTTCCCCTAGAATACTCTTTTTGGGGATTGAAGGCTGAATGGTGAAGCAATGCTGTATTGCACTTTATTGACTAATTAAAGTTGGCTATACTTCTGTAATAACTTACTGCCTCTCTGTTAATTGCTAACTGATTATTAGCTGCAAGCTAAAAGTGCAAATGTACAGTAACCTGTTTGTTGTTCCTTGTAGAGCTTACAAATGTCAGAGGTGTTTGTATTAGGTGGGATGCAATGTTTTGCAGGAGCAGACTCGTGTAGCTATGTGTAATTTGGCCCCTTATGGTCTATTGGTAAGTTAGTTGTAAGTTGTCCTTAGTTAATCTGCCAGGTCAAATAGATGTCAGACTGGTATTTTAATTTGAAGTGTGATTCATAGTTAAGTAGAAGGTCCTTTTCTTGAGAGTCTTTTTATTGAATAGACTGATCTAAATGACACTTGAAATGCAATGAGTATGTCTTGGTGTAAATGCACCTGAAGTCTGAGTAACTTTTCAGTCATCAGTTATTACCCATTTCTAATTGCCCTTGAGAAGGTGGTGGTGTGCCAGCTTCTTGAACCACTGTAGTTCCTGTGGTGTAGGTGCTTCCACAGTGCTGTTAGGGAGGGAGTTCCAGAATTTTGACTCTGCAACAGTGAAGGAAAGACAATCTAATTCCAAGTCAGAAACACAAACAAGAAATGCTGGATATACTCAGGTCTGGCAGCATCTGTGGAGAGACAAGCAAAGTTAACGTTTCAGGTCAGTAACCCTTCAACTCTGCTTCTCTCCACAGATGCTGCCAGACCTGCTGAGTATTTCCAGCATTTCTTGTTTGTTTCAGATTTTCAGCATCTGCAGTATTTTGCTTTTAGTTCCAAATCAGATGGGTGTGACTTGGAGGGGTACTTGCAGATGGTGGTGTTCCCACACGTCTGTTGCCCTTGTCCTTCTAGGTGGAAGAGCTCGCAGGTTTGGGAGGTGCTGTTGAAGGAGCCTTGATGAGTTGCTGCAGTGCATCTTGTAAATGGTACACACTGCTGCCACTGTGTGCCGGTGGTGGATGGGGTGCCGATCAAGTAGTCGCATTTGTCTTGGATGGTGTTGAGCTTCTTGTGTGGTGTTGGAGCTGCACTTATTCAATCAAGTGGGGAGTATTCCATCACATTCCTGACTTGTGCCTTGTAGATGGTGGACAGGCTTTAGGAAGTCAGGCGGTGAGTCATTTGCCAAAGATTTCCCAGCCTCTGACTTCTTCTCGTAGCCATAGTATTAGCGTGCATGCGCACAAATATATATAATATAAATGTATGGCTGGTAATGCTGTTGAATGTCACGGGGAGATGGTTAGATTCTCTTGTTGGAGATGGCCATTGCCTGGCACTTGTGTGGGCATGAAGTTGCGAATGCAACTGAACACTGCAATCATGAGCAAACATCCTACTTCTGATCTTATGTTGGAGGAAGGGTCATTGAAACAGCTGGAGATGATTGGGCCTAGGATAGTACCCTGAGGAACTCCTGCAGCAATATACTGGATCCTGGAGCTGAGATGATTGACCTCAATGACAGCCATCTTCCTTGCTATTGGGTATGACTCCAACCAGTGGAGAGATTCCCCTGATTCCCATCAGTCAGATGCTGCTTTGATGCCATAGATAGGCTAGCAGAATGGGCAGACAAGTAGCAGGTGGAATTTAACAGAGAAGTGAGGTGATGCATTTTGGCAGTAGGGATAGGGAGAGCATTATAGACTTAATGGAACAGTTGTAAAGAGTGTGCAGGAACAGAGGATTGGGGAGTTCATGTGCATAGATCTTTTGAAGGTGGTAGGACGTATTGAGAGTGGTTAGCAAAGCATTTGGGATCTTGGGCTTCATTATTAGAGGTATAGAGTACAAAAACTAGGAAATTATGTTGAACCTCTATAAAGCTCTGGTTGAGCCACAACTGGAGTATTGTCGTAAATATAGGGACAGGATAAATACAGAGCGAGGTTGGGGGCTTTCACCTAACTTCAGGAAGCAGAGAGAACCTGACCGAGGGAGCTTCAGGAGTGCGTGCAAGCTGCCCGAGTTTGAAGAAAAAGAATCAAAACACTGACGTCACAGGAAAGCTGTTAGGTGATTGGTTGGTGAGTGATTGCTTTTGGAGAGCCTCTGTAAATAGGTAGGTTAGTACACTGCTGTTAGGTGCATGTGTTAATAGCTGACAATTAGAAAAACGTAAAATTGAAACATTTTAAGGAACTACCTTTATGATTAACACATGCAAGCAGGTGGGAAGTAAGCTGGTGAGTCACTGCTTTGTTTTTGTTTTTAGGCGGTAGGGTTTATTCAGTACCAAGGTTTAAATTAGTATAGTAAGTTCTGGTGAGGTGAGGCATTAATTTAACTAATTTAATTTTTTAATTAAAATTCATTAAGGATGGCAGGGCGAGTGATGTGTTGCAGCTGTCGTATGTGGGATCTTATGAGCACCAATGTGATTCACAGCAACCATACCTGCAGCTCGAATCTAAAACATGGGAACTCAGTCTCAGGATAAGGGGCCGATCATTTGGAACTGAGATGAGAACACAGGAACACAAGTAGGAGCAGGAGTAGGCTATTCAGCCCCTTGAGCCTTCCCCACCATTCAGTAAGATCATGGCTGATCTGTCCCAGGCATCAACTCCTCTTTCAGGCCTGCTCGCATAACCCTTGACTCCCCGAGATTACAAAAATCTATCTGCCTCCTTCTTAAATACAATTAATGACCTGGCCTCCACAACTGAGGTAGAGAATTCCAGAGATTCACCACCCTCCGAGAAGAAATTCATTCGCATCTCTGTTTTAAATGTGTGCCCCCTATTCTGTAACTGTGTCCCCAGTTCAAGATTCCCCCACCAGTGGAAACATATTCTCAACATCTACCCTGTCAAGCCCCCTTAGAATTTTGTGTTTCAATAAGATCACTTCTCATTCTTCTAAGCTCTAATGAATAAAGGCCTAACCTGTTTAGCTGTTCTTGATAAGACAACCCCTTCATCCCAGGCATCAGCCTAGTGAACCTTTCCTGAACTGCCTCCAATGCTAGTATAATCCTTCCTTAAATACGGGGGCCAAAAAGGGAGTAGTTACTTCACTCAAAGGGCTTGTGAATCATTAGAATTTTCTTCCTCTGAAGGTTGTGGATGCCCCATTGTTGAATATATTTAAGGCTGGGATAGACAGATTTTTGTGCTTTCAAGGGATCAACGGGTATGGTGAGAGGGTGGGAAAGTGGAGTTGAAGCCTAAGATCAGCCATGATCTTATTGAATGGCAGAGCAGGTTCAATGGGCCCGAAGGTCTACTCCTGCTCCCTATTTCTTGTGTTCTCGAGAGCTTCGGCTGGAGGCTGAGCTTCAGACACTGCAATGCATCAGGGAGGGGGATGCTACCTGGGCACTTTGTTCCAGAAGGCAGTCACACCCCATAGAGAGTGTTTTCTGATTTGGTCAGTGGTCAGTGGTCAGGGAGGGTGGCAAGTGAAGCAGGTAAGGGGATCAAGAAGGCAGAAGTGGAGGAGTCTCAGCTCTTGCAATTGTCAAACAGGTTTGAGGTTCTTTCAGCTTGTGTGGATGAGCGCAAGGCCTACAGGGTGGATGAGCAAACTACAGGAGGCCATTCCAGCAGTGGGGTGTAAATAGGACTGTAGTGGTAGTCAGGGGTATAGACAGTTTTTTGCAGCAGAGAGTGAGAGTCCAGAAGGCTGTGTTGCCTGCCTGGTGCCAGAGTTCAGGAAATCGGCTCAGGGCTGGAGAGGAACTTGCAGTGGGAGGGGGAGCTTTCAGTTGTCATCCACGTGGGTACCAATGACCTAGATAGAACTAGGAAAGTGGTTTGGCATGGGGAGTATGAGCAGCGAGGGGCTGAATTGAAAAGTAGAAGCTCAAAGATAATATCTCTGGATTATTACCTGAGCCACAAGCTAGGGAAAGGTGGTGGAGTAGCTCTGTTGAGGATGTCATTAGTACAGTAGCTAGTGATGACCTTAGCTCAAAAGAGCAAAATGTAGAAGCAGTTTGGGTGGAGATGAGAAATAGGAAAGGTAAGAGGTCACTTGTGGGAGTAGGTTATAGGCTCCCTAACGGCAGCGAGGCCTAGACAACGTATGCCAGCCAAGAGCGACGTCTCAATTCATTCCATCTTCGCTGCCTTCGGAGAATACTTGGCATCAGGTGGCAGGACTATATCTCCAACACAGAAGTCCTTGAAGCGGCCAACACCCCCAGCTTATACACACTACTGAGTCAGCGGCGCTTGAGATGGCTTGGCCATGTGAGCCGCATGGAAGATGGCAGGATCCCCAAAGACACATTGTACAGCGAGCTCGCCACTGGTATCAGACCCACCGGCCGTCCATGTCTCCGTTATAAAGACGTCTGCAAACGCGACATGAAATCGTGTGACATTGATCACAAGTCGTGGGAGTCAGTTGCCAGCATTCGCCAGAGCTGGCGGGCAGCCATAAAGACGGGGCTAAATTGTGGCGAGTCGAAGAGACTTAGTAGTTGGCAGGAAAAAAGACAGAGGCGCAAGGGGAGAGCCAACTGTGCAACAGCCCCAACAAACAAATTTCTCTGCAGCACCTGTGGAAGAGCCTGTCACTCCAGAATTGGCCTTTATAGCCACTCCAGGCGCTGCTTCACAAACCACTGACCACCTCCAGGCGCGTATCCATTGTCTCTCGAGATAAGGAGGCCCAAAAGAAAGAACAGTTGCCACACTGTAGGACAGAGTATACAGGAAGAAATAAATGAGGCGTGTAAGAAACGTACTGCAATAGACACTGGTAACATTAATCTACATGTTTGGGCGAATCAAATTGGCAGAGGTAGCCTGGGAAATGAGTTCATAGAGTGTATTCAAGACAGTTTCTTAGAGCAGTACATTCTCGAGCCAATCAGGGAGCAGGCTATTCTAGACCTGGAAACGTGCAATGAGACAGGAGTAATCAATAACCTCATGGTAAAGGAACTTCTAGGCGACAGTGATCATAATATGGTGGAATTTGACTTTCTGTTTGAAGGGGAGAAGTGATTCTAAGACTAGTGCTTTAAATGTAAATAAAGGTAATTACAAGCTAGCTAAAGTGAACTGGGAAACTAGGTTAAAAGTTAGGGTAGTAAAATGCAGTAGCAAGGAATTATTAAATAACTCTCCGCAAAGATATATTCCAGTGCAAAAGAAAGATCCTTTGAGAAGGATGCATCATTTGTGCCTAAATAAGGAAGTTGAATATATTATCAAATTGAAAGAAGCATTGTACAAATCTGCAAAAATTAATGGTAGGTCAGAAGATTGCACAGATTTTAAGAACCAGCAAAGAATGACTTTTTTTTTAAAAAAAGGAGAAAGTAGAGGATGAGAGAGAACTAGCTAGTAAAATGTAAAAATAGTTTCTACAAGTATTTTAAATAGGAAAAGAGTAACTAAAGTTGGTCCCCTAGAGAGAGGTCTGGGGAATTGATAATGACAAACATAGAAATGACTGAGGCGTTGAACAGGTTTTTTGCATCTGTTTTCGCTGTAAAAGATTTGGAAAACCTCCCAAAGATGCTTAAATCAAGAGGTGAAAGGGAGGGCAGTACTTCAGAAATCGCCATCACCACAGAAAAGGTGCTGTGAAAACAATTAGACCTAAAGGCTGACCAGTCCCCAGGACCAGATGGCCTGCATCCTAGGGTCTTAAAAGAAGTGGCTGCAGAGATGTTAGAGGCTTTGGTTATAACCTTCCAAAATTCCTTAGATTCTGGAAGGTTCCCAGTGGATTGGAAAATAGCAAATGTAGCACCTTTTTTCAAGAAAGGAGGGAGATGGAAAGCAAGAAACTATAGGCCAATTAACCTAATATCTGTCAGGGGAAATTGCTAGAAACCATTTTAAGAAGATTACAACAGGATACTTAGAAAAGTGTAATGAGATCAGAGTCAGCATCCTTTTGTGAAAAGGAAGTAGCGTTGAAGTAATTTACTAGAGTTTTTCGAGCAAGTAACAAGAAAGGTAGATAAAGAGGAACCTGTAGATGTGTTATACTTGAATTTCCAAAAGGCGTTTGATAAGGTGCCACATCAAAGGTTGCAGAAGTTAAGAGCACATGTGTAGGGGGTAACATATTAGCATGGATAAAGGACTGGTTAGCTAACAGAGCAGAGAGTAAATGGATCTTTTTTAGGTTGGCAAGCTGTAACTAGTGGAGTGCCACAGGGATCAGTGCTGGGGCCTCAGCTATTTACAATCTATGTCAGTGACTTGGATGAAGGAGCTGAATGTATGGTAGCTTAATTTGCCGATGACACCCAAATAGGAAGGAAAGTAAGTTGTCAAGAGGAGGTAGAGTCTGCAGAGGGATATAGATAGGTTAAATGAGTGGACAGAAATTTGGCAGATGGAGTATAATGTGGGAAAATGTGAACGTGTCTGCTTTGGCAGGAAGAATAGAAAAGCTGTATACTATTTAAATGCAAAGAGATTGCAAAACTATATGTAGGGGCGAAAAATGCTGGTGTTAATGAATACTTTGTGTCTGCCTTCTCAAAAGAGAGGGCGATGCAGATATTGTAGTTGAGGAGTGTGAAGTATTGGATATGATGAACGTTGGGAGAGAGGAAGTATTAATTGGATTAGCATCCTTGAAAGTTGATAAATCACCAGGGCCAGATGAAATGTATGCTAAACTGTTAAAAGAAGCAAGAGAGGAAATAGCAGAAGGTCTGACCATCATTTTCCAGTCCTCACTGGATACAGGTGTGGTGCTGGAGGATTGGAGAACTGCTAACGTTGTACCTCTGTTTAAAAAGGGAGCGAGGGAAGACCGAATAATTACAGGCCAGTCAGTCTAACCTCAGTAGTGGGCAAATTATTGGAATACAGGGCAAACTGTCACTTAGGCACAGGTTAATCGAGGATAGTCAGCATGGATTTGTGAAGGGAAGACCTTGTTTGACCAACTTGATCGAATTTTTTGAAGTAACAAGGAAGATAGATGAAGGTAGTGCAGTTGATGTGGTCTCCATGGATTTTAGCAAGGCTTTTGACATGGCAGGCTGATTTAAAAAATAATAAAATACCATGGGATCCAGGGAAATTCAACAAGATGAATACAAAATTGGCTCAGTGGCAGGAAACAAAGGGTAATTGTTGACTGGTGTTTTTATGACTGAGGGCTGTTTCCCGTGGCATTCTGCAGGGCTCAATACTGGGTCCTCTGCTTTTTGTGATTATATATTAATGATTTGGATGTAAATGTAGGGGGCATGATCAAGAAGTTTGCAGACGACAAAGATTGCCTTGCGGTAGGTAGCAAGCAGGATAGCTGTAGGCTGCAGGAAGATAGTGATGTCCTGGTCAGATGGGCAGAAAAGTGGCAAATGGAATTCAACCTGGCGAAGTGAGAGGTGATGTGTTTGGGGAGGTCAAACAAGGCAAAGTAATACACAATTAATGGGAAAATACTGACATGTAGAGGAAGCAAGGGACCTTGGAGTGAATGTCCACAGATCCCTGAAGGTAGCAGGACAGATCGATAAGGTGGTTAAGAAGGCATATGGAATCCTTTCCTTTATTAGAGCAGGGAGGTTATGCTGGAACTGTATAACTCATTGGTTAGGCCACAACTTGAGTACTGTGTGCTGTTCTGGTCGTCTCATTACAGAAAGGATGTAATTGCGGTAGAGAGGAGATTTATGATGTTGCCAGGATTGAAAACTGCAGTTATGAGGAAAGATTGGATAGGCTGGGGTTGCTCTGCTTGGAACACAGAAGGTTGAGGGGAGATCTGATTGAAACGTACAGCATTTTCAGGGGCCTGGATAGAGTGGAAGTGAAGGTTCTATTCACCTTTGCAGAGGTCAGTGAAGAGGGGGCATAGATTTAACGTGATTGGTAGAAAAATTAGAGGGTAGATGTGGAAAATCCTTTTCACCCAGATGGTGGTGGGGGTCTGGAACTCACTGCCTGAAAGGGTAGTTGAGGCACAAAGCCTCAACTCATTCACAAGGAGTCTGGATATGCACCTCAAGTGTTGTAATCTGCAGGGCTATGGACCAAATGCTGGAAGGTGGGATGAAAATGGGTGGATCGTTTTTCGGCCGGCACAGATACGATGGGCAAAGTGGCCTCTTTCTGTGCCTTAAACGTTCTATGATTCGGAGAGACTTTAGCTACATGGATAGATTGGTAAAGCTGGGGTTGTTCGCCTTGTAGAAGAGAAGGTTGAGAGGAGATTTGAGAGGTGCTCAGAGTGATGACGGGTCTGGATGGAGAGAAATTGTTCGCATTGGCAGAAGGGTTGAGCACCAGAGGACACCAATTTAAGATGATTGGTATAACAATCAAAGACGACATGTAAAACTTTCTTCATGCAGCGAATGGTTTCAATCTGGAATGTATTGCCTGAGAAGATCGTGGAGGCAGATTCAGTTGGTGATTTCAAAATGGGATTTGATAATCACCTGAGGAGAAAATTTGCAGGGCTGCAGTGGAGGAATTGCACTAGCTAAATTGCTGTTCGAGGGCAGGCACAGGCTCGACAGGCTGAATGGCCACCTTCTGTGCTGTAACCCTTTTAGGATTCTGCTTCCACCACCCTTCTGGCAGTGCAGTCCAGATCACAAGTCTTTTTTTTTCAAAATCTTTCCTCAGTTGCCTTTGGTTCTTTTGCCAATCACCTTGAATCTGTGTCCTTTGGTTCTTGATTCTTCCACCAAATGCAGCAGTTACACTCGCTCGATTTGTATCAACACAGTTCATAATTTTGAACACCTCAATTAAATCTCCTTAACCTTCTCTGCTCTGAGAACGATCCCATCTTCTCCAGTCTCTCCAGCAAGAAGTGTTTCGTTAGCACACCAGGGGATTCTTGCAGTAAGTGAATAAATGGATTTGTCCATATTCCAGCGTACACAATATTTCTGAGACAGAGACAGAATGGCAGAGGAGGAGGGGTAGCCCTGATAAAGGATGGCATAAGGACATTAATAAGAAAGGATCTGGCCTCAGACGATTGTCAAGTGGAATCAGTTTGGGTGAAAATTAGGAATAGCAAGAGTCAAAAAACACTGGTGGGAGTAGTTTACAGGCCCCCTAACAGTCGTATTATTGGACAAACATTAAATGGGAAATTATTGGAGCATGTAAAAATGGTAATGTATTAATTGTAGGGGACCTTCCTTAATCTGCATATGGACTAGGACAATCAAATTGTCAACAGTGGTCTAGAAGGTGAATTTGTAGAATGCTTTTGTGACAGTTTCTTGGACCACAACATTGTAGAACTGACTAGGGATAAAGCTATGTTAGATCTTGTATTGTGTAATGAAGCAGGGTTAATAAGCAATATCAGAGTAAAAGATCCACTGGGAAATAGTGATCATAATACCATTGATTTTTATGTTAAGTTTGAAAGTGACACATTTCAATCACAAACAAGAATCTTAAACTTAAACAATGCTCCTCCTGTGAAATGTGGGAGATCAGGGAGAAGTCAAATGTCCCTGACGACTACGTTTACAGGAAGTGTGTTCAGCTGCAGCTCCTTTCAGATCGTATGGGTCGGTTGGAGCAGCAGTTGGACTCACTTTCTGGCTCCTGTTTGCTCCTCAGTATCATAGATAGGAGTTTCAGGGAGGTGGTCACACCGCAGGTTCAGCCAGATTAGATGGGTGACCGCCAGGAGGGGAAGGCAGGTAGTGCAGGAGTCCCTTGTGGCTATTTCCCTCAATAACAAGTATGCTGTTTTGGATACTGTTGGGGAGGATGGCCTCTCGGGGGAAAGCAGCAGCAGCAGCCAGGTCAATGGCACCATGACTGGCTCTGTTGTACAGCAGAGAAGGTCAAAGTGTAGGTGAGCGGTAGTAATATATGCTTAGAGGCACAGGGAAAGGCTAATGTATGTAATGAGTACTTTGTATCAGTGTTCATTAAGGAAGTGGAATCTGACAAAATATCCGCAGAAGCGGAGAGGGTAGAGGCAATGGATAGTATAAAAATTGAGGAAGGAAATACTGAAGGCTGGCTATGCTTAAGGTAGATAAGTCTGGAAGGCTTGCATCCCAGGTTGCTAAAGGAAGTGGGGGTGGAGATAGCAGAAGGGTTTGCCATAATCTTCCATAGATAGGGGGAAGGTGCCAGAGGATTGGAGAGTGGCACCCTTATTCAAGAAAGGGTGTAAGGACAGTCCGAGCAACTACAGGACAGTTAGTTTATCTTTAGTTTAGTTTAGTGATACAGCACTGAAACAGGCCCTTCGGCCCACCGAATCTGTGCCGACCATCAACCACCCCTTTATACTAATCCTACACTAATTCCATATTCTGACCACATCCCCCACCTGTCTGTATATTTCCCTACCACCTACCTAGGGGCAATTTACAATGGCCAATTTACCTATCAACCTGCAAGTCTTTGGCATGTGGGAGGAAACTGGAGCACCCGGAGGAAACCCACGCAGACACAGGGAGAACTTGCAAACTCCACACAGGCAGTACCCAGAATTGAACCCGGGTCGCTGGAACTGTGAGGCTGCAGTGCTAACCACTGCGCCACTGTGTCGCCCGTTATGGGTAAGTTTTTAGAAACTAATTAGGGAAAATATCAACGGACATTTAGAGAGGTTTGAGTTGATTAAGGATAGCGAGCATGGATTTGGAAAAGGCAGATCATGCTTGACTAATCTAATTGAATTTTTTGATGAAGTAACAGAGGAAGTTGATGAAGGGAATGCAGTGGATGTTTATATGGATTTTAAGAAAGTATTTGATCAGGTATCATGTAAAAGGCTGGTTAACAAAAGAGGCTCGTGGAATAGGCGGGTCAGTGTCCAATTAGATAAATTGATTTAAGGACAGAAAACAGCGAGTTGTAGTAAATGGTTGCTTTTCAGACTGGAGAATGGTGGACAGCGAGAGGGTGCAGAGGAGATTTACCAGAATGGTTCCAGGGATGGGGAGTTTTAGTTACAAGGTTAAGTTGAAAAAGATGGGGTTGTTCTCCTTAGAGCAAAGATTGAGGGAAGATTTAATAGAAGTGTACAAGATTGATGGGCTTATATAAGTTAGACGAGGAACAACTGTTCCCATTAACAAGTGATATGGGGACCAGGGGACACAGATTGAAAGTTTTGGTCAGAAAATGCAGGGGAAATATGAGGAAGCACTTTTTTACGCAGCGGGTGATAATGACCTGAACTCGCTGCCCACAAGGGTGGCAGAAGTGAAGACTATCATGGAAGAAGTTGGATGGCCACCTGAAAGAAATAGACTTGCAGGGTTATGGGGATTGAGCCGGGTAGTGGGACTGACTGAATAGCTCCGTGGAGAGCCGGCATGGACTCAATGGGTTGAATGGCACCCTTGTGCTGCAAATGACTAACTCTAAAAATGAGTATGATATGGCAGCCAATTTGTGCACAGCAAGCTCCCACAAGCAGTAATGTGATAATGGTGTGACAATCTGTTTGTGGTGATTGAGGGATTAATATTGGCCCGAATTCTCTGGGGATAGCTCTCCTGCTTTTATCTCCACCTGAGAACACAGATGGGACCTCGGTTTAACAATTCATCTGAAAATGGCATCTCTGTGCAGCATGTCCTCAGTACTGCACTGGAGTTTCAGCTTAGATCTCTGTGCTGAAGTCACTTTGACCAAGATTTTGATCACTTGTCCTAATATCTCTTTTTTGGCTCGGTGTCAGTTTTTGTCTGCTAATACTCTTGTGAAGCACCTTTGGCTGTTTTACTACATTGAAGTATAAATGCAAGTTGTTCATGTGGTCATTTACCTGTCTGCCCCAGAACACTCCTGTTTGTTCATAGATGAGCTGAAGGTTGTGGCTGCACATTATACTGAATAGTGATGGATATTAATGCAAATTTCGCAAACAAACAACTACCTCATTGGGGTATGACCTTCCAGTTCTAACTACAGCTGTTAAAGTATTGAGATTAAAATGTAATATGAAATAATAATGGTTCCTGATGCAAATGTCTAGCCTGCATTTCTTCTTTCTTTCTTTTGGGCCTCCTTATCTCGAGAGACAATGGATACCCGCCTGGAGGTGGTCAGTGGTTTGTGAAGCAGCGCTTGGAGTGGCTATAAAGGCCAATTCTGGAGTGACAGGCTCTTCCACAGGTGCTGCAGAGAAATTTGTTTGTCGGGGCTGTTGCACAGTTGGCTCTCCCCTTGCACCTCTGTCTTTTTTCCTGCCAACTACTAAGTCTCTTCGACTCGCCACAATTTAGCCCTGTCTTTATGGCTGCCATAATAGCCTGCATTAATTCTGTAATATACTACATTGATTCCACAAACAAGGTTATAGGTTTTGTGTGAATGACACTGACCTTTTTCAGTGAGCATGAATTGTCAAAATGGAGGTTAGAACTGCTGCCCTCTGAATGTTGAGCAGCTTCAGATCCCCTGGGATGAAATTCAAATGGTGAAACTTACACTGGTGTGTAAATAAATGATGCTGATTGAGCACGACAAGCTGGTACATGAAAACTGAGTGTGCAGCAGAATTCATTGTTGATTAGTGTTTGGTTAACTGCATGTGGTCAAAATGTGCTCGTCAATAGGTAAGTAAAATCTAGAATTCTTCTGTTAATGACTATTCAATTCTTTTGGAGATTGCCATGTTCCAGGGACATGCAGAAAGTATGTCAACAGAGTGGCAAATAATGGCTGAAACCAATTGCTGATGTACACTTAAATCATAGAATGGTTACAGCACAGATGATGGCCATTCGACCCGTTGTCTGTGCCAGCTCTCTGCAGAGCAACTCAGCTAGTCCCAATCCCCTGCCTTTTCCCTGTAACTCTGCAATTTTTTTTCTCTTCAGTTATTTGTCCAATTCTCTCTTGAAGGCCTTGATTGAATCTGCCTCCACCACACTCCCAGGCAGAGCATTCCAGATCCCAACCACTCATTGCGTCTTAAAAAAAATATTCCCTTATGTCGCCTCTGGTTCCTTTGCCAATCAACTTGAATCAGTGTCCTCTGGTTCTGGATCCTTCAGTCAATGGGAACTGTTTCTCGTTATCTACTGTCCAGACCTCGTCAGCAGACGTGGTCTCTTCAGACTACTAGCAAAGGTTGGATGTCTACCAAATCTACTGAGTATCATCACCTCATTCGATGACCGTATGAAAGGCACAATTCAGCATAGCGGTGCCTTATCAGACCCCTTTCCTATCCTGAGTGGCGTGAAACAGGGCTGTGTTCTCGCACCTACACTGTTCGGGATCATCTTCTCACTGCTGCTCTCAATGCGTTCAAGTGTTCAGAAGAAGGAATCTTCCTCCACACAAGATCAGATGGCAGGTTGTTCAACCTTGCCTGTCTTCGAGCGAAGACCAAAGTACAGAAAGTCCTCATTAGGGAACTCTTTGATGCTGCATTAATATCCCACACAGAAGAGTGTCTGCAGAGACTCATCGACAGGATTGCGGCTGCCTGCAACGAAATTGGCCTAACCATCAGCCTCAAGAAAACAAACATCATGGGACAGGATGTCAGAAATGCTCCATCCATCTATTGGTGACCACGCTCTGGAAGTGGTTCAAGAGTTCACCTACCTAGGCTCCAGTATCAGCAGTAACCTGTCTCTCGATGCAGAAATCAACATGTGCATGGGAAAGGCGTCCGCTGCTATGTCCAGACTGGCCAAGCGGGTGTGGGAAAATGGCGCACTGAGACGGAACACAAAAGTCCGAGTGTTTAAAGCCTGTGTCCTCCGTACCTTGCTGCAAGGCAGCGAGGCCTGGACAACGTATGTCAGGCAAGAGCGACGTCTCAACGCATTCCATCTTCGCTGCCTCCAGAGAATCCTTGGCATCAGGTCTCAGGACCGTATCTCCAATGCAGAAGCCCTCGAGGTGGCCAACATGCCCAGCATATACACCCTACTGAGCCAGCGGCACTTGAGATGGCTTGGCCATGTGAGCCATTTGGAAGATGGCAGGATCCCCAAGGATGCATTGTACAGTGAGCTCGCCACTGGTATCAGACCCATCGGTCGTCCCTGTCTCCGCTTTAATGACGTCTGCAAACGCAACATGAAGACCTGTGACATTGACCGTAAGTCATGTGAGTCAGTTGCCAGTGATCGCCAGAGTTGGGGGACAGCCATTAAGGGGGGGCTAAAGAGTTGAAGATGCTTAACATTTGTCAGGAAAAAAGACAGAAGTGTAAGGAGAGAGCCAACTGTGTAAGAGCCCTGACAACCAATTTTGTTTGCAGCGCCTGTGGAAGAATCTGTCACTCTAGAATTGGCCTTTATAGCCACTCCAGGTGCTGCTCCACAAACTACTGACCACCTCGAGGCGCTTACGCATTGTCTCTCGAGACAAGGAGGCCAAAGAAGACTGTCCAGACCCCTCATGATTTTGAACGCTTCGATCTCTTAATTGTCTCCTCGAGGAGAACAGGCCCAGCTTCTCCAACCTATCCATGTAACTGATGTTCCTCATTCCTGGAACCATTCTCATGAATCGTTTTTGCTGTATTCTCTCATGCCTTCACATCCTTCCTAAAGTGTGGTGCCCAGAACTGTACACAATACTCTAGTTGAGGCAGAACCAGTGTTTTGTATAGGGTTAACATAACTTCCTTGTACTGTATGCCCCTTTTTATAAAATCCCAGGATCCCATGTGCTTGATTAACTGCTTTTTCAGACTGCCCTGTAACCTTTAATGATTTGTGCACTTATGCCCCCAGGTCTCTCTGCTCCTGCACCCCTTTAGAATTGTACCCTTTAATTTATATTGCCTCTCCTCATTCTTACTACAAAAATGAATCAATTCACACTTTTCTGCATTAAATTTCATCTGCCATTTGTCTGCCTGTCTACATCCTCTAGAAGTTTATCTCTGTCTTCACCACAGTTCTCACACTTCCAAGTTTTGTCATCTGCAAATTTTGAAATTATGACCTGTGTCCAAGTCTAGGTCATTAATAAAGATCAAGAAAAGCAGGGGTCCTAGCACGACCCCCAAGGAACTCCACTATATACCTTCCTCCAGTCTGGAAAAACGACTGTTCACCACTATGGTTTCCTGACACTCAGCCAATTTTGTGTCCATGCTGCCACTGACCCTTTTATTCCATGGGCTTCAACTTTGCTGACAAGCCTGTTATGTGGCACTTCATTAAATGCCTTTTGAAAGTCCATGTTCACCATATCAACTGCATTAGCAATTAAAAAAAAAAACTCAAACAAGTTCAACACTATTTGCCCGTAACAAATTTTTCCTTAATTAATCCGCATTTGTCCAAATGACTTAATTTTGTCCCCAGTTACCATTTCTAAAAGCTTTCCCACCAGAGAAGTTAAACTGACTGGCCTATAGTTGCTAGGCTTGTCTTTACACCCCTTTTTTTGGACAAGGGTGTAACATTTGCAATTCTCCTGTATCTTAGGAGGTTTGGAAGATTATGGCCAGTGCCTCTGCAATTTCCACCCTTACTTCTCTCAGTATCCTTGGATACATCTCATCCAGTCCTGGTGACTTATCAACTTTAGGTACAGCCAGTCTATCTAGTACCTCCATTTTATCAATTTTTAGTCCATCCAGTATCTCATCTGCCCCTCTTTTGCCATTACTTGGGCAGCTGCATCTTCCTTAAAGACAGAAACAAAGTACTTAATGTGTCAGCCATGTCTTCTGCCTTCATGCGTAAATCCTCTTTTAGGTTCCTAATTGGTCACACTCCTTTTACCACCCTTTTACTATTTATATGCCTATGGAAGACTTTGAAGTTCCCTTTTATGTTGGTACAAGAGGAGACTAGCAGCTGTCGCTTTGCTTCTCTTATTTGCTTTTTCACTTCCCCTCTGATCCTTCTATATTCAGCCTTGAGATCAGCAACGGGGGCGGTGGGGTTTAGATGGTGGCGTTGTGGGAATGTCGTGAACTAGTAATCCAGAGGCCAGGCTAATGATCTAGGGACACCAGTTCAAATACCATCACGGCAGCTGGTGGAATGTAAATTCAATTAATAAGTGAACTTATTAATTGAACTTATTAATTTCAATTAATAAAAAATCTGGAATTGAAAGCATGTAATAGTCTGTTTCATGGCACTATCATCGATCGTTGCAAAAACCCATCTGGTTCACTAATGTCCTTTCGGGAAGGTAATCTGTTCATGTCTGGTCTGGCCTACGTGTGTCTCCAGACCCACAGCATTGTGGTTGACTCTTAACTGCCCTCTGAAGTGGCCTAGCAAGCCACTGTTGTCAAAGGCAGTTAGGGATGGGCAAGAAATGCTGGCTTAGCCAGCATGCCCACATACCATAAAAATAAAAAAGACAACTTGTATTTGTGTGGTGCCTTTTAATGTAATAAAACTTCTCAAGGTGCTAAGGTGTGAAACCAAGTCACATGAGATATTAGGGCAGATGACCAAAAGCTTGGTCAGATGTGGATTTTCAGGAGTGCCTTAAAGGAAGAAAGGGAGGTGGAGAGGTTGAGGGGGGGGAATTCCAGAGCTTGGGACCCAGGCAGCTAAAGGCATAGCCACTGATGGTGTAATGATTGAAATTGGCCAGAGGCCAGAATTACAGGAACGCAGGTATCTTGGAGGGGTGGGACCATAGAGGGATTTGAAAACTAGAATGAGAATTTTAAAATTGCTAACTCCAGTCACCGATCGGCCAAGAGCCTTTGCACATGCGCACAGTTGCACGTGTGCATGCGGCTCGCTTTGTGTGTGCCAGTGCATATGCAGTTTCTCACTGCTGCGTCATTAGTGTGCGCCCGTTTAGCTGTGCCAGTACTGGTTTGCACCTGCACGTGGTGACATCACTCTCGCCTGTAGATTAGGGAGCTGTCGCTTCCACCACCTTGCTCCCTTCATTGCTTCTCGCTCGTCCCCTCTCCCAAGCCCTCACTGCCCCCCTCTCCCAAGCTGCAAATGCTCCCTACTGGTATCTGTTTCTCCAGTTACAGATGCTGTTGAACCAGTTCCTATTTCTGCTCTAGTTAGAGACTTCGTAGCACTTGCTGTTGCTCCTGGCATTTGCTGCTTACATGGCACTTTCTGGCTGGTGTGAACTTGGTAACCATTTCTTTCTCTTTCCTTCCACCCCTGCCCCGCCCCTGCCAAAAACCATCCTTTGGTTTGGCTGAGTTTGGTGACTGCAGCTGCCTAGATGTTGTTGCCTTTGACAACCACAGGCACTGCAACTACATGTGCAGGTAGTGTGCCCTCTGCATTTGTGGAGTCATCAAACTCAGCTTTTTTAAACCGCGGTTGCTTGACTGGGAGTCGGTGTAGGTCAGTGAGCATAAGGGTGGTGGGTGAACCGCCAAAGATTGCAGAGTTTTGGATAAGTTTATTGAGGGTAGAATTGGGAAATCATCCAGGAGTGCATTAGAATAGTTAAACCGAAAGGTAACAAAGGCATGGATGTGGATTTCAGCAGATGAGCTGGGGCAGTCTGGCGATGTTATGGAGGTGGAAATAGGCAGTCTTGGTGATCGTGCGGATATGCGATCGGAGCTTATCTCGGGGTCAAATATGACATTGTGGTTGCAGACAGTCTGGTTCAGCCTTGTAGTTCCCAGGGAGAGGGATGAAGTTGGTGGCGAGAGAACTAAGTTTGTGGCAGGAAATGCAAAGAATAGCTTTGGTTTTCCCACTATATAATTGGAGGAAATGTTGCTCATCCAGTACTGGATATTGGACAAGCAGTTTGGCACTTTAGAGTCATTGTAGACCGATCATCTCCTGTTTAACCTGGAAATGTTCAATGTTGGATAAGGTAGACTTAGACAAAATAGGTTTCCAACCATAATGGTGGGTTTCAGATGTAGCATTCAAAAAGCTGAAATGATGGGAAGACATGGCTGAATTCTGGCTTTAACCTGGAACGTGTGCTCCACCTAAAGATGCAAATGGTTAGATAAGCCTCACTGAACCTTTCTTCCTTTCAGAAGTGAGGTAAGATTGTTTACTTTTATCTATAGCATTCCTTGCTTACATTATTAAAGTTTGAGTATTTTGAAGCTCCAAAGTTTGTTCAGACATGCTCCATTTTGCATATGATTGAGATATTGGACTTGCCGAGGGATCTTGCACAGTCCATCTGCCATCTTGAACAATGGGATAATGTGTTCTTTTCCCCCAATAGTCCTTTTTGCCCCTCAGAAGTGCAATATTATAGTTTGCATGGCTTACTGAGATCCCTAATTAAAAAAAATCTCCGCCCAATTGCTGATTTTTATTTTTCAGTGCTTTGGAGTTCTTTTGGATGGTACTAAGTGGTGAAAGATGTTTTGGGCTTGTGTTTGTCACTGACAGCAAAATCCCATTGCAGTGTGGATAAATTGTGGAGTTCATAGTTTATAAACCGTTCTTCATTGTCTGAATCTCTAGGTATGCAGTGTTGAGCTTTCTTTTAGCTTGTATGCAGGATCATGTGAGTTGACTTTGTGGTAAGGAGGGGGAATAGTTGCAGAAAGAGCTCGGCCTATATCCAGGATTAAGCATTAATGAGTAGATTTGGTAGATACCTGGTGTACGTTGAGATGGCTGGCTGCAAGCTTTCCTGCTTGGGCGCTTTCACCATGTTGAAAGCGCAGGCCAGTGTTTTTGTTTTTCTCCTCACTTACTACTCATACCCAATGTGCTGCTGAAATTAAAACTGGTTACTTGTTTAAAGAACTTCATTTTATGGCTATTCCTGCACACTCTGGATCAATTGGATCACATTGATGTGAGGCCTAAATCTTGCACCAAATGCCCTTCAGTACTGCTGCAGCATTGAGTTCAACTAATTTCCTCAAACATCCTTGGCTCTATTGAATTCCAGCAAAGCTGGTTTCTGAACTAATGTAAGAGGTGTCACTGTTACTACTGATCATATCTCAGAACAATGTTTTGGCAATTCCTCTGGGAACTATACTTATTCTTAAATTAAGTTTCTTGAAATATTTGACTTTTTGCTTACTATGAACAGCACTGCAGGATTGAATTGAGTTTAGTGTTGCTGGTCTGCTCATACAACCAATTATAGCCCCACAATTCAATAGTGTTCTTTTGCTTGAAACTAACCTCCTGGAACCTTGCTCCGGGTTGTGATGCTTAATTTCAGGAAGCGCATGTTCTGTTGTCTACTAGCTGGGAAATGGCAAACAGGATTGGAAAGGATGGTATATTCCAATGTGCTCTGGCTGTTCTCCCACTTTGCACCCTGTGTAAACTTGAGCTCATGAAACTTTGCCTATATTTTAACTCGCACCACATCCTGTTCACCCAGTGCTCACTGACCTAGACTGCTCTGAGTCCAGTCCCTGTAACCGCCTCCAACTCTCCAAGATCTCAATGCTATCCAATTCTGAACTCTTGCACATTCCTAATTATAATTGCTTCTCCATTGGCAGTGGTGCCTTCAGCTGTCTGGTCCCGAAAGGTTTGGAATTCCCTCCCTAAACCTTTCTATCTCTGCCTCTCTTCCTTTGAAGCTGCTCCTTAGAATTTGCATCTTTGAGTTTTTTGCTTACCTGTCCTAATATCGCCTTGATTCAGGGTCAAATTTTGTTTTTCATTTGTGATTCACTTGTGAAGTGCTTTGGGATGTTTTTAATATGTTAAAGGCACTATAAAATGCAAATTATCTTGGTGTATGGGATGGGTGAAGCTGACTATGACTGCTGCTTTTTAAAACCTTAAGAACGTAAATAGGAGCAAGAGTAGGACATGCAGCCCATTGAGGCTGCTCCACCATTTAATAAGATCATGGCTGAACTTCCACATCGACCCTTCATTGCAGCAGCTTTTTCGGGAGCAGAGAGTGAGCGAGTGAGCAGCTGGGAAGGTCAGTTTGAAAGTAAATTTAATTTCCTTTTGTTTTTCGGCGGAGGCCAGGGGGCTGCTGGGTAAGTAAAACACTATATATTTGGGCGGTTTCTGAACCCGAGACACCACACTTGTCGTGTCTCCCACCCGCCCTCCTCCTCTAACCAAAAAAAAAAAGGACTCGGTGGGGTGTTTATAAGGTAAGGCTTTTTCGATTTCTCTGGTTTTATTGTGATTGGTAAAAACTTTTCGTTCCTTTTTCATTTAACTAAGTTAAGCTTAAGATTAAAAATGGCAGGAGATCTCAGACCCGTGTCATGCTCCTCTTGCTCAATGTGGGAGCTCAGGGACATGGCTGATGTCCCTGACTCCTTCACGTGCAGGAAGTGTGTCCAACTGCAGCTCTTGTTAGACCGCATGACGGCTCTGGAGCTGCGGATGGACTCACTTTGGAGCATGCGCGATGCTGAGGAGGTCGTGGATAGCGCGTTTAGCGAATTGGTCACACCGCAGATTAGGATTGCTGAGGGAGAAAGGGAATGGGTGACCAAAAGGCAGAGAAAGAGCAGGAAGGCAGCGCAGGAGTCCCCTGCGGTCATCTCCCTCCAAGACAAGTATACCGTTTTGGATACTGTTGGGGGAGATGGCTCACCAGGGGAAGGCAGCAGTAGCCAGGTCCATGGCACCGTGGCTGGCTCTGCTGTTCAGAAGGGCGGGAAAAAGAGTGGAAGGGCTATAGTCGTAGGGGATTCGATTGTAAGGGGAGTAGATAGGCGGTTCTGTGGTCGAAAACGAGGCTCCCGAATGGTATGTTGCCTCCCAGGTGCACGGGTCAGGGATGTCTCAGATCGGCTGCAGAACATTCTAAAGGGGGAGGGTGAACAGCCAGTTGTCATTGTGCACATAGGCACTAATGATATAGGTAAAAAACGGGATGAGGTCCTCCAAGCAGAGTTTAGGGAGTTAGGAGCCAAGTTAAAAAGTAGGACCTCAGAGGTAGTAATCTCAGGATTACTACCAGTGCCACGTGATAGTCAGAGTAAAAATGAAAGAATAGTCAGGATGAATGCGTGGCTTGAGAGATGGTGCAGGAAGGAGGGGTTCAGATTTTTGGGACATTGGGACCGGTTCTGGGGGAGGTGGGACTATTACAAATTGGACGGTCTACACCTGGGCCGGACTGGAACCAATGTCCTTGGAGGTGCTTTTGCTAACGCTGTTGGGGAGGGTTTAAACTAATGTGGCAGGGGGATGGGAACCAATTGAGGTCAGTTGACAGTAAGGAGGTAGTAACAAAAGCCTGTAAGGAACTAGATAATGAAGTCAGTGTGACTAAGGGGAAGAACAGGCAGGGAGCAGATGATGAATATAAAGGGACTGGTGGTCTGAGGTGCATTTGTTTTAATGCAAGAAGTGTAGTAGGTAAGGCAGATGAACTTAGGGCTTGGATTAGTACCTGGGAGTATGATGTTATTGCTATTACTGAGACTTGGTTGAGGGAAGGGCATGATTGGCAACTAAATATCCCAGGATATCGATGCTTCAGGCGGGATAGAGGGAGGTAAAAGGGGTGGAGGAGTTGCATTACTGGTCAAAGAGGATATCACAGCTGTGCTGAAGGAGGGCACTATGGAGGCCTCCCAACAGCGAGCGTGAGATAGAGGTACAAATATGTAAACAGATTATGGAAAGATGTAGGAGCAACAGGGTGGTGGTGATAGGAGAGAGTTGGGCAGAGAAATGGCAGATGGAGTTCAATCAGGGCAAATGCGAGGTGATGCATTTTGGAAGATCCAATTCAAGAGTGAACTATACAGTAAATGGAAAAGTCCTGGGGAAAATTGATGTCCAGAGAGATTTGGGTGTTCAGGTCCACTGTTCCCTGAAGGTGGCAACGCAGGTAAATAGAGTGGTCAAGAAGGCATACGGCATGCTTTCCTTCATCGGACGGGGCATTGAGTACAAGAGTTGGCAGGTCATGTTACAGTTGTATAGGACTTTGGTTCGGCCACATTTGGAATACTGCGTACAGTTCTGGTCGCCACATTATCAAAAGGATGTGGATGCTTTGGAGAGGGTGCAGAGGAGGTTCACCAGGATGTTGCCTGGTATGGAGGGCGCTAGCTATGAAGAGAGGTTGAGTAGATTAGGATTATTTTCATTAGAAAGACGGAGGTTGAGGGGGGACCTGATTGAGGTGTACAAAATCATGAGAGGTATAGACAGGGTGGACAGCAAGAGGCTTTTTCTCAGAGTGGGGGTTTCAATTACTAGAGGACACGAGTTCAAAGTGAAAGGGGAAATGTTTAGGGGGGATATGCGTGGAAAGTTCTTTACGCAGAGGGTGGTGGGCACCTGGAACGCGTTGCCAGCGGAGGTGGTAGACGCGGGTACGATGGAGTCTTTTAAGATGTATCTAGACAGATACATGAATGGGCAGGAAGAAAAGAGATACAGAACCTTAGAAAATAGGCGACATGTTTAGAGAGAGGATCTGGATCGGCGCAGGCTTGGAGGGCCGAAGGGCCTGTTCCTGTGCTGTAATTATCTTTGTTCTTTGTTCTTTGACCCCACTTGCCTATATCCCTCAATTCTCTTAGAGTTAGGTAGCTGAACAAAGAAGCGATAGTTCGGGCACAGTCAAGGTATGTTCTCTTAAAGGAGAAAGGGAGGGCAAACAAATCCAGAGCTCCCTGGATGACAAAAGAGAAAGAGATTAAGATAAAGAAGAAAAAGTGTGCTTATGATGGATGTCGGGTAGAAAATACTATTGAGAACCAGGCGGAATATAGAAGGTCCAGAGAAGTGAAAAAGCAAATAAGAGAAGCAAAGAGAGCATGAAAAGAAACTGCCAGCTAGCATTAAAGGAAATCTCAAAGTTTTGTATAGACATATAAACAGTAAAAGGGTGATGAAAGGAGGAGTGGGGCCAATTAGGGTTCATAAAGGGGATTTACACATGGAGGCAGAGGGCATAGCTGAGGTATTAAATGAATACTTTGCATCTGTCTTTACCAAGGAAGAAGATGCAACCCCAGCAATGGTGAAAGAGGAGGTAATTTAGACACTAGAAGGGTTTAAAATTGATGCAGGATGTATTAGATAGGCTGTCTGTACTTAAAGTGGATAAAGCTCCAGGACCCAATGAGGTGCATCCAAGGATACTGAGGGAAGTGAGGGTGGCAATCGTGAAGGCACTGGCCATGATTTTTCAGTCTTACTCAGATTCAGGGGTGGTGCCGAGGACTGGCGAATTGCAGATGTTACACCCTTGTTCAAAAAAGATAAACCCAACAACTACAGGCCAGTCAGTTTAACTATGGTGGTGGGAAAACTTCGAGAAAAAATAATTCGGGGCAAAATTAATTGTCACATGGACAAATGTGAGCTAATTAAGGAAAGCCAGCATGAATTTCTTGAGGGAAAATTATGTTTAACTTGCAGGAGTTTTTAGAGGAAGTAACAGAGGGTTGATGAGGGCCATGCTGTTGATGTGGTGTACATGGACTTTCAAAAGGCGTTTGATACAGTGCCACACAGCAGACTTGTGAGCAAAGTTATAGCTCATGGAATAAAAGGGACGGTAGCGATATAGAATTGGCTGAGTGACAGGAAAAAGTAGTGGTTAATGTTTTTTGGACTGATGGAAGGTTTGTAGTGGAGTTCCGCAGGGGTCAGTGTTGGGACCCTTGCTTTTCCTGATTGTATATTAATGACCTAGACCTTGGCGTACAGGGCACAAATTCAAAGTTTGTGGATGATATGAAACTTGGAAGCATTGTGAACTGTGAGGAGGATAGTGTAGAACGTCAAAGGACATAGACGAGTTGGTGGAATGGGCAGACAGTTGGCAGAGGAAATTCAATGCAGAGAAATGTGAAGTGATTCATTTTGATAGGAAGAACATGGAGCGACAAAGGGTACAATTCTAAAGTACGTGCAGGAGTAAAGAGACCTGGGTGTTTATGTGCATAAGTCATTGAAGATGGCAGCACAGGTTGAGAGAGCAGTTAATAAAGCATACAGTATCCTGCCCCATCTTCCTGAATATTTTTGGTAAACAAAAATCTGCTAAACTTAGTTGAAAATTAACAATTTATCTAGCATCAGTTGCTGTTTGTGGAAGAGTTCCAAACTACTTCTATTTGTGTGTAGAAGTGTTTTTCCAAATTTCACTCCTGAAAGATCTGGTTCCAATTTATCGACGATGCCCCCTTGTCTTCGACTCCTCCCTCCCCCCAGACCAGCAGAAATAGTTTCTCCCAATCTGTTACGACCGACCGCTGCAGTTAAAGCCCCCCCCCCCCCCATCAAAATATACGATTCTGATTGTGGTGGAAGAAACTCACTGTTGGGCAATCTGTGGAAGGATGGGATTGAATTAACATATCATTTTAAACTTTCCAAATTAAAGAAAGACCCAGCCACATTGTACCATGTATTAACCCCTGAATGAGGCTAACCAAACCAGGTGTCTTTAAATCAACAAATTAGCTGTTAAATTAAAACAACTAAATTCTTACTAAGACATAAACAGCATTTAAAATAGAAAAAATGAGAGTCCTTGCAAATTTACAGTCCAATGTTGCTTGAAGTCCTCACAGCTGTCCGATGGGGGAAAAAAGGTTCTTCTATGGTAGAACAGTCCGTAGTCTAATTCCAGCAGTAAGTGATGTTTCCTTCAGCGATGGATTTCAACCATTAACAACTTGCAAACACTTTCAATAGAATCAATCTGACTTTACGGTTTTTAAAGAGATAAAAGATTGCCACAGTCTGACTTCCCTTCCTTCAAAGAACAGTACAGCACAGGAACAGGCCATTCGGCCCTCCAAGCCTGCGCCGATCTTGATGCCTGCAGAAACTAACACCTTCTGCACTTCCGGGGCCCATATCCCTCTATTCCCTTCCTATTCATATATTTGTCAAGATGTCTCTTAAACGTCGCTATCGTATCTGCTTCCACCACCTCCCCGGCAGCAAGTTCCAGGTACTCACCACCCTCTGTGTAAAGAACTTGCCTCGCACATCCCCTCTAAATTTTGCCCTCGCACCTTAAACCTATGTCCCCTAGTAACTGACTCTTACACCCTGGGAAAAAGCTTCTGACTATCCACTCTGTCCATGCCGCTTATAACTTTGTAAACTTCTATTATGTCGCCCCTCCACCTCCGTCGTTCCAGTGAAAACAATCCGAGTTTTTCCAACCTCTCCTCATAGCTAATGCCCTCCAGACCAGGCAACATCCTGGTAAACCTCATCTGTACCCTCTCCAAAGCCTCCACGTCCTTCTGGTAGTGTGGCGACCAGATTTGCATGCAATATTCCAAGTGTGGCCGAACTAAGGTTCTGTACAGCTGTAACATGACTTGCCAATTTTTATACTCTATGCCCCGACCGATGAAGGCAAGCATGCCGTATGCCTTCTTGACTACCTTATCCACCTGCGTTGCCACTTTCAGTGACCTGTGGACCTGTACGCCCAGATCTCTCTGCCTGTCAATACTCCTAAGGGTTCTGCCATTTACTGTATACCTCCCACCTGCATGAGACCTCCCAAAATGCATGACCTCACATTTGTCCGGATTAAACTCCATCTTGCCATTTCTCCGCCCAAGTCTCCAACCGATCTATATCCTGCTGTATCCTCTGACAATCCTCATCACTATCTGCAACTCCACCAACCTTTGTGTCGTCCGCAAACTTACTAATTAGACCAGCTACATTTTCCTCCAAATCATTTATATATACTACAAAGAGCAAAGGTCCCAGCACTGATCCCTGCGGAACACCACTAGTCACATCCCTCCATTCAGAAAAGCACCCTTCCACTGCTACCCACTGTCTTCTATGACAGATCCAGTTCTGTATCCATCTTGCCAGCTCACCTCTGATCCCGTGTGACTTCACCTTTTGTACCAGTCTGCCATGAGGGACCTTGTCAAAGGATTTACTGAAGTCCATATAGATAACATCCACTGCCCTTCCTTCATCAATCATCTTCGTCACTTCCTCAAAAAACTCAATCAAGTTAGTGAGACACGACCTCCCCTTCACAAAACCATGCTGCCTCTCGCTAATAAGTTCGTTTGTTTCCAAATGGGAGTAAATCCTGTCCCGAAGAATCCCCTCTAATAATTTCCCTACCACTGACGTAAGCTTCACTGACCTATAATTTCCTGGATTATCCTTACCACCCTTAAACAAAGGAACAACATTGGCTATTCTCCAGTCCTCTGGGACCTCACCTGTAGCCAGTGAGGATGCAAAGATTTCTGTCAAGGCCCCAGCAATTTCTTCCCTTGCCTCCCTCAGTATTCTAGGGTAGATCCCATCAGGCCCTGGGGACTTATCTACCTTAATGCTTTGCAAGACACCCGACACCACCTCCTTTTTGATAATGAGATGACTGAGACTATCTGCACTCCCTTCCCTAGGCTCATCATCTACCAAGTCCTCCTCCTTGGTGAATACTGATGCAAAGTACTCATTTAGCACCTCACCCATTTCCTCTGGCTCCGCACTTAGATTCCCTTCTCTGTCCTTGAGTGGGCCAACCCTTTCCCTAGTTACCCTCTTGCTCTTTATATATGTATAAAAAGCCTTGGGATTTTCCTTAATCCTCTTTGCCAACGACTTTTCATGACCCCTTTAGCCCTCCTGACTCCTTGCTTAAGTTCCTTCCTACTGTCTTTATATTCCTCAAGGGATTCGTCTGTTCCTAGCCTTCCAGCCCTTATGAATGCTTCCTTTTTCTTTTTTGACTCGGCTCACAATATCCCACGTTATCCAAGGATCCTGAAACTTGCCAAATTTATCCCTTTTCCTCACCGGACCATGCTGGTCCTGGATTCTAATCAACTGACATTTGAAAGACTCCCACATGTCAGATGTTGATTTACCCTCAAACAGCCGCCCCCAATCTAACTTCAGTTCCTGCCTAATATTGTTATAATTAGCCTTCCTCCAATTTAGTACCTTCACCCGAGGACTACTCTTATCTTCATCCACAAGTACCTTAAAACTGATGGAATTATGGTCACTGTTCCCGAAATGCTCCCCTACTGAAACTTCGACCACCTGTCCGGGCTCATTCCCCAATACCAGGTCCAGTACGGCCCCATCTCTAGTTGGACTATCTATGTATTGTTTCAAGAAGCCCTCCTGGATGCTCCTTACAAATTCTGCCCCATCCAAACCCCTAGCACTAAGTGAGTCCCAGTCAATCTAGGGGAAGTTAAAATCACCCACCACTATAACCCTGTTAGATTTACATCTTTCCAAAATCTGTCTGCATATCTGCTCCTCTACCTCCTGCTGGCTGTTGGGAGGCCTGTTGTAAACCCCCAACATTGTGACTGCACCCTTCCTATTCCCATATTGCCTTGCTGCACGACCCCTCCGAGGTGTCCTCCCGCAGTACAGCTGTGATATTCTCCTTAACCAGTAATGCAACTCCCCCACCCATTTTACATCCCCCTCTATCCCGTCTGAAGCTTCTAAATCCTGGAACCTTTAGCTGCCAATCTTGTCCTTCCCTCAACCAAGTCTCTGTAATAGCAACAACATCATAGTTCCAAGTACTAATCCAAGCTCTAATCTGCCTTACCTGTTATACTTCTCGCATTGAAACAAATGCACTTCAGACCACCAGTCCCGCTGTGCTCCGCAACATCTCCCTGCCTGCTCTTCCTCTTCCTCTTGGTCTTACTGGCCTTATTTACTAGCTCCCCCTCATTTATTTCACTTGCTGTCCTACTGCTCTGGTTCCCACCCCCCTGCCACACCAGTTTAAACCCTCCCGAGTGACGCTAGCAAACCTCGCAGCCAGGATATTTGTGCCCCTCCAGTTTAGATGCAACCCGTCCATCTTGTACAGGTCCCATCTGTCCCTGAAGAGATCCCAATGGTCCAGATGTCTGAAACCCTCCCTTCTACACCAGCTGTTCAGCCACGTGTTTAGCTGCACAATCTTCCTATTTCTAGCCTCACTGGCACGTGGCACAGGGAGTTAATCCCGAGATTACAACCCTAGAGGTCCTGTTTAGTTAATTACCAGTTCAAATTACCTTCAGTTTAAATTACGAGAGATCTCTGTTTTGGCTTGATTTTTCTTAGAATTTTGTGAGATAATAATTAAACAGACTAAAATTGTCTTCCTTCAGTTTAGATGGCTGAGAGCTCTTTTTCAGGTGCGAACACCAGCTATCTGTGTTCTCTCTTAGAACAATCTGTCTCCACTTAAAAGGCCAGTTCAAATTTGAATTGTATCAAATGTATCGCGTGATGCTCAGTCCAAGTGGCTGTATTCAAGGTAACGAGAATGCACCCTTTGAATCGCAGTCTCCGAATGGCTGTTGCCAGGTAGCCAGGATGCATTCTTTAAAGCTGGTTGCTTCCGTCTCCATATGCTTGTATCCAACGGCAACCAAAATGCATTTTCTCTTTAACTCCTGAGGCTTGCTGGTTCTTAAAGCAGTACTGATTCTTTGTAAGTCTTGAAGGCAAACCGCATGTTCCCCGGAGCAGAAAAAAAACTACACGACCATGACACATCTCCTCGCGGAATGAAACACCATTCGTGAAATGGGTTTAATTACAATGGGTTAAAAAAAAAATACAAATTGAAAAAACGCTAACACTTTCCCCTCCCCCCCGCATTTGCAGGTGTACAGTTTTCTAAAAAAAAAAGTTTAGACTACAGCAACAAGTTCTATCAGAATGTTTTGGCTTTAAATTGTCAAAAAGTTGTTCCAATTAACCCATTTCAATTTTCCAAGCATAGCCTTCCAATTGTTTTGGGTTTTCCTTCCAAGTGTCCCTGTTGTCCATCACCTCAGGCAGGTGAACTGCACAGCTATGAGCACTGACCACTACTGGTTTCTCTATTCTGAGAAATTTCTTGAGTACCCCGTAACCTATGTCATCACTTAGTCATAGAGTAATCGAGTTATACAGCACAGAAACAGGCCCTTCGGCCCATCGTGTCCATGCCGGCCATCACGCACCTATCTATTCTAATCCCATTTTCCAGCATTTGGCCTGTAACCTTGTATATGGCATTTCAAGTGCTCATCTAAATACTTGAATGTTGTGAGGGTTCCTGCCTCTACCACCTCTTCAGGCAGTCAGTTCCAGATTTCAACCACCCTCTGGATGAAAACATTTTTCCTCAAATCCCCTCTAAACCTCCTGCCCCTTACCTTAAATCTATGCCCTGTGGTTATTCACACCTCCGTGAAGGGAAAAAGTTTCTTCCTATCTACCCTATCAATGCCCTTCATAATTTTGTATACTTCAATCATGTCTCCCCTCAGCCTTCTTTGCTCCAAGGAAAACAACCCTAGCCTTTTCAGCCTCTCTTCATGCCTGGGCTGGAGCATTTCAGCTAACATCCTGGTGAATCTCCTCTGCACTGTCTCCTGTGCAATCACATCCTTCCTATAGTGTGGTGACCAGAACTGTACACAATACTCCAGCTATGGCCTAACTAGTGTTTTATACAGCTCCATCATAACCTCTCTGCTCTTGTCTTCTGTGCCTTGGCTGATCAAGGCGAGTATCCCATATGCCTTCCTAACCACCGTATCTACCTGTGCTGCTGCCTTCAGTGATCTATGGACAAGTACACCAAGGTCCCTCTGACCCTCTGTACTTCCTAGGGTCCTACCATCCATTGTATATTCCCTTGCCTTGTTAGTCCTCTCAAAATGCATCACCTCACACTTTTCAGACATAAATTCCATTTGCCACTGCTCTGTCCATCTAACCACCCATCTATATCATCCTGTAATCTAAGGCTTTCCTCCTCACTGTTTACTTGACACTGGAAAACCTGGTCTGGTGTAACAGAAGCTGATTTTTCTTACCCTGGGGTGTCAAAGGAATTTGACAGTATCCCTCCGACACATCTGTCTCTTTAAGACACATTGTGTTGCCCACTCTGTCCTTAGTCCTTTAAATGAGAATTTGGGTAGGAGTCTGCCTTCTTTACCATGGTAACTTTTCCAGAGTCTATGCAAGTTTGAGCTGTCCCTCCGGGTTTAGTCATCAAGACCATCTGCAAATTCCAGCTGTCCTGACTAGGTTCATCTAAGCTTCCCTTCAGCATGCATTGTACCTCTGCTTCCACTTGGGCCTGGCTGTCTGGACCTAAGCAACAAGGATGTTTTGAAGGAATAGTTTCCCCTATACCCACATCATGTGTGGCTAAGGTTGTACATCCTGGCTTATCCCTACAAACTTTTTGAAACATTGTGAAAACCCTGGTTGGGACTTTACGCTGTTTTGCCTCCAAGTGTAAAAGCCCATGGTTTAATTTTCCTAGCCATTCTGCATTTGCTGATTGGACAGTTGGAGGTTCAATCTGAGAATTTCCTGGGCCGACTTCTGCCTCATCCTCACTATCCTTTTCCTTCTCCACAGACCCGATTACCTGACATACCTGTACTGGCTTATCCTCCTCCCTGCGGTAATGTTGTTTGAGCATATTAATGTGACACAACCGGTTCTTTTGGCGATCAGGGATGTCAATCAAGTAATCTACCTTACCCACTCTTTTGATCACTCACTCTGTATGGGCCACTGAACCCTGCTTTCACTGGTTCCCCCTGTGATGGTAACAATACTAATATTTCATCCCCTGGTTTTATGGTAGGTTGTGGTTTTCCCACCATTTGACAGGTGTGGCATGCCCTACAAAATTGTCTCTAATCCGTTGAGACCTGGCCAGTAATGTTTGCTTGTGTGTGATTTGGTCTTCCGAATTCCCCTATGTCCTGCAAAAGGAATGTCGTGTTCTAACCTTAATAATCTTTGTCGATATTTAGGTGGTACCACTATCTGTTCAACAACTGTCCAGTCTTCGTCGGCAGGCCTATGAAGTGGTCTCCATTTCCTCCTCGAAACCCCGTTTGCCATATAATAACCTTCCGGAACTCCTTTCACCTCAGCTTCTGACAGAGCCGTCTGTGCTATTCAGTAGATCTCTGGATCAGCTTGCTGTGCTACAATGATAGACGATCTGTTAAACAACTCATTTAGATTATATAAATCCCCAAATAAGGTTGCAGATGCCTGACTGACTATTTGTGGTGCTCCTTTTACCTCCAACAATGGATCCTGTTTAGCCATTGCTTGGGTAATTACACACGCAGGAAATATCCTGGAACTTGTTCCTGTAATTGCTCCGTTTCCTTTAATTTTACATGGTTCCTCGGTAACTATAGGAGATACAAACATGTTCAGACTGGCCAAGAGAGTGTGGGAAAATGGCGCACTGACACGGAACACAAAAGTCCGAGTGTATCAGGCCTGTGTCCTCAGTACCTTGCTCTACGGCAGCGAGGCCTGGACAACGTATGCCAGCCAAGAGCGACGTCTCAATTCATTCCATCTTCGCTGCCTTCGGAGAATACTTGGCATCAGGTGGCAGGACTATATCTCCAACACAGAAGTCCTTGAAGCGGCCAACATCCCCAGCTTATACACACTACTGAGTCAGCGGTGCTTGAGATGGCTTGGCCATGTGAGCCGCATGGAAGATGGCAGGATCCCCAAAGACACATTGTACAGCGAGCTCGCCACTGGTATCAGACCCACCGGCCGTCCATGTCTCCGTTATAAAGACGTCTGCAAACGCGACATGAAATCGTGTGACATTGATCACAAGTCGTGGGAGTCAGTTGCCAGCATTCGCCAGAGCTGGCGGGCAGCCATAAAGACAGGGCTAAATTGTGGCGAGTCGAAGAGACTTAGTAGTTGGCAGGAAAAAAGACAGAGGCGCAAGGGGAGAGCCAACTGTGCAACAGCCCCAACAAACAAATTTCTCTGCAGCACCTGTGGAAGAGCCTGTCACTCCAGAATTGGCCTTTATAGCCACTCCAGGCGCTGCTTCACAAACCACTGACCACCTCCAGGCGCGTATCCATTGTCTCTCGAGATAAGGAGGCCCAAAAGAAAGAAAATAGGAGATACTGATACTTTTGATCCTGCCAAATCATTTCCAAGGAGTAGATCAATTCCCTTTACTGGTAAACTGTGGACAACACCTATGGTTACTATCCCAGATATTAAGTCACTCTCGAAGCATACGTTGTACAAAGGTACAGGTGTACACACACCGCCAATTCCATTTACTAAAAATTTAGCGTTCAAGGCACTCTCTGGAACCCTCATCTTTCCCCAGCAAGAGTTTCGGTTGCTCCTGTGTCCGAGTATCGTGATGGGTTTTCTTGCCTCGCTTACAGGATATGGATTTACTCTCCCTTTTAACAAAAAATCATTATAACTCTCAGGTATTTTATTCTTAACCTCTACACTCCTTTAAGTTTTAGTATCTAGTTTCACATTCACAGCTGTCGTTAAAGCTATAGCCTGGTCTGCTATACTCTGTCAGAGTCTTTTTTCCTTTGCACTAATTTTGCATACCCCAACAAGTCCTACGGGTTTACCTCGCAATTTCCAGCACTCTGAATGAAGATGACCCGTTTTGTTGCAGTGATAACACTTTGGCTTGCGAACCTCACCTTCTACCCTCAGCACCTTCCTTTCTGACCTGAGGAGGTGATCCTGGGGTAATCCCAGCTGTTCTTTCTTGTCCCCGGCTACTTGCCTTCCTTTCACTCTCCCACTTGCTATCCTTGGATTTATGGGGTGACGGACAAAATAAGTTGGCTTGTTCATAACTCATTAGCAATCTTTGATGCTTGCTTAGCTTTCAAAACTTTCAGGTTATCTGAGTTCTCACTGCTGAAGGAATAGAGTTTTTAAACTCTGAGAATCAATTCTTGAAGGTTCTCATATGTGGTTTCTATCTTTAATGCCCATATCCAACAGTCAAAATTCATTTGCTTCACCTTCTCAAATTCTAAATATGTCTGCCCAGTCAATCTCGGTAAGTTCCTAAATTTCTGATGGTAAGCTTCAGGGACTAACTCATATGCAGCGAGAATAGCCTTTTTTGCCATCTCATAATCAGCAGAAGCCTCTTAGCATGGCATAGCCTTCATGAGCTCTGCCTACCAGCCTGCCCTACATGAGCAATGTCCAGCTTTCTTTTGGCCATTTCATCTGTTTGGCTATTTTTTCAAAAGATATTAAAAATGCCTTTATATCCCTTTCTTCGAACTTGGGAGGAGCCTGTATAAATTTAAACAACTTCTCACTGGGTCCTGATCTAAATTCAGGTTCTTCCTGACCCCGAATTTTCCCTGAATTCAAGACTACCCTTTTGTCTTAGTTCCATCTCTTTTAACTTAAATTCCCTCTCTTCTCTTTCACTTTTTCTCTTTGCAGTTCAAGTTTTCTTGATTCTTTTTCCTGCTGAAGCTCCAGTTTTTTCATTTCTAACTGAATCCTAGCCAATTTCACTGCATCACTCTCGGACCTACTACCACCTTGTCTCTCATTCCCTTTCTTGTTCCTCGTATTGCCCTTCATCTGTATCATCTACTAATTCCAGATGTTTGGCTATTATGTCAATTACCTCTGCCTTTTTGGCACCTGATTTCAATTGAAACCCAATTTCGCTGCCAATTCTTTTAATTTGGTCTTCGTTATCAAATCACTTGGAAAAATTCTGCTTTCCCAAAAACTCTGCCACAGCCACTAATGCCATAACAATGGTATAGACTGTCCCTTATTATATGAGAGACCTGGTTCTTTTAATTTCTTTGTAATTGGTGTTAGATTTAGATCCCAACAGTAGAGTTTCCAATTGCTATGATCCCAGATCCCAATTTAAATAAAAACAAGAAATGCTGGAACCACTCAGCAGGTCTGGCAGCATCTGTGAAAAGAGAAGCAGAGTTAACGTTTCGGGTCAGTGACCCTTCCTCGGAACTGACAAATATTAGAAATGTCACAGGTTATAAGCAAGTGAGGTGGGGGTGGGGCAAGAGATAACAAAGGAGAAGGTGTAGATTGGACCAGGCCACATAGCTGACCAAAAGGTCATGGAGCAAAGGCAAACAATATGTTAATGGTGTGTTGAAAGACAAAGCATTAGTACAGATTAGGTGTTAACGGACTGAATATTGAACAGCAGCGAGTGCAAACCTGAAAAAAAAACAGTGGGTAAGCAAACTGAACAAACTAAGATGAAATGAAATAAATGCAAAAAAAAATTGTAAAAAATGTAAAGAAGAAAAAATAACTAAAAATGAAAGTAAAATGGGGGGCTATCATGCTCTGAAATTATTGAACTCAATGTTCAGTCTGGCAGGCTGTAGTGTGCCTAATCGGTAGATGAGATGCTGTTCCTCGAGCTTGCGTTGATGTTCACTGGAACACTGCAGCAATCCCAGGATAGAGATGTGAGCATGAGAGCAGGGGGGAGTGCTGAAATGGCAAGCAACCGGAAGCTCAGGGTCCTGCTTGCGCACTGAGCGGAGATGTTCCACAAAGCGGTCACTCAGTCTGCGCTTCGTCTCCCCAATGTAGAGGAGACCACATTGTGAGCAGCGAATACAGTATACTACATTGAAAGAAGTACAAGTAAATCGCTGCTTCACCTGAAAGGAGTGTTTGGGGCCTGGGATAGTGAGGAGAGAGGAGGTAAATGGGCAGGTATTACACCTCTTGCGATTGCAGGGGAAGGTGCTATGGGACGGGGACGAGGTGGTGGGGGTAATGGAGGAGTGGACCAGGGTGTCGTGGAGGGAACGATCCCTTCGGAATGCTGACGGGAAGGGAGGGGAAGATGCGACTGGTAGTGGCATCATGCTGGAAATGGCGGAGGATGATCCTTTGGATATGGAGGCTGATGGGGTGGAAAGTGAGGACAAGGGGAACCCTGTCACGGTTCTGGGAGGGAGGGGAAGGGGTGAGGGTAGAGGTGCGGGAAATGGGCCGGACGCGGTTGAGGGCCCTGTCAACCACAGTGGGGGGAAATCCTCGGTTGAGGAAAAAGGTCATATCAGAAGCACCGTCATGGAAGGTAGCATCATCAAAGCAGATGCGTCGGAGACGGAGAAACTGGGAGAATGAAATGGAGTCCTTACAGGAGGTAGGGTGTGAAGAAGTGTAGTCGAGGTAGCTGTGGGAGTCAGTGGGCTTGTAATGGATATTAGACAACCTATCCCCAAAGATGGAGACAGAGAAGTCGAGGAAGGGAAGTGTCAGAGATGGACCATGTAAAGGTGAGAAGGGTGGAAATTGGAAGCGAAGTTGATAAAGTTTTCCAGTTTGGGGCGGGAGAAGGAAACGGCACCAATACAGTCATCAATGTACTGGAAAAAGAGTTAGGGGAGGGGGCCTGAGTAGGACTGGAACAAAGAATGCTCGACATATCTCACAAAAAGACAGGCATAACTAGGACCCATGCGGGTACCCACAGCGACACCTTTTACTTGAAGGAAGTGCGTGGAGTTGAAGGAGAAATTGTTCAATGTGAGAACAAGTTCAGCCAGGCGGAGGAGGGTGGTGGTGGATGGGGACTGGTTGGGCCTCTGTTCCAGGAAGAAGCGGAGAGCCCTCAAACCATCCTGGTGGAGGTGTGGAGCGATTGGACGTCCATAGTGAAGAGGAGGCGGTTGGGACCAGGAAACTGGAAATTGTCAAAATGACTTAGGGCGTCCGAAGAGTCACGGATGTAGATGGGAAGAGACTGGACCAGCGGAGAAAAGATAGTCAAGATAGGAAGAGACAAGTTCAGTGGGGCAGGAGCAGGCTGACACAATGCTGGGATAGTCCCGTTTGTGGATTTTGGGAAGGAGGTAGAAACGGGATGTCTGGGGTTGTGGGACTGAGGTTGGAAGCTGTAGGGGGAAGATTTCCAGAGGAGATGAGGTCAGTGACAGTCCTTTGGACAGTGGCTTGATGTTCGGCGGTGGGGTCATGGTCCAGAGGGAGGTAGGAAGAAGTGTCCGTGAGTTGGCATTGAGCTTCTGCAAGGTAGAGGTCGGTACGCCATACAACAACAGCACCACCCTTTTCTGCAGGTTTGATGACCATGTCGGGGTTAGACCTGAGAGAACGGAGTGCCTCAAGTTGAGGGGGACAGGTTAGAGAGTGAGGGAGGCAGAGAAATGGAGATGACCAATGTCTCGCTGACAGTTTTTAATGGAGATCAAGAGCGGGTAAGAGGCCAGGGGGAGTGGTCCAGGTAGAGGGAGAATGCTGGAGGCGGGTGAATGGGTCTGCTGGTCGGGGGGAGGGCTCCTGGTCAAAGAAGTGAGCCCGGAGGCGGAGGTGACGGAAGAAGAGCTCAACGTCATGCCGAGCGCGAAATTCATTCAATGTTGTCCCAGATGAGTAATTACTATGATCCTGAATCTGAACCCTCCAATTTAGTCTGATTCTGATCCCAGACTTGAGCCGCCAAATTAAATATGATTCAACTGCGAGCGTGCCCCCAATTAAGATATGATTCAAAACAAGAAACCCAATTAATATGTGATACAAATCCCGGACGAGCCCCCAATTAAGATGCTACGACCGACCGCTCCAGTCCAAGCCCCCCAATCCAAGTATACGATTCTGATTGTGGTGGGAGAAATACACTGTTGGGCAATCTGTGGAGGGACGGGATTGAATTAACATATCATTTTAAACTTTCCAAATTAAAGAAAGACCTAGCCACATTGTACCATCTATTAACCCCCGAATAAGGCTAACCAAACCAGGTTTCTTTAAATCAACAAATTAACTGTTGAATTAGAACAACTAAATTCTTACTAAAACATAAACAACATTTAAAATAGAAAAAATGAGAGTCCTTGCAAATTTAGTCCAATGTTGCTTGAAGTCCTCACAGCTGTCTGGGGAAAAAAGGTTCTTCTACGGTAGAACAGTCCGTAGTGTAATTCTAGCAGTAAATGATGCTTCCTTCAGCGATGGATTTCAACCATTAACAACTTGCAAACACTTTCAATAGAATCAATCTGACTTTACAGTTTTTAAGAGATAAAAGATTGCCACAGTCTAACTTCCCTTTTAATTTACCAGAGATCTCTGTTTTGGCTTGATTTTTCTTCGAATTTTAAGAGATAATAATTAAACAGACTAAAATTGTCTTCCTTCAGTTTAGATGGCTGAGAATTCTTTTTCAGGTGCGAACACCAGCTGTCTGTGTTCTCTCTTAGAACAAACTGTCTCCAACTAAAAAGCCAGTTCAAAATTGAATTGTAACAAATGTATCGCGTGATGCTCAGTCCAAGTGGCTGTATCCAAGGTAGCAAGAATGCACCCTTTGAATTGCAGTCTCTGAATGGCTGTTGCCGGGTAACCAGGATGCATTCCCTGAAGCTGGTTGCTTCCGTCTCCATATGCTTGTATCCAACGGCAACCAAAATGCATTTTCTCTTTAACTCTTGAGGTTTGCTGGTTCTTAAAGCAGTACTGATCCTTTGTAAGCCTTAAAGGCAAACCGCATGTTCCCCGGAGAAAAGAATACTACAGGACCATGACAGTTCCTCTTAATATCTTGAAAATCAAATTGCTCTGTAATCATAATTCTAGAGAATACTACCCTAGTTTGTGTAATCTCTCCCCATAATTTAACCCTCTAATCCATGTATCATTCTGTAAATCTACGCTGCACTCTCTCCAAGGCCAATCTATTCCTAAAATGTGGAGCCCAGGACTACTCTCGATACTTCAGGGATTGAGGGACCCAGGGGGTTCCTGTGCCTAGATCTTTGAAGGTGGCAGGGCATATTGAGAGTAGTTAGCAAAGCATGAGAACTTGGGCTTCATAAATAGAGGTATTGAGTACAAAACCAGGGAAGTTATGCTGAACGCTTATAACTCTGGTTAGGGTAGTATTTGGAGTATTTCATCCAGTTCTGGTCACCACACCTTAAGGATGTGAAAGTCCTTGAGAGGGTGTAGAGGAGATTTACCAGAATGGTTCCAGGGACGGAGGGGATTTATCTGCAAGGTTAGGTTGGAGAAGCTTGGTTTGTTCTCCTTGGAGCAAAGGAGGATAAAGGGAGCTGTGATGGAGGTGTAAAAGATTGAAAAGTTTAGCTAAAGTAGACGAAGAGAAGCTGTTCTCAGCTGATGGTACAAGGACTAGGGGACATGATTTGAGTTTCCCGGCAAGAGATGCAGCGAATGGTGTGAGGAAAAACTTTTTTCAGCGAGTGGTAATTGCCTTGAACTCATTGCCTATGAGGGTGGTGGAAGTGGAGACTATGAATGATTTCAGAATGAAATTGGACAGACACTTGAGGGACATAAATTTTGCAGGGCCACAGGGATAGAATGGGAGAATGGTACTGACTGACTACCCCAGAGGGCTGTGGAAGCTGAATCATTGGGCATGTTCAAGACAGAAATCGATAGATATCTGGATTCTAATGACATCAAGGGATATGGGGATAGCATGGGAAAGTGGTTTTGAGGTGGATGATCAGCCATGATCTAATTGAATGGCAGAGCAGGCTCAATGGGCTGAATGGCCTACTCCTGTTCCTATGACTGGATTGCTCTGCAGAGAGCTGGCATGGAATCAGTGTTCCGAATGGCAGCCTTTTGTGCTGTTATGACTAGGTGTAGTCTAACCAATGCCTTTTATAGGTGATTGCATACCCCCTTATGTTCTAGTCCTCTAAATCTAAAGGCTGGTATTCATTAGTCTTTTTGATTATTTTCTGTACCTGTTCATGACATTTTAATCAATGTTCCACCCCCAAGTCTCTTTGGCCTCCATTTGTTTCTGGCTTTTCACCATTAATAAAGTGCTCTGTTCTGTCCTATTCAGGTCCAAAATGGATGACCTCGCATTTGCTGCCACTGAAATCCATTTGTTGCAGTTTTTCCCATTCACTTAATCTATCAATCAATATCTTTGTAATTTTATGCTTCTGTGTACTGCTTACAATGCTGCCTATTTTTGTGATCGGCAAACTTGGATATTTGGCTTCCTAACGTATCATCTAAGTCATTAATAAATACAGCAAATAGTTAAGACCCCATCTCCGATTCTTGTGTGACACCACCAGTCACATCTTGCTGATAGAGTAATTGCCGGTTATCCCCACTCATGCTGCTCAGCCATTTTCCTAGCCAGCTCAATAATTTGCTTTCAACTTGAGCTTCAACTTGGTCTACAAGGGAATCTAGAGTTATGGAACATGAGCAGGAAAGTGGAGTTAAGGCCACAATCAGATCAGGCATGGTCTTATTGAATGGCGGGGCAGGCTCAAGTGGCCAAATGGCCTACTCCTCCTTTTCTTATCTTACGAAGGACTTTATCTAAAGCCTTCTGAAAGGGCACATAAACAATATCCATAGACATTCCTCTATCCACTCCTTCAGTCACCTCTCTTTTTAAAAAAAAACATTCAATCGGGTTTGCTGGGCATACCTACCCTTTACAAATTTATGTTGATTCTCTGATCAACTGAAAAATTTCTAGGTGTTCAGTCCTTAATTATAGACTCTAGCAATTTCCTGACAGCAGATGTTGTGCTAACTGGTCTAGAATTCTGTGATTTTCCTTGACTTTCTTAAATACCAGAGTGACATGCACCATTTTCTAAAGGAATGGTTCCCGAATTGCGAACTTTGGAAGATTTATAGTTAAGGGATCTGTATTGTTCCCGCTTACTTCTAAATCCATCTTGTTATGAGGCTTTGTCCCTCATTAGTGTTATTATTTTCTGCATTACTTTTATCGTGCATACGTTTAGTGCATCTTATCTCTGATTAAGTATTTGTTTGCTTGATGACTGGCATGCTGACCTCTTCCTCGACTGTAAATACTGATGCAGGTACTTCTTAAATTCATCTGTCATTCCCTTATTTCCGTCGACAGTATCAGTTATCAGTTTTCAGGGGGCCCATGTTGTTCCTGACAACCCTCTTTTTTTTTCCTAATGTAATTGTATGATCATTTAGTGTTGAATTTGATATCCCTTGCAAATTTCTTTTCATATGCTGTTTTTGTAGCTTTATCTGTTTTGTCACCTTTTGCTGTTTATCTATCCCATTGTCAGGATCTGTGCTATTTTTGTATGCCTTTGCTTTCAGTTTTATGTTGTCTCTTATCTCTTTAGTCATCCATGGATGGATTTTTTTTTTAGCAAGTAGAGCTCTTGCTCCTTATGGGTTTTTACTAGTTCTACATCGCATTTAATTCTTATTTGAATAACTTGCACTGATTATCTGTTGTTTTACCCAATAACAGATTTATGCAATAAAAACATAAATGCTGGAAATATTCAGGTCAGGCAGCATCTGAGGAGTGAAACAGTTAATGTTTCAGGTCAGGGTTCTGATGAAAGGTCATAGACCTGAAACGTTCAGAACCCTGACCTGAAACGTTAACTCTGGTTCTCTCTCTCCAGATGCTACCAGACCTGCTGAGTATTTCTAGCATTTTGTATTTTTATTTTAGCTTTCCAGCATCTGCAGTATTTGTGCGGTTTACTATGGGCAGTCTTTGTCTCCTCATAGTGAAGTCAGCCTCACCTAACATATGGTAGATGGGGAAATGGAGTGGAGAGTGTTCTCCACTTTAGGAAAGACTTTAGAAAAGTCTTTCCCAAGGTCATATTTCAAAACTTGAAAACCTATTAGTTAAACAAAATACAATAGAGATGGCAGGGCAGGTGATATGTTGCAGCTGTAGCATGTGGGAACTGGTGGACAACAGTGTGATCCACTGCAACCGCACCTGCAGTAAGTGTGTGCAACTTGAGGAACGTCGGCTCAGTTGGTGAGTTGAGTCTGAGCTTCGAACATTGCGATGCATCAGGAAGGGAGAAAGTTACTTGAACACTTTGTTCCAGGAGGCAGTCATGCTCCTTCAAATTTGGTCCATGGTCAGGTACAGGAGGATGTGGGATCCAGAAGGTAGCACTGGAGGAGCCTCCGCCCTTGCACTTGTCCAACAGGTATGGGCTTCTTGCCTGTGTGGACGAGAGCAGGGACTGCAGGGAGGTTGACCATACTGACCAGAACACTGATACGTGGGGCCATTCAAGTTGGGGATGTAAAAAAGGATGCAATAGTGGTAGGGGACAGTTTAGTTAGTGGGTTGGATACTGTTCTCTAGCTGAGAGCGAGAGTTGCAAAGATTGTGTAGCCTTCCCGTTGTCAAGGTTAAACGTTTTAACGCAAGAAGTGTCAGGAATAAGGGTGATGAACTTGGAGCATGGATCAGTACTTGGAGCTACGATGGTGTGGCCGTTACCGAGACGTGGCTATCACAGGGGCAGGAATGGATGTTGGATGTTCCGGGGTTTATATGTTTCAAAAGGAATAGGGAGGGAGGTAAAAGAGGTGGGGGAGTGGCATTGTTAATCAGGGATAGTATCACAGCTGCAGAAAGATAGGTCGTCGCGGAGGGTTTGTCTACTGAGTCATTATGGGTGGAAGTCAGAAACGGGAAAGGAGCAGTGACTTTGTTGGGAGTTTTCTATAGACCCCCCAATAGCAGCAGAGACATGGAGGAACAGATTGGGAGGCAGATTTTGGAAAGGTGCAGAAGTAACAGGGTTGTTGTCATGGGTGACTTCAACTTCCCTAATATTGATTGGAACCTCCTTAGTGCAAATAGTTTGGATGGAGCAGTTTTTGTCAGGTGTGTCCAGGAAGGTTTCCTGACTCAATATGTAGATAGGCCGACTAGAGGGGAGACTATGTTGGATTTGGTGCTTGGGAACGAACCAGGCCAGGTGGCAGATCTCTCTGTGGGAGAGCATTTCGGTGATAGTGATCGCAACTCTCTGACCTTTACTATGGTCATGGAGAGGGACAGGAGCAGACGGGATGGGAAAATATTTAATTGGGGGAGGGGGAATTACAATGCTATTAGGCAGGAACTGGGGAGCATAAATTGGGAACAGATGTTCTCAGGGAAATGCACGACAGAAATGTGGAGGTTGTTTAGGGAGCACTTGCTGCGACTGCTGGATAGGTTTGTCCCGATGAGGCAGGGAAGGGATGGTAGGGTGAAGGAACCTTGGATGACAAGAGATGTGGAACAGCTAGTCAAGAGGAAGAAGGAAACTTACTTAAGGTTGAGGAAGCAAGGATCAGACAAGTCGCTAGAGGGTTACAAGGTAGCCAGGAAGGAACTGAAGAATGGACTTAGGAGAGCTAGAGGGGACATGAAAAAGTCTTGGTGGGTAGGATTAAGGAAAATCCCAAGGCGTTCTACACTTGTGAGGAACAAGAGGATGGCCAGAGTGAGGGTAGGGCCGATCAGGGATAGTGGAGGGAACTTGTGCCTGGAGTCGGAGGAGGTCGGGGAGGTCCTAAATGAATACTTTGCTTCAGTATTCACTAGTGAGAGGAACCTGGTCGTTTGTGAGGACAGCGTGGAACAGGCTGATAGGCTTGAACAGGTTGAGGTTAAGAGGGAGGATGTGCTGGAAATTTTGAATGATAAGAGGACAGATAAGTCCCCGGGGCCAGAAGGGATATACCCAAGGATATTGCGGGAAGCGAGGGAAGAGATTGCTGCGCCTTTGATGATCATCTTTGCGTCTTCACTGTCCACTGGAGTAGTACCGAATGATTGGAGGGTGGCAAATGTTGTTCCCTTGTTCAAGAAAGGGAATAGGGATAACCCTGGGAATTATAGACCAGTCAGTCTTACATCGGTAGTGGGCAAATTATTGGAGAGGATTCTGAGAGACAGGATTTATGATTACTTGGAAAAGCATGGTTTGATTAGTGACAGTCAGCATGGCTTTGTGAGGGGCAGGTCATGCCTCACAAGCCTTATTGAATTCTTTGAAGATGTGACAAAACACATTGATGAAGGAAGAGCAGTGGATGTGGTGTATATGGATTTTAGCAAGGCGTTTGATAAGGTTCCCCATGGTAGGCTCATTCAGAAAGTAAGGAGGCATGGGATACAGGGAAATTTGGCTGTCTGGATACAAAATTGGCTGGCCCATACAAGTCAGAGGGTGGTAGTAGATGGAAAATATTCAGCATGGAGCTCAGTGACCAGTGGTGTTCCACAAGGATCTGTTCTGGGACCTCTGCTCTTTGTGATTTTTGTAAATGACTTGGATGAGGAAGTGGAAGGCTGGGTTAGCAAGTTTGCCGATGACATGAAGGTTGCTGGAGTTGTGGATAGTGTGGAAGGCTGTTGTAGGTTGCAACGGGACATTGACAGGATGCAGAGCTGGGCTGAGAAGTGGCAGATGGAGTTCAACCTGGAAAAGTGTGAAGTGATTCATTTTGGAAGGTCGAATTTGAATGTGGAATACAGGCTTAAAGACAGGATTCTTGGTAGTGTGGAGGAACAGAGGGATCTTGGGGTCCATGTCCATAGATCGCTCAAAGTTGCCACCCAAGTTGATAGGGTTGTTAAGAAGGCGTATGGTGTGTTGGCTTTCATTAACAGGAGGATTGAGTTTAAGAGCCGCGAGGTTATGCTGCAGCTCTATAAGGCCCTGCTTCGACCACACTTGGAATATTGTGTTCAGTTCTGGTTGCCTCATTATAGGAAGGATGTGGAAGCTTTAGAGAGGGTGCAGAGGAGATTTACCAGGATGCTGCCTGGACTGGAGGGCATGTACTACGAAGAAAGATTGAGGGAGCTAGGGCTTTTCTCATTGGAGCGAAGAAGGATGAGAGGTGACTTGATAGAGGGGTACAAGATGATGAGAGGCATAGATAGAGTGGATAGCCAGAGACTTTTTCCCAGAGTGGAAAGGGCTATCACCAGGGGGCATAATTTTAAGGTGATTGGAGGAAGGTTTTGGGGAGATGTCAGAGGTAGGTTCTTTACACAGAGAGTGGTGGGTGCGTGGAATGCGCTGCCAGCGGTGGTAGTAGAAGCAGATACATTAGGGGCATTTAAGCGACTCTTGGATAGGTACATGGATGATTGTAGAATGAAGGGTAGGTAGTTACTTAGATCTTGGAGCAGGTTAAAGGTTCGGCACCACATCGTGGGCTGAAGGGTCTGTACTGTGCTGTACTGTTCTATGCATCTTGTTGGGGCTGGAGAGGAACTTGGAGTGGGAGGAGAAGGAGCCAGTTGTCGTGATGCATGTAGGTTTCAATGACAGGTAGGACTAAAAGAGAGAGGGTTCTGGTCAAGGGAGATTTAGAAAGTTGAAGAGAAAAGGACAAGGCAGTGGTACAGGTAGCTATGGGTAATGTTAACCTGAGTGGGACAGGAAGGAACAGAGTGTGGAAACGTAAGAGTGCACTAGCAAATAGTCTGAATAGGGGAAAATCTTAAAAAGACAAACTGAAGTCTCTATTTGAATGCATGTAGCATTTGTAACAAGACCAATACATTGATGGCATATGTAGAAATAAATGGCTATGATCTGGTAGCCATTGCAGAGATGTGGTTGCAAGATGGTCAAGGCTGGGAACTAAATATTAAGGGCTCTTTGACATTCTGGAAGGATAGGTAGAAAGGGAAAGGAGGTGGGGTTTCTCTGTTAATAAAAGATGAGATCAGTACATTAGTGAGAAATGTTCTTGGCTCAGCAGATCAAGATATAGAATCTATTTGGGTGGAAATAAATAACAAGGGAAAGAAGTCACTGGTGGCAGTAGTCCATAGGCCCCCAACAGTAGCTACATTGTACAGCAGATAATAAATTGAAAAATAATGGGCGAGTGTAAGAAAGGTACCACAATTAAGATAGAGCGGGGCTCGAGGCCCTCATTCACTTACCTGGGAGCGGAGCGGCGACTAGTGGACCTGCGAGGAAGCTGATCCAGAGCGGCAGTAGACTCCATGTCTCTCGGCGTGCGCTGAGACGCGGAAAGAGGGAAAAAAAACTTAGTGACATCACGGGAATTCTGCAAGGTGATTGGGTAAGTAACAGCTGTTAGTGCATTTAAATTGCTTAAAGGGAAAGTTTTAAAAAAAAACCCACTAGTGATAACGTGAGTAGTACTAAAGAGTGTTTGTTTATTTTTCAAGCAGTGTAATTTATTAAGGACTTTAGATTGTACTGGGTAGTGTTTGGAGTAGAGCAAGGCCCCTAGTGTAATTTGTATTTTGTTAAAGGGAGTAACTAATTTAAAAGTAAGTCATGGCAGGAGAGCTCAGCCCCGTGATATGCTCCTCCTGCGCTATGCGGGAAATCAGGGACACTGGAAGTGTCCCTGACGATCATGTGTGCAGGAAGTGTATCCACCTACAGCTACTGGCTACCCGCATTACGGAGCTGGAGCTGCGGATGGATTCACTGTGGAGCATCCGTGATGCTGAGGACGTTGTGGATAGCACGTTTAACGAGGTGTTCACACTGCAGATAATGGCTGCACAGGCAGAAAAGGGATGAGTGACCACCAGACACAGTAGTAGACACAGGCAGGTAGTGCAGGAATCCCCTGTGGACATCCCCCTCAAACAGATATACCACTTTGGATAGTGTTGGGGGGGGGGGGGGGAGGTGGTGATGGCCTCCCAGGGGAAAGCAGCAACAGCCAGGTCTGTGGCACCACAGATGGCTCAGCTGCACAGCAGGGGCGAAAAACGAGTGGAAGAGCTATAGTGATAGGGGATTCTATCGTAAGGGGTACAGATAGGCGTTTCTGTGGCTGCAAATGTGACTCCAGAATGGTATGTTGCCTCCCTGGTGCTGGGGTCAAGGATGTCTCTGAGCGGCTGCAGGACATCCTGAAGGGGGAGAGTGAGCAGCCAGAGGTCATGGTCCATATTGGTACTAGCGACATAGGCAGGAAGAGAGATGAGGTCCTGCAAAGTGAATATAGGGAGTTAGGCAGAAGGTTAACAAGCAGGACCTCTAGGGTTGTAATCTCTGGATTACTCCTGGTGACGTGCTGGTGTGTTTAGAAATAGGAGGATAGAGCAGATGAATGCGTGGCTGAGGAGATGGTGCAGGAGGGAGGGCTTTACTTTCCTGGATCACTGGGTCTGTTTCTGGCAAAGGTGGGACCTGTACAAGTTGGATGGGTTGCACCTGGACCGGAATGGGACAAGCATCCTTGCTGGGAGGTTTGTTAGTGCTGTTGGGGGGGGGGGGTGGTGGGGGGAGGGTTAAACTAATTTGGCAGGGGGTTGGGATACAGAGTGGAGGTACAGTAGGGGGTAATATAGAACATAAAGTGAATCTGTCTGGAAGGCAGAGCAAATATAGACCTGGTAAGGCACAAGTGAAAAATGCAAGGTTGGATTGCATCTATTTCAATGCAAGGAGTCTTACTAGTAAGGTAGATGAATTGAGGGTGTTGATTAGCACATGGGATTATGATATTATTGCTATCACAGTGACATGGTTGAGGGGGGGGACAGAACTGGTAGCTCAATATTCCAGGGTATAGAATCTTCAGGGTGACTGGAGGGGATAACAGAGGAGGTGGCATTGCACTGTTGATCAAGGAGTCGATTACTGCAGTAAGGAGGGATGATATCTTGGAAGGTTCCTTAAATGAGGCCATATGGGGAGAACAAAAACAAAAGGGGGCAGTCACTTGGCTGGGTGTGTACTACAGGCCTCCAAATAGTCAGCAAGAGATAGAGGAGCAGATATGTAGGCAAATCTCAGAGGTGTAAAAATAACAATGTAATCATAGGGGATTTCAACTTCCCTAATATCAACTGGGATAGTCTTAGTGCAAAAGGCTTAAAGGGGACAGAATTCTTAAAATACATACAGGAGAGCTTTTTGAGCTAGTATGTAGAAAGCCCTACAAGAGAAGGGGCAGTACTGGACTTAATCCTAGGGAATGAAGCCGGGCAAGTGGCAGAAGTGTCAGTGGGGGAGCATTTCGGGGATAGTGGCAGTAACTCTAGATTTAAGTTAGTTATGGAAAAGGACACAGATGGACCAGAAATAAAGGTACTGACAAGAAATGGTGGAAATACTCAGCAGGTCTGGCAACATCTGTGGAGAACTGAACAGTTCTGAAGAAGGGTCACTGACCTGAAACGTTAACTCTGCTTCTCTCTCCACAGATGCTGCCAGACCTGCTGAGTATTTCCAGCATTTCTTGTTTTTATTTCAGATTTCCAGTATCCACAGCATTTTGCTTTTAATAAAGGTACTGAATTGGGGGAAAGCCGATTTCAATTTGATAAAACAGGATCTGGCCAAAGTGGACTGGGAGCAGCTACTTGTAGGAAAGTCTACATCAGACCAGTGGGAGTCATTCAAAGAGGAAATAGTGAGAGTTCAGAGCCAACATGTACCCGTTAAGGTGAAGGGTAGGACTAACAGGCCCAGGGAACCCTGGATGTCGAGGGATATAGAGGATTAGATCAGGAAATAAAAGGAGGCTTACGGCAGGTCCCAAGCACTGAAAACAGCAAAGGCACTAGAGGAGTATAGAAAGTGTAGGGTGGCACTTAAAGTAATTAGGAGAGTGAAGAGGGGGCATGGAAAAACACTGGCAGGCAAGATAAAGGAAAATCCTAAGACGTTTTATAAGTATATTAAGGGTAAGAAGATAACCAGGGAAAGAGTAGGGCCCATTAGGGACCAACGTGGCAATCTTTGTGTGGAGCCGGAGGACATAGGTGAGGTTTTAAATGATTACTTTTCATCGGTGCTCACTGTGGAGAAGAACGATGTAGCTGTAGCGCTCAGGGAGGGGAATTGTGATAGACTTGGACATATTAGCATTGAAAGGGAGGAAGTATTAGCTGTTTTAGCGGGCTTAAAAGTGGATAAATCCTCAGGCCCAGATGAGATGTATCCCAGGCTGTTATGCAAGGCAATGGAGGAGATAGCAGGGGTTTTGACACAAATTTTCAAATCCTCTCTGGCCACAGGCGAAGCACAGGAGGACAGTGAATGTGGTACCATTATTCAAGAAGGGTAGCATGGATAAACCGGGTAATTACAGTCTAACATCAGTGGTTGGGAAAATATTGGAAATAAATTCTGAGGGACATGATTAATCTCCACTTGTAGAGGCAGGGATTAATCAGGGATGGTCAGCATGGCTTTATTAGGGGGAGATCGTGTTTAACTAACATGATTGAATTTTTCTAGAGGTGACTAGGTGTGTCGATGAGGGTAAAGCTGTAGATGTAGTGTACATGGATTTAAGTAAGGCTTTTGATACGGTCCCGCATGGGAGATTGGTTAAGAAGGTAAGAGCCCATGGGATCCAGGGCAATTTGGCAAATTGGATCCAAAATTGGCTTAGTGGCAGGAGGCCACTATGGTCGAGGGCTGATTTTTTTTTTTTGAGTGTCAAAGCCTGTGACCAGTGGTGTATCACAGGGATTGGTGCTGGGTCCCTTGCTGTTTGTAGTGTACATTAATGATTTAGATGTGAATATAGGAGGGTATGATCAGTAAGTTCGCAGATGACACGAAAGTTGGTAGTGTTGTAAATAGTGATGAGGAAGCCTTAGATTACAGGGAGATATAGATGGGCTGGTAAGATGGGCGGAGCAGTGGCAAATGGAATGAAAAGTGTGAGGTAATGCATTTTGGGAGGACTAACCAGGCAAGGGAATATACAACAATGGATGGTCGGACCCGAGGAAGTACAGAAAGTCGGAGGGACCTTGGTGTACTTGTCCATAGATCACTGAAGGCAGCAGCACAAGTAGATAAGGTTGTTAGGAAGGCATATGGGATACTTGTATTCTATGCCTCGGCTAATAAAGGCAAGAGCAGGGAGGTTATGATGGAGCTGTATAAAATGCTAGTTAGGCCATAGCTGCAGTACTGTGTACAGTGCCCCTCATAATTTTGTATACCTCAATCAGGTCCCCCCTCAGTTTCTCTATTCCAAGGAAAACAACGCTAGCCTTTTCAGTCTCTTCATAGCTGAAATGCTCCAGCCCAGGCAACATCCTGGTGAATCTCCTCTGCACCCTCTCCAGTGCAATCACATCCTTGCGATAGTGTGGTGACCAGAACTGTACACAGTACTCCAGCTGTGGCCTAACTAGCATTTTATACAGCTCCATCATAACCTCCCTGCTCTTGTATTCTTTGCCTCGGCTGATAAAGGCAAGCATTCCATCTGCTTTCCTAACCACCTTATCTACCTGTGCTGCTGCCTTCAGTGATCTATGGACAAGTACACCAAGGTCCCTCTGACCTTTTGTATTTCCTAGGGTCCCACCATCCATTGTTTTTTCCCTTGTTAGTCCTCCCAAAATGCATCACCTCACACTTCTCGGAATTAAATTCCATTTGCCACTGCTCTGCCCATCTTACCAGCCCATCTATATCATACTGTAATCTAAGGCTTTCCTCCTCACTATTTAAGACACCACCAATGTTTGTCATCTGCAGACTTACTTATCATACCTTCTATATTCATGTCTAAATCATTAATGTACACTACAAATAACAAGGGTTCCAGCACGGATCCCTGCGATACACCACTGGTCACAGGCTTCCAATTGCAATAACAACCCTTGACCATCACCCTCTGCCTCCTGCCACTATGCCAATTTTGGATCCACTTTGCCAAATTGCCATGGATCCCATGGGCTGTTACCTTCTTAACCAATCTCCCATGCGGACCTTATCAAAAGCCTTACTGAAGTCCATGTAGACTACATCAACTGCTTTACTCTCGTACACATCTAGTCACCGCCTAGAAAAATTCAATCATGTTAGACACGATCTCCCCCTAACACAGCCATGCTGACCATCCCTGATTAATCCCTGCCTCTCCAAGTGGAGATTAATCCTGTCCTTCAGAATTTTTTCCAATATTTTCCCAACCACTGATGTTGGACTCACCGGCCTGTAATTGCCTGATTTATCCCTGTTGTCCTTGAATAATGGCACCACATTCTCTGTCCTCTGGTACCTCTCCTGTGGCCAGAGAGGATTTGAAAATTTGTTTCAGAGCCCCTGCTATCTCCTCCCTTGCCTCACAACAGCCTGGGATCCATCTCATCTGGGCCTGGGGATTGATCCCCTTCTAAGCCCACTAAAACAGCTAATACTTCCTCCCTTTCAATGCTAATATGTTCAATTATATCACAATCCCCCTCCCTGATCTCTACACCTACATTGTCCTTCTCCATAGTGAACACAGATACAAAGAGTAGGAATAAACGGGTCTTTTTCCCAGTGGCAGGCAGTGATTAGTGGGGTACCGCAGGGATCAGTGCTAGGACCCCAGCTATTCACAATATATGTTAATATAGATGAGGGAATTAAATGCAATATATCCAAGTTTGCAGACGACGCAAAGCTGGGTGGGAGTGAGCTGTGAGGAGGATGCAGAGAAGCTCCAGTGTGATTTGGACAAGTTGAGTGAGTGGGCAAATACATGGCAGATGCAGTATAATGTGGATAAATGTGAGGTTATCCACTTTGGCAAAAAGGGAAAGGCAGATTATTATCTGAACGGCGATAGATTGGGGAAGGGGGAGGTGCAGCAAGATCTGGGTGTCCTTGTGCACCAGTTGCTGAAAGTAAGCATGCAGGTGCAGCAGGCAGTTAAGAAGGCAAATGGTATGTTGGCCTTCATAGCGAGAGGATTCGAGTACAGGAGCAAGGATATCTTGCTGCAATTATACAAGCCCTTGGTGAGACCACATCTGGAGTATTGTGTGTAGTTTTGGTCTCCTTTTCTGAGGAATGATCTTGCTATGCAGGGAGTGCAGCAAAGGTTCACCAGACTGATTCTTGGGATGGCAGGACTGACTTATGAAGAGAGATTGGGTCGATTAGGCTTGTATTCGCGAGTTTAGAATAATGAGAGGGGATCTCATAGAAAGCTGCAAAACTCTAAAAGGACTGGACAGACTAGATGCAGGAAGAACGTTCCCGATGGTGGGCGAGTCCAGGACCGGGGGTCACAGTTTAAGGATAAGGGGTAAGCCATTTAGGACTGAGATGAGGGATTTCTTCACCCAGAGAGTGGTTAACCTGTGGAATTTTCTACCACAGAAAGCAGTTGAGGCCAAATCATTAAATATATTCAAGAAAGAATTAGATATGGTTCTTGGGGCTAATGGGATACAGGGAAAAAGCGGGAACAGGTTACTGAGTTTGAATGATCAGCCATGATCGTGTTGAATGCGGTGCAGGCTCGAAGGGTCGAATGGCCTACTCCTGCTCCTGTTTTTCTATTCCTCCTTTTTAAGAGACCAAAACTGTATGCAGTACACGAGGGGTGTCACAGGGATCAGTGTTGGTGCCTCCACTATTTACAACTTATATTCATGACTTGGATGAAGGATCTGAATGTATTGTAGCCAAATGTGCTGATGAGGAGGACACAGAATCTGCAAAGGAATATGGATAGGTTAAATGAGTGGACAAAAATTTGGCAGATGGAGTATAATGTGGGAAATGTGAGGTTGTCCACTTTGGTAGGAAGAATAGAAAAGCAAAATATTTAAATGGTGAGACTACAAAATGCTCTGGTACAGAGGGATCTGGGTGTCCTAGTCCATGAAACACACAAATTCAACCTGTAGGAAGGTAAATGGAATTTTGCCGTTTATTGCAAGGGCGATAGAGTATAAAAATAGGGAGGTCTTGCAACAACTGTACAGGGCATTGGTGAGGCTGTACCTAGAATACAGTGTACAGTTTGGGTCACTGGCATTCTCTACCCCAGACAACAGTGGAGGCTACATGGTTGAATATATTGAAGGCTGAGCTCGGCAGATTTTTGAACTACAGGGGTGCCGAGGGTTATGAGGAACAGGTAGGAAAATGGAGTTGAGGCCAAGATCCAATCAGTCATAATCTTGAATGGTGGAGCAGGTTCGAGGGACCGAATGGCCTACTCCTATTGCTTATGCTATGAGGAAACATGAATAGAAAACAGTGAAAAATTGGGGCTTTTTTTATTAGTAAGATGCAGATCAGGGAGCGATTATGATTGCGTTCAAAATGGCCTGTTTGTATTGTAATGCCTATTTCTGTGCAAGATTATAGCGACCAACTGTTCATAGAATCATAGAAAGTTTATGGCATAGAAAGAGGCCACTTGGCCCATCGTGTCTGTGCCAGCTGAAAAACAATCCACCCATTCTTATCCCATTTTCCAGCATTTGGTCTATAGCACTGCAGAATACGACTCTTGAGGTGCATATCCAAACTTCTTTTGAATGAACTGAGGGTTTCTGCCTCACTACCCTGTCAGGCAGAGAGTTCCAGACCTCCACCACCCTCGGTGAAAAGATTTCTCCTCATCTCCCATCTAATCTTTCTACAAATCACTTTTAACTGTTAATGCTTCAGATACAGGCTAGGCACATTCCAACAAGGGCGAAAAGTAGGGGAATCAAAAACAGGGCTCCTTGGATGACGAGGGAGATGGAGAATATGATGCATATCGGGTGAGTTCTTCAAGCAAGAACCAGGTCGAATGCAATAAGTTGAGAGGGAAAGTGAAGAGGAAAATAAGACTGGCAAAGAGAGTGAGAATAGCATAGCAGTCAACATAAGGGAACCCAAAAATCTACCAGCATGTAAATAGTAAGTGGGTAGTAAGAGATGGTTTGGGGCCTAGGGACAAAGAGGGTCATGTGTAGTTAGAGGCACAGGACAAGGCTAGAACATTTAATGAGTACTTTGTTTCAGCATTTACTAATGTGTAGAGGATGCTGATAAAATATCAGTAGATGTGGAGAGAGTAGAGGCAATAGGGTAGAAATGGAGAGGGAGGAGGTACTGCAAAGGCTGGCTATGCTTAGGGTAGTTAAGTAACCTGGTCCTGATGGCTTGCATTCCAGGCTGGTAAAGGAAGTGAGGATGGAGATAGTGGAAGGGCTTGCCATAATATTCTTATCTTCCCTAGATATGGGGGAGGTGCCAGAGGATTGGAGATTGGCAAATGTGACACCCTTATTCAAAGTGTAAGGACATTCCTAGCAACTGCAGGCAATTTTGTTTCTAAAACCTTACCCAGCACTGATAAACCATGAAAAAAATCAACAAGCACTTGGAGAGGTTTGAGTTAATTAAGAATCGTCCGCATGGATTTGTAAAAGGCAGATCATGGATAGAAGATTGGTTGGCTGGCAGAAAACAGAAAGTATGCATAAATGGGTCCTTATCTGATTGGCAGGATGTGACGAATGGAGTCCCACAGGGGTCTGTGCAGGGGCCTTCACTTTTTGCAATTTATATCAATGACTTAAATGAGGGGAGCGATGGCATGGTAGCTAAATTTGCCGATGACACAATGATAGGTAGGAAAGTATGTTGTGAAGAGGATATGGAGGTTGTGGACCGATTTATAGATAGCTTGAGTGAGAGGGCAAAAATCTGGCAGATGGAGTATAATATGAGAAAATGTGAAGTTGTTTACTTCGGCAGGAAGAATAAAAAAGCAGAGTATTAAATGGAGAATGGGTGCAGAGAGATCTAGGTGTTTTAGTGCATGAGTCACAACAAGTTAGTATGCAGGTACAGCAAGTAATAAAGAAGGCTAATGGAATGCTATCCTTTATTATGAGAGGAATTGAAAATAAAAATAAGGATGTGATGCTTCAGTTATACAGGGCATTGGTAAGACCATATCTTGAATTCTGTGCAGTTTTGGTCTCATTTTTGGAAGGATGTGAATGCATTGGAGGTGGTTCACAGGAGGTTTACTAGATTGATAACTGGAATGAGTAGGTTGTCTTATGAAGAAAGGTTGGACAAACTGGCCTTGTTTTCACTGGAGTTTAGAAGAGTGAGGGGAGACTTGATTGAAGTATATAAGATCATGAACGGTCTTGACCAAGTGCATGTGGCGAGGATGTTTCCTCTTGTGGGTGAGACCAGAAGTAGGGGGCACGGTTTTAAAATTAGGGGTTGCCCTTTTAGGACAGAGATGAGCGACAGCGACTTTGGAACTCTCTGCCTCAGAAGGTGGTGGAGGTGGGGTCATTGAATATTTTTAAGGTGGGGGTAGATAGGTTCTTGGCCAAGGGAATCAAAGGTTATCTGGGTAGATGGGAGTGTGTCATTCAAAACATAAACAGATCATTATCTTACTGAATGGTGGCGCAGGCTCAAGGGGCCCTATTGCCTACTTCTGCTCATAATTCGTATGTTCATATCATGCTTGACTAATTGAATTTTTTGATGAAGGCAATGTGATGGATGTTGTCAAATGGATTTTGAGAAAGTACCGCATAAAAGGCTTGTGAACAAATTGAGGCTGATAGAATAGGAGGGTTAGTGTCTACTTGGGGCAGAAAACTGAGTTGTGGCAGATGGTTGTTTTTCAGCTGGAGGATGATGGGCAGTGGTGTTTCCCCAAGGGTCAATGCTAGGACTACTTTTTTTTGCTGTATAAATGACTTGGATATTGGAATACAGTAGAATTTCAAAATTTGCCAATGATACTAAACTTGGAGTGGCAAACAGCAAGGATGATACAAGCTGCCTGCAACAGAATGGGCAGAGAAGTAAAAGGTGGAATTTAACACAGACAAGTGTGAGGTCATGCATTTTGGCAGAAGGGGTAGGAAGAGGCAATATAGTCTTAATGGTGCAGTTCTAAAGTGTGCAGGAACAGAGGGACTCTGGTGCATGTGCATTGATCTTTGAAGGTGGCTGAACATATTGAGAGTGTAGCAGAGCATATGGGATCTTGGGCTTTATAAATAGAGATATTGAGTACAAAAGCAAGGAAGTTATGCTGAATCTTTATAAATCTCTGGTTAGGCTCCAATTAGATCAGCGTGTCCAGTTTTGGTCTCACTAAGAAGGATGAGGGTGCAGAGGAGATTTACCAGAATGGTTCCAGGGATGAGGGATTTTAGTTACAAGGTTAGGTTGGAAAAGTTGGGATGTTCTCCCTGGAGCAAAAGAGACTGCGGGGAGATTTGATGGAGGTGTACAAGATTATGACTGGTTTAGGTAAGTCAGACAAGGAAAAACTGCTCTATTACCTCGGACTATGGGACACAGATTGAAGGTTTTGAGCAAGAGATGCAGGGGGAATGTGAGGAAGAGCTTTTCTACGCAGCAGGTGGTAATGAGCATGAATGATTTCAATTGGAAATTAGATGGGCACTTGAAGGAAATAAACTTGCAGGGCTATGGGGATCAAGCAGGGGTGTGGGACTGACTGGATCACATGGTGGAGAACTGGCATGGACTCAATGAGCTGAATGGCCTCCTATGCTGTAAATCACTGACTCTAATGGGACGCAATGAAGGAAAATTGCAAGGTTTTGGTTTGATAGAAAATCTTTAAAGGGCTGGAGAGAAAAATGGAAAGAGAATGCAAGATGAAATATTGCTTCTACTGAACCTCGTGCCCATGCTCAATCAGATAAAACCAGATCATTTTGCTGTATTTAGAATAGGCTGAGAGGTTGATTGTCCTCAGGATCAAGTTAAAATAACAGATGTTACTGTAAATAGTTCCAGGATTCTGGCAACGAAGGAGTGTCTAAGTCACGATGATGTCTGACTTGGAGGGGAACTTGCAGACTGTGGTGTTCCTCTGTGCCTGATGCCCTTTTCTTTCTGGGTGCTAGAGGTCACTGGTTTGGAAGGTGCTATTGAAGCCCTGGTGAGTAGCTGCAGTGATCTTGTATATGGTGCACACTGCAGTCACTAGATTGGAGCTGCTGATGAAGCTGGTGAATGGGGTGTCAATTAAACAAATGTCCTTTCAGGGAAGGAAATCTGCTGTCCTTACCTGGTCTGGTCTACATGTGACTCCAGACCCACAGCAATGTGGGGTAACTCTTAAATGCCCTTTGAAATGGTCTAGCAAGCCACTCAGTTGTATCTAACCACTGTGAAGTCAATAAGGAATGAAACTGGACGGACCACCTGGCTTTGACCTAAGCACCAGAAACGACAACGACAAACACAGCCCTGTCGACCCTGCAAAGTCCTCCTTACGAACTGGGGGCTTGTACCAAAGTTGGGAGAGCTGTCCCACAGACCAGCCAAGCAATAGCCTGACATAGTCATACTCACCGAATGATACCTTTGCAATGTCCCAGACCCTGCTATCACCACCCCTGGGTATGTCCTGTCTCACCAGGACAGACACAGCAGAAGTGGCAGCACCGTTGTATATAATCGGGAGGGAGGTGCCCTGGGAGTCCTCAACATCAACTCCAGACCCTATGAAGTCTCATGGCATCAGGTCAAACATGGGCAAGGAAACATCCTGCTGAATACCACCTACCACGCCCTCTCAGCTGATGAATCAATACTCCTTCCATGTTGAGCAGCACTTGGATGAAGCACTGAGGGTGGCAAGGGTGCAGAACGTACTGTCTATGGGGGATTCAATGTCCATTACAAAGAGTGGCTCGGTAACACCACTACTGACGGAGCTGGCCGTGTCCTAAAGGACATAGCTGCTAGACTGGGTTTGTGGCAGGTGGTGGGGGAACCTGCGAGGGAAAAATACACTTGACCTCGTCCTTGCCAATCTGCCTGCCGCAGATGCATCTGTCCATGACAATATTGGTAGGAATGACCTCGAAAGTCTTTGTGGAGACGAAGCCCACCTTCACGTCGATATCCTCTATCGTGTTGTGTGGCACTACCACCGTGCTAAATGGAATAGATTTCGAACAGATCTAAGAATGCAAAACTGGGCATCCATGAGGCGCTGTGGGCCATCAGCAGCAGAATTGTACTTAACCACAATCTGTAACCTCATGGCCTGGCTTATCCCCCACTCTACCATCTCCATCAAGCCAGGAGACCAACTCTGGTTCAATGAAGAGTGCAGGAGGGCATGCCAGGAGCAGCACCAGGAATACCTCAAAATGAGGTGTCAACCTGTTGAAGCTACAACCCAGGACTACTTGCGTGTCAAACAGCATAAGCAGCATGCGATAGACAGAGCTAAGTGATCCTGTATCCAACAGATTAGCTCTGTGCTCTTCAGTCCTGCCACATCCAGTCGTGAATGGTGGTGGACAATTAAACGACTAACTGGAGGAGGTGGCTCCACAAATATCCTGGGCGAGCCCAGCACATCAGTGCAACAGATAAGGCTGAAGCAGTTTCAACAATCTTCAGCCAGAAGTGCCAAGTGGATCATCCATCTCTGCCTCCTCCTGAAGTCCCCAGCATCTCTGATGCCAGTCTTCAGCCAATTTAATTCACTCCGTGTGATATCAAGGAACAACTGAAAGCACTGGATACTGCAAAAGCTATGGGCCCTGACAATATTCCGGCAATAGTACTGAAGACCTGTGCTCCAGAACTTGCTGCATCCCTAGCCAAGCTGTTCCAGTACAGCTACAACACTGGCATCTACCCGGAAGATGGCCCAGATATGTCATGTCCTGTACACAAAAAGCAGCACTAGTTTAACCTGGCCAATTACCGCCCCGTCAGTCAACTCAATCATCAGTGAAGTGATGGAAGGTGTCATCAACAGTGCTATCAAGTGGCACTTAGCAATAACCTGCTCAGTGACACTCCGTTTGGGTTCCGCCAGGGCCACTCAGTTCCTGACCTCATTACAACCTTGGTTCAAACATGGACAAAAGCACTGAACTCCAGTGCTGAGGTGAGAATGACTGCCCTTGACATAAGGCAGCATTTGACCAAATGTGGCATCAAGGAGCCCTATCAAAACTGGAGTCAATGCGAATCGGGGCAAACTGGTTGGAATCGTGCCTAGCGCAAAGGAAGATGGTTGTGGTTGTTGGAGGTCAATCATCACAACTCCAGGGCATCACTACAGGAGTTCCTCAGGGTTAGTGTCCGAGCCCCAACCATCTTCAGCTGCTTCATCAATGACCTTCCTTCCCTCCATTATAAGGTCAGAAGTGCTGATTGTGCAATGTTCAGCACCATTAGCGACTCCTCAGGTACTGAAGCAGTCCATGTAGAAATGCAGCAAGACCTGGACAATATCCAGGCTTGGGCTAATAAGTGACAAATCACATTTGTGCCACACAAGTGCCAGGCAATAACCATCTCCAACAAGAGAATCTAACCATCTCCCCATGGCATTCAATGGCATTACGATTGCTGAATCCCCACTATCAACATCCTGGGAGGGGGGTGGGTGGTGACCAAAGACCAAAAACTGAACTGGAGTAGCCATATAAATACCGTGACTACAAGAGGCTTGGAATCCTGCGGCGGGTAACTTGCCTCCTGACTCCCCAAAGCGTGTCAACCATCTACAAGGCACAAGTCAGGAGTGTGATGGAATATTCACCACTTGGCTGGATTGGTGCAGCTCCAACAGCACTCAAGAAGCTTCACACCATCCAGGACAAAGCAGCCTGCTTGATTGGCACCCCATCCACAAACATTCAATCCCTCCACCGCTGACGCACAGTGGCAGCAGTATGTACCATCTACAAGATGCCCTGCAGCAATGCACCAAGGCTTCCAGAAGGACAAGGGCAGCAGATGCGTGGGAACACCACCACCTGCAAGTTCCCCTCCAAGCCACATACCATCTTGCCTTGGAACTATATCGCCGTTCCTTCACTGTCGCTGGATCAAAGTCCTGGAACTTCCTTCCAAACAGCAGTATGGGTGTACCTACCCTACATGGACTGCAGCGGTTCAGGTAGGCAGTTCACCACCACCTTCTCGAAGGCAATTGGGGATGGGCAATAAATGTTAGCTTAGCCAGCGATGTCCATGTCCCATGAATGAATAAAACAAACCGCACTCAGCAAAGATGCATTCCAGTGAGACACTGACCAGGGGAAGAATGCACCATCTGTGCTAACTAAGTTAAAGATGGTATCAAATTCAGCGAAGGGTAGTGGCAAGTCAGAAGATTTTATGGAATATAAAAAAAAAAGCAAAGAATGACTAAAAGAATGAGAGAATATGAGCAAAAGCTAGCTAGAAGTATAAAAACAGATAGGAAGAGCTTCTACAGGTCTCTTAAAAAGGAAAAGAGTAAGTCAAGTGCACATTGGCCCTCTAGACAGTCTGGCAAGTTGATAATGGAAGATAAGGAAATGGAGGAATTGAACAGAAGCTTTGCATCTGCCTTCACTGTAGCGGGTACAAATAACATCCCAGAAATTGTCAGTCAGGAGTTGAAAGGGAAGGAGGAACTTGAAACACTTACCATCATCAGGGAAGGGGTACTGATAAAATTATTAGAACTAAAAGCTGACAAGTTCCAGATCCTGATGGACGTCATCCTAGGGTCTTAAAAGAAGTGGCTAATGAGATAGTGGATGAATTGGTTTTAATTTTCCAAAATTCCCTAGATTCTGCAAAGGTCCCATCAGATTGGAAAATAGCGAGTGTAACTCCACTTTAAGAAAGGAGGAAGACGGGAAACCGAAAACTACAGGCCAGTTAGCTTAACATCTATCACAGGAAATGCTGGAATCTATTAAGGAGGCTAGAGCAGGTCATTTAGCAAATCTCATTGCAATCAGGCAGAGTCAACATGGTTTTGTGAAAGGGAAATCGTATTGGACTAATTTATCAGAGTTCTTTGAGGAAGTAACCAGCACTTGGATTTACAAAATAAAGCCCATTTTGTAGGGGGTAACATTAGCATGGATAGAGGATTGATTAGTTAACAGGAAAGAGAGTAGGCCTAAATGGGTCATTTTCAGGTTAGCAAGCAGTAACTAGTGGAGTGCCACAGGGATCAGCGCTGGGGCCTCAACTATTTTAGATTAGAGATACAGCACTGAAACAGGCCCTTCGGCCCACCGAGTCTGTGCCAAACATCAACCACCCATTTATACTAATCCTACACTAATCCCATATGCCTACCAAACATCCCCACCTGTCCCTATATTTCCCTACCACCTACCTACACTAGTGACAATTTTATAATGGCCAATTTACCTATCAACCTGCAAGTCTTTTTGGCTTGTGGGAGGAAACCGGAGCACCCGGAGAAAACCCACGCAGACACAGGGAGAACTTGCAAACTCCACACAGGCAGTACCCGGAATCGAACCCGGGTCCCTGGAGCTGTGAGGCTGCGGTGCGAACCAGTGCCGCCTGTGTCATCTATCAATGACTTGGATGAAGGGACAGAATATATGGTTGCTAAATTTGCTGATGACACAAAGATAGGTAGGAGAATAAGTTGTGAAGCAGACATCAGGAGTCTGCAAAGGGATATAGATAGGTTAAGTGAGTGGGCAAAGATTTGGCAGATGGAGCTTAATGTGGGAAAGTGTGGACTTGTCCACTTTGGCCGGAAAAATAGAAAAGCAACATATTTAAATGGAGAGAGTTTGGAGAACTGAGATGCCGATGGAACACAAGTTTAGTATACATGTACAGCAAGTGGTTAAGAAGGCAAATGCCATATTATTTATTGCAAGGGGAATGGAATATAAAAGTGAAGATGTTTTTGTACAGGGCATTGGTGAGACCACATCTAGAGGATTGTGTACTGTTTTGGTCTCCTTACTTGAGAAAGGATATAACTGCATTGGAACTGTTCAGAGAAGGGTTTACTTGACTGATTCCTGGGATGAGAAGGTTATCTTATGAGGAACGGTTGGCAAAGTTGGGTCTGTATTCATTGGAGTTTAGAAGGATGAGAGGTGATCTTATTGAAACATTTAAGATCCTGAGGGGACTTGACCGGGTGGATGTTGAAAGGATGTCTCCCCTTGTGGGAGAGACTAAAACTAGGGGGGCACAGTTTAAAAAAAAAAAATAAAATAAAAATAAGGGTCTCCCATTTAAGACAGATGACAAATTTTTTCTCAGAGGGTTATGAGGGGTCTGTGGAACTCTCTTCCCCACAGAGTGGTGGAGGCAGGGTCATTGTTTTTTAAGGCAGAGATAGACAGAGTCTTGACTAGCAAAGGAGTTGAAGGGTATTGGGAGTAGGCAGGAAAGTAGAGTTGAGTCCACAAACAAATCAGCCATGATCTTAAAGAATGTTGGAGTAGGCTCGGGGCGAACGGCCTACTCCTGCTTCTAGTTTGTCTGAATGTACTTACTGAGCATCCATAGTGCTGTAGGGTAGAGAATTCTAAAGATGCAGAACCTTCTGAGTAAAATAATTTCTGATCTCTGTCCCAGATGGCCGACTTCTTATCCTGAGACTATAGCCCCTAGTCCTAGACTGTCCAACCAGGGAAAACAGCCTCTAGGCTTGTACCCTGTCAAGCCTTGTAAGAATTTTATACGTTTCAATGAGAGCACCTTTCTTCTGAACTTCAGAGAATATAGGCCAATTCTACTCAAAATTTCCTCATAGGACAATCCACTGCTCCTAGGAATCAATATAGAGAGGGTGCAGAGGAAATTTATTGGAATGGTACCAGAAATGGCGGACTTCAGTTACATGGAGTAGCTCGGTGCTTTTCCTTGGAGCAGAAAAAGCAGATTTTATTTTTTTTGTTCATGGGATGTGGGCGTCACTGGCTATGCCAGCATTTCCCTTGAAGGTAGTGGTGAGCTGCCTCCTTGAACTGCTGCAGTCCATGTGGGGTAGGTACACCCACAGTGCTGTTAGGAAGGGAGTTCCAGGATTTTGGCCCAGCGACAGTGAAGGAATGGCGATATAGTTCCAAGTCAGGATGGTGTTTGGCTTGGAGGGGAACTTGCAGGTGGTGGTGTTCTCATGCATCTGCTGCCCTTGTCCTTCTAGGTGGTAGAGGTTGTGGGCTGCTTTGTGCTGTTGAAGGAGCCTTGGTAAGTTGCTGATTGGGTAGAGGTGTTCAAAATCACAAATGGCTTTGAGAGTAAATAAGGATAAATGGTTTGCAATGGTAGAAGGATCAGTAACTAGACACAAATTAAGATTGCCAAAAGAAGCGGAGGTGACATGAGAAAATGCTTTACACCAAGTTGTGATCTGTAACACTGCCTGAAAGTGCAGTGGAAGCAGATTCAAGAATAACTTTCAAAAGGGAAGGGGAAAAATTACAGGGCTATGGGATTTTATTTATTTATTTAAGTGAATTTGAATATGTAAATTTGAATTCAGTTAAATAAATTTGGAATAAAAAGCCAATCTCAGTAATGGTGACCATGAAGTTATCAGACCATTCTAAGATCTCATCTAGTTCACTGATTTCCTCTCGGTAAGGAAATCTGCCATCCTTACCCACTCTGACTTATATGCGACTCCAGACCCACAGCACTGGGATTCTAGGCTGCCCTCTGAAATGGTCTAGCATGCAACTTAGTTACATCAAACCAATTTGGAAAAAGCATAGGAATAAAACTGGGTGGACCACCTGGCATCGCCTGAGGCACAGGATATGACAAATGCACACCCAGTCCTCCCAAAATTGGGAGAGCTGTCCCACGGACTAATCAAGCAGCAGCCTGACAGTCATATTCACAGAACTGTACCTTTCAGCCAATGCCAGATTCCTTCATCACCATCCTTAGATATGTTCTGTCCCAATGGTAGGACAGTGATATACAGTTGGGAGGGAGTGTCCCTGGGAATCCTCAACATTCACTAGACCCCATGAAATCTTATGGCATCAGATCAAATATGAAAAAGGAAACCTAATTTCACAGAATCACAGAATAATACAGTGCAGAAGAGGCCCTCGGCCCATTGAGTCTGCACCGATGCATTAAAGACACCTGACCTGTCTACCTAATCCCATTTGCCAGCACTTGGCCCATAGCCTTGAATATTATGACATGCCAAATGCTCATCCAGGTACTTTTTAAAGGATGTGAGGCAACCTGCCTCTCCCAGCCTCCCAGGCAGTGCATTCCAGACCGTCACCACCCTCTGGGTAAAAAAGTTCTTCCTCAAATCCCCCTTAAACCTTGTGTCCCCTCGTAACTGACCCTTCAACTAAGGGGAACAGCTGCTCCCTATCCACCCTGTCCATGCCCCTCATAATCTTGTGCACCTCGATCAGGTCACCCCTCAGTCTTCTCTGCTCCAGCAAAAACAACCCAAGCCTATCCAACCTCTCTTCATAGCTTAAATGTTCCATCCAGGCAACATCCTGGTGAATCGCCTCTGCACCCCCTCCAGTGCAATCACATCCTTCCTATAATGTGGCGACCAGAATTGCACGCTGTACTCCAGCTGTGGCCTTACCAAAGTTCTATACAACTCCAACATGACCTTCCTGCTTTTGTAATCTGTGCCTTGATTGATAAAGGCAAGTATCCCATATGCCTTTTTCACCACCCTATTAACCTGCCCTTCTGCCTTCAGAGATCTATGGACAAACACACCAAGGTCCCTTTGTTTTTCGGAACTTCCCAGTGTCGGGCCATTCATTGAATACTTCCGTGTCACATTACTCCTTCCAAAGTGTATCACCTCACACTTTTCAGGGTTAAATTCCATCTGTCACTTTTCTGCCCATTTGACCAACCTGTCTATATCTTCCTGTAACCCAAGACACTGAACCTCACTGTTAACCACTCGGCCAATCTTTGTGTCATCCGCGAACTTACTGATCCTACCCCTCACATAGTCATCTATGTCGTTTATATAAATGACAAACAATAGGGGACCCAGCACAGATCCCTGTGGTACGCCACTGGACACTGGCTTCCAGTCACTAAAACAGCCGTCTGTCATCACTCTGTGTCTCCTACAGCCAAGCCAACTTTGAATCCACCTCATCAAGTTACCCTGTGTCCCATGTGCATTTGCTTTCTTGATAAGTCTCCCATGTGGGACCTTGTCAAAGGCTTTGCTGAAATCCATGTAAACTACATCAACTGCACTACCCTCATCTACACAGCTGGTCACATGCTCAAAAAAATGTAATCAAATTTGTTAGGCATGACCTCCCTCTGACAAAGGCATGCTGACCATTCCTAATCAAATTTTGCCTCCAAGTGGAGATAGATTCTCTCCTTCATAATTTTCTCCAATAGTTTCCCCACCACTGATGTGAGACTCACTGGTCTGTAGTTCCCTGGCTTATCTCTACAACCGTATATACTTATAGAATATCTTGGGATTTTCCCTACTTTTATCAGCCAGAGCTTTCTCATATCCCCTCTTTTGCTCTCCTAATTGCTTTCCTAAGCTCCATCCTACACTTTCTTTATTCCACTAATGCTTCCATTGATTTGCTCTCCTTGTATTTGCTAAAAGCCTCTCTTTTCCTTCTCATCGTACCCTGAATGTTTCTGGTCATCCATGGTTCGCTGGGCTTGTTGCTCCTACCTATTACCCTAGAGGGAACATGTTGGGCCTGTACCCTCCCCATTTCCTTTTTGAATGCCCCCTACTGCTCTTCTGTAGATTTCCCGACAAGTAACTCTTTCCAGTCTACCTTGGCCAGATCTTGCCTTATTTTACTAAAATTCGCTCTCCCCCAATCCAAAACTTTTTTTTGCAACTTGTCTATGTCTTTCTCCATAACGAGCTTAAATTGTACCATGTTGTGGTCGCTATCACCAAAATGATCCCTCACCAACACATCAACCACTTGTCCGGCTTCATTCCCCAGAATTAGGTCCAGCACTGCACCCTCCCTTGTTGGATCCTCTACATATTGAGCGATAAAGTTCTCCTGTATACATTTTAAGAACTCAGCTCCATCTAAGCCCTTAACACGATGACTATCCCAATTAATATTGGGAAAGTTGAAATCACCTAATATAATTACCTTATTATTATTTTTACACACCTCTGCGAATTGCGCACATATTTGCTCCTCAATTTCCTGCTGACTATCTGGGGGTCTATAATAAACACCTGCTGTCCTCCTTCGGCTGATGAATTACTTTTTAAAATTCATTCACAGCATGTGAGTGTTGGTGGTAAGCTCAGCATTTATTGTCCATTCTTAATTGTCATTCAGAAGGTGGTGAGCTGCCTTCTTGACAGTTGAGTGGCTTGCTAGGCCATTTGGAGGGATATTGAACATAACTTTGCACAAGCAGTGATGGGAAGGAAGTGCACAATGTATTCTGGGTGGGGTTCTTCAGTGTCCACCAGGGAATTGCTGAGTAGTACCCATCTTCACACTGAGGGCATCTCTGTGTGGCACTACTGTGCTAAATGGGATCAATGCAGAGCACATCAAGCTGCTCAAAACAGGGCACTATGGGCTATCAGCAGCAGCAAAATTGTATTCCATCACAATCTGTAACCTCCATGGCGTGGCATATCCCTCATTCCACTATTACTATCAAGCCAGGTGACCACCCTGGTTCAGTGAGAAGTGTAGAAGTGCATGCGAGGAGCAGCACCAGATATATCTGAAAATGAAGCTATAACACAGGACTATATACATGCTAAACAGCAGAAGCAGCATACTATAGACTGAGCTCGGCGATCCCACAACCAACAGGTCAAATCAAAGCTCTGCAGTCCTGCCACACATCAAGTCATGAATGGTGGTGGACAATTGAATAACTAACTAACAGGCAGAGGCAGCTCCATGAACGTCCCCATCATCAATGATGGGGGATCCCGGCACGTGAATGCAAAAGACAAGTCTGAAGTGTTTGCAGCAATCTTCAGCCAGAAGTGTTGAGTGGATAATCCATCTCTGTCTCCTCTTGAGTTCGCCAGCATCACAGATGCCAGTCTTTAGCCAATTTGATTCACTCCATGTCGTATCACGAAAAGATTAATTGCACTCGATACAGCAAAGACTGTGGGCCCAGATAACATCCCGGCTGTAGTGCTGAAGACCTAGCCAAACCTTTACCTAAAATAAAGTGCTGGAAATACTCAGCAGGTCTGGTAGCATCTGTGGAGAGAGAAGCAGAGTTAACGTTTCAGGTCAGTGACGTTTTTATCAGAACCAAAGCTGTTCAGTACAACTGCAATGCTGACATCAACTCAGCAAAATGGAAAATTACCCAAGTATAGTCTTGTCCACAAAAGGCAGGACAAATCCAATTACCACCTCATTAGTCTCCTCTCATCAGCAAAGTGATGGAAGCTGTTATCGACAGTGCTATCAAATGGCAGTTAATCACCTCACTGATGCTAAGTTTGGGTTCTGCCAGAACCACTCTGCTCCAGATCTCATTGCAGCCTTGGTCCAAACATGGAAAAAAGAGCTGGATCACAGAGGTGAGTTGAGTGACTGCCCTTGATGACAAGGCACCACGAAGCCCTAGTAGAAATTAAGTCAGTGGAAATCAGGGCGAAAACTCTGCACTGGTTGGAGTCGCACCTGGAGTGAGGGAAGATGTTTATGGTTGTTTGAGGGCAATTATCTCATCTCCAGGGCATTGCTGCAAGTGTTCCTTTTAGGGCAGCGTCCTTGGCCCACCCATCTCCAGCTGCTTCATCAATGTTCTTCATTCCATCATAAGGTTAGTGGGATGTTTCCTAATCGCACATGTTCAATGCCAATTGCAACTCTTCAGATACTTAAGCAATCCGTGCCCATATGCAGCAAAACCTGGATAATATTCACACTCAAGCTTGTTTTTTAACACTAATGGGACAGCTTTACTGTCCGTCTTTAATTGCCCTTGAGAAGGTGGTGTTGAACTGCCTTCTTGAACAGCTGCTGTCCATGCGGTGTAGGTACATCCACAGTGCTGTTAGGGAGGGAATTCCAGGATTTTGACCTGGCGACCGTGAAGGAACGGTGATAAAGTTCCAAGTCAGGATGGTGTGTGACTTGGAAGGAAAGTTGCAGATGGCGTTGTTCCCATGCGTCTGCTACTCTTGTGCTTCTAGGTGTTAGAGGTTGTGGGTTTGGAAGTTGCTGTCGAAGGAGCCATTCGTCCCATCGAGTCCATGCCGGCTCTCTTTATCCACAGTATTTGAGGCTGCTCCAGTTCAGTTTCTGGTCGATGGAACCCCCCCAGGATGACGTTAGTGGGGGATTCAGTGATGGTAATGCTGTTGAATGTCAAGGGGAGATGGTTAGATTCTGTCTTGTTGGAGATTGTCGTAGCCTAGCACATGTGTGGCGAGAATGTTACTTGCCACTTAACAGCCCAAGCCTGAATCTTGTCCAGGTCTTGCATATTGACATGGACTGCTTCAGTATCTGAGGAGTTGCAAACGGTATGGAACATTGTACAGTCATCAGGGAACATGCTCACTTCTGACCTTATGATGGAGGGAAGGTCATTGATGAAGCTGCTGAAGACGATTGGGCCTAGGACACTACCCTGAGGAACTCCTGCAGCAATGTCCTATCTCCTATGCAACTGATTTCTACATAGACCATGACTTCTGGGTTTTAGAGCTTGAGTAGCAGCTGGCATCACTATGGAGCATCTGGAAGGTTGGGAGTTTTGTGGATAGCACATTTATAGATCTGGTCACCCCGTAGCTTAAAGGCATGCAGGCGGAGAGGGAATGGGTGACCGCCAGGCAAGCAAGTAAAATCAGGCAGGTATTGCAGGAGTCCGCTGAGTGCATCTCTCTCCAACCGGCACCACGGCTGGCTCAACTGTACAGGGGCAAGAATAAGAATGGAAAAGCAATAGTGATGGGGGATTTGATAGGGGAACAGACAGGTGATTCTGCAGATGCAGACGTGAATCCAGGAAGGTATGTTGCCTCTCTGGTGCCAGGGTCAACGATGTCACTGCACAACTGCAGAGCACCCTGAGCGAGCAGCGAATGGTCGTGGTCCATAATTGGTACCAATGATGCAAGTAGAAAGGGATGAGGTCCTGAAGACAGTTTAGGGAGCTAGGAAAGAAACTAGCCAGCAGAACATCAAAGATAGTAATCTCCAGATTGTTCCCAGTACCATGCGCGTGAGTATAGAAATGAAAGGATAGAGTCAAGGAATGCATGGCTGGAGAGCTGGCACAGGAGGGAAGGCTACAGATTCCTGGGGATCGGGACTGATCTCTAGGGGTGACGGGACCTATACAGGCTGGGTGGGTTGCACCTGAACAGAGCCAGGGCCAATTCCTTGCGGGGCAATTTGCTAGTGCTATTGGGCAGGGTTTAAACTAACTTGGCAGGGGAACCAGGAGGTAATATTAGTGAGGAAAACCAAAGTTCACTCCCATCTCTTTCACTCGCTTCCCCCCCCCCCTTCTCTTTTTCACTCGCCCTCTCTTTCACCCCCCGAATATTTACTCTCCTGGTTGCAGGTTTCCTGGATGATGTGTTTAGCTAATTACTCCAACGGAGGCTACTAATGACAGCATCTGCTCATCACTCCATCGGAATTGGGTTTTCTAATTGCAGTTTATTAGTTTCAATTGCTCTTTATGAACTGCTTTTTAACTTTGTTAAAAGACTACTTCTGGGATGCGAACCTGTTGTATTTATTCATTCGGGTAAAGAGGTTGAATGAGTATTAGCAGTTTATTTGTTTCTTTGTTTGCATTTCATCACACTTTTCCCTTCCCCTCTCAGAACACTGATCTGTAATGTTTGCTGGTATACTTGCATTGCACATAATTAATAGCTTAGATAAATGCTTAGTTTAGCTGCATTGATGCACGATATTTAATTTTTTCCTGCCATTGACAGCATTGTATTGGATTGTAATGTAACAGTGGCCTTTTATTCTGTGATCCCTATAATATAATATAGATTAATCTATACAGGTTCAGTTGCATTTAATGTTCAGTGCTGTGAACAGCTTCCTTTTTGTTCTATTTTAGCTGAAACTAGAAGACCGCTCGCTGATGCCTCGTGATTTGGTTCGACGTATGGGCACAAATGCTGTAAGTTTCTTGTCTGCACATCATACTTCCTGCAATCTGGCCTGAAACATTTCTAACCTCCTTCCAGTCCCAGGTGTTCATGTACTTGGTTCCTTGCTAAGATCAATGTTTTATTATCCTCCTGATCCTTTCCCCTCTTGGCCTGTTCCTCTGCAGTGAGGAAAGGTTTGTGCAGAATTCTGCTTCATGGGAATGTGTGCAAGTGATCTTTGTAAGTTGCTCTGCAAAACATCTGTAAGTGTAAAACATTAATACTGGTTCACCTCCAATCTGCTTTTGTGCCTACTACAGAGGATGATACAGTAGCTTCGTATGTAGTCATTATGTTGCTGGACGAACAATCCAGTGAGTTCAGTTCCACTATGGCAGGTTGTGAATTCCAAAATATCTGCACATTTTTGAGATGGCACAAGAACAGTAACCACGGAGCTGTCAGATTGTTGGAAAAACCCTAGTTCATGAATGTACGTCGTGGATACTGGTACCCATGCTCGGTTTGGCATACATGCAATGCTAGTCCCGCACTGTGGCTCTTAATGTCCTGCAATTGTGGGGTATGGGGGTGGCAAAGGATGGGTAGAAATTATAAGGAGGAAAAACATCAAGAAGGTTAGCTGTGCGAATGTTGATTGGGAGATGGGAGTGGTGGCCTCTAACTCGCCTTGTTCCTTCCTGAATGGCTTGTTTGGTATTGCCGTCTGAATATCTCTCCCCTTTTTAAGTAATTGTTGTCTCATGAGGAATAGTGTTACCTACAAGTGTTCAAGACCAATTCTCTCAGTAAGAGGATGCCAGCAAAATGTTCATGTATTTTGAAAACCTATATGAGCCACAGGAATGAAGGGGCTGACTGGCCTCCTGTGCTGTATCATTGAATCTGGACTGAAAGGTCCGAGTTTGATCCTGATCTGTGTTGAGGGAATTGATTCTTACTGGGATGGAGATGAGGCATTACAACTGTTCTTGGTGCTGCATGGGCTACAGAAGGAAATCCGGTGAAGGACCCCATTCCATATTGCAGTGAAGGAACTCTGTTTTGCAAACTGTTCATTTTCCTCTCACTCTGAAACTTCCCTGCTGTGTAGCTGTTGGTTGGTTGGCTTTTTAAAAAATTCTTCATGGGGTGAGTGTGTCTCTAGTAAGGCCAGTATTTGTTGCCATCCCTAACTGCCCTTGAAGGTGCATTTGCAATGCTGGAATTAGCTGCCTCCCTTCAAACACTCTTCTTTGGCCTCCTTATCTCGAGAGACAATGGATAAGCGCCTGGAGGTGGTCAGTGGTTTGTGAAGCGGCGCCTGGAGTGGCTATAAAGGCCAATTCTAGAGTGACTGGCTCTTCCACAGGTGCTGCAGAGAAATTTGTTTGTCGGGACTGTTACACAGTTGGCTCTCCCCTTGCGCCTCTGTCTTTTTTCCTGCCAACTACTAAGTCTCTTCGACTCGCCACACTTTAGCCCCGCTTTTGTGGCTGCCCGCCAGCTTTGGCGGACACTGGCAACTGACTCCCACGACTTGTGATCAGTGTCACAGGATTTCATGTCGCGTTTGCAGACGTCTTTAAAGCGGAGACATGGACGGCCAGTGGGTCTGATACCAGTGGCGAGCTCGCTGTGCAATGTGTCTTTGGGGATCCTGCCATCTTCCATGCGGCTCACATGGCCATACTAGGCTTATAATCGTTGTTTTTGTGAAATGAGATCATTGAAATAGTAATTAATGTTTTGACATCTTGCTAATTGTGGCTGTTCTATTGCAGTGCGATACACTCTACATGACTAAACATTTTGGACAAATGAAACATTGCAATGTTGTAGACTGACTTCATTCTGTGTCTGCATCTTTTATAGGATAATCAATGTGGAACAGTGATTGATGTAAATATGGAGTGCACCTTGAAGATTCTGGGAACAAATTATATTCTTCATCCGGTCAACAGCAGAGACTTGCAGCATATTTGGGTACGTGATTGGGAAGCTGCAAAATTGTCATTTGTTTTGCTAATATTCGCATTGCTTTCTTTTTCTAGAAATGAGGGTTTCCTGTCGCCCCACTTTTGGGAAGAAGCTTTTCAGATCTTCGTGTAATATGCACACACAAGAAACTATTGGTTGTGTTGCATAATGTTGAATTGATGTCGCACACTGTTTAGGGTGTACAGCACAGAAATAGACATTTCAGCCCAACTGGTCTTTGCCGCTGTTTGCTCCTTTAGGAAAAAATGTCAGCCAGTCTAGTTTACTGATTGTTTTAGATTCACATTATGATTTTCTTCACCTTTTGTCCAAAATTAATGGTTTGGGCAACAATTTCATTGAACAAGGAAGATAGTTTGGTACATTAAACAAAAATGTAGAGTCATTTGTATTTTATAGAAAAATATCCAGGAATTAGAATAGCAAAGCATTGCCTGCAGGTTCTGAAGAACCTTTCCACAAAGCAAGCTAGTATACTGATCTCCATTCCAGTTGGCAGTTAGTCTTTGAACTCATCCAGTGTTTCCTTATTCATTAAACTTTGTAGCTTTAAGGAGCATATATTGATATATTAGCAGAAATCTATATGTATATTGAAGTGTTGCCTTACCTGTGAAACTTTCCTATTTTCTCACTTGATTAAACTTCTCTCATACTTTTGCTCACCTGATTTTCTCCAAGCCTGACCCCTAACGTAAGTGTAACTCTTGCCATTTTCCTGGAATCTCCCAGTTCCATTTCCATGATGTATCCACAGAACCACTGCGTTTGGAGCTACTAAAATGAGTCTGTGGCCCAATGCTGGTTATTCCCCAATGCAGTTTTGCTGCCCCACTCCAACCTCTGTACACCGTGTCGAGCTAAACTGAACCCTGCTCAAAGACCCAACCCCAAAATCTGTCATAGTCCTGAGCTCCAAAGCTCAACTCCAGTGGAATAAAGCTGTGTTATTGGAATGCATTTAGAATTCCTTCAGCACCAAGTTTTTTTAAATTCATTCATGGGATGTGGGCATCGCTGGCTAGGCCAGCATTTATTGCCCATCCCTAATTGCCCTTGAGAAGGTGGTGGTGAGCTGCTGCCTTGAACCGCTGCAGTCCATGTGAGGCAGGTACACCCACAGTGCTGTTAGGAAGGGAGTTCCAGGATTTTGACCCAGCGACAGTGAAGGAACAGTGATATAGTTCCAAGTCAGGATGGTGTGTTGCTGAAGAATCCTGTGGCAGAAGAGAATATAGGGAAGGCTGTACTTAAGATGTTTTAAAATAATTGAGCCCCTCCCTCCCACACAGCCTTCATTAACCAGATCTTGGCACCAGTCGCATTTTCAGAAATGCTGCTTTGTTGAGTAGGGAAAGTTGGCTTGTTTTATCGCAGTGATCTGGAGGAACGGTGTTTATCATTTCACTGTTCTAAACCACTGTTCCAACAATGTTTAAGTATTTTTTCCTTTTTCCCAAATGATCATGAACACCATCACCACCATCTTCCTCCCTCCAGCCACTGCCACCTTGCCTTATACTGAGCATCCGTAGAATCATAGAATGGTTATAGCAGAGAAGGCGGCCAGTCAAACCTGTCCCAGCTCTCTGCAAGAGCAGTTTAGCTAGTCCCACTCCCATTCCCTTTCCCCATAGTCCTACCAATTTTTCCCCTTTGGGTTCTTATCAAATTCTCCTCCTTTGAAAACCACAAAAGAATCTGTCTCCACCACCTTTTTCAGGCAGTGCATTCCAGGTTGTAACCACTCGCTGCATAATGAAGTTTTTCCACCCGTCACCTTTGATTCTGATGCTAATCCCTTTAAGTCTTTGTCCTCTGGTTCTAAACCCCTCATGATTTTGAACACCCCTATCAAATCTCCTCAGCCTTCTCTTTGAGAACTTCTCCAGTCTGTTCATGTAACTGAAGTCCCTCGTTCCTGGAACCATTTTTGTAAATCTTTTCTGCACCCTCTCCTAAAGCATTCACATCCTTAAAGTGCGGTACCCAAAATTGGACACTGTTCCAGTTGAGGATGAGCCAGTGTTTAATAAAGGTGGTTCATAGCGTCTTTGCTTTTGTACTTCATGCCTCTATTTATAAAGCTTAGGATTCCGTATGCTTTTTTTAACCACTTCCCAACTTGCCTTGCCTCCAACGTTTTATGCACATGTGCCACCAGGTCTCTGTTCCCGCACCCCCTTTAGAATTTACTCAGTTTATATTGCCTCTCCTCGTTCTTGCGACCAGAGTACCTGTTTGCATTTCTGTTCATTAAATTTCACCTGCCATGTGTTTGCCCATTCCACCAGCCTGTCTATGCCCTCTTGAAGCCTCTTTGTTAGCCCCTCATCCCTGAGAAATCTGCTTCATTGTGCTTGTCAGGACCATCTCTCCATCCCTGTGCCAACCCCGCCCCTTCCTGTCCCATCCCAGCGCACCCTAGCCTGCCCACACTCCCCATGTACCATTCTAGTTGCTTCTCAACCCAGATCTTTCTCTGCTATTGGAGAAATTTCCTTCAATGTGTCTTTGTCAGCCTCATTCTGAACAGAGAGTTTTATTAGTTTTGTGAAACTTCTAGTCATGATCAGTCAGGACCTCTTTCTTCTTCAGTTCTGAAGAAGGGTCACTGACCTGAAACGTTATCTCTGCTTCTCTCTCCACAGATACTTCCAGACCTGCTGAGTGTTTCCAGCATTTCTGGTTTTTATTCCTCTTTCTCCTCTGCTGTTTCATACAGCACAGGAAGAGTTACATTGTGCCTGTGATGGCTTTCAAAGAACTAACTAGTCCAACTCCTTTTTACCCCAGAAATGTTTCCTTTTTCGCTATGACATTAGTTTTTCTGGCCTCCTGCTGCAGCTTCCTCCTGCTAACCTGTTTTGTCCCAGTCCTTGCAAATCCCAAGCCCCCTCAGCGCTGTCAGTGAGTCTGCAAAAGCTATGCATGTAACAGAATATCTCCTTTTGTACAAGAATGCATGCTTTCGTATAACATTGGTGATTCAACAAATTACATTTTGGAATGTATGATTGTTTCTGTGTTGCAAAATGCATTGCGAAACCAGAACTAACTCCTTATTTAAGTGTAACTATTTAATACCAAATGTTCTTTCTCAGCCGTTTGTCTATGGAGACTACATAGCCTTCGATTGCTGGCTAGGAAAAGTTGACAACATTGTGGCCCAGCTCATCCTTAAACTATCAAACGGAGCCAGGTATCACTCCTCATCTTTTGTTTGAATTGTGTATGTTATATAGTTATGTAAAATGGGATTATGGAAAGAGTCACTTGTCCTCAGATTTGATTTTATAATGAGCCTAATTATGTACCAGAAATATTATCCACTTAGTTCTGAGCTATGCAGACCAATAAGATCTGATTCAATCTTCAGTCTTTGCTGAAACTTGCAGCTCTCCATTGGTGCAGCAGTAGAAATAGTAAATTGACCTCTGTCCCTTGATTGAGGAAGGCCAAGAATCAGCTAGGGTTTCTGTTTCTAATTGGTCAATGATCCATTCTGATAAAGTGTGCATCTGTGGGTATCTTTTTGACTAACACAACCTCCACATTAGAACAGATCCACTTCAATCAGTTTTCGAAAGCGAAATACTGTGGATACTGGAAATTTGAAACAAAAACAGAAAATGCTGGGCAGGTCTGGCAGCATCTGTGGAGAGAGAAACAGTTGATGTTTCAGGTCATTGTCATCACGGCGCAGAAGGAGGCCATTCGGCCCATTGAGTCCACACCGGCTCTCAGCAGAGTAATCCAATCAGTCCCATTCCTCCACTCTATATCCCCATAGCCCAGTGAGTTTATTTCCTTCAAGTGCCCATCCAATGTCCTTTTCAAATCGTTCATCGTCTCTGGTTTCAAAACCCTTGTAGGTAGTAGGTCATTAGCACTCTCTGCGTTTAAAAAAAAAAAAAATTCTCCCTCACATCCCACCCCGCATCTCTTGCCATAACCTTAAATCTGTGTCCCCTAGTCCTTGCATCATCAGCTAACAGGAATAGCTTTTCTTTGTCTACCCTATCCACACCTGTCAGAATTTTGGGCACCTCTATCAAATTTCCGCTCAATCTCCTTTGCTCCAAGTAGAACAACCGCAGCCTCTCCAACCTAACCTTGTAGCTAAAATCCCTCATCCCTGGAACCATTCTAGTAAATCTCCTCTGCCCTCAAGGATCCACACATCCTTTCTAAAATGTGGTGACCAGAACTGGAAGCAATACTCTAGTTGTGGCAGAACCAGAGTTTGATGGGTTCAGTATAGCCTCCCTGCTTTTGTACTCTATGCCTCTATTTATGAAGCCGAAGATATCAATGCTTTGCTAACTGCTCTCAATATGTCCTCACTTTTTAAAGATCTTTGCACATGACCCCCACCCCCCCACCTCCACCAGGCCCTCCCCACTCTTTAGAACTGTACCATTTAGTCTATAGTGCCTCTTCCTATTCCTTTTGCCAAAATGCATCACCTAACATTTCTGTTAAAATTCATCTGCCACTTGTCTGCCCATTCTGCTAGCCTATCTATGTCCTGTTGCAGTTGATTGGTATCATCCTCACTGTCTGCCTCACCCCCAAATCATTGGCAAATTTTGAAATTTTACTCTGCATCCCAATATCTAAGTCGTTAAGTACATTAAAAAAGCAGTGGGTCCTATCACTGAACCTTGGAGAACACCACTAGCTACCATCCTCCAGTCTGAAAAACAGCCATTTACCATGACTCTGTCCTTCAGCCAAATTTTTTTTATCCAAGCTGATACTGACCCTCTTATTCCATGAGCCTCGGTTTTGTTAATCAGCCTTTTTATGTGGTACTTTGTCAAAGGCTTTCTTAAAATCCCTGTAAACATCATTGCTTTCCCTTCATCAACCTTCTCTGTTACTTCAAAAAATTCAATCAAATATTGTTTGCTATTCACAATGTGGTTCCTCTACATTGGGGAGACCAAACACAGACTGGGTGACTGCTTTGTGGAACACTTCTGTTCAGTCTGCAAACGTGACCTTGAGCTTCCTGTCGTCTGTCATTACAAATCTATACCTTTCTCACACTCTGACCTTTCTGTCCTTGGCCTGCTACAGTGTTCCAATGAAGCTGAACTCCAGCTCAAGGAACAGCACCTCATCTTTTGACTGGGCACTTCACACACTTCTGGACTCAATTTTGAGATCAACAATGTTAAATCATTACCTCCTGTCTCCATTTTGTTTCTTTTGCTGGTTCAGTTTTTCTCATTTCTTAATCTCTTTACTTTTGTGTTTGGATGGCTGCTATTCTGCCATTCACACCTCCCCTAGACACACCTTTTGTTCAGCGATGTGGCCTTGTCCAGTCTACAGCTTCTCGTTTGTTATCTCGTGCCCCACCCCCACCTCACTTGCTTATAACCTGTGACATTTTTGATATTTGTCAGTTCCGAAGAAAGGTCACTGACCCGAAACGTTAACTCTGCTTCTCTTTCCACAGATGCTGCCAGACCTGCTGAGTGGCTCCAGCATTTTTTGTTTTTGTTTCAGATTTCCAGCATCCGCAGTATTTTGCTTTTACACCTTTTGTTCTGTTACTTGTCTCATTGCTATTCCCTTTGGCGTTGTACCATGGAACCTTTTTGTCATTTAGTCTGTCCTGCCCATATCACAGACCTTCCCTTTTGTTGTTTTTCCCACCCATTCCCCCCCCTTCATTTGCTTAAAACCTCTTACATTTCCAACTCTTCCAATTCTGATGAAAGGTCACAGACATGAAATGTTAACTGTTTCTCTATCCACAGATGCTGCCAGAGCTGCTGAGTGTTTTCAGCATTTTCTGTTTGAATCAGTTTTCAATTCAGTTCAGAGTATGGACGTTACTAGCAAGGCTGGCATTATTGGTTCTCCCTTTTGCCCTTGAGAAGGTTGTGGTTGTGAGCTGCTGGCTTGAACTGCAGCAATCTGTGGTAAAGGTGCTCCCAACACTGTCATGTAGTAAGTTGAGCAAAGTGTTGGCGGGCATCTAATGCCTTTGATTCCTTTGGCAGTGAGAAAGAGGAATTGTTGTGAAGTCTTTTTTTTTAAGTTGCACTTTTTTTATTCCCACTATTTCCTGTTTAAAACAGCACATTGAGGAGTTCAGAATGTATCTGGTAGCCTATGAACTTCCAATTGATGCTGTCCAGGAGGTGTGAATAAATGTTTCACTTCTCAATGGTATGTTTTATTTAATTTCCTGCAATTAACACTTAAAATGTGAAAGGTCTAGGGAATCTATTTTCTATGTTTTCTCACTCAATTTAGCAGAGTCATGTGTCACATAATTAAAGACTGAAACATGTGGGAAATATTTTACAAAAATATTTAGAATTTGTAATCAATGAACTTGTATTCCTATAGTACCTGTCATGATCTCAAATCCCAAAGTGCTTTACAAGCAGTGAAACACCTTTTTGAAGTACAGGTACTGTTTTAGGAAACACAGCAACCAATTTGTTCACAGCAATGAGGTAAATGACCAGATATTCTGTTTTATTGATGGTTAAGGGATAAATATTGGCCAGGACACAGGAGAGAACTCGCCTGCTGCTCCAGAAAATAATACTGTGGAATCTTCTACGTCCACCTAGTAGGATAGACGCCCTCAATTTAACATCTCAACAGAGAGATGGCACCTCCTGACCAGCTGTTCCCCAGTGCTGTTCTGGGAATGTTGGCCTGGATTGTGGGCTTGATTATGGAGTGGGGATTGAACCTTTTACCTTCTGACTCAGTTGACTGAGTGCCACCCACTAAGCCTCAACTAATATTTGTTTCGTTTTTATATCTGGTTTGTTGTTATTTCCTCTTTCCCTATGTTGCCAGTATCTCCTGTGTTCATCTGTGCAATGTTTACCAATACACTGTCCTGTTTTTAGATCTGGTTTATTTTGTGTGTCCCACTTATACCAATACGGTCCATACTGAATGTATTGAATGACAGTCTGTTCCTCTTTTAGGTGCTCAATGAGTACCAGTGATGGCAGTAAGCTTGTTGATCTTTGTCCCCATGTCAGCGACTCGGTAAGTTTGTCATTGTTGCCTGATTGGGGGAGGGTGTGGGAGCAGAAATTCTGTTACCTTGCAGTGTTCGTGCTAATATGTTTATTCGACAAACTTTTGTGAATTTGATGATTTCTAAGTCAATATTGACACCCAGTGAGCTAACCAACAATCTGAAGTGTTTGATTAGTGGTTGTGTGTACGTGGGCCTATGCTTAGTGGATTGGGATTGGGAAAAGGTTTTCTCAATGATGCGTTCCTTTTAGAAAATATTTGCCCAATTCAAGTCCCTTTTTTTAGAACTGGTGGCTATATGTGTTCACGAATGGACGACATGACTCTCCAGTGATGAGCTCCCGTGCGTGAAAACGCCAGGCTCAATAGGCCTAACAACACATGATCTACCTGCACAAGTGTAAAGCTTGTGCCTGTCTTCCTTTATCCATTTTCATTGCTGTTGACCTCCTTTACCATCAACACAAGATGGCACCACTGGCTCACTAGCTTTGTGTATGGTCTTACTGAATGAACTTGCCCAATCAAATTTTGATTTTCCAAATAAGGTGACAATTCCAGGAAGCTGTCTGTCAGGCATACAGCACTTTGAGCTCAAACACCACAATTCTTTGCCACCTTTATACCTTTCTGGGCCATATATTGCTGATCTAAACGCCCGTATGAATCATGCAACTACTTCCCTCAACTACAAGATGTATGTGTATGAGCACTAATGGGTAAAGTTATACGAATGAGGCTTCAGACTTCATTACAGCCTAGGTCCAAACATGAATAAAAGAGTTGGATTCCAGACACGAAATGAAAGTGACTGCCCTTGACATCAAAGCACCATTTGACTGAGTGTGGCACCAAGGAGCCCTAGTACAATTGGAAGTCAATGGGGATCAGGGGGAAAACAGTATAAGAATCAAATTGAATGAATTGCAGGTTCAAATTCAACTTGGTCTGACAGCCCAGTTGAATTCCATCAGGGCTGGGAACTAAGGCCTGCAGGAAAGATGGGGAAAATGGTAGAGGGGGAGGAGTAGCTTTAATGATTAAGGATTGATGTCTTACACAGACACAATGGGTCGAAGGGCCTGTTTCTGTGCTGTATGACTCGATGACTCCGAGGATTGAATCACCAAGTACGAGAGGACATAGTGAGAGATAAGCAGGCAGTGAAGACTTTATGGGTTAGAATTAAGAAAAAGAAAAGGTTTTAAGACTGTAGTGGGAGTGGCGTATCGGTCCTCAGGTAGCAGCTGTGAAGTGGTAGAATGTATAAATGGAGAGATTAGACGAATGTAGCAAAGGCAAAGTAGTTTTAAAGGGAAAATTTAACTTTCATAGATTGGAATGAGCAGACTAGCACATGTCAAAAAGGTAGCAAAGTACTTATGTTAATTTTCTTCAGCAATATGTCCCCGAACCAGCAAGGGTTCATTGATGGGGTGTGATCATCGTTGGCAAGGCCAATATTTATTGCCCATACCTAGTTTACCCTCTAAGGTGGTGAGCCGCCGCCTTGAACTGCTGTAGTCTTCACGTAGGTACATCAACTGTGCTGTTTAAAGAGGGAGTAACAGGATTTTGACCCAGTGACCAGTGAAGGAACGGTGGGCTGATTTGCCTGCTCCTGCTCCTCATTCTTATGACCTTATGATATATTTCCAAGTCCGGATGATGTGTGACTTGGGAAACTTGCAGTTGGAGATATTCCAATTTGCTACCTACCCCCCTTCAATGTGGTAGAAATCACAGATTTGGAAGGTGCTGTCGAAGGAGCTTTGGCAAGTTGCCGCAATATATCTTTTTCGGGACTCAGGAGATGAGTTAATTACTGCAGGACTCCCAGCCTCTGATCTGCTCTTGCAGCCACAATATTTGGCTGGTTTAGTTTAGTTTTTGGTTAGTGTTAACCCCCCAGGATGATGGTGGGGGATTTAGCGATGGGGGTATTCTGTTGAATATCAAGGGGTGGTAATGGTTAGATTTCTCTCTTGGAGATGGCCATTGCTGGTACTTCTGTGGTGTGAATGTTACTTGCCACTTATCAGTCTAAGCTTGAATGTTGTCCAGGTCTTGCTGCATGTGAACATGGGCTGCTTTCACAATTCGAGGAGTTGCGGACGGTGCTGAACATACTGCAGTGTCATGCAGGCCCCCACCTGCCAAGAATGAGGCACATTGGTTTTGTCATGAACATTGATTTTTAGCTGTTGCTGGAGGGAAGAAATGACTTGTTAAACAGATCAGCCATGGCTGGAACAAAATTTACATACTACCAGACGTTGAGGGTGAAGAAGCGCTTTCCAGGGCCGCCTAGGGAGGATGTAATCCACAAGGGCCAAGACTGGTTAGACCAGCTGGTCACATGACTAACTGGCTATTCCAGGGTTTTCTTTTGAACTAGCCACAGAATTCGAATTCAAAGACTGGTTTTTGCTCCTGGACTGAAGATCTCTCCTGTCTGCTCCCATCTCTTTCTCACAAGCTTCTGAATCCACATGAACCCCAAGAGAGAGAGAATCAACTGAAGACACATGAACCCCAAGAGAGAGAGGTCTCCAACAGCGAACAAGGTTTGAGAAGAATACTGGGCCCCAAAAAAAGGCAAGAGCTACCTACGATCAAGGACTCTACAGTGAGAACAAAACAAAGAACAAAGATAATTACAGCACAGGAACAGGCCCTTCGGCCCTCCAAGCCTGCGCCGATCCAGATCCTCTCTCTAAACATGTCGCCTATTTTCTAAGGTTCTGTATCTTTTTTCTTCCTGCCCATTCATGTATCTGTCTAGATGCATCTTAAAAGACTCCATCGTGCCCGCATCTACCACCTCCGCTGGCAACGCGTTCCAGGCACCCACCACCCTCTGCGTAAAGGACATTCCATGCATATCCCCCCTAAACTTTTCCCCTTTCACTTTGAACTCGTGTCCTCTAGTAAGTGAATCCCCCACTCTGGGGAAAAAGCCTCTTGCTATCCACCCTGTCTATACCTCTCATGATTTTGTACACCTCAATCAGGTCCCCCCTCAACCTCCGTCTTTCTAATGAAAATAATCCTAATCTACTCAACCTCTCTTCATAGCTAGCGCCCTCCATACCAGGCAACATCCTGGTGAACCTCCTCTGCACCCTCTCCAAAGCATCCACATCCTTTTGATAATGTGGCGACCAGAACTGTACGCAGTATTCCAAATGTGGCCGAACCAAAGTCCTATACAACTGTAACATGACCTGCCAACTCTTGTACTCAATACCCCGTCCGATGAAGGAAAGCATGCAGTATACCTTCTTGACCACTCTATTTACCTGCGTTGCCACCTTCAGGGAACAGTGGATCTGAACACCCAAATCTCTCTGGACATCAATTTTCCCCAGGACTTTTCCATTTACTGTATAGTTGACTCTTGAATTGGATCTTCCAAAATGCATCACCTCGCATTTGCCCGGATTGAACTCCATCTGCTATTTCTCTGCCCAACTCTCCAATCTATCTATATTCTGCTGTATTCTCTGACAGTCCCCTTCACTATCTGCTACTCCACCAATCTTAGTGTCGTCTGCAAACTTGCTAATCAGTCCACCTATACTTTCCTCCAAATCATTAATGTATATCACAAACAACAGTGGTCCCAGCACGGATCCCTGTGGAACACCACTGGTCACACGTCTCCATTTTGAGAAACTCCCTTCTACTGCTACTCTCTGTCTCCTGTTGCCCAGCCAGTTCTTTATCCATCTAGCTAGTACACCTTGGACCCCAAGCGCCTTCACTTTCTCCATCAGCCTGCCATGGGGAACCTTATCAAACGCCTTACTGAAGTCCATGTATATGACATCGACAGCCCTTCCCTCATCAATCAACTTTGTCACTTCCTCAAAGAATTCTATTAAGTTGGTAAGACATGACCTTCCCTGCACAAAACCATGTTGCCTATCACTGATAAGCCCATTTTCTTCCAAATGGGAATAGATCCTATCCCTCAGTATCTTCTCCAGCAGCTTCCCTACCACTGACGTCAGGCTCACCGGTCTATAATTACCTGGATTATCCCTGCTACCCTTCTTAAACAAGGGGACAACATTAGCAATTCTCCAGTCCTCCGGGACCTCACCCGTGTTTAAGGATGCTGCAAAGATATCTGTTAAGGCCCCAGCAATTTCCTCTCTCTCTTCCCTCAGTAACCTGGGATAGATCCCATCCGGACCTGGGGACCTGTCCACCTTAATGCCCTTTAGAATACCCAACACTTCCTCCCTCCTTATGCCGACTTGACCTAGAGTAATCAAACATCTGTTCCGAACCTCAACATCCGTCATGTCCCTCTCCTCGATGAATACCGATGCAAAGTACTCGTTTAGAATCTCACCCATTTTCTCTGAGTCCAAGCATAACATTCCTCCTTTGTCCTTTAGTGGGCCAATCCTTTCTCTAGTTACCCTCTTTCTCCTTATATATGAATAAAAGGCTTTGGGATTTTCTTTAACCCTGTTTGCTAAAGATATTTCATGACCCCTTTTAGCCCTCTTAATTCCTCGTTTCAGATTGGTCCTACATTCCCGATATTCTTTCAAAGCTTCGTCTTTCATCAGCGGCCGAGACCTTATGTATGCTTCCTTTTTCCTCTTAGCTAGCCTCACAATTTCACCTGTCATCCATGGTTCCCTAATCTTGCCATTTCTATCCCTCATTTTCACAGGAACATGTCTCTCCTGCACGCTAATCAACCTCTCTTTAAAAGCCTCCCACATATCACATGTGGATTTACCTTCAAACAGCTGCTCCCAATCTACATTCCCCAGCTCCTGCCGAATTTTGGTATAGTTGGCCTTCCCCCAATTTAGCACTCTTCCTTTAGGACCACTCTCGTCTTTGTCCATGAGTATTTTAAAGCTTACGGAATTGTGATCACTATTCCCAAAGTAGTCCCCTACTGAAACTTCAACCACTTGGCCGGGCTCATTCCCCAACACCAGGTCCAGTATGGCCCCTTCCCGAGTTGGACTATTTACATACTGCTCTAGAAAACCCTCCTGGATGCTCCTTACAAATTCTGCTCCATCTGGACCTCTAACACTAAGTGAATCCCAGTCAATGTTGGGAAAATTAAAATCTCCTATCACCACCACCCTGTTGCTCCTACATCTTTCCATAATCTGTTTACATGTTTGTACCTCTATCTCACGCTCGCTGTTGGGAGGCCTGTAGTACAGCCCCAACATTGTTACCGCACCCTTCCTATTTCTGAGTTCAGTCCATATTGCCTCACTGCTCGAGTCCTCCATAGTGCCCTCCTTCAGCACAGCTGTGATGTCCTCTTTGACCAGTAATGCAACTCCTCCACCCCTTTTACCTCCCTCTCTATCCCGCCTGAAGCATCGATATCCTGGGATATTTAGTTGCCAATCATGCCCTTCCCTCAACCAAGTCTCAGTAATAGCAATAACATCATACTCCCAGGTACTAATCCAAGCCCTAAGTTCATCTGCCTTACCTACTACACTTTTTGCATTAAAACAAATGCACCTCAGACCACCAGTCCCTTTATATTCATCATCTGCTCCCTGCCTGCTCTTCCCCTTAGTCACACTGACTTCATTATCTAGTTCCTTACAGGCTTTTGTTACGACCTCCTTCCTGTCAACTGACCTCAATTTGTTCCCATCCCCCTGCCACATTAGTTTAAACCCTCCCCAACAGCGTTAGCAAAAGCACCCCCAGGGACATTGGTTCCAGTCCGGCCCAGGTGTAGACTGTCCAATTTGTAATAGTCCCACCTCCCCCAGAACCGGTCCCAATGTCCCAAAAATCTGAACCCCTCCTTCCTGCACCATCTGTCAAGCCACGCATTCATCCTGACTATTCTTTCATTTTTACTCTGACTATCACGTGGCACTGGTAGCAATCCTGAGATTACTACCTCTGAGGTCCTGCTTTTTAACTTGGCTCCTAACTCCCTAAACTCTGCTTGTAGGACCTCATCCTGTTTTTTACCTATATCATTGGTGCCTATGTGCAAAATGACAACTGGCTTGAGCTTGAACAAAGAACAGTACAGCACAGGAACAGGCCATTCGGCCCTCCAAGCCTGCACCGATCTTGATGCCTGCCGAAACTAACACCTTCTGCACGTCCGGGGCCCATATCCCTCTTTCCTTCCTATTCATATATTTGTCAAGATGTCTCTTAAACGTCGCTATCATATCTGCTTCCACCACCTCCCCTGGCAGCAAGTTCCAGGCACTCACCACCCTCTGTGCAAAAAAAACTTGCCTCGCACATCCCCTCTAAATTTTGCCCTCTCACCTTAAACCTATGTCCCCTAGTAACTGACTCTTCCACCCTGGGGAAAAGCTTCTGACTATCCACTCTGTCCATGCCGCTCATAACTTTGTCAACCTCTATCATGTCACCCCTCCACCTCCGTCGTTCCAGTGAAAACAATCCGAGTTTTTCCAACCTCTCCTCATAGCTAATGCCCTCCAGACCAGGCAACATCCTGGTAAACCTCCTCTGTACCCTCTCCAAAGCCTCCACGTCCTTCTGGTAGTGTGGCGACCAGATTTGCATGCAATATTCCAAGTGTGGCCGAACTAAGGTTCTGTACAGCTGCAACATGACTTGCCAATTTTTATACTCTGTGCCCCGACCGATGAAGGCAAGCATGCCGTTTGCCTTCTTGACTACCTTATCCACCTGCGTTGCCACTTTCAGTGACCTGTGGACCTGTACAGCCAGATCTCTCTGCCTGTCAATACTCCTAAGGGTTCTGCCATTTACTGTATACCTCCCACCTGCATTCGACCTTCCAAAATGCATTACCTCACATTTCGTCACTTCCTCAAAAAACTCAATCAAATTAGTGAGACACTACCTCCCCTTCACAAAACCATGCTCTGTCTCGCTAATAAGTTCGTTTGTTTCCAAATGGGAGTAAATCCTGTCCCGAAGAATCCTCTCTAATAGTTTCCCTACCACTGACGTAAGGCTCACCGGCCTATAATTTCCTGGATTATCCTTGCCGCCCTTCTTAAACAAAGGAACAAGGCTATTCTGCAGTCCTCTGGGACCTCACCTGTAGCCAATGAGGATGCAAAGATTTTTGTCAAGGCCCCAGCAATTTCTTCCCTTGCCTCCCTCAGTATTCTGGGGTAGATCCTATCAGGCCCTGGGGACTTATCTACCTTAATGCTTTGCAAGACACCCAACACCACCTCCTTTTTGATAATGAGATGACTGAGACTATCTGTACTCCCTTCCCTAGGCTCATCGTCCACCAAGTCCTTCTCCTTGGTGAATACTGATGCAAAGTGCTCATTTAGCACCTCGCCCATTTCCTCTGGCTCCACGCATGGATTCTCATCTCTGTCCTTGAGTGGGCCAACCCTTTCCCTGGCTACCCTCTTGCTCTTTATATCTGTATAAAAAGCCTTGGGATTTTCCTTAATCCTCTTTGCCAATGACTTTTCATGACCCCTTTTAGCCCTCCTAACTCCTTGCTTAAGTTCCTTCCTACTGTCTTTATATTCCTCAAGTGCTTCATCTGTTCCTAGCCTTCCAGCCCTTACAGATGCTTCCTTTTTCTTTTTGACTAGGCTCGCAATATCACGTGTTATCCAAGCTTCCCGAAACTTGCCAAACTTGTCTGTCTTCCTCACAGGAACATGCTGGTCCTGGATTCTAATCAGCTGACATTTGAAAGACTCCCACATGTCAGATGTTGATTTACCCTCAAACAGCCGCCCCCAATCTAAATTCTTCAGTTCCTGCCTAATATTGTTATAATTTAGCACCTTCACCCGAGGACTACTCTTATCCTTTTCCACAAGTACCTTAAAACTTATGGAATTATGGTCACTGCTCCCGAAATACTCCCCCACTGAAACTTCGACCACCTGGCCAGGCTCATTCCCCAATACCAGGTCCAGAATGGCCCCATCCCTAGTTGGACTACCTACATGCTGCTTCAAGAAGCCCTCCTGGATGCTCCTCACAAATCGTGCCCCATCCAAGCCCCTAACACTAAGTAAGTCCCAGTCAATATTGGGGAAGTTAAAATCATTCACCACTACAACCCTGTTACCTCTACATCTTCCCAAAATCTGTCCACATATCTGCTCCTCTACCTCCTGCTGGCTGTTGGGAGGCCTGTAGTCAACCCCCAACATTGTGACTGCACCCTTCTTATTCCTGAGCTCCACCCATATTGCCTCGCTGCATGACCCCTCTGAGGTGTCCTCCCGCAGTACAGCTGTGATATTCTCCTTAACAAGTAATGCAACTCACCCACCCCTTTTACATCCCCCTCTATCCCGCCTGAAGCTTCTAAATCCTGGAACATTTAGCTGCCAATCCTGTCCTTCCCTCAACCAAGTCTCTGTAATCGCAACAACATCATAGTTCCAAGTACTAATCCAAGCTCGAGGTTCATCTGCCTTACCTGTTATACTTCTCGCATTGAAACAAATGCACTTCAGAGCACCAGTCCCGCTGTGCTCAGCAACATCTCCCTGTCTGCTCTTCCTCTTAGTCCTACTGCCCTTATTTACTATGTCCTCCTCATTTACTTGACTAGCTGTCCTACTGCTCTGGTTCCCACCCCCCTGCCACACTAGTTGAAACCCTCCCGAGTGACGCTAGCAAACCTTGCAGCCAGGATATTAGTGCCCTTCCAGTTTAGATGCAACCCGTCCTCCTTGTACAGGCCCCATCTGTCCCTGAAGAGAGCCCAATGGTCCAGATATCTGAAACCCTCCTTCTACACCAGCTGCTCAGCCATGTGTTTAGCTGCACTATCTTCCTATTTCTTGCCTCACTGGCATGTGGCACAGGGAGTAATCCAGAGATTACAACCCTAGAGGCCCTGTCTTTTAACTTACTACCTAACTCTCTAAACTCCCCCTGCAGGACCTCATCACTCTTCCTGCCTATGTCATTGGTACCGATGTGTACCACAACCTCTGGCTGTTCACCCTCCCCTTTCAGAATGCCCTCTGACCGTTCAGAGACATCCTTGATCCTGGCACCAGGGAGGCAACATACCATCCTGGAGTCTCTTTCTTGTCCACAGAAGTGCCTATCTGTGCCCCTGACTCTCGCGTCCCCTATAACTATTGCTCTTCTGTGCTTTGTCTCTCCCTGCTGAACAACAGTGCCAACCGTGGTGCCACTGCTCTGGCTGCTGCTGTTTTCCCCTGATAGGCCATCCCCCCCAACAGTATCCAAAACAGTATACTTGTTAGAGAGGGGGTTAGCCACAGGGGATTCCTGCACTGACTGCCTGCCCCTTCTAGCCATCACCCATCTACCTGCCTGCACTTTGGGTGTAACCACTTCTCTCAAAGTCCTGTCTGTGACGCTTTCCGCCACCTGCATGCTCCTAAGTACATCCAGTTGCCGCTCCAACCGATCTATGCGGTCTGTGAGGAGCTGCAACTGGGTACACTTCCTGCAGATGTCGTCGCCCGGAACGCTGGAAGCGTCACGGACTTCCCACATCCCTCTAACTGACATTTCTAGCAGTAATTAGTTCTTTCTTTCTTTCTTTCTTTCTTTTGGGCCTCCTTATCTCGAGAGACAATGGATACGCGCCTGGAGGTGGTCAGTGGTTTGTGAAGCAGCGCCTGGAGTTAGTTAATTGATATAAAATCAATAAATACTTATTAAATACTTACTAAATTATGATACACTTCACTATGTGGTCCCTAGTGCTAGATTTCTACAATAAATATTAAATGCTGTCTAAATACAGTAATCTCCTCCCTCTGGTTTAATTACTCTACTTATTAATTAGTTAATTAGTGTTTTAATCAATTTTTATCAGTTTTATTTTCAAATTCAGTATAGATTCGCTACCAGCCAATCGGGTCACAGCTTTCCTGTGACGTCACTTTTTCAGTTTTTTTTTCCCCACCCTGCCGAAGCTGCCGAATCGCTAGGTAAGTACCTTTACTGCAATTACCTTCCCAGCTGCCCCCTGGCTCGCGCACTCACTGCTACCGCTGATCAAAAAGAAGAACCGTAACAAAAACTCTTCAGATATTGCCTCAAATTTTTCCACTTTATTTTCCTTTTTTTCCCTCTCTATTGGCATGTGTGTATCGCGTATGCATGCTAGTGTGGGGCACGTTGTGTATCTGTAGGAATCAACCGAATTAGAGTTTAAATTCAAGTTTAATAAATTTCAACTTTTCTTTAAACCTAAGAAAACCTGTTTGTGCTGGTTTCTTTGCCTTATAATTGGAAAATGGTGAACAAGGATTCACCTAGGGGGAGCTAAAAACAGTGTGTTTAAAATTAAACCCTGTTACAGTAAGTCCAGCTGAAGGGGACCGCTAGACCTCTTCCTCATTGCTAATGACTGCTGTTATGAACCAAACATCCCTGGCAGCTAACATAAAAGGGAATCCCAAAGTCTTCGATAGGCATATAAATAATAAAAGATTGGTAAAAAGTGGAGTAGGGTTGATTAGGGACCAAAAGGGGGATTGACGCATGGAAGCAGGGGAAATAGCTGAGGTATTAAATGAAGACTTTGCATCTGTCTTTACCAAGGAAGATGCTACCATGTCACAGTGAAAGAGGAGGTAATTCATACACTGGAAGGACTTAAAATTAATGCAGAGTTGTTAGATAGGCGGTCATAGAGTCAGAGGTTTACAGCACAGAAACAGGCCCGTCAGCCCAACCCGCCTGCACTGACCATCAAGCACCCGTCCTAACTAATCCCATTTCCCCGCACTTGGCCCGTAGCCTTGTATGTTATGGCGCTTCAAGTGCTCATCTAAATATTTCTTGAATGTCCTGAGTGTTCCTGCCTCTACCACCCCTTCAGGCAGTGTGTTCCAGATTCCAACCACCCTTTGGGTGAAAAAGTTCCTCCTCAACTCCCCTCTAAACCTCCTGCCCCTTACCTTAAATCTATACCCCCTAGTTATTGATCTCTCTGCTAAGGAAAAAGTTTCTTCCTTTCTATCCTATCCATGCCCCACACAATTTTGTATACCTCAATCATGTCCCCCCTCAGCTTTCTCCGTTCCAAGGAAAACAACCCCAGCCTATCTATTCAGTCTTCATAACTGAAATGCTCCAGCCGAGGCAACATCCTGGTGAATCTCCTTTGCACCCTCTCCATTGCAATCACATCCTTCCTATAGTGTGGTGACCAGAACTGTACACAGTTCTCCAACTCTAATATTGGGGAAGTTGAAATCCCCTACTATTATTACCCTATTATTACTGCACCTCTCTGAGATTTGCCTACATATCTGCTCCTCTATCATTGCCTGACTGGAGGTTTGTAGTACACTCCCAGCCAAGTAATAGCCCCCTTTTTGTTAAGTTTAACCATTTGGCCGCCTTAGAGAAACCTTCTAAGATATCATCCCTCCTTACTGCAGTAATTGTCTCTTTAATCAACAGTGCAATGCCACCTCCTCCTTTACCCCCTCCCCTATCACGTCTGAAGATTCTATACCCTGGAATATTGAGCTGCCAGTCCTGCCCTTCCCTCAACCATGTCTCTGATAATATCATATTCCCATATGTAAATCAATGCCCTCAATTCATCTGCCTTACTATTAAGACTCCTTGCATTAAAATAGATACAATCCAGCCTTGCATTATTTGCCTGAGCCTCAACAGATCCACATTTACTCTGTCCTCCAGACTGACTTAGCTTCACGTGCATATTTGATTGTACATCACCCCCTACTGTGCTTCCACTCTGTATCCCATCCCCCTGCCTAAATTAGTTTAAACCCTCCCCAACAGCACTAGCAAACCTCCCAGCAAGGATGCTGGTTCTGGTTCAGGTGCAACCCGTCCATCTTATACAGATCCCACCTTCACTAGAAACAGGCCCAGTGATCCAAGAATCTAAAGCCCTCCCTCCTGCACCATCTCCCCAGCCTTGTATTCATCTGGTCTAACCTCCTATTCATATACTCACTAGCCCGTGGCACTGGAAGAAACTCAGTGATTACAACCTTTGAGGTCCTACTTTTTAATCTACTGCTTAGCTCCCCAAATTCTTTTTTCAGGACCTCATCCCTCTTTCTACCTCTGTCATTGGTACTAACATGGACCACAACCTCTGGATGTGCGCACTTGCCCTCCAGAATACTTTGTAGCTCCTCAGTGATATCCGAGACCCTTGCACCAGGAAGGCAACATACCATCCTGGAATCACGCCTGCGACCACAGAAACATCTATCTTTTCCTCTAACCATAGAATCCCCTCTGCCATCCACCTAGTCCTCCACCTCGCAGATGCGCCACAGTGACTCCAGCTGCTTTTCGAGCTTCGAAACCCGAGGCTCAAACTTCTGCAACCGGAGACACTTTTTGCAGACATGTTCAAGGTCCCATGGCACTTCCACGACTTCCCACATTGCACAGGAGGTACATTTAGCTTGGCCAAGCTGCCCTGCCATTACTTACTTATACAATGAGGAAAAAAAAAACTTGCTGTCTGTACTTAAAGTTGATAAAGCACCAGGGCTGAATGAGATGCCTCCAAGGATACGGAGAGAAGTAAGTGTGGAAATTGCAGAGGCACTGGCCACAATTGTTCAGTCTTGCTTCGACTCGGTTGGTGCCAGAAGACTGCAGAATTGCAAATATTACATCCTTGCTCATAAAAGTGTGTAAAGATAAGCCCAGCAACTACAGGCAAGTCAGTTTAACTTCGGTGGTGGGGCAACTTCTCGAAACAATAACTCTGGACCAAATTAATAGTCACATGGACAAATGTGGGTTAATTAAGGAAAGCCAGCATGGATTCGTTAAGGGATTATGTTTAAATAACTTGCTGGTGACAGAGGGGGTTGATGTGTACATGGACTTCCAAAAAACATTTGATACATTGCCACATAATAGACTTGTGAGCAAAATTATAGCTCAAGAAATAAAAGGAACAGTATCAACATGTATACAAAATTTGCCTGGTGACAGGAAATGGAGAGTAGTGGTTATTGGATGTTCTTCAGGCTGGAGGAAGGTTTGTAGTGGAGCTTCCCAGGGATCAGTGTTGGGATTCTTTCTCTTCCTGATGCATATTAATGACGTGGGTCATGGTATACAGGACACAATTTCAAAATTTCCGGATGATACGAAACTTGGAACAATTGTGAATGGTGAGGAGGATGGTGTAGAAATTCAAAAGGACATTGACAAGTTGGTGCAATGGGTCGACAAATGGCAGATGAACTTCATGTGGAGAAATGTGAAATGGTAGAAGGACGTGGAGAGACAATATAACAAAAGGTGAAACTCTATAGGGGGTGCAGGAGTAGAGGGACCTGGGTGTATATGTGCATAAGTCATTGAAGGTGGCAGCACAAGTTGAGAGAGTGGCTAATAAAGCATACAGTATCCTGGATTTCACCAATAGGGACATAGAGTGCAAGAGCAAGAGGTTATGTTAAACTTGTATAAGACACTAGTTTGGGCTCAACTGGAGTTTAGAGTTAGGGCCTCAACTTTTTACAGTTTATATAGATTACTTGGATGAAGGGACCCAAGGTATGGTTGCTAAATTTGCTGATGACCCAAAGATTCGTAGGAAAGTAGGCTGTGAAGAGGACATAAGGAGGCTACAAAGGGATATAGATAGGTTAAGTGAGTGGGCAAAGATCTGGCAAATGGCGTGTACTGTGGGAAAATGTGAAATTGTCCATTTTGGCAGGAAGAATAAAAAAGCGCATTATCTATCTAAATGGTAAGCTTGCAGAGCTCTGAGATGCAGAGGGATCTGGGTGTCCCAGTGCATGAATTGCAAAGGTTAGTCAGCAAGTAATTAGGAAAGCTAATAGAATGTTATCGTTTATTACGAGGGGAATTAATACAAAAGTAGGGAGGCTATGCTACAGTTGTATAGGGCATCGGTGAACCAGATCTGGAGTACTGTGCACAGTACTGGTCTCCTTATTTAAGGAAGGATATAAATGCATTGGAAACAGTTCAGAGAAGGCTTACTAGAATAATACCTGGAATGGGCGGATTGTCTTGTGAGGAAAAGTTGGACTGGCTAGGCTTGTATTCACTGGAATTTAGAGTAAGAGGTGACTTGATTGAAACATATAAGATCCTGAGGGGTCTTGAAAGGATGTTTCCTCTTGTGGGATCAGTAGGGGCTCACTGTTCTAAAAATGAGGGGTTATCCATTTAAGACAGGGATGAGGCGAAATCTTTTCTCTGAGGGTCGTGAGTCTTTGGAACTCACTCAAAAGGCATTGGAAGCAAGTCTTTAAACATTTTAAAGCAGGGGTAGATAGATTCTTGATCAGCAAGGGGGTGAAAGGTTATTGGGCATAGGCGGGAATGTGGAGTTGAGGTTGCAATCAGATTTTGATCTTGTTGAATGGCGAAGCAGGCTTGAGCGGCAGAGTGGCCTTCTCCTACTCAAATGTTGCCCATTGTTCAAGTACAATTTGTGTCTAATTTGTAATCTGAATTTATTTGTAAAAGGAGAGTGTAGAGGCAGCTATACTCTCTGATCTATACCGGAACCTGCCCGAGGAGTGTGTGATGCAGACACTGGGTGGAAGAGTTCTGTTGACTTTCACTCGCACTATTAACCGATCATTTGCCTTTGTGTAATCTGAGTACAAGGTGCATTTGCTGTCCAGATGTGTGTTGGCAGTCGATGAGCTATGCAGCAAAGTATACAACTTACAAATCAATAGCTGAAAATGTCTTTTTTCCTACAGATTGGGTTTGAGCTTCAATTGATAGACATGTTACTTGCTGCTGTGTGCGGCTGGCTGCTGCACCACTCATTTGAGTTTGAGTGTTGATTCATATTTGGAATTTTCAATAAATCTGAATTTAATCCAATTTAAATTGGTCGCTGACAACAGTACTGATGTCCGCCACAGGAGGGATTACTATAAATTGCAGCCATCCATATCTTTCTGTTCTAGGGGCAGTTCTTTGATGAATCTTACGGGTTTTATCCAGGACAGATGTTGTTTGGAGCAGCTAAAGTTTTCTCCAATGTGCAGTGGTTGTCTGGTGTCCGCCCTGTGCTAAGCAAAAAGAGCAAGTTTAAAGCGGTTGTTGAAGAAGTAAGTTTTTTTTTTTATTTTTAAAAAGCAAACTTGACGGTGTGGGTTTCAGTACAAGTTCTCACCTGTTTAATCTCCATGTTTGTACCATATATGCAGGCGATTTTTATAAGAATGGAAATCCATTTTATATCTCTGGGTCTTGGGTGTGTCCCAGTATGACCATCAAAAGATGCTTAATCAGGAGAAAGACTTCACAGGAGTGAATCCCAGGGGCAACCTTGGGGAAATAGAAAGAAAAACATGTCCCTGCAGGAATAAGTGATCAGTTCAACTTTGAAATGGAGTGGCTGGAAAACTTCTTTAGGAACAGCTTCTATACTCTTATTTAAATGGAGTGTGGCCCTTGCTATAATACATATGTTCTATGACAACTTATTTAAATAAAAGGCTCCAATTTGTAATGCCTGTCTGGGGCCAAGAAGATGATGTGGTTAATACTTGACCTAAAATTGCCTATGCTAACCAAAAAATGTTGCAAAGTACCATGTTCCCCAACCACCGCACGCGCTCTCACGCACTGCACTTTCAGTGATGAAATGGGAGCTGCATATGTCTAATACTGGGACTGGAGCAGATTATTGGTGAGCTGTTCTAGGTCGAGGGTGGAGGGGTGGTGCTCTGGGGTTGGAGGGGGCTGGGGCAGGGGGTATTGGCTGAACTATTCCTTTTCCAAACTGATAAAGCTGTACTTGAATCTTGTTGAAGTATCTATACAGTTCACAGGCTATGTAAGCACCCTTCTGATTCTCCCCTGCTGGCTTTTTCACCGTGTTGGTTCCAGAGCAGCATCAACATGTTGGATGCAGGTTCCCTAAGCAACACCTCCATTTAATAAAATGCTGCATAGAGTGCTGGCCAGTTCTTTGGACTGCAGTACCTGAGCTTCCATCGTATCAAGATATATTGCAGCACAGAAACAGGCTGTTTGGCCCATGTTGGTATTCATGATCCAAACAAGCCTCCTCCCAACCAATTTCTAAACCCATCGTCATATGGGGCACAGTGGTTAGCACCGCAGCCTCACAGCTCCAGCGACCCGGGTTCAGTTCTGGGTACTTCCTGTGTGGAGTTTGCAAGTTCTCCCCGTGTCTGCGTGGGTTTCCGCCGGGTGCTCCGGTTTCCTCCCACAGCCAAAGACTTGCAGGTTGATGGGTAAATTGACCATTGTAAATTGCCCCTAGTGTAGGTAGGTGGTAGGAGAATGGTGCAGATGTGGTAGGGAATATGGGGTTAATGTAGGATTAGTATAAATGGGTGGTTGTTGGTCTGCACAGACTCGGTGGGCCGAAGGGCCTGTTTCAGTGCTGTATCTATAAAAAAAAAATCTGTCGATTCCTTTCTACCTCATGTACTTAACCAGCTTCCCCTTAACTGCATCAGTGCTATTCACGTCAACCACTTCTTTAGATAATGAGCTCCACAGTCTCAGCACTCTCTGGGTAAATAAGTTTCTTTTGAATTCCCTATTTAGATTTTTTAATGACTACTTTTATATTTATGGCCCCTAGATCTGCTCTCGGTTTGATTTGCTGTCTTAAAAAGTGAGCCCCAGTTAGTCCAAGTGACCTGGTGTGTTTTATGTCTATTCTAGGTGCAAGTGGTGGAGCTTAGAGTTTCCTGGATTACAAAGAGCTTTTGTCTTGGTGGAAGTGACAGTGTTTACCCTCCATCTCCAGTCATTACACAGGACAATTTGCCCAGGTATGGTGGGAGTTTGATTCCTTTGCTTTTTTTTAATTTGTAAGAGAAAGCTGAGCAGTGAGGTGTAGGGTTCCTGTTCCATTTCTCTTAGCAACATTATAGAATAAAACAGCACAGAAGGAGGAAATTCAGCACATCATTCCTATGCCAGCTCTTAAAAAGCTATCCAATTAATCCCACTCCCCCTGCCATTTCCCAATAACCCTACAAATTTTTCCCCTTCCATTATTTATGTAGTTATCTTTTGAAGGTCACTAATGAATCTGTTTCCATTGTTCTTTCAGACATCACATTCCAAATCGTAACATTAGGAATGGGGGGTGGGGGGGAAGGGAGACGTCATTTCAGGCTCTTGAGTATGTTCCACCATTCAATTGAATTTATTAAAAATAAAAATGCCTTTAAAATCCCTGGTTAGACAGTTCTCCAAACCAGTACCTGGCACCACTCCAACAAACAAACATGGAAAAAGGTCCTTTGATTATCATTCCAGTTTTGGGCTTTTGTTTTACTCTGTCGAGTCGGTAGTTGGTGCTGCTGGACTGGACTCAGATGGTGTCTCCTGCAGGTAAATGTACCTGCACCTCAGCTACATTTACCCACCTTTCGCTCCATATTTCCAGATGTCCTTGTCTAACAAAACTGTTATCTCGTTCACTTAGCTCCAATTGACTTGCAGCAGCCACAGCCTTTTGGGAGAGGGCGTTCAAGATTTCCACTACCTTTCGTATGAAAAAGTGCTTCCTGATTTCAGTCCAATTTATGTTCCCTTGCTTTCAGTTCCCCTACCAGAAGTAATAGCTTCTTTGTAGGTACCCTGTCAAATCTTTTTTAACGTTTTTAAATAGCGCGATCAGATCATCCCTCAATCTTAGGAACGTACCAATTGGGAGCAGAAGGAAAGATGGGGAAAATGGTAGAGGGGGAGGAGTAGCTTTAATGATTAAGAATTGATGGCCGGCACAGACACTGGGCCGAAGGGCCTGTTTCTGTCCTGGGTGACTCTGACTCTAAGTAGGCCATTCGGCCCCTCGGGTCTGTTCCGCCATCCAGTAAAATCATGGCTGATCTGTTTGTCTCATTCCACACTCCCATCTACCCCCGATAATCTTTGCCTTGCCTAACGAGAATCTATCTACCTCTGCCTTAAAAATATTCAATGACCCCACCTCCACTCACTTCTGAGGCAGTGTTCCAAAGTCGCATAACCCTCTCAGAAAAAATTTCACCTAATTTCTGTCCTAAAAGGGCGACCTCTAATTTTAAAACAGTGCTCCCTAGTTCTGGCTTCCCCCACGAGAGGAAACATCCTTTCCACATCCACCTTGTCAAGACCGTTCAGGATCTTGTATACTTCAATCAAGTCTCCCCTCACTCTTCTAAACTCTGAAAACAAGCCCAGTCTGTCCAATAATAAATGCTGGAAACACTCAGCAGGTCTGGCAGCATCTGTGGAGAGAGAAGCAGAGTTAACGTTTCAGGTCAGTGACCCTTCATCAGAACTGAAATGTTAACTCTGCTTTTCTCTCCACAGATGCTGCCAGACCTGCTGAGTATTTCCAGCATTTCTTGTTTTTATTTCAGATTTCCAGCATCTGCAGTATTTTGCTTTTGTCCCAGTCTGTCCAACCTTTGCTCATAAGACAATCTGCTCATTCCTGGTATCAATCTAGTAAACCTCCTCTAAACCGCCTTCATCCTCCCTTAAATTAGGAGACCAAAATTGCACGCAGTATTTGAGATGTGATCTCTCCAATGCCCGATATAACTGAAGCATGACATCCTTACTTTTATTCTCATAATTCTTAATTTTTCTCAAAATAAAGGATAGTATTCCATTAGCCGCCTTTATTTCTTGCTGTACCTGTACGCTAACCTTTTGTGACTCATGCACTAAAACACCTAGATCAAAGAACAAAGAAAATTACAGCACAGGAACAGGCCCTTTGGCCCTCCAAGCCTGCGCCGATCCAGATCCTCTATCTAAATATGTCGCCTATTTTCTAAGGGTCTGTATCTTTTTTCTTCCTGCCCATTCATGTATCTGTCTAGATACATCTTAAAAGACGCCATCGTGCCCGCATCTACCACCTCCACTGGCAACGCGTTCCAGGCACCCACCACCCTCTGCGTAAAGAACTTTCCACGCATCTCCCCCCTAAACTTTTCCCCTTTTCACTTTGAACTCGTGTCCTCTAGTAATTGAATCCCCCACTCTGGGAAAAAGCTTCTTGCTATCCACCTTGTCTATACTTCTCAAGATTTTGTACACCTCAATCAGGTCCCCCCTCAACCTCCGTCTTTCTAATGAAAATAATCCTAATCTACTCAACCTCTCTTCATAGCTAGCGCCCTCCATACCAGGCAACATCCTGGTGAACCTCCTCTGCACCCTCTCCAAAGCATCCACATCCTTTTGGTAATGTGGCGACCAGAACTGCACGCAGTATTCCAAATGTGGCCGAACCAAAGTCCTATACAACTGTAACATGACCTGCCAACTCTTGTACTCAAAACCTGGTCCGATGAAGGAAAGCATGCCGTATGCCTTCTTGACCACTCTATTTACCTGCGTTGCCACCTTCAGGGAACAGTGGACCTGAACACCCAAATCTCTCTGGACATCAATTTTCCCCAGGACTTTTCCATTTACTGTATAGTTCACTCTTGAATTGGATCTTCCAAAATGCATCACCTCGCATTTGCCCTGATTGAACTCCATCTGCCATTTCTCTGCCCAACTCTCCAATCTATCTATATTCTGCTGTATTCTCCGACAGTCCCCTTCACTATCTGCTACTCCACCAATCTTAGTGTCGTCTGCAAACTTGCTAATCAGTCCACCTATACTTTCCTCCAAATCATTAATGTATATCACAAACAACAGTGGTCCCAGCACGGATCCCTGTGGAACACCACTGGTCACACGTCTCCATTTTGAGAAACTCCCTTCTACTGCTACTCTGTCTCCTGTTGCCCAGCCAGTTCTTTATCCATCTAGCTAGTACACCTTGGACCCCATGCGCCTTCACTTTCTCCATCAGCCTGCCATGGGGAACCTTATCAAACGCCTTACTGAAGTCCATGTATATGACATCGACAGCCCTTCCCTCATCAATCAACTTTGTCACTTCCTCAAAGAATTCTATTAAGTTGGTAAGACATGACCTTCCCTGCACAAAACCATGTTGCCTATCACTGATAAGCCCATTTTCTTCCAAATGGGAATAGATCCTATCCCTCAGTATCTTCTCCAGCAGCTTCCCTACCACTGACGTCAGGCTCACCGGTCTATAATTACCTGGATTATCCCTGCTACCCTTCTTAAACAAGGGGACAACATTAGCAATTCTCCAGTCCTCCGGGACCTCTCCCGTGTTTAAGGATGCTGCAAAGATATCTGTTAAGGCCCCAGCTATTTCCCCTCTCGCTTCCCTCAGTAACCTGGGATAGATCCCATCCGGACCTGGGGACTTGTCCACCTTAATGCCCTTTAGAATACCCAACACTTCCTCCCTCCTTATGCCGACTTGACCTAGAGTAATCAAACATCTGTTCTTAACCTCAACATCCATCATGTCCCTCTCCTCGGTGAATACCGATGCAAAGTACTCGTTTAGAATCTCACCCATTTTCTGAGTCCAAGCATAACATTCCTCCTTTGTCCTTTAGTGGGCCAATCCTTTCTCTAGTTACCCTCTTTCTCCTTATATATGAATAAAAGGCTTTGGGATTTTCTTTAACCCTGTTTGCTAAAGATATTTCATGACCCCTTTTAGCCCTCTTAATTCCTCGTTTCAGATTGGTCCTACATTCCCGATATTCTTTCAAAGCTTCGTCTTTCATCAGCCGCCTAGACCTTATGTATGCTTCCTTTTTCCTCTTAGCTAGTCTCACAATTTCACCTGTCATCCATGGTTCCCTAATCTTGCCATTTCTATCCCTCATTTTCACAGGAACATGTCTCTCCTGCACGCTAATCAATCTCTTTAAAAGCCTCCCACATATCACATGTGGATTTACCTTCAAACAGCTGCTCCCAATCTACATTCCCCAGCTCCTGCCGAATTTTGGTATAGTTGGCCTTCCCCCAATTTAGCACTCTTCCTTTAGGACCACTCTCGTCTTTGTCCATGAGTATTTTAAAGCTTACGGAATTGTGATCACTATTCCCAAAGTAGTCCCCTACTGAAACTTCAACCACTTGGCCGGGCTCATTCCCCAACACCAGGTCCAGTATGGCCCCTTCCCGAGTTGGACTATTTACATACTGCTCTAGAAAACCCTCCTGGATGCTCCTTACAAATTCTGCTCCATCTAGACCTCTAACACTAAGCGAATCCCAGTCAATGTTGGTAAAATTAAAATCTCCTATCACCACCACCCTGTTGCTCCTACATCTTTCCATAATCTGTTTCCATATTTGTACCTCTATCTCACGCTCGCTGTTGGGAGGCCTGCAGTACAGCCCCAACATTGTTACCGCACCCTTCCTATTTCTGAGTTCTGTCCATATTGCCTCACTGCTCGAGTCCTCCATGGTGCCCTCCTTCAGCACAGCTGTGATATCCTCTTTGACCAGTAATGCAACTCCTCCACCCCTTTTACCTCCCTCTCTATCCTGCCTGAAGCATCGATATCCTGGGATATTTAGTTGCCAATCATGCCCTTCCCTCAACCAAGTCTCAGTAATAGCAATAACATCATACTCCCAGGTACTAATCCAAGCCCTAAGTTCATCTGCCTTACCTACTACACTTCTTGCATTAAAACAAATGCACCTCAGACCACCAGTCCCTTTATATTCATCATCTGCTCCCTGCCTGCTCTTCCCCTTAGTCACACTGACTTCATTATCTAGTTCCTTACAGGCTTTTGTTACTACCTCCTTACTGTCAACTGACCTCCTCAATTGGTTCCCATCCCCCTGCCACATTAGTTTAAACCCTCCCCAACAGCGTTAGCAAAAGCACCCCCAAGGACATTGGTTCCAGTCCGGCCCAGGTGTAGACCGTCCAATTTGTAATAGTCCCACCTCCCCCAGAACCGGTCCCAATGTCCCAAAAATCTGAACCCCTCCTTCCTGCACCATCTCTCAAGCCACGCATTCATCCTGACTATTCTTTCATTTTTACTCTGACTATCACGTGGCACTGGTAGCAATCCTGAGATTACTACCTCTGAGGTCCTACTTTTTAACTTGGCTCCTAACTCCCTAAACTCTGCTTGTAGGACCTCATCCCATTTGTTACCTATATCATTGGTGCCTATGTGCACAACGACAACTGGCTGTTCACCCTCCCCCTTTAGAATGTTCTGCAGCCGATCTGAGACATCCCTGACCCGTGCACCTGGGAGGCAACATACCATTCGGGAGCCTCGTTTTCGACCACAGAACCGCCTATCTACTCCCCTTACAATCGAATCCCCTATGACTATAGCCCTTCCACTCGTTCTCCATTTAAGTAATACTCTGCTTTCTTTCTTCTTCCTGCCAAAGTGAACAACTACACATTTTTCCACATTATAATCCTTCTGCCAGATTTTCGCCCACTTACTCAACCTATCTATATCGGTCAGCAACCTCCTTCTGTCCTCTTTGCAATATACTTTCCTACCTATCTTTGTCATCTGCAAAGTTAGCTACCATGCCATCGCTCCCCTCATCTAAGTCATGGATATAAATTGTAAAAAGTTGAGGCCCCAGCACAGACCCCTGTGGCACTCCACTCGTCACATCCTGTCAATCAGAAAAAAACCCATTATGCATACCCTGTTTTCTGCCAGCCAGCCAATCTTCTGTCCATGCAAATATGTTATCCCCTACACCATGAGCTCCTATTTTGCGCAGTAACCTTTTATGTGGTACCTTGTCAAAATGCCTTCTGGAAATCCAGGCACGGTATGTCAATGGGCTCCCCTTTATCCACGGCACGTGTTACCCATTCAAAGAACTCCAATAAATTGGTTAAACATTATTTCCCTTTCACAAAGCCATGCTGACTATTCCTGACATTTAACTCATGTTCTGTCTCCCTATATCATGGTAAAGGCAGGCACAGATTCTTGTGACATGTACAGTGTGATCTATGTAATGCAAAACCAGTTCATCGTTTTCAAAATGCCATCTGGGTGAGACTTTAAACTAACCTCTGTAATTAGGAAGGCTTAAGGTGATAGCAGTGTTGGACATGTTCTGTACAACCACAGAACAACAATAACTTGCATTTACATATACCCTTTAACATGGTAAAACGTCCCGTGATGCTTCACAGGAACATTCTCCAACAAAATTTGACTTTGGGTAGGTGACGGAAAGCTTGGTCAGAGGTAGATTTTACAGGTGTTTTAAAGTAGTAAAAAGTGGTAGAGAAGGGTTTAGGGAGAGAATTGGAGTTTAGGATCTCTGCAACTGAAGGCACAGCACCAGTGATGGAGCAGTTAAAATTGGGGATGCACAAGAGGCCAGAATTGGAAGTGTAGAGTATGGATTGTAGGGCTGGAAGGGATACAGAGATGGAGGGACAAGGCTATGGAGCAATTTCAAAGAGGATGAGTATTTTAAAATCAAGGCATTGCTTAACCAGGAGCCAGTGTAAGTTAGTGAACCTAGAAGTGATGGGTGAAGCAGTAAACAGCATGTGTGGCTATCATTAAGTATTTCTCAGCTGGAGCTCCAGAGGAAGCTTAGTCACAGTGCAATTCTTCCAGTTGGGGAGGGATAAGTAAATGCATGGATTCCTATGACGGGCACTTTCTGGAATAGAAACTCCCACATTGGAGTCCAACCACCCTATTTACCTGTCCATTTGTTTCATTGACTATCTTTGTTATCTGTTGTTTCTGTGTTGCAGGGTGGATTAAATAACTGATCTGTGACCACAGTGTCCACTAACCCTTAATGCCAAATGTTAATCTAACCATAAACCTTTATCATTGTTCCTGTTATTCAAAGCTTGGTAATTTCTTCCCACAGCAAGTGATTAAGAGTTAACATTGCACAATTCCAATTTGCATACAAAGTTTCATCAAACTTGTATATGGGCATTTTGCTAAGGATCACGTAACTCTTAATGGCAAGACATTTGTCAAGTTGAAGGGCATATTAGTTTACTTGATCACTGTAGCACCTCCAAAAATCTTGCATGTGCACACATTCCCTGTACAAAACTTTGCTTCCTGTTGTCTTGCATTTTTGTAATGCTTTGATATTAAATATTAAAATTTCCTATGTAAACATTTGTCTGTGGTTGGTTGACAAGCCAATTAAATCACTTTTTTTTTCAAAAAGGAATTTTAGCTTGCCACTTTTTCAGTAACTGAAATTTATAATTCCTACAATAAGACTTTAAATATAATCAAAAGAACTGCATATTTTGCAGTAAATTGTTTAAACTTTTCCACTGAATTGGCTTGTCTTTTAATTTCATTTTTGCTTGAAGACCTCAGCTTGTCCTGAGAGGGCAGGATTTTGAATAATATATATTACATACCAACATGTGAATTAGGAGTAGGCCACTCAGCAGCTCGAACCTGCTCCACCATCCAATTCCTGAGACTCACTTTAACTCTTTTTAAATACATATAGAAACACTTATTATATATCTTTATATTTCTAGCTAGCTTTCTCTTGTACTCTAATTTTACCTTTATCACTCTTTCAGTCATTCTTTGCTTTTTATATTTTGTCCAATCTTTTGACCTGCCACCCATCTTTGTGTAAATCTATGCTTTTTCTTTAAGATTGATACTATCTTTAACTGTTTTAGTTAACCACGCCCCCTTGGAATTTTTCTTTCTTGTTGGAATGCATCTATTCTGTGTATTCTGAAATATCTCCTTAAATATCTGCCACTGCATCTCTATTGACCTATCCCTTAACCTAATTTGCCAGTTCACTTTAGCTAGCTCTGCTTTCATGCCCTCATAATTGCCCTTATTTAAGTTTAAAATACTCGTTTTGGACCCACTCTTCTCTCCCTCAAACTGAATGTAAAATTCGATCATATGATCGCTGCTACCCAGAGTTGTATTAACAATGAGGTCATTATTTAATTCTATCTCGTTGTACAGTACCAGGTCTTGTATAGCGTGCTGTCTGGCTCCAAAATGTACTGTTCCAAGATATTATCCCGAAAACATTCTATGTACTCCTCATCTAGGCTACCTCTGCCCAACTGATACTTTTTCAGTCTATATGTAGGTTAAAATCCCCCATGATTATTGCTGTACCGTTCTGACAAGCTGCCATTATTTCTTTATACCCTGTCCTACAGTGTTTAATGTTGGGGGCCTGTACCACTCCCACAAGTGACTTCTTGCCTTTGATTTCTCATCTCTACCAAAACTGCTTCTACATCCTGGTTTCCTGAACTTGGGTCATCCCTCTCTGCACTAATACCATTGTTAATTAACAGAACCACTCTTCTACCTTTTCCTAGCTTCCTGTCCTTCGTAAATGCCATGTACCCTTCAATATTCAGGTCCCTATCTGTGATCCTGCAGCCTTGTCTCTGTAATGGCTATCAGATTGTACTTATTTATTTCTGTGTGTATTCTCAGTTCATCTGTTTTGTTTCGAATGCTACGTGTATTTAGATGCAGAACCTTTTAGTTTTGTCCTTTTTATTATTTTTCTAGCCTTATCTACTCTTAGGAAGGGACAGAGCGTATAAATCGGTCACATTCTGTTTATCATTTCCCATATTAATACCTTTCTCTCTTGCCTTGTCTCTACCCATTGATTTAACACATCTTCCCAAATTTGATCCCTTACCCCTACTGTTCAATTTAAAACCCTCTCTACTTCCCTAGTTAACCGGCTCGCGAGAACACCAGCCCCAGCACGGTTCAGATATAGACCGTCTCAACGGTCCAGCCACCACTTTCCCCAGTACTGGTGCCAGTGCCCCACACACCAGAACCCACTTCTACCGCACCAGTCTTTGAACCACGCATTCATTTCTCGAATCTTATTTTCCCTATGCCAATTTGCATGTGGCTCAGGTAATAATCCAGGGATTATTACCTTTTGAGGTTCTGCTTAATTTGGTGCCTAGCTCCTCATACTGACCATGCAGAACCTCATTTTTTGTCCTGCCTATGTCATTGGTTGCCTCAGGCTATGAAATTTGTAGCCATATTTGTGCATTCTGCCAACGTGCAGTTTGCAATGTTTCCCTGGATGCATTTAAATTTGGTGAGGTGAGTGCCCTTGACGTCAATGCAGTATTTGATAGATTGTGGCATCAAAGAGCTCTATAAAAATTGAAGTCAGTGGGAATCAGGATGAAAACCTTGCACTTGCTGGAGTTATACCTAGCACAAAGGAAGATGGTTATGGTTCTTGGAGGACAATCATCTCACCCCCAGGATATTGCTGAAGGAGTTCCATCCATCTTCAGCTGCCTCATCAGTGGCCTTCCTTCCATTATAAGATCGGAGGTGGGGATGTTTGATTATTGCGCAGTATTCAGTACAGTTTGTAACTCCTCGGACAATGAAGTCTGTGCCCGCATGCAGCAAGACCTGAACAGCATTCAGACTTGGGCTGATAAGTGGCAAGTAAACATTTGCGCTACACAAGTGCCAGGAAATGACCATCTCCAACAAGGGAGAGGCTAACCACTTCCTCGTGATATTCAATGGTATTGCCATCGCCAAATCCCCCACCATCAACATTCTGGCATTCACCATTGACCAGGAACTTAATTGGACCAACGCCTTTAAATACTCTGACAGTCCAGAGGCTGGGTATTCTATAGCGAGTAACTCACTTTCTAAGTCACTAAAGCCTGTCCACCATCATGCAGGCACAAGTCAGAAGTGTGATGGAACACTCCCCACTTGGCCTGGATGAGTGCAACTCCAACAACACTCGGAAGATAAATGTCATCCAGGGCAAAGCAGCCATCCACTACCTTTTAACATTCACTCCCTTCACTGCCAGCACACTGTGGTAGCAGTATCTACCATCTACAAGATGCATTGCAGCAACTTGCAAAGGTTTCTTTGACAGCACCTTCCAAACCCACAACCTCTACCACCTAGCAGGATCACCTGCAAGTCCCCTTCTGTTGGATCCCATTAGTTGCACAAAGAGAGACGAAGTCCGACTGTAGCTTTAAGAAACTTTATTGCAGTACTTAATTGTTACATCTTCAGAAAACTTAACAATGAACTGAACTAAACCTAAAAGCAACGCATACACTGAACTAACCTAAAACTAAAAGCAACACACAATAAACTAACCCTGAACTAACCCCCCCCGCCCCCGAACTGACTCTTCGCGCCAAATCAAGCCTTATTATAGTTATTCATACAAATCAGTAACACCTACTCTTTGTTCCCAATTGGTATACAAACTTCTGCAGTTTCTTGGTGTCGGGGCCTGATTGGGGTACTGCCTTGTCAATTTGTTGTAACTTCTTACTCCTATTTCCCATCCCTTTATCTCCTTGTGAACCATTAGGCTGATTGTTGTACAATAGGCTACTAATAAGCAGTCTGCAGCTGTCCCGTTAGTTTCTGCTTGTTAGTCTGTTTCTGTTGATAAGTTGCCTCTGCAGCCCTGAAGTTATGAAGTCATTTCTGATAAGCTGTCTCTGCAGCTCTGAGGTTATTTTGTTAGTAGGCTATACTTAATTGATTAGTTCACTTTAAATGTCCCCAATAGTTCTGTTCACACACTTCCAAGTTATGCACCATCCTGACTCGGAAATGTATTACTGTTCCTTCATTGTTGCTGGGTTAAAATCCTGGAACTCCCTACCTAACAGCATTGTGGGTGTACCTGCACCACATGGACTGCTGCAGTTCAAGAAGGTGGCTCACTACCACCTTCTCTAAGGCAATTAGGGCTGGGCAATAAATGTGGGTCTTGCCAGCGATGCTTGCATCCCATGAATGAACTTTTTTTTAAAATTCAATTGAAGCATGTGGGAGTACCCGGTCGTCCTGTGAAAGTTTGAGAATTTTGTCTGAAGACTTGTACCAATTGATCAGAGGTTTCAAGGACGATGGATCTCTTTAATTGAAAGGCTGAAAATTCAGGTTTTTTTGGATTTTCTTTTTACATTTTATGTATGTTTGGAAGCATGCCCAACATGCCTGTTATACATTTTTAGTTAACAAAATTATAAATGCTGTATAAACTTCAGACAGGATGTTAAGCTGTTGCATGAGCTGTCTTTCCTCCTCTTAATTTGAGCTCTTTTAATTTAAATAAAAAGCCTTTATCAGCTGATGCATTACCCAGTGCCAAACTCTAGCATTGCTAATGATGTGCTGCCCAATCCCAGAATTTACCCCAGCTGGTACATCATGCTGAAGATTCTAAACTTTAAAACTTGTTTGCATTTAATGTTATCCCTTACAAGAGTATATATAGAATAAAAGCCAACAATTTGTCATTTTTAAATAATGAATAGAGACATGGAATCCAAATCACCAGTCAAAATCCCAGGTGCTGGTTAGTAAAAATGGCATTTGAATCTGATAAACTGTGCATAATATAAACACCCGTATTGTTGTAAAAAGCCACTCCCTCTATAGTCATTGCAACCAACACTTTGGCAGATAGGCTGCTATCTAATTTTTCTGTGCATTGTGTGCACTTCCTCCAAGTATTGTGCCTTAAATTTTCATGACATTCCCTCTATCATGCCTATCTGAACTTAAACTTTCTTATTTCTAATTGACTGGTGATCTCCACAGCCCACCTGCCCAATGTTTGTAAATATCCATCCACCAATGGTTTTACTGGCACTGAGCCAAACCCAGCCTTTGGTTACTAACAGCACTCATAAGTGCTTTAAATAACTAAAATGTGGCTGTACTGGGAAAGAGTAGTTGTAGAACTAATGAGAGTGGAGAGGGATTCATTCTACTTGTTCTCCACTTTTCTGTTACCCAGAAAAAGCCTGATAGTTGAAATCCTGGCTGTGACCAAGAGGCTTGTTTTTACCTTGTGTTTACTGGGATTTTACTATGATGATAAAATGGCAGTTAGCACTTAGTTTTGTGAATCGCAGCCAGGAAAGAATGGAAGAATGTGTATTATTATGGCACCTTTCAGATTCTCAATGTCCCAGAGTGCTTCTCAATGTAATGCCAATACATAGAAACAGAAAATAGGAGTAGGCCATTCGGCCCTTCGGGCCTGCTCTGCCATTCAAAAAAAATCATGGCTGATTTTAATGGCATGAATAAACACAACCTCTCACTTGAATATTGTCGTCTGAGTAGAATAAAGCTTTAAGTACAACTAGAAGATCACAGCCTCTTGTAGTGTAGTGATATTTTGAACAGATAGCGTAATTACCTTTGTATGGGAGAGCTGGTGAACTGTTAGAGGATGAGAACTTGTGGTAACTTGGTTTGGATTTAATTTTCAAAACTTTCTTTGTCTTTCCCTCTATTAGGTAGGAGTGACCTAAGTTGCTACTTTTCTAATTAAGCTAAAGGGAGAGGCTGGGTGCAGATAAGGGTAAATTTAATGTCTGAAGAGAAAAGTCACAAAAGATTGGAGCAGTGATTTGGCTGAAATCAGATTGTGCCAGGAAGGGACACTGTTTAATGCGACTAAAGCCACATCAGGGGAAAAATAGTAAGTTAAAATTAAAAGCGTTATATCTGAATACACAAAGCATAAATAGGAGCAGGAGGAGGCCATTTAACCCTTTCAGCCTCTCCTCCATTCAATAAAACCATGATCATCTACCTCAACTCCACCTAACAAGATAAATGAATTAATGGCACAAATCGAGATAAATGGTTTTCATCTAGTAGCCATTACTGAGATATGGTTGCACGGTTACGAAAGTTGGGAACTAAATATCCTAAGGTACTTGACTTTTAGAAAAAAAAAAGCTAAAATGGAAAAGGATGTTGCGTAGCCCTGATACATGAGATCAAAGCAATAGGGAGAAATGGATTTTGGCTCAAGTTCTGATGTAGAATCAGTATGGGTAAAGCTGTACAATAACAAGGCAGAAAACACTTGACAGTTTATAGACCTCCGAACAGTAATCATAGGGTCGACAGTATAAATCAGGAAATTAGAGGAGGATATAACGAGGGTAATACAATAATTGTGGACAACTAATATTCATACAGACTGGGCACACCAAATTAGCAAAAGTAATGAACAAGTTCATGGAATGCATTTTCTAGAACAATATGGTGAACCAATTAGGGAACAAACTATTTTAGATCGGTGTAATGAGATCAGGTTAATAATGTTGTTGTAAAGAATGTTCTGGGCAAGATCATAAGTTTGAGAGTGAATTAGTTCAAAACTAGGGTTTCTTAAATTTTAAAGCCAATTTATGGACGCACGAGGGGAAACCTGGCTGAGGTAGATTGGAAATTAGATTAAAATATGGTAGGTAAGCAATGGCAAGCATTCAAAGACTTCCAACTTGAAAATGCCCCTTTTATCCCTACTCTCTGCTTCCTGTCCATTAACCAATCCTCTATCCGTGTGAATGTATTACCTCCAACTCAATGAACCCTTATTAGTCTTTTGTGTGGCACCTTATCGCATGCTTTTGGAAATCCAAGTGTACTGCATCTGCTGGTTCCTCTTTCTCTATCCTACTAGTTACATCCTCAAAGAACTCTAATAAATTTGTTAAACAGGATTTTCCTTTCGTAAAACCATGTTGAGTTTGTCTGATCATACTATGATTTTTCTATGTGTATTGTTAAGACTTCCCTAATAGATTCCAGCATTTTCTCAATGACTGATGCGCTAACTGGCCTGTATCTCCCTGTTTTCTCTCCCTCCTTTCTTGAATAGCAGTGTTACATTTGCTTCCAGTCCACTGGGACTATTCTAGAATCTAGGGAAGTTTGGAAAATCGTGACCAGTACATCCAACATCTCTATAGCTACCTCTTTTTAGAACCCTAAGATTTAGGCCATCAGGTCCTAGGGATTTGTCGGCTTTTTGTCTCTTAAATTTCCCATCTTTTCTCTGCTGATGAAGCCTTCATGCGTGCTTTTGTTACCTTCAGACTTGACTATTCCAACACACTTGTGGCTGGTGTCTCTCACCTCTATCCTTCGTAAACTCGAGGTCATCCAAATCTTTGCCCATGTCTTAACTCGCAGCAAGTCCCATTTCCCCCCTCACCCCTGTGCTCACTCAGCTGCCTTGGCTCCCAGTCAAGCAATGCATTGATTTTAAAATTCTCATCTTTGATTTCAAATTCCTCCATGGCTTCACCCTCCCTATCTCATATATTCAAGAAGGAGATAGATATATTAATGCTGAAGGGATCAAGGGATATGAGGTGAAAGCAGGAACAAGGTACTGAATTAGACAATCAGCCATGATCTTTTTTGAATGGCAGAGCAGGCCCAAGGGCCGATTGGTTACTCCTGCTTCTATTTTCTATGTTTCTATCTCTAATCTCCGTTAGTTCCACAACTCTCCAAGCTATCTGCGCTCCTCTAATTCTGGCCTCTTGAGCATCCCCGATTTTAATTGCTCCATCATTGGTGGCTATGCTTTCAGTTGCCTAGGCTCGAAGCTTTGGAATACCCTCCCAACCCCTCTCTGCCTCTTAACCTCACTTTCCTCCTTTAAGACACTTCTTAAAACCTACCTCTTGACCAGGTTTTTTGTCATCTGACCTAATATCGCACGACTCGGTATATTCGTCATAATGCTCCTGTGAAGTGCCTTGGGACGTTTTATGTCAAAGGTGCTATATAAATATGAGTTGTTGATCTTTTACTATGAGGTTACTAATTAACCCTGCCTCATTGCACAATACTAGATGTAAAATAGCTTTACCCTAGTTGGTTCCACAATGTATTGTTCCCAGGAAACTGTCACAAAAGCATTCTTTAAATTCATCTTCCAGACTACCTTTACTAATTTGATTTCGCCTGTCTGTATGAAGATTAAAGTGCCCCACAATTAATACATTGCCTTTGTTACAAATTCAAATTATTTTTTGCTTAATGCTGTGTCCAGTGGTATAACTATTGTTAAGGGGCCTATAAACTACTCCCATCAGTGTTTTCTGATCCTTGTTGCTAATCGCCACTCCTACTAGTTCTACTTCCTGATCTTCTGAACCAAGATCCTTTCTTGCTACTATTCTTATATCATACCTACTATTAGTCATTTTCTAAGTAAGTTTCTAAATTCACTCGAAAAAGCCCTTCAAAACACTCCCACAGGGGATGCAGAGACCAAGTGGGCCCACATCAGAGACGCCATCTTTGAGTCAGCAATGACCACCTATGGCAAACGTGTGAAGTGGAATGCAGACTGGTTTCAATCTCACATTGAAGAGCTGGAACCTGTCAGAGCAGCTAAGCGCATTGCACTGCTGAACTACAAGAAAGCCCCCAGCAAGTTAACATCCGTAACACTTAAAGCAGCCAGAAGCACTGCACAAAGAACAGCCAGGTGCTGCGCAAATGACTACTGGCAACACCTATGCAGTCATATTTAGCTGGCCTCTGACACTGGAAATATCAGAGGAATGTATGATGGCATTAAGAGGGCTTTTGGGCCAACCATCATGAAGATTGCCTCCCTCAAATCTAAATCAGGGGACACAATCACTGACCAACGCAAGCAAATGGACCGCTGGGTGGAACACTACCGAGAACTGTACTCCAGGGAAAATGTCACTGAAACCGCCCTCAATACAGCCCAGTCTCTGCCAGTCATGGATGAGCTGGACGCACAGCCAACAAAATCAGAACTCAGTGATGCCATTGATTCTCTAGCAGGCAGAAAAGCCCCTGGGAAGGACGGCATTACCCCTGAAATCCTCAAGAGTGCCAAGCCTGCTATACTTTCAGCACTGTACGAACTGCTTTGCCTGTGCTGGGATGAGGGAGCAGTACCACAGGACATGCGTGATGCCAATATCATCACCCTCTATAAGAACAAGGGTGACCGCGGTGACTGCAACAACTACCGTGGAATCTCCCTGCTCAGCATAGTGGGGGAAGTCTTTGCTTGAGTCGCATTAAACAGGCTCCAGAAGCTGGCTGAGCGTGTCTACCCTGAGGTACAGTGTGGCTTTCGAGCAGAGAGATCCACCATTGACATGCTGTTCTCCCTTCGCCAGCTGCAGGAGAACTGCCGTGAACAACAGATGCCCCTCTACGTTGCTTTCATTGATCTCACCAAAGCCTTTGACCTTGTCAGGAGCCGTGGTCTGTTCAGACTACTAGAAAAGATCGGATGCCCACTAAAGCTACTAAGTATCATCACCTCATTCCATGACAATATGAAAGGCACAATTCAGCATAGCGGTGCCTCATCAGACCCCTTTCCTATCCTGAGTGGTGTGAAACAGGGCTGTGTTCTCTCACCTACACTGTTTGGGATCTTCTCCCTGCTGCTCTCTCATGCGTTAAAGTCTTCAGAAGAAGGAATTTTCCTCCACACAAGTTCAGGTGGCAGGTTGCCCATCTAAGAGCGAAGACCAAAATACAGAAAGTCCTCATCAGGGAACTCCTCTTTGCTGACGGTGCTGCATTAACATCTCACACTGAAGAGTGTCTGCAGAGACTCATCGACAGGTTTGCGGCTGCCTGCACCGAATTTGGCCTAATCGTCAGCCTCAAGAAAACGAACATCTTGGGACAGGACGTCACAAATGCCCCATTCATAAATATCGGCGACCGCACTCTCGAAGTGGTTCAAGAGTTCACCTACTTAGGCTCAACTATCACCAGTAACCTGTCTCTCGATGCAGAAATCAACAAGCGCGTGGGAAAGGCTTCCACTGCTATGTCCAGATTGGCCAAGAGAGTGTGGGAAAATGGCACACTGACACAGAACACAAAGGTCCGAGTGTATCAGGCCTGTCTCCTCAGTACCTTGCTCTCGGCAGCGAAGCCTGGACAACGTACGTCAGCCAAGAGCGTCGTCTCAATTCATTCTGTCTTCGCTACCTCCGGAGAATCCTTGGCATCAGGTGGCAGGACCGTATCTCCAACACTGAAGTCCGCAAGGCGGCCAAGATCCCCAGCATATACACCCTACTAAGCTAGCGGCGCCTGAGATGGCTTGGCCATGTGAGCCACATGGAAGATGGCAGGATCCCCAAGGACACATTGTACAGCGAGCTCGTCACTGGTATCAGACCCACCGGCCGTCCTTGTCTCCACTTTAAAGATATCTGCAAACGCGACATGAAGTCCTGTGATCAATGTCACAAGTCGTGGGAGTCAGTTGCCAGCGATCGCCAGAGCTGGCGGGCAACCATAAAGGCGGGGTTAAAGTGTGGCGTGTCGAAGAGACTTAGCAGTTGGCAGGAAAAAAGACAGAAGCGCAAGGGGAGAGCCAACTGTGTAACAGCCCCGACAACCAATTTTATCTGCAGCACCTGTGGAAGAGTCTGCCACTCTAGAATTAGCCTTTATAGCCACTCCAGGCGCTGCTTCACAAACCACTGGCCACCTCCAGGCGCTTACCCATTGTCTCTCGAGACAAGGAAGCCAAAGAAGATTAGTCATTTACAACACAGGAGGAGGCCATTTGGCCCATCGAGTCCATGCCGGCTCTCCATGGAGCTATCCTGTCAGTTCTCACTGGCTTGATCCCAATAGCCCTGCAAGTCTATTTCTTTCAGGTGACCATTCAACTTCCTCTTGAAGTCGTTGTTCGTCTCTGCTTCCACCACCCTTATGGGCAAGGAGCTTCATGTCATTACCACCTGCTGTGTGTGTGTCTTTCAATCTGTGTCCCCTAGTCCTTGTACCATTTATTAATGGGAGCAGCTTTTCTTTGTATTTCTTATCTAAGCATGTCATAATCTTGTACGTTTCTATTAAATCGCCCCTCAATTTCCTTTTGTTCTAAGGAGAGCAACCCCAGCTTTTCCAACCTAACCTTGTAACTAAACTCCTCCATCCCTGGGACAGTTCTGTAAATCTCCTCTGCACCCTCTCAAGGACCCTCACATCCTTCCTGAAGTGTGGTGACCCAAACTTGATGCAGTATTCCAGTTGGGGCCTGGCTAGAGCTTTATAGAGGTTCAGCATAACTTCCCTGCTTTTGTACTTAATGCCTCGATTTATGAAGCCCAAGATCCCTTATGCTTTACTAACCACTCTGTCAGTATGTCCTGCCACCTTCAAAGATCGATGCACATGCACCCCTAGGTCCCTCTGTTCCTGCACACTCTTCAGAACTGTGCCATTAAATATATATTGGCTCACCTATTCCTTCTGCCAAAATGCATCATCTTACAGTTGTCAGTATTAACTTCCATCTGCCACCTATCTGTCCTGTTGCAGGTGATTCATATCATCCTCCATGCTGCAGTTCCAAGTTTGATGTCAGCAAACTGAGATTTTTTTTATTTTTTTTTATTTTAGAGATACAGCACTGAAACAGGCCCTTCGGCCCACCAAGTCTGTGCCGACCATCAACCACCCATTTATACTAATCCTACATTAATCCCATATTCCTACCACACCCCCACCTTCCCTCAATTCCCCTACCACCTACCTATACTAGGGGCAATTTTTAATGGCCAATTTACCTATCAACCTGCAAGTCTTTGGCTGTGGGAGGAAACCAGAGCATCCGGCGAAAACCCACACGGTCACAGGGAGAACTTGCAAACTCCGCACAGGCAGTACCCAGAATCGAACCCGGGTCGCTGGAGCTGTGAGGCTGCGGTGCGAACCACTGCGCCAATGTGTTCCAAGATCCAAGTCATTTTATTTAAAACATTTTTTAAAAACTGTGGGCCCAGCACTGATGTTTGGAACACCACTGTCTACCATCCTTTAGACTGAAAAGCAACCATTTACTATGACTTGCTGTTTTCTGTCCATTAGTGAGCTTCAATTTAGTTAACAAGCCTTTTATGTGGTACCTTTAGCAAATGCTTTCTTAAAATCCATATAAATAACATCCACTGCATTCTCTAGCAATCTTCTGTTTCATCAAAAAATTCAATTAGATCAGTCAAGCATGATCTGCCATTTACAAATCCATGCTGACTATCCTTAATTAACTCAAACCACTCTAAGTGGCTGTTCATATTTTCCCTGATTATTGTTTCTAAAACCTTATCCACCACTGATAAACTAACTGGCCTGTAGTTGCTAGGACTGTCCTTACACCCGTTCTTGAATAATTTGGCACTCCAATCCTCTGGCACCTCCCCCATTTCCAGGGAAGATTGGAAGATTCTGGAAAGCCTTTCCGCTATCTCCATCCCCACTTCCTTTAGCAACCTGGGATGCAAGCCTTCTGGAGCAGCTAACTTATCTACCCTAAGCATAGCCAGCCTTTTTAGTACCTCCCCTCCCCCTTGCAACCCCCATCCCCGCGTTCAATTTTTATCCGATCCACTGCGGCACAGTGGCGCAGTGGTTAGCACCGCAGCCTCACGGCTCCAGCGACCCGGGTTCAATTCTGGGTACTGCCTGTGCGGAGTTTGCAAGTTCTCCCTGTGACCGTGTGGGTTTTCGCCGGGTGCTCTGGTTTCCTCCCACAGCCAAAAGACTTGCAGGTTGATAGGTAAATTGGCCATTATAAATTGCCCCCAGTATAGGTAGGTGGTAGGGGAATATAGGGACAGGTGAGGATGTGGTAGGAATGTAGGATTAGTATAAATGGGTGGTTAATGGTCAGCACAGACTTGGTGGGCCGAAGGGCCTGTTTCAGTGCTGTATCTCTAAATAAAAAATAAAAAAAAAATTGCTTCTACACTCTACTTACTGTCAGTTGACCAATTCTCATTCCATGCCAGTACATTACCCCCAATCCCATGTGCTCTAATTTTGTTTACTAACCACCTGTGTGGGACCTTATTGAAAGCCACCTGAAAATCCAAATACACCACATCCACTGATTTTTTTCCCCTTATCTATTCTGCTAGTTACATCCTCAAAAAAAACATGTTTGTCAAACATGATTTGCCTTTTATAAATCCATGTTGACTCTGCCCAATCCTACCATTATTAACATCCTTTATAATTGTTTTACAAATAATTTCATTCAGTTCCTCATTCTCGCTAGTCCTTTGGTTTTTCAGCATTTCTGGGAGTTGTTTCGTATCTTCCTCAGTCAAGACAGACACAAAGTATTTGTTTAGTTTCTCTGTCATTTCCTTATTCCCCATTACATCTTTGCTAATCTCTTCCTTTTTACACTCCTATTGAAGTTTATACAGACTGTTCTTATGTTTCTCACTGGTTTACATTCATATTCTGTTTTCTTTATCAGTTTCTTGGCTATCCTTTGCTCAATTCTAAAATGCTCCCAATCCTCAAGCTTACTATTTTTTTGGCAACTTTATAAGCCTCTTCCTTTGATCTAATACAATTATTAACTTCTCTTGTTAGCCATGTTTGGATCACCTTTCCTGTTGGTTTTTTGTGCTTCAGAGCAATGTAAATTTGTTGCAAACCACATTAATTCTTTAAATGCTAGCCATTGCCTGTCTAATGTCATCTTTTAATGTAGTTTCCCAATCTACCACAACCAACTTGCCCCTCGCACCTTCGTAGTTTCCTTTGTTTAGATTTAAGACCCTAGTTTTGGATTGAACTCCATCACTTTCAAACTTAGAATTCTATCATATTATGGTCATTCTTCCTTGGGGGATTCTTTACGTTCGGATTATTAGTCAGTCGTTTTTCATTGCACAATTTCAGATCTAAAGTAGCCCGTTCTCTAGTTGGTTCCTCAACATACTGTACTAGAAAAGCATCTCGTATGCATTCCAGGAATTTGCCTTCCACAGCTTTAGTGCTAATTAGGTTTACCCAGTCTATATGTAGATTGAAGCCTCCATGATTACTGCATTACCCTTATTACATGCATCTCCAATTTCATGATTTTATACTGTACCCTACATTACCACTACTTTTTGGCCTTTAAACGACTCCTACTGACACTTGCTCCCCTTGCTGTTTCTTAGCTCCACCCAGACTGATTCTACATCTTGATGCTTCAGACCACTCACTAATGTACTGATCTCATCCTATGTTAACAGCACTACCCCACCTCCTTTTATTTTTTGCCTATCCTTCCTAAATATCGAATGCCTTTGAATATTCTGTTCCCAGCCTTGGTCACCCTGTGGCCACATTTCCATAATCACAGATCGTGCCTGTTTACTTCTATCTGTGCTGTCAATTCATCTACCTTGTCGCGAATGCTGTGTGCTTTCAGATAGAATGCCTTTAATTATTTATTTAACATCCTCTTGCCTTATCTGCTGGCACACTTGGGTTTGTATGCTCTTTTCCTTCCTGCCACACTCATAATCAGTTCCTTTATTGTTACCTTGCTCTCGTCTTCTGCTCTCTCTTTAAATTATCACATCTTCCCTCACTTGATCCCTCACCTCCCACTATTTAAAGTCCTTTCTACCACCATAGTTATACGACTCGTTAGAACACTGGTCCCAGCACGATTCAGGTGAAGACTGTCACAAAGGTATAGCTCCCACTTTCCCCAGTACTGTTATCAGTGTCCCATGAATCGAACCTGTTTCTCCCACACCAATCTTTGAGCCACACATTCAATTCTCTAATCTTATTTGCCCTATGCCAGTTTTCTTGGGGCTCAGCTAATAATCCAGAGATTATTGCCCTTTAGAACCATAGAAAAGTAAAGGCACAGAAGGAGGCCATTCAGCCCATCGTGTCTGCGCCAGCTGAAAAAACTAGCTGCCCATCTAATCTCACCTTCCAGCACCTGGTCTGTAGCCTTGCACATTACAGCACTTCAGGTGCATGTCAAAGTACCTTTTGTAAATGAGTTGAGGGTTTCTGCATCCACCGCTGATCCGGGCAGTGAATTCCAGACACCCATCACCCTCTGGGTGAAAAAGCTTTTCCTCATGTTGCCTCTAATCCTCAAAGTCCCACATAAGAGATTAGCGTGTAAAATTTAAAGCGCATGGGATTGGGGGTAGTGCATCGCGATGGATAGAAAATTGATTGGCGGACAGGAAACAGTCGAGATAAATGGGTCTTTTTCCGAATGGCAGTCAGTGACTAGTGGGGTACTGCAGGGATTGGTGCTAGGACCCCAGCTATTCACAATGTACATTAATGATTTAGATGAGGGAACTAAATGTAATATCTCCAAATTTGCAGATGACACAAAACTGGGTGGGAGGGTGAGTTGTGAGGAGGATGCAGAGAGGCTTCAGGGTGATTTGGACAAGTTGAGTGAGTGGGCTATTGCATGGCAGATGCAGTATAATGTTGATAAATGTGAGGTTATCCACTTTGGTAGCAAAAACAGGAGGGCAGATTATTATCTGAACGGCTATAAACTGAGAGGGGAATATGCAGCGAGACCTGGGTGTTCTCATACACCAGTCGCTGAAGGGAAGCATGCAGGTGCAACAGGCGGTTAAAAAAGGCAAATGGTATGTTGGCCTTCATAGCGAGAGGATTCGAGTACAGAAGCAGGGATGTCTTGCTGCTATTATACAGGGCCTTGGTGAGGCCACACCTGGAATATTGTGTGCAGTTTTGGTCTCCTTATCTGAGGAAGGATGCTCTTGCTATAAAGGGAGTACAGCGAAGGTTTGCCAGACTGATTCCTGGGATGGTGGGACTGACGTATGAGAGATTGAGTCGGTTAGGATTATATTCGCTAGAGTTCAGAAGAGTGAGGGGGGGAATCTCGTAGAAACCTATAAAATTCTAACAGGACTTGACAGGGTAGATGCAGGAAGGATGTTCCTGATGGTGGGGGGAGTCCAGAACCAGTGGTCATAGTCTAAGAATACGGGGTAAACCTTTCAGGACTGAAATGAGGAGAAATTTCTTCACCCAGTGAGTGCTGAGCCTGTGGAATTCACTACCACAGAAAACAGTTGAGGCCAAAACATTGTATGTTTTCAAAAAGGAGTTAGATATAGCTCTTGGGTCTAAAGGGTGAAAGCAGGAACAGGCGACTGAGTTGGATGATCAGCCATGATCATAATGAATGGCGGAGCAGGCTCGAAGGGCCAGATGGCCTACTCCTCCTATTTTCTATGTTACCAATTACCTTAAATTTGTTGCCCCTGGTAATTGACCCCTCTGCTAGGGGAAACGGGTCCTTCCTATCTGCTCTATCTCGGCCCCTCATAATTTTGTACACCTCAATTAAGTGACCCCTTAGCTGCCTCTGTTCTAAGGAAAACAACCCTAGCCGGTCCAATCTTTCCTCATACCCAACTTTCAAGCCCTGGCAACATTCTTGTAAATTTCTTGTAAACTGGATGCACTTAGGAGCATGCAGGTGGTAGAAAGTGTCATAGACAGGAGTTTTAGAGAAGTGGTTACACCCAAGTTGCAGTCAGATAGATGGGTGACCGCGAGAAGGGGCAGGCAGTCAGTGCAGGAATCCCAAATGGCTATCCCCCTCCCTAACAAGGATACTGTTGGGGGGGATGGCCGATCGGGAAAACAGCAGCAGCCAGAGCAGTGGCACCACGGCAGGCACTGTTGTTCAGCAGGGAGGGACAAAGCGCAGAAGAGCAATAGTTATAGGGGACTCTATAGTCAGGGGCACAGATGGGCGCTTCTGTGGATGTGAAAGAGACTCCAGGATGGTATGTTGCCTCCCTGGTGCCAGGGTCAAGGATGTCTCTGAACGGACAGGGCACATTCTGAAGGGGGAGGGTGAACAGCCAGAGGTTGTGGTACACATCGGTACCAATGACATAGGCAGGAAGAGTGATGAGGTCCTGCAGGGGGAATTTAGGGAGTTAGGTAAAAAGTTAAGACAGGACCTCTAGGGTTGTAATCTCGGGATTACTCCCTGTGCCACGTGCCAGTGAGGCTAGAAATAGGAAGATAGTGCAGCTAAACACGTGGCTGAACAGCTGGTGTAGAAGGGAGGGTTTCAGATATCTGGACCATTGGGACCTGTACAAGAAGGACGGGTTGCATCTAAACTGGAGGGGCACAAATATCCTGGCTGCGAGGTTTGCTAGCATCACTCGGGAGGGTTTCAACGAGTGTGGCAGGGGGGTGGGAACCAGAGCAGTAGGACAGCAAGTGAAATAAATGAGGGGGAACTAGGAAATAAGGCCAGTAAGACTAGGAGGAAGAGCAGACAGGGAGATGTTGTGGAGCACAGCGGGACTGGTGGTCTGAAGTGCATTTGTTTCAATGCAAGAAGTACAACAGGTAAGGCAGATGAACTTAGAGCTTGGATTAGTACTTGGAACTATGATGTTGTTGCTATTAGAGACTTGGTTGAGGGAAGGACAGGATTGGCAGCTAAATGTTGCAGGATTTAGAAGCTTCAGACGGGATAGAGGGGGATGTAAAAGGGGTGGGGGAGTTGCATTACTTGTTAAGGAGAATATCACAGCTGCACTGCGGGAGGACACCTCGGAGGGGTCATGCAGCGAGGCAATATGGGTGGAGTTCAGGAATAGGAAAGGTGCAGTCATGATGTTGGGGGTTTACTGCAGGCCTCCCAACAGCCAGTGGGAGGTAGAGGAGCAGATATGTCGACAGATTTTGGAAAGATGTAAAGCTAACGGGGTTGTAATGGTGGGTGATTTTAACTTCCCTGATATTGACTGGGACTCACTTAGTGCTCGGGGCTTGGATGGGTCAGAATTTGTAAGGAGCATCCAGGAGGGCTTCTTGAAACAATACGTAGATAGTCCAACTAGAGATGGGGCCGTACTGGACCTGGTATTGGGGAATGAGCCCGGCCAGGTGGTCGAAGTTTCAGTAGGGGATCATTTTGGGAACAGTGACCATAATTCCATAAGTTTTAAGGTACTTGTGGATAAGGATAAGAGTAGTCCTCGGGTGAAGGTGCTAAATTGGGAGGCTAATTATAACAATATTAGGCAGGAACTGAAGAATTTAGATTGGGGGAGGCTGTTTGAGGATAAATCAACATCTGACATGTGGGAGTCTTTCAAACGTTTCAGCTGATTAGAATCCAGGACCAGCATGTTCCTGTGAGGAAGAAGGATAAGTTTGGCAAGTTTCGGGAAGCTTGGATAACGCGGGATATTGTGAGCCTCGTCAAAAAGAAAAAGGAAGCATTCGTAAGGGCTGGAAGGCTAGGAACAGACGAATCCCTTGAGGAATATAAAGACAGTAGGAAGGAACTTGAGCAAGGAGTCAAGAGGGCTAAAAGGGGTTATGAGAAGTCATTGGCAAACAGGATTAAGGAAAATCCCAAGGCTTTTTATATGTATATAAAGAGAAAGAGGGTAACCGGGGAAAGGATTGGCCCACTCAAGGACAGAGAAGGGAATCTATGTGTGGAGCCAGAGGAAATGGGCGAGGTGCTAAATAAGTACTTTGCATCAGTATTCACCAAAGAGAGGGACTTGGTGGATGATGAGTCTAGGGAAGGGAGTGTAGATAGTCTCAGTCATCTCATTATCAAAAAGGAGGTGGTGTTGGGTGTCTTGCAAAGCATTAAGGTAGCTAAGTCCCCAGGGCCTGATGGGATCCACCGCAGAATACTGAGGGCGGCAAGGGAAGAAATTGCTGGGGCCTTGACAGAAATCTTTGCATCCTCATTGGCTACAGGTGAGGTCCCAGAGGACTGGAGAATAGCCAATGTTCCTTTGTTTCCTCGAATATCCTCTAAACCTCCTTCCCCTAACCTTCAATCTATGCCCCCTGGTTATTGACATCTCCGCTAAGGGAAAATGTAGCTGGTCTGATTAGTAACTTTGCGGACGACACAAAGGTTGGTGGAGTTGCGGACAGTGATGAGGATTGTCAGAGGATAGAGCAGGATATAGATCGGTTGGAGACTTGGGCGGTGAAATGGTAGATGGAGTTTAATCCGGACAAATGTGAGGTAATGCATTTTGGAAGGTCTCATGCAGGTGGGAAGTATACAGTAAATGGCAGAACCCTTAGGAGTATTGACAGGCAGAGAGATCTGGGTGTACAGGTCCACAGGTCACAAAGTGGCAACGCAGGTGGGTAAGGTAGTCACGAAGGCATACGGCATGCTTGCCTTCATCGGTCGGGGCATAGAGTATAAACATTGGCAAGTCATGCTGCAGATGTTCAGAACTTTAGTTCGGCCGCAGTTAGAATATTGTGTGCAATTCTGGTCGCCACACTACCAGAAGGACGTGGAGGCTTTGGAGAGGGTACAGAAGAGGTTTACCAGGATGTTGCCTGGTCTGGTGGGCATTAGCTATGAGGAGAGGTTGGATAAACTCGGATTGTTTTCACTGGAACGACGGAGTTGGAGGGGTGACATGATAGAGGTTTACAAAGTTATGAGTGGCATGGACAGAGTGGATAGTCAGAAGCTTTTTCCCAGGTTGGAAGAGTCAGTTACTAGGGGACGTAGGTTTAAGGTGAGAGGGGCAAAGTTTAGAGGGGATGTGCGAGGCAAGTTCTTTACACTTAGGGTGGTGAGTGCTTGGAACTTGTTGTCGGGGGAGGTGGTGGAAGCAGGTACCGTAGAGATGTTTAAGAGGCATCTTGACAATTACATGAATAGGATGGGAATAGAGGGATACGGACCCCGGAAGTGCAGAAGGTTTTAGTTTCGGCAGGCATCAAGATCGGCGCAGGCTTGGAGGGCTGAATGGCCTGTTCCTGTGCTGTACTGTTCTTTGTTCCTTTGTACTCTCTCCAGAGCAATTATGTCCTTCCTGTAATGTGATGACCAGAACTGTACGCAGTATTCCAGCTGTGGCCTAACCAGCATTTTATACAGTTTCAGCATTACCAACTGAACATGAGAGGTAAGAGTGACTGCCCTTGACATCAAGGCAGCATTTTACCGAGTATGGCATCAAGGAGCCTTAGCAAAACTGAAGTCAATGGGAATCGGGGAAAACTCTCTGTTTGGAGTCATACCTAGTGCAAAGCAAGATGATTGTGGTTGTTGGAGGTCAATCATCTCAGCTCCAAGACATCACTGCAGGAGTTCCTCAGGGTAGTGTCCTAGGCCCAACCACCTTCAGCTGCTTCATCAATGACGTTCCTTCAATCATTAGGTCAGAAGTGGGGATGTTCGCTATTGCTTGCACAATATTCAGCACCATTCGTGACGACTCAGATACTGAAGCAGTCCATGCAGAAATGCAGCAAGACCTGGACAATATCCGGGGCAGTGCTGATAAGTGGCAAGTAACATTTGTGCCAGGCAATGACCATCTCCAACAGGAAAGAACCTAACCCTCTCCCCTTGACATTCAATGGCATTTTGATCACTGAATCCCCCACTATCAGCATCTTAGGGGCTACCATTGACCAGAAACTGAACTGGAATAGCCATATAAATACTGTGGCTACAAGAGCAGGTCAGAGGCTAGGAATCCTGCAGCGAGTAACTCACCTCCTGACTCCCCAAAGCCTGTCCCCCATCTACGAGGCACGTCAGGCGTGTGATGGAATACTCTCCACTTGCCTGGATGGGTGCAGCTCCAACAACTCTCATGGAGCTCGACACCAGCACAAAGCAGCCCACTTGATTGAAACCGCATCCACAAACTTTCATTCCCTCCACCACCGACGCACAGTGGCAGCAGTGTGTACCATCTACAAGATGCACTGCAGCAACACAGCAAGGCTCCTTAGACAGCACCTTCCAAACTCCCCACCTCTCGCAACTAGAAGGACAAGGGAAGCAGATGCATGGCAACACCACCACCTGCAAGTTCCCCTCCAAGCCACACATCATCCTGCCTTGGAACTATATTGCTGTTCCTTCACTGTCTCTGGGTCAAAATCCTGGAACTCCCTTCCTAACAGCACTGTGGGTGTACCTGCCCCACAAGGACTACAGTGGTTCAAGAAGGCACCTCACCACTACGACCACCTCAAGGCATTTGGGGATGGGCAATAAATGGTGGCCCAGCCAGTGACACTCACATCCCATGAATGAATAAGAGGAATCCCTGCTTTTGTATTCTACACCTCGGCCAATAAAGGCAAGCATTCCATGTGCTGCCTTTACCACTTTATCTACCTGTCCTGCCACCTTTAGGGACCTGTGGACATGCACTCTTAGGTCCCTCACTTAGTCATAGAAGTCATAGTTATACAGCGTAGAATCAGGCCCTTCGGCCCATCGTGTCTGTGCCGGCCATCAAGCACTTTATTCTAATCCCATTTTCCAGCACTTGGCCCATAGCCTTGTATGCTATGGTGTTTCAAGTGCTCATCTAAATACTTCTTAAATGTTGAGGGTTCCTGCCTCTATCACCCCTTCAGGCAGTGTTTTCCAGATTCCAACCACCCTCTGGGTGAAAAAATGTTTCCTCGAATATCCTCTAAACCTCCTTCCCCTTGCCTTCAATCTATGCCACCTGGTTATTGACATCTCCGCTAAGGGAAAAAGTTTCTTCCTATTTACCCTATCTATGCCCCTCATAATTTTGTCTACCTCAATGAGGTCCCCCCTCAGCCTTCTCTGCTCTAAGGAAAATAACCCTAAACGATCCAGTCTTCAGGGATCTTGGTGTACTTGTCCATAGATCACTGTGACCCTCTGTATTTCCTAGGGTCCATTGTATGTTCCCTTGCCCTGTTCGTCCTCGCAAAATGCATCACCTCACCCTTTTCTCAGGATTAAATTCCATTTGACACTGCTCCGCCCATCTATATCATCCTGTAATCGAAGGCTTTCCTCCTCACTATTTACAACACCACCAATTTTCGTGTCATCTGTGAACTTACTGATCATACTTCCTATATTCACGTCTAAATCATTAATGTACACTGCAAACTACTTCTTTCCCTCTCAATATCCTTCTGTTTATTGTGTATTCCCTTGCTTTATTTGCCCTCCCCAAATGCATTACCTCACACTTTTCTGCCCTCTCAACCAAACCATTGATATAATTCTGGAGTCTACAGCTATCCACTATCAACTGCACAGCCAATTTTTGTGTCATCTGCAAATTTCCCAATCATGCCTCCCATATTTAAGTCCAAATCATTAATATATACCACAAACAGCAAGGGACCCAACACTCGGCCCTATGGAACGCCACTGGAAACTGCTTTCCATTCACAAAAACATCCGTCAACTACTACCCTTTGTTTCCTGTCACTGAGCCAATTTTGGATCCAACTTGCCACATTTCCCTATAGCCCATGGGCTTTTATGTTTCTGACCAGTCTGCCATGTGGGACCTTGGCAAATGCCTTCCTAAAATTCATGTACACCACTTCCAATCCACTATCCTCATCAATCCTCCTCGTTACTTCCTCAAAAAACTCAATCAAGTTAATAAGACATGACCTTCCCTTAACAAATCCATGTTGACTATCCCTGATAATCCGTGCCTTTCTAAGTGGCAGTTTCCTATCCCTCAGAATTGATTGTAATAATTTGCCCACCACCAAGGTCAGACTGACCGGCCTATAATTATTTGGCCTATCCCTTGCACCCTTTTTAAACAATCGTATAACATTCGCCGACCTCCAATCCTCTGGTACCTCGCCTGTATCTAGTGAGGATTTGAAGATGGTCTTCAGAGCAACTGCTGTTTCCTCCCTGGCTTTCTCTAACAACCTGGGATAAAATCCAGCCGGCCCTGGTGATTTGTCCACTTTCGAGGATGTCAGACCCTCTAGTACTTACTCTCTCATTCTTATTGTGTCCAATATTTCATTCTCCCCTTTTACTACAATGTCTGCACCATCTGTCTCCTTTGTGAAGTCAGACAAAAACTCAAGAACCCTGCCAACATCTTCTGCATCCACACACAAGGTGCCTTGTGCATCTGATGGGCCCTACCCTACTTAGTTATCCTCTTGCTCTTAATGTACTGATAAAACATCTTTGGGTTTTCCTTGATTTTACCTGCCAATAATTTTTCATGTCCTCTCTTTGCTTTCCTAATTTCCTTTGTTACTTTACCCCTGCACTTTCTATACTCCTCTAGGCTTTCTAAAGTATTACTTTTTTTGTGACCATTATAAGCTTTCTTTTTCTGCTTTATCTTGCCCTGCATGCTTCTAGATAACCAGAGGTTCTGCTTTTTAATTTAGCTCCTAGTTGCTCATCCTCCCAATGCAAAACCTCTTTCCTGTTCCTATCTGTTGTTGGTACCCACGTAGACCACGAGAACCGGATCCTTCCCCTCCCACTGCAAGTTCCTCTGCAGCCCGAGCAGATGTCCCGATCCCTGGCACGAGCCAGGCAAGGCAGCCTCCTGGACTTTCGCTCTCAGCAGCAGGGAACTGGTGTCTATCCCCCTGACTATAGTATCTCCTACTATCTCTACATTCCTATTTATTCCCCCTGCTTGAATGGCTTCCTGTACCATGGTCAGTTTGCTCATCCAACCTGCAGGCTTCTTGCTCATCCACGCAAGCTGAAAGAACCTCAGACCTGTTGGACAATTGCAAGGGCTGAGGCTGTTCCACTTCTGCCTTCTCGAACTCCTTGCGTGCCTCACTCGCAGTCACACCCTCCCAACCCTGACCATTGAGCAAATCAGAAGACCCTATCTTAAGAATTGTGATTGTCTTTTGGAACAAACTGTCTAGGTAACTTCCCCCTCCCTGATACATTGCAGTGTCTATAGCTCGGCCTGCAAGCGCTTACTGCAGACGTGTTTTCCTTGGATCACACTGGCGTCCAGCAGCTCCTGCATACTGCAACCGCAACATATCACCTGCCCTGCTGTCTTTGTGTTAATTTATTTTTCTTAATTTTATTAAACCCCACTGCTACCAAGCCCCATACCCTTAACCCTAACTTTACTGCTAGTAAATCTTAGAGTCATGGTTATACAGCACAGAAACAGGTCCTTCGGCCCATCGTGTCTGTGCCTGCCATACAGCACCCAACTATTCTAATCCCAAATTCCTGCACTTGGTCCGTAGCCCTGTATGCTATGGCGTTTCAAGTGCTCATCTAAATACTAAAATGTTGAGGGTTCCTGCCTCCACCACCTCTTCAGGCAGTGCGTTCCAGATTCCAACCACCCTCTGGATGAAAAAAATGTTAGCTCAAATCTCCCCTAAACCTCCTGCCCCTTGCCCTAAATATATGCCCCCTGGTTCATGACCCCTCCACTCAGGGAAAAGGTTTCCTCCTATCTAACCTATCAATGCCCCTCATAATTGTGTATATCTCAATCATGTCCCCCCTCAGCCTTCTCTGCTCCAAGGAAAACAATCCTAGCCTTTTCAGTCTCTCTTCATAGCTGAAATGCTACAGCCCAGTCAACATCCTGGCGAATCTCCTCTGCACCCTCTCCAGTACAATCACATCCTTCCTATAGTGTGGTGACCAGAACTGTACACAGTACTCCAGCTGTGGCCTAACTAGCATTTTATACAGCACCATCATGACCTCCCTGCTCTTATATTCTATGCCTCGGCTAATAAAGGCAAGTATCTCATATGCCTTCCGAACCACCTTATCTACCTGTGCTGCTGCCTTCAGTGATCTATGGACAAGTACATCAAGGTCCTTCTGACTTTCTGTACTTCCTAGGGTCTTACCATCCATCGTATATTCCCTTGCCTTGTTAATCCTCCCAAAATGCATTGCCTCACACTTTTCAGACATAAGTTCCATTTGTCACTGCTCTGCCCATCTTACCAGCCCATCTATATCTCCCTGTAATCTTAGGATTTCCTCCTCACTATTTACAACACCATCAATTTTCGTGTCATCTGCAAACTTACTGATCATATCTCCTATATTCACGTCTAAATCATTAATGTACACTACAAACAGCAAGGGTCCCAGCACCGATCCCTGTGGTACACCACTGGTCACAGGCTTCCAATTGCAAAAACAGCCCTCTACCATTACCCTCTCTCTGCCTCCTGCCACTAAGCCAATTTTGGATCCAATTTGCCAAATTGCCCTGGATCCCATGGGCTCTTATCATCTTAACCAATCTCCCATGCGAGACCTTATCAAAAGCCTTACTGAGTCCATGTAGACTACATCAGCTGCTTTACCCTCATCGACACATCTAGTCACCTCCTTGAAAAATTCAGTCAAGTTAGTTAAACACGATCTGCCCCTGACAAAGCCACGCTGACTATCCCTGATGAATCCCTGCCTCTCCAAGTGGAGATTAATCCCGTCCCTCAGAATTTTTTTCAATATTTTCCCAACCGCTGATGTTAGACACACCGGCCTGTAATTGCCTGGTTTATCCCAACTACCCTTCTTGAATAATGGTACCACATTTGCTGTCTTCCAGTCCTCTGGTGTATCTCCTGTGGCCAGAGAGGATTTGAAAATTTGTGTCAGAGCCCCTGCTATCTCCTCCCTTGCCTCACATAACAGCCTGGGATACATCTCATCTGGGCCTGAGGATTTATCCACTTTTAAGCCCGCTAAAACAGCTAATATTTCCTCCCTTTCAATGCTAATATGTTCAAGTATATCACAATCCCCCTCTCTGATCTCTAAACCTACATCGTCCTTCTCCATAGTGAACACCGATGAAAAGTAATCATTTAAAACCTCACCTATGTCCTCCGGCTCCCCACACAGATTGCCACGTTGGTCCCTAATGGGCCCTACTCTTTCCCTGGTTATCCTCTTACCCTTAATATACTTATAAAACGCCTTAGGATTTTCCTTTATCTTGCCCGCCAGTGTCTTTTCATGCCCCCTCTTCGCTCTCCTAATTACTTTTTTAAGTGCCACCCTATACTTTCTATACTCCTCTACTGCCTCCGCTGTTTTCAGTGGTCTAGATCTGCCGTAAGCCTCCATTATTTTTTCTTGATCCAATCCTCTATCCCTTGACATCCAGAGTTCCCTGGGCCTGTTAGTCCTACCCTTCACCTTAACGGGTACATGTTGGCTCTGAACTCTCACTATTTCCTCTTTGACTCCCACTGATGTGATGTCGACTTTCCTACAAGTAGCTGCTCCCAGTCCACTTTGGCCAGATCCTGTTTTATCATATTGAAATCGGCCTTGCCCCAATTCAGTACCTTTAATACCAGTCCATCTTTGTCCTTTTCCATCACTACCTTAAATCTGAGAGTTATGGTCACTATCCCCGCAATGCTCCCCATTCACACTTCTACCACTTGTCCGGCTTCATTCCCTAGGATTAGGTCCAGCACTGCCCCCTCTCTTGTAGCACTTTCTACGTACTAGCTCAAAAAGCTCTCCTGTATGCATGTTAAGATGTACGTCCCTTTTAAGCCTTTTGCACTAAGACTATCACAGTTAGTATTGGGGAAATTGAAATCCCCTACTATTATTACCCTATTATTTTTACATCGTCATAGAGTCGTACAGCATAGAAACAGGCCCTTTGGCCCACCGCGTCCATGCCGACCATAATGCCTATCTATACTAATACCACCTGCCTGCATTAATTCCATATCACTCTATGCCTTGCTCATTCAAGTACCATGCGGAACCTTGTCAAAGGCCTTGCTAAAGTCCATGTAGACAACGTCCACCGCCCTGCCCTCGTCAATCCTCTTGGTCACCTCCTCGAAAAACTCAATCAAATTTGTGAGACATGATTTCCCACGCACAAAGCCATGCTGACTCTCCCTAATCAGGCCATGCCTTTCCAAATGCATATAAATCCTGTCTCTCAGAATCCCTTCCAATAACTTTCCCACCACTGATGTAAGGCTCACCGGCCTGTAGTTCCCTGGCTTATTCCTGCTGCCCTTAAATAAACATCAGCTATCCTCCAGTCTTTCGGTACCTCCTCCGTGGCTAACGATGATACAAAAATCTCTGCCAGGGCCCCAGCAATCTCCTCCCTTGCTTCCCAGAGCATCCTAGGATACACCTGGTCAGGCCCTGAGGATTTATCCACCTAATGCGTTTCAAAACCTCCAACACCTTCTTTGTAATGTTGATATGCTCCAGGATATAGGTGTTCCCTCCCTTGAACTCACTAGCTTCCATGACCTTCTCCATGGTAAATAAAGATGAGAAATATTCACTTAAGACCTCGGCCATTTCCCGTGGCTCTACACATAGATCACCACACTGATCCTTAAGGGGACCTACTCTCTTCCTCGCTACCCTTTTACTCTTAATATACTTATAGAATCTTTTAGGATTCTCATTTATCTTATCTGCCAGGGAAATCTCATGGCCCCTTTTCGCCCTCCTAATTTCCTCAAATGTAGTCCTACATCCCCTATACTCCTTGAGGGACTTGCTTGATCCCAGCTGCCTATACCTGACATATGCCTCCTTCTTTGTCCTGACCAGACCCTCAATATCCCTCGTCAACCAAGGTTCCCTAAACTTGCCAGCTTTGCCCTTTCATCTAACAGGAACATGCCGACCCTGAACTCTTCCTATCTCACTTTTAAAAGCCTCCCACTTGCCAGACGTCCCTTTACCTGTAAACAGCCTCTCCCATTCAACTTTTGAGAGTTCCTGTCTGCCATCGAAATTAGCCTTCCCCCAATTTAGGACTTCAACCTGAGTCCTATCCTTTTCTATAATTATCTTGAAGCTAATAGTTATGGTCACTGGTCCCAAACTGCACCCCCGGTGACACGTCAACCGCCTGCCCAGCCTCATTTCCGAAGAGGAGGTTGAGTGTAGCCCCTTCTCTAGTAGGACCATCCACATACTGCTTCAGAAAACTATCCTGGATGCACTTAACAAATTCTTCCCCATCTGATCCCTGAGCACTAAGGCATCCCAGTCAATATTAGGGAAATTAAAATCACCTATTGCAGCCCTATAATTCCTACACCTATCTGATTTCCCTACGTATATGCTGCTCCAATTCCCTCTGACTATTGGGGGGCCTATAGTATCCCATCAAAGTGATCACCCCTTTCTTATTTCTGTGTTCTACCCATATGGCCTCGTCGGACGTTCTCCCCCCCCCCCCCCCCCCCCCCCCCACCCCAGGATAGTCTCTAAGTACTGCCGTGATGTCCTCCTTGATCAATAGTGCAACTCCTCCTCCTTTCTTACTTCCACCTCTGTCATGCCGGAAGCATCGGTACCCTGAAACATTGAGCTGCTAGTCCTGCCCAACCCTCAACCACGTGTCCGTAATAGCTATAATATCACAATCCCATGTACTGATCCATGCACTGAGTTCATCTGCCTGACCTGTAAGGCTTCTTGCATTAAAGTAAATGCAGTTTAGCTACCAGACCTTCCACACTTCCTGTCCAGTCCCTGCCCAGCCTGCCTACTGAACTTGCTTGCTTTAACCTCTACATTTGCCTCAACTATCTCATGGAGAGACTACTGCTTTGGGTCCCACCCCCCTGCAAGACTAGTTTAAACTCTCCGAAGTACTACGAGCAAACCTCCCCGCATGGAGATTGGTCCCCTTCCAGTTCAGATGCAACCTGTCCTTCTTGTACAGGTCACCTCTGCACCAGAAGAGATCCCAATGATCCAAGTAGCTGAAGCCCTCCCGCCTACACCAGCTCTTCAGCTACACATTCCTTTGCCTTATCCTCCTATTCCTGTCCTCACTAGCACGTGGCACAGGGAGTAATCATGAGATTACAACCTTCGAGGTCCTGCTTTTTAACCTTCTGCCTAACTCCCTATATTCACTTTGCAGGACCTCATCTCTCTTCCTGCCTATGTCTTTAGTACCAATATGGACCACGACCTCTGGCTGCTCACCCTCCCCTGAATGTCCTGCAGCCGTTCCGAGACATCCTTGACCCTAGCACCAGGGAGGCAACATACCATCCTGGAGTCTCGTTTGTGGCCACAGAAACGCCTGTCTGCACCACCTTCGATAGAATCCCCTATCACTATTGCTGTTCCACTCCTTTTCCTCCCCTGCTGTGCAGCAGAGCCCTCCGTGGTGCCACGAACTTGGCTGTTGCTGCTTTCCCCTGGGAGGTCATTTCCCCCCGCCCCCCCCAAACAGTATCCAAAACGGTATATCTGTTTGAGAGGGGGATGGCCACAGGGGTCTCCTGCACTACCTGCCTGTGCCTACTACTCCGTCTGGTGGTCACCCATCCCTTTTCTGCCTGTGCAGCCAGTACCTGCGGTGTGACCACCGTACTAAACGTGCTCTCCACGACTTCCTCAGCATCGTGGAAGCTCCACAGTGAATCCACCCGCAGCTCCAGCTCCGTAATGCAGGTAGCCAGTAGCTGCAGATGGATACACTTCCTGCACACATGGTCATCAGGGGCACTGGAAGCGTCCCTGATTTCCCACATAGCGCAGGAGGAGCATATCACGGGGCTGAGCTCTCCTGCCATGACTTACCCTTAGATTAATTAGTTACTCCCTTAATTAAAAAATAGAAATGACACTAGGAGTGTTGTTCTACCTACTACAATCTAAAGTCCTTAAAAGAAAAACACTTCAGTAGTACTCACCTTATCGCCAGAGGTCTTTTCAACAAAAAAAACTTTCCCCTTAGTGCATTTAAATATCTTAAAAATATAGAACAGCTGCTACTCACTCAACCAATCATCTTGCAGCTCTCCTCTGACATCACTGTTGGCTTTTTTTTCCAAAACTCCGGCGCGCTGGAAGAGCTCCACTCCGCTCCCAGATTTGAGATTTGCCTACATATCTGCTCCTCTGTCTCTTACTGACTGGCGGCCTGTAGTAGACACCCAGCCAAGTGATTGCTCCCTTTTTGTTTTTAAGTTCTACCCAAATGGCCTCATTTGAGGAACCTTCTAAGATATTATCCTTCCTTACTGCAGTAATTGACTCCTTGATCAACAGTGCAATGCCACTTCCTCTTTTATCCCCTCCCTGTCGTGCCTGAGATTCTATACCATGGGATATTGAGCTGCCAGTCCTGCTGCTCCCTCAACCATGTCTCTGATAGCAACAACACCCTCAATTCATCTACCTTACTAGTAAGACTCCTTGCATTGAAATAGATGCAATCTAACCTTGCATTTTTCCCTTGTGCCTTACCAGGTTTATATTTGCTCTGCCTTCCAGACAGATTCACTTTCTGTTCTATATTGCCCCCTACTGTACTTCAACTCTGTATCCCATTCCCCCTGCCAAATTAGTTTAAACCCTCCTACTACTATTACTACTATTGATAAATTTTGAGTATCAGAAGACTCATTATTATTTTAATTAATGTTTTACTAACCCCAATTAAAATTACTGAGTTTGGATAAGATTTCCCAGCAGGTGCTCACTCACTGAAAACAATTGGGGTGGCTGATTGTCAGTCATAGAAATCTTTGGGTCAGAAGAAATTTCTCATCCCTGAAGTTGAAATCAAAAGGCGGCTGGCAAAAACTGTGCAGCAACGAGGAGGAACAGCTGAGTACAGTTTACATCTGGCCAGATAGAAACCTTTGGCAGGCTGGATTCTGGCCCGTGGGCTATATGTTGGACAACCCTGCATTATATAAATACAAATCTTTTTTTCCCCCTTTTCAGCCACCTCATCTACCTGTCCTACCTTCAGGGATCTTTAGGCAAACACTCCCAAGGTCCCTCTGTTTCTGTAGACATCTCAGTACCATTTATTGTGCAGTCTCCTGCTTTGTTTCGCCTCCTCAAATGCATTACCTCACCCTTCTCCACATTGAATTCCATTTGCCACTTCTCTGCCAACCTGGCCAGTCCCTCTATCTTCATGCAGTTTACAGCTTTCCTCAATGTCAGCCACATCGCCAATTTTTGTATTGTCTGCAAACTTGCTAATCATTCCCCCTACATTCAAGTCTGAAGATATATACCACGAAAAGCAAGGAACCTAATGGAGTCCGGTGGAACACTACTGGGAACAGCCTTCCAGTCATAAACACCAGTTGACCATAACCCTTTGCTTCTTGCCACTGAGCCAATTTTGCATCCAACTTGCCACTTCCTTAGGAGTACCATGGTCTTTTACTTTTCTGACCAGTCTGCCATGTCAAAAGCCTAGCTAAAATCCATGTAGACTATATCAAATGCACTAACGTCATCGACTCTCCTTGTTACCTCAAAAGTTCGATTAATTTAATCAGACCTTACCTTCCCTTAACAAATCCATGAAGACTGCCCTTGATTGTTTTGTGCACATATAAGTACAGAGGTATCTGAGTGTCCTGGTACATGAATCACAAAAAGTTAGTATGCAGGCACAGCAAATGATTAGAAAGGCAAATGGATTGTCGTTTATTGCAAGGGGATGGAATATAAAAGTAGGGCAGTTCTGCTACAGTTATCCAGGGCATTGGTGTGAGCACATCTGGAGTGTTGGGTACAGTTTTGGTCTCCTTAAAGGATATAATTGCATTTGAAACAGTTCAGAGAAGGTTCACTCGACTGATTCTTGGGATGAAGGGATTGTCTTCTGTGGAAAGGTTGGACAGGTTGGGCCTTTATCCATTGGAGTTTAGAAGAATGAGAGGTGATCTTATTGAAACATCTATAAGATCCTGAGGGGACTTGACACGGTGGATGTTGAGGGTGTTTTCCCCTTATGGAGAGACTAGAACTAGGAAGACGCAGTTTAAAAATAAGGGGTCTCCCATTTAAGACTGAAATGAGGAGAGATTTTTTGAGGGTCTTGAGTCTGTGGAATTCTCTTTTCCAGAGAGCAGTTGAGACTGGGTCATTGAATATTTTTAAGGCTGAGCTAGATAGGTTCTTGATTGATAGGTAGTCAAAGGTTAAAGGGGGTAGACTAGAAATTCGAGTTGAGGCTGCTATCACATCAGCTATGATTTTATTAAATGGTGGAGCAGGAAAATGGCCTACTCGTGTTCCCAATTTGTATGTTCCTTTCTAAATTGGTTTTATACTGTCCCTCCAATGTTTTCCAATAGTTTGTCTACCATTGAGGTTAGGTTGACTGGCCTTTATCACTCAATCCCTTTCATCCCTTTTTAAACAACAGTACAATGTTAGCAGTTCTGCAGCACCACGCCTGTAGCCAGAGAGGATTGGAAAATAATCAGAGCCTCCACTATTTCTTCCCTTGCTTCTCTTAGTCTGGCGTACGTTTCATCCGGACATGGTGATTTACCCACTTTCTGAGTAGGTAAACACCTTGATATTTACTCTCACTGTTTATCCCATCCAGTATTTCACACACCTCCTCCTCCTTAACTACAATGTCTACGTCATCCCCTTTTTTTTTGTGAAAACAAAGTATTCATTAAGAACCATGCCCAAGTCTTCAGGCTACACACGCAAGTTCCCTTTTTGGTCTCTAATCAGCCCTTCTCATTGCTTGGCCATCCTCTGACTTATGTGATGTTATGGACAGGTGGGAAATGGCATGGCTGTTTTCCACTTTTCACCTCCCAACTGACCACAGATAGTGTTTTTGTTAAACTAAGGCTTCAGCCCCTGTGTTTTATTTGCCAAACAGACAGTGGTTTTCTTGTAGGTTTGAAACACAAGATTAAATCTTGATTGAACATTAATCATCCAAAATGATCTCAATACCACCCACACAGACAATTACACTTTCATACACACTCGAGAAAATATAGGTGAAGGGTAAGAGGTGTTAAGAGTTTAATATGTAAAAGTGTGCTGTTTTCAGAAAAAAGCCTGTGGGATCCTCTTGGGAGGTAACTTTTTAAAGTTGCAGGCCTGTTTGCTCGTTGTCTTGCATTTGCTGGGATGTTGAAGTCTTGCAGTCAGTATTTCTGGTATTTCACTGGCGGAGGAGTTATTTTAAACTCTCACTTGTTTCTCTGCTACAGTTGGTTGCAAACTCATCTCAACAGTGTTAACTGTCTAAACTGGAATTGACCCTTCCCCACTCCCATGTTCTCTCTGGCTGGAATCTCTGGCTGATGTCTTAATGGTTCTGATCTCCTTTGTTCTCCAAAGAGGTTGCCTTTGAAGGTAAAACTCATTAAGTGTCTCGCCCATGTGACTTTAGGTTTCAGTTCTCGAAGGGCTGTACAATAGTTCCTTATCCCTGTCCATTTTGAAACGTTGTGGCATTTTCACACTTTAGTGATTGTGGCTGGAGATGGGGTGTCTGTGTGCCTTTGTTTTAGCCCGTTTTTGTGGATAGCTCACATCCATGTGTGATGAGCTGTTTACATTTTGATGCAGACGCAGTTAACGAGTTTTAGCAGACACAAACGTGTATTTGAGTGCAGGAGAAGATGGATGTCATACGACTTTGTACTCCATCTTGTTGAAGGCAAGCGTACCAGTCTTTTAAACTGTTTTTAATAACTCTCCAGTTTAGTTCTGTATTTCCATCGGTGCACTTCCCATGAGCATGATAGTATTTATAAAGGCTGTGTTTGCTGATGCAACCATTAGGTGGGGGAATACTGGCACATGCACAAATGCAGCCTCATCCACTGAAACACCTGTCTGACGTCTCAGGCAGCTGCCAGTAACAAAGATGGTGCTGCTCAATTCGTCACAAACAAATTAAACCCAAACCCCCTCAATGGCTACGATATCTGCCTCCATCCAACCCCCAACAGTACCCTCCTGCCATCATGCTTCTCTTCGCTGCTCCCTCCCATGCCTATCTGCTTGCCGCTGTCTTCCATCAGCCACTCGCTCCCGCTGTCACCCATTGGTACCCCACCCCCGTGACTGCTATCTCTTGGCCTCGCTGCTTTCCCCCCCTTGGCCGCTCACTCTAGGCCTCACCGCTTCCCTCCCTGCCTCTTCTCCCCCCCCCCCCCCCCTCGGCTGCTTACTCCTTTGTCGCCCCGTCACCCCTCGGCTGCTCATTCCCTGCCTTGCTGCTTTGGTGGCTTGTTTCCTGCCCCCTTCACCCCGCCACTTCTGCGGGTGACATGGTGGGGAGCGAATGGCTGAGGGAAGGCAGCGGCAAGGGGGGTGGGTAGTGGGAAATTGAAAGCTGCGATTGAAGTGGGGATGGCAGGACGGAGCGGGGTCCTGTTGGGGGGAGTGGAGGCAGCTATTGAGGGGTGAGGACATCATTGCGTGGTGACGTCAGCAGGTCCATGCACGCATTCATACTGGCAAACTAGCAAATGTTCACACATAGATGTCTGCGATCGCTCTGCATTGTCAGGAGTCACTCACGTACAAAACATCTTTGGGTTTTCCTTGATTATGCTTACTAATATTTTTTCATGGACCCCTTTGCTTTCATAATTTCCTTCTTAATTTCAGCCCTGCACTTTCTATTCTCCTATCGGCTTTCTGCAGTATTGAGCTCTCGGTATCTGACGAGCTTCCCTTTTTTGCCTTATCCAACACTGTATGCTGTTTGACATCTCGATGGGGGGTGGGTGGGTAGTGATTTGGAAGGTCATTGTGGGAACATGTTATCTTATTCAGTACACTTGTTTAAAGAATGCTTATATCAAAGAATATTGGGATTGTGGGAAAAAATGGCGTAGTGGTGGATGATCAGCCATGATCTATCTGAATGGCGGAGCAAGCTCGACGGGCCGAATGGCCTACTCCTGCTCCTATTTCCTGTAAGGAGAAAATTGAATTACAGGTGCAAGTTCAACTTGGAGGGTATGACCTGACGATTACTGAAATAATCTGGCTTGTTTAGTTCCCGGTTCTGAGACACTTGCAGCCATAAGGTCAACAGGAAGGATGGGGAAAATGGTGCAGGGAGAGGAGTAAGTCTCAGTGATTAAGGATGAAATCACTCCAATGATCAGAGAGGAAATAACAAGGTAAGCAGGCAGTGGAGACTTTATGGGTAGAATTAAGAAATAGCAAAGAATTTAAGACTGTAGCGGGACTAGTGTATAGGCTCCCAGTAGCAGCTGTGCAGTGGTAGATTGTATAATCCATAATTTAGACAAGTGTGTAACAAAGGCAGAGTGGTTTTAATGGGAATTTGAACTTTCATATAGATTGGGATAAGCAGACTAGCAAATGTCAGAAAGGTAGTGAACTTCTTGAATGTGTTCAGGATAATAGAACCAACAAAGGGCTATGCTATATAAGATTTTGTAATGAGCCAGATTTCGTTAACAGCCTATCAGTGCATGAACATTTTATCTAATAGTGACTGTCATATGATCCACTTCAATGTTGTATTTGAAAGGGAGAAACTTGAAACAGCTGCTCGGATTCTAGACTTGGATGAGGTTGACTTTAATGGGATGAGACACAGACTGTCCACAGTAAACTGAGAAAATCTGTTAATTGGTAAAACAACAGAAGATCAATGGAAGGTGTTCAAAGAAGAATTTTGTTTGCTGCATCAAACCTTATTGCTGAGTCCATCAGGAAGGATGCGGGCATGAGAGGGGTGACGATCCCAGGCAGCGGAGGGACTCGGTTCAAATCCTCCCTGTACGTGGATGATGTCGTCGTCTTCTGCTCAGATCTGCTGTCTGTTCATAGGCTGATAAGCATCTGTGACCAGTTTGAACTGGCCTCTGGAGTCAAAGTAAATTGTGGCAAGAGCGAGGCAGTGTTCTTCGGGAACTGGGCTGGCTGACCCTTTGTTCCCTTCAACGTCAGGTCAGACTACCTGAAGGTGCTGGGAATATGGTTTGGAGGGGCTGGGGCCTGTGCCAAAACCTGGAAGGAGCGAGTAGCCATAGTGAAACCGAAACTTGGTATGTGGGAGCGATGCTCCTTCTCCATTGCAGTTAAGAACCTGGTTATCAGGTGTGAGGTACTCTGTTGCTTTACATGGCACAGGTCTGGCCCATGCCCCACTCCTGCGCTGCGGTGGTCACCCGAGCCAGCTTCTGCTTTATCTGGAGATCGAAAATGGACAGTGCCCGCAGGGACACTATGTTCAAACCTCTAAAGGGGAAAAAAACTTACCTAACATCTCCCTCATCCTGATGGCCACCTTTGTGTGCGGCTGAAGCAAGCTGTGCGTAGACCCCCCCGGTATGCAAACAAGAAGTGTCACTACGTGCCGAGGTTCTATTTGTCCCCGGTGTTACGAAGGATGGGTCTGGCAATGTTGCTGCGGAACACTCCCTTCACTTGGACCATGCTGTCCGCTTGTTCCTCGTGGAAGAGTTTGTTCAGAAAAACACCTTTGACCACAAGTCCATCAGGCGGTGGTCCGCATGTAACATCCTTGAGGTCCTGCGGGAATAGATGGTGGATCCTTTTGGATGGTTCCCTGAGCAGACTGTCACTTGGCAGAATGCCTCATCACCAGAACTTTCAAACAAGCACCAAGACATAGCTTGGCTGGTGGTGAGAAGGGCACCCCCCATCAGATCCTTCCTGCAAGCCCGGAGTCTCACTGCCTCCACACGCTGTATACGAGGCAGCTGCGGTGGGGAAGAGACCGTTGTCCACCTTCTGGAATGAGCCTTTGCAAAGCAGATTTCGAAAGAGATGCAGTGGTTTTTGTCCAGGTTCATCCCAAGCAGCTTCGTAATGCAGGACTGTGTGCTCTATGGGTTGTTCTAAGCGACACACACCGCAGTAAACATCAACTGCTGCTGGAGGACCGTCGACTTGGTGAAAGACGCACTTTGGTTTGCCTGAAATTTGCTGGTCATCTAATGCAAAGAGCTGTTGATGGTGTGTTGCCAACTGGCACATTTCTAAGGTCCAGGACTACATGCTGAGGGACTCACTAAAGCTTGCGGCAGCCACTGCAAAGGCTTAATGGGGAAGGGCCACTGTGTAAGGCTCTCCTGCCATAGTGGACAGAGGGGCTGGAACCCGTATAAAAGCACCTCCAGCTGTATGCACCAGTGTTTTGATATGTAATGCAAATGTGCATTGTAAATATGACCTGAAATGGCAAGGGTAGTGAGATGCCTTATGTACCGTATTCTTTTGGGCCTCCTTATCTCGAGAGACAATGGATACGCGCCTGGAGGTGGTCAGTGGTTTGTGAAGCAGCGCCTGGAGTGGCTATAAAGGCCAATTCTGGAGTGACAGGCTCTTCCACAGGTGCTGCAGAGAAATTTGTTTGTTGGGGCTGTTGCACAGTTGGCTCTCCCCTTGCGCCTCTGTCTTTTTTCCTGCCAACTACTAAGTCTCTTCGACTCGCCACAATTTAGCCCTGTCTTTATGGCTGCCCGCCAGCTCTGGCGAATGCAGGCAACTGACTCCCACGACTTGTGATCAATGTCACACGATTTCATATCGCGTTTGCAGACGTCTTTATAACGGAGACATGGACGGCCGGTGGGTCTGATACCAGTGGCGAGCTCGCTGTACAATGTGTCTTTGGGGATCCTGCCATCTTCCATGCGGCTCACATGGCCAAGCCATCTCAAGCGCCGCTGACTCAGTAGTGTGTATAAGCTGGGGGTGTTGGCCGCTTCAAGGACTTCTGTGTTGGAGATATAGTCCTGCCACCTGATGCCAAGTATTCTCCGAAGGCAGCGAAGATGGAATGAATTGAGACGTCGTTCTTGGCTGGCATATGTTGTCCAGGCCTCGCTGCCGTAGAGCAAGGTACTGAGGACACAGGCCTGATACACTCGGACTTTTGTGTTCCGTGTCAGTGCGCCATTTTCCCACACTCTCTTGGCCAGTCTGGACATAGCAGTGGAAGCCTTACCCATGCGCTTGTTGATTTCTGCATCTAGAGACAGGTTACTGGTGATAGTTGAGCCTAGGTAGGTGAACTCTTGAACCACTTCCAGAGCGTGGTCGCCAATATTGATGGATGGAGCATTTCTGACATCCTGCCCCATGATGTTCGTTTTCTTGAGGCTGATGGTTAGGCCAAATTCATTGCAGGCAGACGCAAACCTGTCGATGAGACTCTGCAGGCATTCTTCAGTGTGAGATGTTAAAGCAGCATCGTCAGCAAAGAGGAGTTCTCTGATGAGGACTTTCCGTACTTTGGACTTCGCTCTTAGACGGGCAAGGTTGAACAACCTGCCCCCTGATCTTGTGTGGAGGAAAATTCCTTCTTCAGAGGATTTGAACGCATGTGAAAGCAGCAGGGAGAAGAAAATCCCAAAAAGTGTGGGTGCGAGAACACAGCCCTGTTTCACACCACTCAGGATAGGAAAGGGCTCTGATGAGGAGCCACCGTATTGCACTTTATGAAAAGTCCAATTTGAATTGTTTTGTCATGTATTTTTATGAATTTTATGAATAAAGTATATTTTTGGGGAAAAGTAGAATTTAATGTGATTCAGTACCTGTTTGTAACCTTAAGGGGCAAGAGCTCCACTTGCCATAAAAAGCAGCCATGGATGACTAAAGAGGTAAGACAACAAAACAAAGAAAAAAAAATATGCAAAAATATTTAAAAAAAAATAGATACTGGTGACTAGCAAAGATACAAAGAGTAGCAAGGGGTGACGAGATGGGAAGAGCAACGAAAAGGAAGTATACAGAAACTTGAAAGGGGTATCAAAATCAACCAACATTTTTTACAGTTAGGAAGAGCGTGGGTACAAGCAATGTTGGGTCCCTTGAAAACTGATAGTGATATTAGTAAGGAAATGGTCAACATAATCGAATAATTACTTTGCATCATTTTTTCCACTTGTACTGCACATTCAAAATCAACTCTAACTGTTGGCTCTCTATTTGCCACAACATTTCTGCAGCTACTGATGTGCTCAGTTGCACCCTCACCTCCACCTTTCATGCCCTAGTCCCCAATAAATCAATTACTCTCTCATCCTGGCCATTGCCCTGGTGCAGCCCTCATCTCTGCTTCCTTAAGTCCAAGGAGCACAGACTTGAAAGGATAGGGTTTAGCCATTCACCGCCAGATCTGGCTGGGCCACAAAACACTATCAGATCCTGCTCTCCTCTGCTAAAACTGCTCACTATTCTAGGATCGTACTAGAATGTAAAGCTAACCCCCCAGCTTGTTTTCTCTACTGCAAACTGTCATCTTAAACCCCTGACCCCTCTCGTCTCCACTCCACCTCCAACAAGTGCAAGGATCTCATGGACTTCTTTGTCACTAAGATTGAAACCATCCGATTAGCTGCCTCTGCCACTTCCCTCCCTTCCACTAACCCACTTGGCCAAATTTCAACTTTTGCCCCATCCTTGCCCTGAACTCGCATCTTTCTCTGGTTTCTTTCTTATCTCCCCTCATGCTCTCTCTGAACTCATCATGTTCAAGACCCACCTCCTGCTCCCCTAACCTGATTCCCATGAAACTGCTGACCACGTAACTTCCCCTCCTGGTCCCCATGTTAGTGGATATTAATAGTTCTCTCTCTTCAGGTGTTGTTCCTCACTCCTATAAATTTGCTGTCATCACTCCCTCCTCAAATAACCAACCCTTGACTCTCTATCCTTACAAACTGCCTCTCAACTCCAGCTTCCCTTTGCTCTCAAGTCCTTGAGCATGTTGTTGCTTCCCAAATCCATGCCCATCTTTCCCAGAGCTCCAAGTTGCATCCCTCCAATCAGGTTACTGCTCCTGCCACCATACCAAAATGGCTCTTATCCATGTCACATTGACATCCTGTTTGTGACAAAGCTGAAATATCTTCGCGACCTGTCTGCAGCCTTTGATGCAGTTGACCACACCATCTTCCTTCACTGCCTCTCGACTGACATCCATCTGCACGGGACTGCACTTGTCTGGTTCCATTCTTATCGAGTCATAACCCGAGTATTACTTGCAATGGCTTCTCTTTCCATTCTTGCACCATTGTCTCTGGTGTTCCCCAAGGATCTATTCTTGGTCCCCTCCTATTTCTCATCTACATGCTGCGCCTCGACGACATCATCCGAAAGCACAGCATTAGTTTTTGCATGTAGCTGATACTCAGCTCTACCTCACTGCCGCCTCTCTCGATGACTCCACTGTTGCTAAATTATTGGACTGCTTATCTGACATCAAGTACTGGATGAGCAGAATGTTCTTCCAATTAAATATTGGGAAAAGTAAAGCTATTGATTTTGTACCCGCACCCCCAAACTCAATTCCCTTGCTACTGACTCTCTTTCTCCACCCCCACCCCCCCAGTAACTGTCTGAGACTAAGCCAGTCTGTTCACAACCTTGGTGTCGCATTTCACCCCGCAATCAGCTTCCGACCTTATGCTTATGCCATTACGAAGACCGCTTATTTTCACTTCTGTAACTTTTCCCCTACGTCAGCTCAACTGCTGAAGCCCTCATTCATGCCTTTATTCTAGACTTGACTATTCTAACATACTCCTGACTGGCCTCCCACAATTTACTTTCTGTAAACTTGAGGCCATCCAAAACTGCTGCCTGTGTCCTTATGCGCACCAAGGCCTATTCGCCTATCACCCTTGTGCTTGCTGACCGATATTGGCTCCCAGTCATGCAATGCTTTGATTTTAAGATTGTCATGCTTGTTTTCAAATCCCTCCATGGCTTCGCCCCTTCCTTTTTTTTTTCCAGCCCCATAACACTCAACTGCTCCCATTTAATTTTGGCCTCTTGAGCATCCCCAATTTTAATTGCTGCACCATTGGCGGCCTGAATATGTGGCCAAAAGAGCTAAAAAGATTTTCAAGATTACTTTTCCAGCTGTAGGAGAGTCCACTCCAACATCGGTATCACCCAGTTGCTCTTCAAAACCCCTTGCTTTAGCCTTATAATTCCATCAGGAAGGACTTATTCAGTACAAATCCATCTGTGACCAGGCTGGCTGTCCCCTATCTGGTATCTCAGAATACACTTCAAACTCTCTCTCAACTCTCTAATTCCTTATGTTTTGCTTCTCTTATTAGTTTATCCTCAAATTCATTGGTAGCCGCCAAAACGTCATGCTCATGAGTACTTCTGCTTCTAGTTCTATTGAGACTGCCCTCTAGACTTTGTTTCATTGTGAAATCTGTTCAAACTACAGCCTTAGATTACAGGACGATATAGATGTTGGAGAGAGTTTGGAGTTTATTCTAAGGTACCAGATAGGGGACAGCCAGCCTGGTCACAGATGGATTTGTACTGAATAAGTCCTTCCCGATGGAATTATAAGGCTAAAGTGAGGGGCACGGTGGGCAGAGCAGTGGCAAATGGAATTTAATCCTGAGAAGTGTGAGGTGATGCATTTTGGGAAGACTAACTAGGCAAGGGAATATACAATGGATGGTCGGACCATAGGAAGTACAGAGGGTCAGAGGGACCTTGGTGTACTTGTCCATAAATCACTGAAGGCTGCAGCACAGGTAGAACAGGTGATTAGGAAGGCATATGGGATACTTGCCTCTATTAGCTGAGGCAAAGCATATAAGAACAGGGAGGTTATAAAGGAGCTGTATAAAATGCTAGTTAGGCCACAGCTGGACTGTGTACAGTTCTGGTTGTCACACTATAGGAAGGATGTGATTGCACTGGAGAGGGTGCAGAGGAGATTCACCAGGATGTTGCCTGGGCTGGAGCATTTCAGCTATGAAGAGAGGCTGGATAGACTAGGATTGTTTTCCTTAGAGCAGAGAAGGCTGAGGGGGGGCCTGATTGAGGTATACAAAATTGAGGGGCATTGATAGGGTAGATAGGAAGAAACTTTTTCCTTTAGCGGAGGTGTCAATAACCGTGGCGGGTGGGCATAGATTTAAGCTAAGGGGTAAGAGGTTTAGAGGGGATTTGAGGGAAAAAAATGGAATCCAGAGGGTGGTTGGAATCTGGAACACACTGCCTGAAGAGGTGGTAGAGGCAGAAACCCTCAACATTTAAGAAGTATTTAGATGAGCATGTGAAACTCCATAGCATACAAGGCTTTGGACCAAGTGCTGGAAAATGGGATTAGAATAGAAAGGTGCTTGATGGCTGGCATGGACATGATAGGCTGAAGGGCCTGTTTCTGTGTTGTATAACTCTATGACTCTATACCTTTAGCTGCTTCAGTCCTAAATTCTAGAATTCCCTACCCACACCTCTCTGCCTCTTCACCTCTCTCTTGCTTTTTAGACACTCCTTAAAACCTACCTCTTTGACCAAGCTTTTGGCCATCTGCCATAATGTAGTCTTACGTGGCTTGCTTTATAACACTCCTGTGAAGCGCCTTGGAATGTTAAGTTGTGTTAAATGCACTTTATAAATATTGTCCGTATTTACATTCGAGGAAGAGATTAGCATACTGGCCTCCCAAGGAAACTAATATTGAACCAGGAACAGGGACTTACTCAAATTAACACAAGCAAAATGACAGCAATGAAGAAAATAATGGGACTTAAAGAATGACAAGTCCCCAAATACAGATGGTTTCCCTCTACGTTTTAAAGGAATTCAATGCAGGTGCCCGAACTACAATCTTCCAAAGTTGTCTCGATTCAGGAACCATTCCTTTGCTTTGGAAAATTGTGCATGTCACTCTGCTGTTTACGCAAGGCGAGGGAAACCAGGCAATTATAGACTAGTTAGCCTTACATCTGTTGGGAAATTTAGTCTATAGTTAAGGACTGAACACCTTAAATTTTCAGCTGATCAGAGTGCCAGCTTTGTAAAGGGTAAGTCATGCCTGACGAGCCTGAATGAATTTTTTGGAGATGATTGAAGTAGTGGACAGGTGAATGTCTGAATATTGTTTATATGGACTTAAGGACATAGGAGCAGGGATAGGCCATTCAGCCCATTGAACCAGCTCTGCCATTCAATATGATCATGGCTGATCCTCCACTTCAATGCCTTTTTTCCCATACTATCCCCATATTGCCTTGTCATTGGTATTTAGAAATCTATCAATCTCTGCTTTAAACATACTCAATGACTGAGCTTCCACAGCCCTCTGGGGTAGAGAATTAGTTTTAGCTTTTAGTTTAGTTTTAGAGATACAGCACTGAAACAGGCCCTTCGGCCCACTGAGTCTGTGCCGACCATCAACCACCCATTCATACTAATCCTACACTAATTCCATATTCCTACCACATCCCCACCTTCCCTACCACCTACCTATACTAGGGGCAATTTATAATGGTCAATTAACCTATCAACCTGCAAGTCTTTGGCATGTGGGAGGAAACCGGAGCACCCGGAGGAAACCCACGCAGACACAGGGAGAACTTGCAAACTCCACACAGGCAGTACCCAGAATTGAACCCAGGTCGCTGGAGCTGTGAGGCTGCGGTGCTAACCACTGCGCCACTGTGCCGCCCAGTGTACAAGATTATGAGGGGCATGGACAGGGTGGATAGGGAGCAGCTGTTCCCCTTAGTTGAAGGGTCAGTTACGAGGGGTCACAAGTTTAAGGTGAGGGACGGGAGGTTTAAGGGGGATTTGAGGAAGAACTGTTTTACCCAGAGGGTGGTGACGGTCTGGAATGCCCTGCCTGGGAGGGTGGTAGCACAGCCACGATGACAGAGGTGGCTCCTGCACTTGTGCTGGAGGTCTTCAATATGCCGGGGCCCTCCAGGCCTCAGGCAGCCAGAGGACAATGGCCAAGGTCATCTATTTTAATGCAAGTCTTACTAGTAAGGCAGATGAATTGAGGGACACAAACAAGAAATGCTGGAAATACTCAGCAGGTCTGGCAGCATCTGTGGAGAGAGAAGCAGAGTTAACGTTTCAGGTCAGTGACCCTTCATCAGAACTGGGAATCAGATGAATTGAGGGCATTGATTAACACATGGGAATATGATATTATTGCTACGTAAAGGCACTGGGCTTCCCTCCCAGTGCCTTTCATCATGATATTACGACCCACCCCCATCATCCAGTCCATTGCCATAGAGCTGGTAAAATCCAGCCCATAGAGTACAAAAGCAAGTAAGTTATGATGAGCCTTTATAAAAGGTTCAGCCTCAACTGGAGTATTGTGTCCAATTCTGAGCACTGCGCTTTAGGAAGGTTAATTGCCTGTTAAACAGGCTTAATTACCTTCCTGTGCACTTCAACATGAGGTCCAGCACTCTTCAGAATATCCAGTTGAGAGGGTACAGAAAAGATTTAGAACAATGGTTCCAGGGATAGCAGAATTCAGTTAGTTGGATAGATTAAAGAATCACAGAATCACAGAATAATACAATGCAGAAGAGGCCCTTCGGCCCATCGAGTCTGTACCGATGCATTAAAACACCTGACCTGTCTACCTAATCCCATTTGCCTGCACTTGGCCCATAGCCTTGAATGTTATGACGTGCCAAGTACTCATCCAGGTACTTTTTAAAGGATGTGAGGCAACCTGCCTCTACCACCCTCCCAGGCAGGGCATTCCAGACCGTCACCACCCTCTGGGTAAAACAGTTCAAAATTCTAAAGATTCACAGCCCTCTGCTTAAAGAAATTTCTCCTCATCTCAGTCCTAAGTGGCTTCCCCCTTATTCCGTAATTGTGCCCCTGGTACGAGACTCCCCAACCAGGGGAAACATCTTGGCTGCATCTACCCTGTCTATTCTTGAGTATTTTGTAGGTTTCAATGAGATCACCTCTTCTCTGAAATTCTAGAGAATAGACTTCCAGAAAGCATTTGATAAAGTCCCCTTTAAGGGACTATTATCTGAAGTTGAAGCTCATGAAATTGAAGACAAAATGTTGACCTGGTGAGGAGATTGGCTGAGCAGCAGGACATGGAGTACTGCCCATTATCCCTACTCTAATTGGCAAGATGTGACTGTTGGTGCCCTACAAGGATCTGTTGGGCCTCAACTATTCACTGTATTTACAAATGACTTGATGGGATAGAAAGCCACATATTCAAATTTGCCAATGACACAGATAGGTGGCATTGTCAGCAGCGTATGTGGAAGCATAAAATTACAAAGTGATATTAAGTGGGCAAATGGATTTCATTGCATGCAAATGAGGTCATCCACTTGGACCTAAAAAGGATAAAACGGGGTACTTTCTACATGGTGAAAAGCTAAAAATAGTGGAGATCTAAAGCGACTTGAGTTCATGTACATAGATCACAGGTACAGAAAATAATCTGACTTGAATGGAATATGGGATTAAAATAGTTGGGTGCTGTATGGCTGGCACAGACATGATGGGCCAAAGGGCCTGTTACTGTGCTGTATAACTCTGACTCTATGAATGCTGAGCTTAAAGTTTAGAGGACTAGAATATGAGAGGGCAGAAGTTCTGCTTCAGCTATACAAAGCCCTGGCTAGACCACACCTGGAGAACTGTGAACAGTTCTCGGCACCACACCTTAGGAAGGATATATTGGTTTTGGAGGGAGTGCAGCATAGGTTTACAAGAATGATACCTGGACTCCAAGTGTTCATTTACGAGGAGAGATTACACAAACTACGGTATTATTTGGAATTCCGTAGGTTAAGCATTGTAATTAATTGAAGCTTTCAAGACATTAGCGAAACTGACAGGGTAGCAGTCTCTCTTCGTGTTGTCTGTCCCCCCATTGAAATCTGTCATGACCTCCTCGAAAAAACCAACCCTTGACCCCACTGCCCTTGCAAACTACTGTTCCATCTTTAACCTCCCTTTCCTTTCCAAATTCCTTGAACCTGCTGTTGCCTCCCAAGCTGAGGTGAGAGTGACTGCCCTAGAAATTAAGGCAGCATTTGACCGAGTATGGCATCAAGGAACCCTAGCAAAACTGGAGTCAGTGGGAATCGGGGGAAAACTCTCCACTGGTTGGAGTCATACCTAGCGCAAAGGAAGATGATTGTGGCTGGAGGTCAATCATCTCAGCTCCAGGACATCACTGCAGGAGTTCCTCAGGGTAGTGTCCTAGAACCCAACCATCTTCTGCTTCATCAATGACCTTCCCTCCATCATAAGGTCAGAAGTGGGGATGTTCGCTGATGATTACACAGTGTTGAGCATCATTTATGACTCCTCAGATACTGAAGCAGCCTGTGTCCAGATGCAGAGAGAGCTGGACAACTTTCAGGCTTGGGCTGATAAGTGGCAAGTAACATTCGCACAACACAAGTGCCAGGCAATGACCATCTCAAACAAGAAAGAATCTAGCCATCTCCCATTGATGTTCAACGGCATTCCCATTGCTGAATCCCCCACTATCAATATTCTGGGGGTTACCATTGACAGAAACTGAACTGGACCAGCCACATGAATAATATGGCTACAAGGGCAGGTCAGAGGCTAGGAATTCTACGGTGAGGAACTAAGCACCTATCTCTTCAAAGCCTGTCCACCACCTACAAGGCATAAGTCAGGAGTGTGATGGAATACTCTCCACTTGCCTGGATGGGTGCAGCTCCAACAACACTCAAGATGCTCGACACCATTCAGGATAAAGTGGCCTGCTTGATTAGAACCCCATCCACCACTTTCAACATTCACTCCCTTCACCACTGACAGACAGTGGCAGCAGTGTGTACCATCTACGAGATGCACTGCAGCAATTCACCAAGGCACCTTTGACAGCACCTTCCAAACCTGTGACCTCTACCACCTAGAAGAACAAGGGTAGCAGATGCATGGGAACACCACCACCTGCAAGTTCCCCTCCAAGCCACACACCATCCTGACTTGGAACTATATCGCCGTTCTTTCACTGTCGCTGGGTCAAAATGCTGGAACTCCCTTCCTAACAGCACTGGGTGTACCTATACCCCAAGGACTGCAGTGGTTCAAGAAGGCAGCTCAAAGGCAATTAGGGACTGGCATTAAATGCTGGCCTAGCCATGAATGAATAAAAAAAAAAAATCCATTCCCATCTTTTCTTGGAGCTCCATATTTGAATCCCTCCAATCGACTTTCTGCCCCTGCCACAGTACTGAAACAGCTCTCATCAAAGTCACAAAAGACATCCTATGTGACTGTGACAAAGGTAAACTTTCCCCCCACGTTTTTGTCACCTGTCTGCAGCCTTTGACGCAGTTGACCACACCATCCTCCAACGCCTCCACTGTTGCTTCCTTCCATTCTTATCTACCTAATTGTAGCCAGAGAATCACCTCTGGTATCCCCAAGGATCTATCCTTGACCACCACCTATTTCTCATCTATATGTTGCCCCTGGGTGGCGACATCCGAAAATGCAGTGTTAGTTTTCACGTAGGCTGAGAACAGTCAGCTTAACCTCATCACCACTTCTCTCGACTCCTCCGCTGTTGCTAAATTCAGACTGCTTATCTGCCATCCAGTCCTGTATGAGCAGAAATTTCCTCCCAATTAAATACTGGGAAGACTGAAAGAAATTGTTAAAATCCAAACTCTGGTCCCTAACTACTGACTCCATCTCTCTCTGTGGCAACAGCCTGTTCATAATCTTGGATCACATTTGAGCCCGAGATAAGCTTCTGACCTCATGTTTGTGCTATCACTAAGACTGCCTCTTTCCACCATTGTAACATCCCCCAACTTTGCCTCGTCTCAGCCCATCTGATGAAACCCTCGTTGATATCTTCGTTACCTCCAGACTTGACTATTCTAATACATTGCTGGCTGGTCTCCCACATTCTACCTTCTGTAAACTTGAGGTCATCCAAACTCTGCTGCCTTTGACTTACCTTCTGGTAGAGCAGTGGAGAGAAATCCAGGCGCACCAGAGTTTGAAAACAAAGTGAGCAGTGGCGTCACAGGAAAGCTGCAGGGTGATTGGTTGGTGAGTAACTGCTATTAGGGAATAACTCTAAATGGCTGAGTTAGTACACTACTGTTGGGGGTGTGTGTAAATAGCTTAATGAGAAACAGGTGAGTAGCTGGTATTTTTTTTGAGTAAGGTTTATTTTAACGAGTGAACTGTTGATTTTTAGTAGGACTTATCAGTACTAGTAAGGTTTTATTAATAATTCTAAGCTGTTGTAGTACTGGTAAGTTTTTTTTAGCAGTAGTAAAGGGTCAACTAATAAAGGAATGGCAGGATTGCTTCAACCTCGAGAGTGCACTTCCTGTGATATGTGGGAGCTCCAGGATGCTTCCCGTATCCTGGAGAACCATTTGTACAGGAAGTGTCGTCAATTGAAGCAGTTTGAGCTCCGGGTTTTGGAACTTGAGCGGCAGCTGGTGACACTGCGATGCATTCATGAGGATGAGAGCTTCGTGGATAGCTTGTTTATAGATGTGGTCACCCCACAGTTTAAGAGTATGCAGGGAGAGAGGGAATGGGTGACCACCAGACAGTCAAAAAGAATCAGGCAGGTAGTGCAGGAGACTGCTGAGTGCATCTCACTCTCCAACAGGTATTCAGTTCTAAATACTGAGGAAAATGATGCTTCAACTGGGGAGTGCAGCCAGAGCCAGGTCCATGGCACCACGGGTGGCTCAGCTGCACAGGGGAGTACAGGGAAGACTGGAAGAGCATAGTGATAGGTAATTCAATAGTCAGGGGAACAGACTGGTGTTTCTGTGGCCGCAGACATGAATCCTGGATGGTGTGTTGCCTCCCTGGTGCAAGGGTCAAGGATGTCACTGAGCGGCTGCAGAGCATCCTGAACGGGGAGGGTGAACAGCCAGCAGTCGTGGTCCACATCAGAACCAACGACATAGGTAGAAAGAGGGATATGGTCTTGCAGGCAGAATTTAGGAAGCTAGGTAGGAAATTAGCAAGAAGGACCTCAAAAGTAGTCATCTCCAGATTACTCCCAGTGCCACGTGCAAATGAATATAGAAATAGAAAGAAAAGACAAGACAGATGAATGCGTGGCTGGCAAGATGGTGCAGGAGGGAGGGCTTCAGATTCCTGGGACATTGTGACCAGCTCTGGGGGAGATGGGACCTGTACAGGCCGGACGGGTTGCACCTGAACAGAGCCCGGACTGAGTTCCTTGCAGGATGTTTTGCAAGTGCTGTTACGGAGGGTTTAGAGTCATAGAGTTATACAACACAGAAACAGGCTCTTCGGCCCATTGTGTCTGTGCCAGCCATCAAACACCTAACTATTCTAATCCCATTTCCAGCCCTTGGCCCGTAGCCTTGTTTAAACTAGTTTGGCAGGGGGCTGGGGACCTGAGGGTAGACTCAGCTGGGACAAAATCAGAAATTAAAATGGAAGGAGGAAAATTAATGGATGAGTCTGGAAGACTGATGAAACGAGCGTTAGAAAATTAAAAAAAAAAAGTTTGGCAGTGCTCAAGGGTATCTATTTCAATGCAAAGAGTATAGCAAATAAAGCAGATGAGCTGAGGGCACAGATGGACACATCGCAGTATGATATCATCGCTATGATGGAAGTATGGCTTAAGGAGGGACGAGAATGGCAGCTCAACGTTCCTGGTTACAGTGTTTTCAGATGCGATAGGGAGGGGGATAAGAAAGCAGAGAGAGTGGCAATTTTGGTCAAGGAAACTATTACAGTTGCGAGGAGGGATGATATGTTGGAAGCTTCATCAAATCCATATCGACTGAGCCAAGGAACAAAAAAGGGGCAATCACACTGCTGGGAGTGTACCATAGACCCCCAAAGTCAGAGGGAGATAGAAGAGCAGAAGGGTAGCTAGGGAGAGAGTAGGTTCCCTTAAGGATCAGCGTGGCAATCTATGTGTGGAGCCACGGGAAATGGGCAAGGTCTTAAATGAATATTTCTCATCCGCATTTACCTTGGAGAAGGTCATGGAAGCTAGTGAGTTCAAGGGAGGGAACACCGATATCCTGGAGCATATCAACATTACAAAGGAGGAGGTGTTGGAGGTCTTGAAGCGCATTAAGGTGCATAAATCCCCAGAGCCTGGCCAGGTGTATCCTAGAATAAAAACAAGAAATGCTGGAACCACTCAGCAGGTCTGGCAGCATCTGTGGAAAGAGAAGCAGAGTTAACGTTTCGGGCCAGTGACCCTTCTTCTTCACTGACCCGAAACGTTAACTCTGCTTCTCTTTCCACAGATGCTGCCAGACCTGCTGAGTGGTCCCAGCATTTCTTGTTTTTATTTCAGATTTCCAGCATCCGCAGTATTTTGCTTTTATTCAGGTGTATCCTAGGATGCTCTGGGAAGAAAGGGCGGAGATTGCTCGGGCCCTGGCAGAGATTTTTGTATCATCGTTAGCCTCGGGTGAGGTACCGGAAGACTGGAGGATAGCTAATGTTGTGCCTTTATTTAAGAAGGGCAGCGGGGATAAGCCAAGGAACTACAGGCCAGTGAGCCTTACATCAGTGGTGGGAAAGTTATTGGAAGGGATTCTGAGAGACAGGATTTATATGCATCTGGAAAGGCAAGGTCTGATTAGGGATAGTCAGCATGGCTTTGTGTGTGGGAAATCATGTCTCACGAGTTTGATTGAGCTTTTTGAGGAGGTGACCAAGAGGATTGACAAGGGCAGGGCGATGGACATTGTCTACATGGACTTTAGCAAGGTCTTTGACAAGGTCCCGCATGGTAGGCTAGTCCAGAAAGTTTGAACACATGGGATCCAGGGTGAGCTAGCAAATTGGATACAAAATTGGCTTGGTGATGGGAGGCAGAGGGTGGTGGGTTGTTCTTCAGATTGGAGGCCGGTGACCAGTGGTGTGCCGCCCTCTGTTGTTTGTCATATATATTGACTTGGATGTGAATGCAAGGGGCATGATTAGTAAGTTTGCAGATGACACCAAAATTGGTGGTATAGTGGACAGTGAAGAAGGTTGTCTAAGGTTACAACGGGATATAGATCAACTGGGAAAGTGGGCAAGGAAGTGGCAAATGGAATTTATCGCAGACAAGTGCGAAGTGATTCATTTTGGAAAGTTAAACCAGGGCAGGACATATACAGTGAATGGCAGGGCCCTGGGAAGTGTTCTTGAGCAGAGAGACCTTTGGGTGTCAGTGCATAGTTCCCTGAGTGGCAACACAGGTGGACAGGGTGGTGAAGAAGGCATATGACATGCTTCCTTCATCGGCCGAGGCATTGAGTACAAGAGTTGGGACGTCATGTTACAGTTGTACATAACATTGGTTATGCCACATTCGGAGTACTGTGTGCAGTTCTGGTCACCGCACTACAGAAAGATGTGATTAAGCTAAAGAGGGTGCAGAAAAGATTCACAAGGATGTTGCCTGGTTTGGAGGGCTTGAGTTATAAAGAGGGATTGGATAGACTGTGTCTGTTTTCCCTGGAGCGAAGGAGGCTGAGAGGGGACATTATAGAGGTATATAAAATTGAGAGGCATAGATAAGGTAGGTAGCCAGAGTCTGTTTCCCGTGGTAGGGGTGACTAAAACTAGAGGGCATAGATTTAAGGTGAGAGGGAGGAGGTTTAAAGGGGATCAGAGTGGTAAATTTTTCACACCAAGAATAGTCGGTATCTGGAATGAGCTGCCTGAGGAGGTGGTGGAGGCAGGAACAGTAGTGACATTTAAGAGGCATCTGGACAGGTACTTGAATGAGCAAGGCATAGAGGGATACGGAATTAATGCAGGCTGGTGGGATTAGTATAGATAGGCATTATGGTCGGCATGGGCGCGGTGGGCTGAAGGGCCTGTTTCTCTGACTCTATGACTTTATATGTAGGTAAATTTGAGAAGTGCAAGAACAATGGAGCAGTAATAGGAGATTTTAACTACCCTAATATTAACTGGGATAGTTTTAGTGTGAAAGGAATTGAGGGAACAGATTTCTTGAGGTGCATTCAGGAGAACATTTTTGCTCAGTATGTAGCAAGTCCAACAAGAGAGGGCGCAGTTTTAGGAAATGAAGATGGGCAGGTGGAAGGAGTGGCAGTGGGAGAGCATTTTGATAGTAGTGATCATAATTTAGTCAGTTTTAACATAATTATGGAAAAGGACAGAAATACAACAGGAGTTAGAGTTCTCAATTGGGGCAAGGCCAATTTTACTAAACTGAGGAGTGATTTAGTGAAAGTGAACTGGAAACAGCTACTTGACGGTAAATCAGTGTTGGAACAATGGGAGGCATTCAAAGGGTAGTTTCAAGGGGTTCAGGGTAAACATGTTCCCACAAAGGAAAAGGGTGGGACAGCCAAATCTAGAGCTCCATGGAAGTCGAGGAGCCTACAGGGTAAGATAAGGCAGAAAAGGAAAGCTTATGTTCGACACAGAGAACTCAATACTACAGAAAGCCGAGAGGAGTATAGAAAGTGGAGGGGTGAAATCAAAATGGAAATTAGGAATGCAAGGAGGGCATGAAAGAATATTGGCAAGCAAAATCAAGGTGAACCCAAAGATGTTTTTTCAGTACATTGAGTAAGAGGAAAGCTAAGGAGAGGGTAGGGCCCATAAAAGACCAAAAAGGTAACCTATGTGTCGGAGTGGGAGATATAGGTGGTATTCTTAACAAATACTTTGCGTCCCTCCTCACAAAAGAGGGGGACGATGCAGCTATTGTAGTTAAGGAGGAAGAGTGTGAAGTATTAGCTATGATAAACATAGGGAGAGAGGAAGTATTAATGGGATTGGGATCCTTGAAAGTTGATAAATCACCAGGGCCAGATGAAATGTATCCTCGGCTGTTAAAAGAAGCAAGAGAGGAAATAGCAGAGGGTCTGACTATTTTCCAGTGCTCACTGGATACAGGTGTGGTGCCGGAGGATTGGAGAACTGCTAACGTATCTCTGTTTAAAAAGGGAGCGAAGGATAGACCGAATAGTTACAGGCCAGTCAGTCTAACCTCAGGAGTGAGCAAATTATTGAAATCTATTCTGAGAGACAGGATAAGCTGTCACTTAGAAAGGCACAGGTTAATCAAGGATGGTCAGCATGGATTTGTTAAGGGAAGATCTTGTTTGACCAACCTGATCGAATTTTCTGAAGAGGTAACAAGGAAGATAGATGAGGGTAGTGCAGTTTAGTTTAGATGTTTTTAGTTTAGAGATACAGCACTTAAACAGGCCCTTCGGCCCACCGAGTCTGTGCCGACCATCAATCTCCCATTTATACTAATCCTACACTAATCCCGTATTCCTATCACATCCCCACCTGTCCCCATATATTTCCCTACCACCTACCTATACTAGGGGCAATTTATGATGGCCAATTAACCTATCAACCTGCAAGTCTTTGGCATGATATGGTCTACATGGATTTTAGCAAGGCTTTTGACAAGGTCCCACATGGTAGACTGGTTAAAAAAATAAAATCCCATGGGATCCAGGGAAATGCAGCAAGGTGGATACAAAATTGGCTCAGTGGCAGGAAACAAAGGGTAATTGTTGACGGGTGTTTTAGCGACTGGAGGGCTGTTTCCAGAGGTGTTCCGCAGGACTTAGTACTGCTTTTTGTGATGTATATTAACGATTTGGATGTAAATGTAGGGGGCATGATCAAGAAGTTTGCAGACGACATAAAGATTGGCCATGTGGTAGATAGCGAGGAGGATAGCTGTAGGCTGCAGGAAGATATTGATGGTCTGGTCAGATGGGCAGAAAAGTGGCAAATGGAATTCAACTTGGAGAAGTGTGAGGTGATGCATTTGGGGAGGCAAAGGAGTACACGATTAATGGGAAAATACAGAGAAGTGTAGAGGAAGTGAGGGACCTTGGAGTGAATGTCCACAGATCCCTAAAGGTAGCAGGACAGGTCGATAAGGTGGTTAAGAAGGCATGTGGAATCCTTTCCTTTATTAGCCGAGGTATAGAATACAAGAGCAGGCAGGTTATGCTGGAACTGTATAACTCATTGTTTAGGCCACAACTTGAGTACTGTGTGCAGTTCTGGTCACCTCATTACAGAAAGGATGTAATTGCACTAGAGAGGGTACAGAGGAGATTTACGATGATGTTGCCAGGACTGTAAAAATACAGCTATGAGGAAAGATTGGATAGGCTGGGGTTGTTCTCCTTGGAACAGAGAAGACTGAGGGGAGATCTGATTGAAATATACAACATTTTGAGGGGCCTGGATAGAGTGGAGATGAAGGGTCTATTCACCTTAGCAGAGGGTCAGTGACGAGGGGCCATAGATTTAAAGTGATTGGTAGAAAAATTAGAGGGGAGATGAAGAAACACTTTTTCACCCAGAGGGTGGTGGGGTCTGGAACACATTGCCTGAAAGGGTAGTTGAGGCAGAAACCCTCAACTCATTCAAAAAGAGTCTGGATATGCACCTCAAGTGCCGTAAGCTGCAGGGCTACGGACCAAATGCTGGAAGGTTGGATTAGACTGGGTGGATCGTTTTTCATCCGGCACAGACATGATGGGCCAAGTAGCCTCTTTCTGTGCCTTAAAAGTTCTATGATTCTATGAACTCACACCCAAGACCCGTTAACTTATAACCCCTGTGCTTGTTGACCTACATTGGCCTCCTGTCAAACATCGTCTTGATTTTAAAATTCTTATCATTGTTTTCAAATCCCGGCATGGCCTTGCCCCTCCCTGTCTCTCTAATCTCCTCCAGCCCCACAACGCTCCAAGATATCTGCACTCATCTAATTCAGATCTCTTGTGCATCTCTGATATTGATCTGTGCACCTTTTGGTGGCTGTGCCTTCAGGGCCCAAGCTCTCAAATGCCCCCCACCCCCGTGCTCCCCTCTCCACCTCGTTTTCCTCCTTTAAGGCGCTGCTTAAAATCTACCTCTTAGACCAAGCTTTTGGTCATCTGACCTAATATCTCTTTTTGTGGCTTGGTGTCGTTCATTGTTTTATAATGCTCCTGTGAAGCACCTTGGGACACTTTATTACGTTAAAGGTGTTTTGTAAATATAAGTTGTTCATAGATAGAAACTGTTTTTGCTAGTTGTGGAATCTCGGACAAGGGGACGTTGTCTAAAAATTAGAGGCAGACCTTTCAGGAGTAAAATTAGGAAACATATGCTCAAAGGGTGGTAGACGATTAGAAATTTCTTAAAATGATAGTTGATGCTAGATCAGTTGTTACTTTTAAATCCAAGATTGGTAGATTTTTGTTCACCAAAGGTGTTGAGGGCTATAGGGCAGAGGAGGGTATATGGAGTTAGGTTGCAGATCAGCCATAATCTAATTGAATGGCAGAACAGGCTCAAGGGGCTAATTGACCTACTCCTGTTGCTATGTTGTGAACGTTTGGAACTCTGTACCTCAGAGAATTGTGAATGCTCAGCTGATGAGTACATTCATGACTGAGATCAATAGATTTTTTGGCGCTAGAAGTGAAGTTGATGTTGAAGTTCAGCCATGATCTTATTGAATGGTGTATCAGGTTCAATAGGCTGTGTCGCCTACTCCTATTCCTTTGTTCTGTTTCTCAGAACATGAAGTTCAGTTTTATATAGAATTGGTTAGTTGTCTTGTGCTGTATGAAGTAAATAACTTTTGCAGAATCTGTAGCACATCTAATATTTCAGCTCAAGGCCTTATCCTACCAAAGGACTGGAGACTGGTGATTTTTCCTCATATTTACTCATTTGCCAGTGGATTGACAAACTGGATAATATGAAAGGTCTTTGACCTGAAATGATAACTGTTTCTGTCTCCACAGATTCTGCCAGACCTGCTGAGTATTTCCAACATTTTCTGTTTTCGTTACTGGTTTCCAGCATCTGCAATATTTTGCTTTTGGATGATATGAAAGGCAGGTTCACTTTATTCCATCAGAGGGCACCCTTGTATTACTTTTCTCAAGCCCAAATGGCAAATGCATCAGGGAATATTCTGTGGAATTTGGATCTGGCCATGAACTTCAACAAATCCTGGGAAAATTTTATTCATGATGTGTATGTTTTGACTTCAGTATCAAGGGACATGCCCATTTTATACATGTGACTGAACCTGCCCCAAATCTGTGGATGAGTGGACAGTCATTGTTCGTTGTTTCTCTAAACTGAGTTTATATTTTGAAATGGACTGTAAACAGGTGATATACCCATTTGTGTTTTCTTTCTCTAGGGTGAAACGCTTGAACTGTTACGACCATGCTCGCATGGTCCTGGCAGAGCGGGCAGTGTACGTGCTCCCAGGAGATCCTGAATGTACGGCTATTTCTTCAGAGGGTCCGGAAGGAAATTCCATCATTGCTGTGAATTCTGTTGTCAGAAAGGTAACTTCAGTGTGGAGATACTGTGCCTAAGGCGGGTGACTACTCCTTTTAAGGAGAGCATAAGATACCACATCAAAGGCCAGTGTGGAAAATAATAATAAAAGCTCATGTTGTAATGGGTAACATATTGGCATGGATAGAAGATTGGCTAGCTAAAAGAAAACAGTAGACATAAATGAGTCATTTTCTGGTTGGCAAGATGTAATGAGTGGTGTGCTGCAGGGATCAGTGCTGGGGCCTCAACTTTTTACAACTTATATAAATGACTTGTATGAAGAGATTGAAGGTATGGTTGCTAAATTTGCTGATGACACAAAGAAGGGTCGAAAGAGGACATGAGGCTACAAGGGGGTATAGATAGGCTAAGTGAGTGGGAAAAGATTTGGCAAATGGAGTATACTGTGGGAAAATGTGAAATTGTCAATTTTAGTCGGAAGATTTTAAAAATTATCTAAATGGTGAGAGATTGCAAAGCTCAGATGCAGAGAGATCTGGGTGTCCTAGTGCAGGAATTGCAAAAGTTTAGTATACAGGTTCAGCAAGTAATTAGGAAAGCTAATAAAATGTTATTGTTTCTTGCGAGGGGATTTGAATACAAAAGTAGGGAGGTTATCCTTCAGTTATACAAGGCATTAGTGAGACGACAAGTGGTATACTGTGTACAGTATTTGTCTCCTTATTTAAGGAAGGATGTAAATGCGTTGGAAGCAGTTCAGAGAAGATTTACTAGATTAATACCTGGAATGGGCGGATTATCTTATGAGGAAAGGTTGGACTGTCTAGGCTTGGAGTTTAGAAGAATAAGAGGGGACTTGATTGAAACACAAAATCCCGAGGGGTGTTGATAGGGTGGATGTGGCAAGGATGTTTCCCCTTGTGGGAGAATCTAAAACTAGGGGTCACTAAAAATAAGGGTTCGCCCAGTTAATTCAGAGATGAGAATTTTTTTTCCCTGAGGTTTGAGTGTCTTTGGATTGCTCGCTATTCCTCAAAAAGCAGTGGGAGCAGAGTCTTTAAGGATGCGGAACAGTAGGGAAAAGAAGTCACTAGTGGGAGTGGTCTTCAGGCCCCCTAACAGTAAACACAATGTAGGGCAAAGTATACAAGAAGAAATGTTGGGTGCTTGTGATAAAGGGACGGCAATAATCATGGGTAATTTTAATCTACAGATAAACTGGAAAAATCAGATTGGCAATAGTAGCCTGGATGGTGAGTTCATAGAATGCTTTCGAGAGAGTTCCGTGGAGCAACACATTCTGGAACCAATCAGAGAGCAGATTATGTTAGACTCGGTATTGTGTAATGTGACAGGATTAATTAATGACCTCAGAGTAAAGCCACCTCTAGGTAGCAGCGACCACAATGTGATCTGAATTTTACATTGTTTGAAAGAGAGAAGAATGGGTCTAAGACTAATATTTTAAACTTAAATAAAGGCAACTATGTGGGCATGAAAGCTGAGCTAGCTGAAGTGAACTGGGTTACTAGGCTAGGAGATTGATCAATAGAGAAGCAGTGGCAGACATTTAAAGAGATATTTCAGAATACTCAGAAGTATATTCCTACTATAAAGAGAAATTTTAAGGGGAGGACCCACCATCCGTGGTTAACAGAACGACTGCAGAATTTGCGGATACGAAAGGATCTAGTGTTCCAGTGCATGATAGGTTAGTATGCAGGTACAGCAAGTAATAAAGAAGGCTAATGGAATGCTATCCTTTATCGTGAGAGGAATTGAAAATAAGAGTAAAGATGTAATACTTCAGTGATGCAGGGCATTGGTGTGAACACACCTTGAATACTGTGTGCAATTTTGGTCTCCTTATTTAAAGAAGGATGTGAATGCATTGGAGGCGGTTCAGAGGAGGTTTACTAGATTGATATCTAGAATGAGCGGGTTGTCTTATGAGGAAAGGTTGGACAGACTGGGCTCGTTTTCACTGAGTTTAGAAGAGTGAGGGGAGACTTGATTGAAGTATATAAGATCTTGAACGGTCTTGACAAGGTGGATGTGGAAAGGATGTTTCCTATTGTGGGGGACTCCAGAACTAGGGACCACTGTTTTAAAATTAGAGGTCACCCTTTTAGGACAGATGTGGAAATTTATTTTCTCTGAGAGGGTTGTTGACTTAGGAACACTCTGCCTCAGAAGGTGGTGGTGGCGGAGTCATTGAATACTTTTAAGACGGATGTAGCTAGATTCGTGTTAGGCAAGGGAATCAAAGGTTATCGGGGTAGATGGGAGTGTGGAAATCGAGCCACACACATCAGCCATGATCTTATTGAATGGCAGAGCAGGCTCAAGGGGCCGAATAGCCTACTTCTCCTAACTTGTATGTTTAAATATTTGAAGGCAGAGGTAGATAGATGCTTGATAAGTAAGGGGGTGAAAGAAAGGTTATCGGGGGTAGGCAGGAATGTGGAGTCGAGGTTACATTCAGCAGCCATGATCGAGTGGCGTACTCCAGCTCCCAGTTCGTATAGTAACTCTTGTCTGTTTAATGAATGAACTTCAACGTAGAAAAGTGTGAGGTAGTACATTTTGGTAGGAAGAATAAGGAGGTCATATGCTTCTTGTCTAAGTGGAGTAGAGGAACAGGGATTTGGGGGTACAGATACATAAATCATTAAATGTAGTGATGCAGGTTAATAAGGCCATTTTAAAGAAAAGCAAACAAGACATTGAGGTTCCTTTCTAGAGGGATAGAATTCAAAGCTAGAGAAGTTAGTTAACCTTGTATCTAACCTTACTTAGACCACACTTCGAGTACTGTGAACCCATCTGGTTTCCATATTATGCAAAGGGCACACAGGCACTCGAGAGTACAAAAAAGATTTACTAGAATGGTACCAGTACTGAGAGGATTTATTTTCTGTGAGAGGCTGAAAAGACTGGGGTTCTCTTTTTTCGGAGATGGCTAAGGATGACCTGTTAGAGGTCCTTCAAATTATGAAGGAATTTGATAGCGTAGGTGTAAAGATAATGCATCCATTTGCAAGAGAGATCAGAACTAGGGACCATAACTAAGTTGGTCACCCAGGGAGTGGTGAGAATGTGGAACTGGCTACCACAGAGTAGTTGAGCTGAATAGAATAGATGTATTTGAGTGGAAGCTTGATATACATGTGGGAGAAAGGAATAGAAGGTTATGTTGATCGGGAGGTGGGAGAAGGCTCGTGTGTAGCATTAGCACTGGCATAGAGGCCAGTTGCTGTAAATACTTTATAATGTGTAATTCTATCTTGAAATATTTTTAATTTCTAGACATCCCAATTCTAAATTGGTTATAAAAATATTTTTGCTGATTTTTAAAATAATTTGCCTTGTTCAAGACTTTTTCTGAGAGGGTTTAAGGTAAGCAGATTCTTTTAATTTTAAATAGTAATGAGGGATTATCTGGAAGTATTATTGGAATGTCTGTGGCTGAGTTTAAGGCTTTATTCAGAAATCTGTTTGTCAATGTGCTGTGCTTTGTGTTTGTATTTGGGCAGCTGTATGACAACCTGCTGCAGCTTGTCCTTCTGTCTTTTCATTAGGTTAAACGACTCTTTGACAAGGAGATAGTGAAGAAGATCTTGAATAACTTGGACACCCATGATGTGGATCACGCCGATAAGTTCACAGTTGCCTTGGGCGATGGCTCTGTCATGGTCACCTCTACTGCTGTTGGGCTCAGTAGCTCTACACCAAGGTTAGGTTGGGAAGGCACACCTCAATTGGCCATAGGACTGAAATCCCAGTCTTTAAATGGGGCTGTAGAGAAGGAACCTGTTCTGAGCAATGGTCCAGTTCCTACTAATGCTGACACTCCGAACCAGTTGGAACAAAGAGTAAAAGTGGGGAACTGGAAAGAAATGGGTCAGTCTCCAGTGATTCTGGGTGAAGACTCACTGGAAAGTAGCCAGACTCTGAAGCTGCAGCTTGCAGAACAGGATGCAGACGATGAAGGTGCCGAGGATACCGATGAAACCAGCTCCATTTCCTCTTCCGCAAGTTCAACTGCATCATCGCAAAGTGGAGGTCAAGGACGCAAAAAAAGTATCCCACTTTCTATAAAAAACTTGAAGAAGAAACACAAGAAGAAGAAAAACAAGCCCTCCAGAGAATTCAAACCAGGTGACAGGTGAGATATCGACCTCTAAAAGGAAGCAGTAGGTCAAATGCTACTGGTTGTGGATTGAAAATCTGCCTTGTTTTGTAGGGCTACACTAATAAGCGCCAGTTGATCACCCATGCTGTCGCCCAAAGAGCCGAGAGCAAGAGTAATCTTCAGGAACTGCGTGGTTAGAGGGTGGAGGATAATTGAATTAATGCATGCAGAAGTTTTTTTTATATTTGTTCCTATTCCCATAATTATAATGCGATTGACCTACGTGACATGTACTGTAACTCCACCTCCCACCAGTGGTGGTGATGCAGTATATCCATTAGGGGCGTACAATTGCCAGTTTACATTAGAAATGTGGAGGCAGGAATTTATCCAGGAAAAAATTGACAAGGAATGTGCATGGACATGATGAGAATTTGCCTGTGCTGGTCATTTAGTTACTGCTGGAAGCACATTTGGGAACAGATGTTCTCAGGGAAATGTATGACAGAAATGTGGAGGTTGTTTAGGGAGCACTTGCTGCGACTGCTGGATAGGTTTGCCCCGATGAGGCAAGGAAGGGATGGTAGGGTGAAGGAACCTTGGATGACAAGAGATGTGGAACAGCTAGTCGAGAGGAAGAAGGAAGCTTACTTAAAGTTGAGGAAGCAAGGATCAGACAGGGCTCTGGAGGGTTACAAGGTAGCCAGGAAGGAACTGAAGAATGGACTTAGGAGAGCGAGAAGGGGACATGAAAAAGTCTTGGCGGGTAGGATTAAGGAAAATCCCAAGGCGTTCTACACTTATCTGAGGAACAAGAGGATGGCCAGAGTGAGGGTAGGGCCGATCAGGGATAGTGGGGGGAACTTGTGCCTGGAGTCGGAGGAGGTAGGGGAGGTCCTAAATGAATACTTTGCTTCAGTATTCACGAGTGAGAGGGACCTGGTTGTTTGTGAGGACAGCGTGAAACAGGCTGATATGCTCGAACAGGTTGATGTTAAGAGGGAGGATGTACTGGAAATTTTGAAAGCCATGAGGACAGATAAGTCCCCGGGGCCAGACGGGATATACCCAAGGATATTAAGGGAAGCGAGGGAAGAGATTGCCACGCCTTTGGTGATGATCTTTGCGTCCTCACTGTCCACTGGAGTAGTACCAGATGATTGGAGGGTGGCGAATGTTATACCCTTGTTCAAGAAAGGGAATAGGGATAACCCTGGGAATTACAGACCAGTCAGTCTTACGTCGGTGGTGGGCAAATTATTGGAGAGGATTCTGAGAGACAAGATTTATGATTATTTGGAAAAGCATGGTTTGATTAGAGACAGTCATCATGGCTTTGTGAGGGGCAGGTCATGCCTCACAAGCCTTATTGAATTCATTGAAGATGTGACAAAACACATTGTTGAAGGAAGAGCAGTGGATGTGGTGTATATGGATTTTAGCAAGGCGTTTGATAAGGTTCCCCATGGTAGGCTCATTCAGAAAGTAAGGAGGCATGGGATACAGGGAAAGTTGGCTGTCTGGATACAGAATTGGCTGGCCCATAGAAGACAGAGGGTGGTAGTAGATGGAAAGTATTCAGCCTGGAGCTCGGTGACCAGTGGTGTTCCACAGGGATCTGTTCTGGGACCTCTGCTCTTTGTGATTTTTATAAATGACTTGGATGAGGCACAGGCATTGCGAGCGAGGAGTGAACAGCTGGGAAGTCAATTTCATCGGGAGTTTCGGTGGAGCAGGGACTGCTGGGTAAGTAGAAACCTATATATTTGGGCTGTTTCTGAACCCGAGACACTACTCTTGTAGTGTCTCCCACCCGCCCTCCTCCTCTTACCAAAAAAAAGGACTCGGTTGTGTGTAGGTAAGGTAAGGCTTTTTCTATTTCTCTTCTTGTTTTATCGTGTGATTGGTTAAAAACTTGGGAATTTAGAATAGTGGGAATGGAGGTTAAGGCAGTTGAATGTTCCCCCTGCAGAATGTGGGAGGTAAGGGTCGCCAAGAGTGTCCCTGCTGACTGCATCTGCGGGAAGTGCACCCAGCTCCAGCTCCTCGAGGACCGCGTTAGGGAACTGGAGCTGGAGGAACTTCGGATCATTCGGGAGGCGGAGGGGATTATTGAGAGGAGTTATCGGGAGGCAGTCACACCTCAGGTAAAAGAAGGTGGTAGATGGGTTACCGTCAGGGGAAGGAGAGGGAACCAGCAGGCAGTGCAGGGATCCCCTGTGGCCGTTTTCCCTCAACAACAGGTATACCGTTTTGGATACTGTTGGGGGAGACGACTTAACAGGGGTAGGCAATGGAATACAGGTCTCTGGCGCAGAGTCTGTCCCTGTTGCTCAGAAGGGAAGGGGTAAGAGGAGCAGAGCATTAGTCATTGGGGACTCCATAGTTAGGGGAACAGATAGGAGGTTTTGTGGGAACGAGAGAGACTCACGGTTGGTGTGTTGCCTCCCAGGTGCCAGGGTACGTGATGTCTCGGATCGTGTTTTTGGGATCCTCAAGGGGGAGGGGGAGCAGCCCCAAGTCGTGGTACACATAGGCACCAATGACATAGGTAGGAAGACAGATGGGGATTTAAGGCAGAAATTCAGGGAGCTAGGGTGGAAGCTTAGAGCGAGAACAAACAGAGTTGTTATCTCTGGGTTGTTGCCCGTGCCACGTGCTAGCGAAGTGAGGAATAGGGAGAGAGAGGAGTTGAACACGTGGCTGCAGGGATGGTGTAGGAGGGAGGGTTTTGGTTTCCTGGATAATTGGGGCTCTTTCTGGGGTAAGTGGGACCTCTACAAACAGGATGGTCTTCACCTGAACCAGAGGGGTACCAATATCCTGGGGGGGGAGATTTGCTAGTGCTCTTCGGGGGGGTTTAAACTAATTCAGCAGGGGGATGGGAACCTAAATTGTAGTTCCAGTGTGCAGGATGTTGAGAGTAGTGAGGTCAGGGATAAGGTTATAAGGACACAAGAGGGCACTGGCAAGCAAGAGCTTGGTTTAAAATGTGTCTACTTCAACGCCAGGAGCATCTGGAATAAGGTGGGTGAGCTTGCAGCATGGGTTGGTACCTGGGATCTCGATGTTGTGGCCATTTCAGAGACATGGGTAGAGCAGGGACAGGAATGGATGTTGCAGGTTCCGGGATTTAGATGTTTCACTAAGAACAGAGAAGATGGTAAAAGGGGGGTGGTGTGGCATTGTTAATCAAGGAAAGTATTACAGCGGCAGAAAGGACGTTTGAGGACTCGTCTACTGAGGTAGTCTGGGCCGAGGTTAGAAACAGGAGAGGAGAGGTCACCCTGTTGGGAGTTTTCTATAGACCTCCGAATAGTTCCAGAGATGTAGAGGAAAGGATAGCAAAGATGATTCTTGACAGGAGCGAGAGTAACAGGGTAGTGGTTATGGGGGACTTTAACTTTCCAAGTATTGACTGGAAATACTATAGTTCGAGTACTTTAGATGGGTCTGTTTTTGTCCAGTGTGTGCAGGAGGGTTTTCTGACACAGTATGTAGACAGGCCAACCAGGGGCGATGCCACATTGGATTTGGTACTGGGTAATGAACCCGGCCAGGTGTTAGATTTAGAAGTTGGTGAGCACTTTGGCGATAGTGATCACAATTCGGTTAGGTTTACCTTAGCGATGGGCAGGGACAGGCATTTACAGCAGGGCAAGAATTATAGCTGGGGGAAAGGAAATTATGATGCGATTAGGCAAGATTTAGGATGCGTAGGATGGGGAAGGAAACTGCAGGGGATGGGCACAATCGAAATGTGGAGCTTATTCAAGGAGCAGCTACTGCGTGTCCTTGATAAGTATGTACCTGTCAGGCAGGGAGGAAGTTGTCGAGCGAGGGATCCGTGGTTTACTAAAGAAGTTGAACAGCTTGTCAAGAGGAAGAACAAGGCTTATGTTAGGATGAGACGTGAAGGCTCAGTTAGGGCGCTTGAGAGTTACAAGCGAGCCAGGAAGGATCTAAAGGGAGAGATAAAAAGTGCAAGGAGAGGACACGGGAAGTCATTAGTGGATCGGATCAGGGAAAACCCTAAGGCTTTCTATCGGTATATCAGGAATAAAAGAATGACTAGAGATAGGTTAGAGCCAATCAAGGATAGTAGTGGGAAGTTGTGTGTGGAATCGGAGGAGATAGGGGAAGTGTTAAATGAATATTTTTCGTCAGTATTTACAGTGGAGAAAGAAAATGTTGTCGAGGAGAATACTGAGATACAGACTACTAGGCTAGATGGGATTGAGGTTCACAAGGAGGAGGTGTTAGCAGTTTTGGAAAGTGTGAAAATAGATAAGTCCCCTGGGCCAGATGGGATTTATCCTAGGATTCTCTGGGAAGCCAGGGAGGAGATTGCAGAGCCTTTGTCCTTGATTTTTATGTCGTCATTGTCGACAGGAATAGTGCCGGAAGACTGGAGGATAGCAAATGTTGTCCCCTTGTTCAAGAAGGGGAGTAGAGACAGCCCTGGTAATTATAGACCTGTGAGCCTTACTTCGGTTGCGGGTAAAATGTTGGAAAAGGTTATAAGAGATAGGATTTATAATCATCTTGAAAAGAATAAGTTCATTAGAGATAGTCAGCACGGTTTTGTGACGGGTAGGTCGTGCCTCACAAACCTTATTGAGTTTTTTTGACAAGGTGACCAAACAGGTGGATGAGGGTAAAGCCGTGGATGTGGTCTATATGGATTTCAGTAAGGCGTTTGATAAAGTTCCCCACGGTAGGCTATTGCAAAAAATACAGAAGTATGGGATTGAAGGTGAATTAATGCTTTGGATCAGAAATTGGCTAGCTGAAAGAAGACAGAGGGTGGTGGTTGATGGTAAATGTTCATCCTGGAGTATAGTTTCTAGTGGTGTACCGCAAGGATCTGTTTTGGGGCCACTGCTGTTTGTCATTTTTATAAATGACCTGGATGAGGGTGTAGAAGGGTGGGTTAGTAAATTTGCGGATGACACGAAGGTCGGTGGAGTTGTGGATAGTGCCGAAGGATGTTGTAGGTTACAGAGGGACATAGGTAGGCTGCAGAGCTGGGCTGAGAGATGGCAAATGGAGTTTAATGCGGAAAAGTGTGAGGTGATTCACTTCGGAAGGAGTAACAGGATTGCAGAATACTGGGCTAATGGGAAGATTCTTGGTAGTGTAGATGAGCAGAGAGATCTTGGTGTCCAGGTACATAAATCCCTGAAAGTTGCCACCCAGGTTTCTTTCTCTTCTTCTTTTGGGCCTCCTTATCTCGAGAGACAATGGATACGCGCCTGGAGGTGGTCAGTGGTTTGTGAAGCAGCGCCTGGAGTAAATCCCTGAAAGTTGCCACCCAGGTTAATAGAGCTGTTAAGAAGGCATATGGTGTGTTAGCTGTTATTAGTAGGGGGATCGAGTTTAGGAGCCACGAGGTCATGCTGCAGCTGTACAGAACTCTGGTGCGGCCGCACCTGGAGTATTGCGTGCAGTTCTGGTCACCGCATTATAGGAAGGATGTGGAAGCTTTGGAAAAGGTGCAGAGGAGATTTACTAGGATGTTGCCTGGTATGGAGGGAAGGTCTTACGAGGAAAGGCTGAGGGACTTGAGGTTGTTTTCGTTGGAGAAGGAGGAGAAGAGGTGACTTAATAGAGACATATAAGATAATCAGAGGGTTGGACAGGGTGGATAGTGAGAGCCTTTTTCCTCGGATGGTGATGGCAAACACGAGGGGACATAGCTTTAAGTTGAGGGGTGATAGATGTAGGACAGATGTCAGAGGTAGTTTCTTTACACAGAGAGTAGTAGGGGCGTGGAACGCCCTGCCTGCAACAGTAGTAGACTCGCCAACTTTAAGGGCATTTAAGTGGTCATTGGATAGACATATGGATGAAAATGGAATAGTGTAGGTCAGATGGTTTCACAGGTCGGAGCAACATCGAGGGCTGAAGGGCCTGTACTGCGCTGTAATGTTCTATGTTCTATGTGGAAGGCTGGGTTAGCAAGTTTGCTGATGACACGAAGGTTGCTGGAGTTGTGGATAGTGTGGAAGGCTGTTGTTGGTTGCAACGCGACATTGACAAGATGCAGAGCTGGGCTGAGAAGTGGCAGATGGAGTTCAATCTGGAAAAGTGTGAAGTGATTCATTTTGGAAGGTCGAATTTGAATGCAGAATACAGGCTTAAAGACAGGATTCTTGGTCGTGTGGAGGAACAGAGGGATCTTGGGGTCCATGTCCATAGATCCCTCAAAGTTGCCACCCAAGTTGATAGGGTTGTTAAGAAGGCGTATGGTGTGTTGGCTTTCATTAACGGGGGATTGAGTTTAAGAGCTGCGAGGTTATGCTGCAGCTCTATAAAGCCCTGGTTAGACCACACTTGGAATATTGTGTTCAGTTCTGGTCGCCTCATTATAGGAAGGATGTGGAAGCTTTAGAGAGGGTGCAGAGGAGATTTACCAGGATGCTGCCTGGACTGGAGGGCATGTCTTATGAAGAAAGGTTGAGGGTGCTAGGGCTTTTCTCATTGGAGCGAAGAAGGATGAGAGATGACTTGATAGAGATGTACAAGATGATGAGAGGCATAGATAGAGTGGATAGCCAGAGATTTTTTCCCAGGGCGGAAAGGGCTATCACCAGGGGGCTTAATTTTAAGGTGATTGGAGGAAGGTTTCGGGGAGATGTCAGAGGTAGGTTCTTTACACAGAGAGTGGTGGGTGCATGGAATGCACTGCCAGCGGTGGTAGTAGAAGCAGATACATTAGGGACATTTAAGCGACTCTTGTATAGGTACATGGATGATAGTAGAATGAAGGGTATGTAGGTAGTTTGATCTTAGAGTAGGTTAAAGGTTCAGCACAACATCGTGGGCCGAAGGTACTGTGCTGTACTGTTCTATGTTCTATGTAGCATCAGAGGCCATTTTAACTGAGCTATTCTGCCATTTAATTGGAAGAAGAAAGCTGAGTTTGAGGTTTTTTTTCTGTCTTTATTTTGTATGTGGACTAGATACTTGAGTGAAAAACCTTAGAACCTTGAGTTATTTGCAAATTTCTACAGCTGTCTGAAAGTTGCAATTGTTTGAAAAGTTTTACCAGTCTGAGTAGAAGACTGTTCCAATTGGAACCTGTATGCAGAGGGAGCGCATTGACTAGAGACTCTTACAGGCTCACTAGTTCTTTTTCTTTGTCCTGCTTGGAAATGGCAAACAGGCCTTTGAGGTGTAAAGCCTTTCACCTCGAACACAAGTTGACTTCTGGGCACTGCCAAACCTTTTCTCTTTGTAAGAGCTAATGAGATTACATGAGGTTTTATAATCCAGTGAAATGTTTTAAGGGCAGTTTCTCAGTGGTTGGAAGTTGGTTACAGTGATGTCCCACAATTCTATTGAGACTGCTTCTGCACACTATGCATTAATGGTTTGGATATGGAGCTAGAAGGAGTGGTGCCCAAATTTTCGTGTGATATTACAGTAGAGTCACAGTTATACAGCACAGAAACAGGCCCTTCGGCCCAACGTGTCCGTGCCAGCCATCAATAACCTATCGATTCTAATCCCATTTTCCAGCACTTGGCCTGTAGCCTTGTATGCTATGGCGTTTCAAGTGCTCATCTAACTAACTTAAATGTTGAGGGTTCTTGCCTCGACCACCCCTTCAGGCAGTGTATTCCAGATTCCAACCACCCTCTGGATGAAAATTTTTTTCCTCAAATCCCCTCTAAACCTCCTGCTCCTTATCTTAAATCTATGCCTCCTGGTTATTCACACCTCTGCTAAGGGAAAAAGTTTCTTCCTATCTTCCATATCTATGCCTCTCGTAATTTTGTGTACCTCAATCATGTCCCCCCTCAGCCTTCTCTGCTCTAAGGAAAACAACCCTAGGCTATCCAGTCTCTCTTCATAGCTGAAATGCTCCAGCCCAGGCAACATCCTGTTGAATCTCCTCTGCACCCTCTCCAGTGCAATCACATCCTTCTTATTGTGCTGACCAGAACTGTACACAGTACTCCAGCTGTGGCCTGACTAGCATTTTTTACAGCTCCATCATAACCTCCCTACTCTTATATTCTATGCCTCAGCTAATAAAGGCAAGAATCCCATATGTCTTCCTAACCGCCTTATCTACCTGTGCTGCTGCCTTCAGTGATCTATGGACAAGTACATCAAGGTCCCTCTGACCCTCTGTACTTCCTAGTGTCCTACCATCCATTGTATGTTCTCTTGCCTTGATAGTCTCCCAAGTAGGAGGCACAATATATAATTGAGGACCCAAGGAAGCTGCAAAGGAGTATTGATAAAATGGTGAAATGGGCAAAAAAAGTGACAAAGAATTCAGCGACAGTAAATGTGAGGTTGAGCTTTAAGAAATAAAAAACAAAACAATAATTGTGATGGATGACTGGGTGAAGTGGGGGAGCAGAGGGATTTGGGAGGTTCTGATTCACAGGATATTAGAAACAGCACTTCAAGTGGATAGGACCATAAAATGAAAATGAAATACTGGGCTTTATGGTAAGAGGTACAAATTAAAATAGAATTGTAATGACGAATAACACTTTAGCAAGATCACAGATGGAGGACTGTGTGGTTTTGGGCTTCACGCTATGGGGAGGATGTTGGGGTTTCAGAGAGGGGACAGCAAGGATTCACTAGAATGCTGCCTAATATAAGAAAATACAAATAATGAAAGACTTTGGAAAGCCAACTGTTTTCTTGATTTGATAATGTTTCAATTGGTAAATGTGTGGCACAGACTGGGATTCAGATTTCAATGGTTGAGATTTATGACTGGGAGTAAGAGAGACTCTTTTACGAAGGGTTTTGAGGCTTTGCAGTACGCAACAGAAGTTGGTGATTGAAGCAGAGACCAGGTTACTGTTTAAGAATCAGTTTAGTTCGATAGTTAAAGGACCTTGTGTTTGCTTTTCTAAGGAAAAACTCCATTATGCTGGACACTAGAGAAAGTACTTGGATTGCAACACTTGTTCCTGTGTAAGTGAGAAAATTATAGATTTGCAATAGCAAAGCTTCACAGTGCATCAATTGGGAGATGGCTGGGCTGAGGCATGGCAGAGAGAACGTTTCAGTACCGACTGAGGAAGTGGCATGTTGAGGGTGGGTGAAGGGAACCTACTGAAATTGGAATGGTTGGATGCACATTTTATGGAGGGAAGAGTGAAGAGGCTGTGGGTTTGCTTTGAGTTTTACGCACTTACCTCTACAGAGGTACAGATTGCTTCACAGTGGGCCAGCATGGACTCAATGGTTATCTTCTGTGCCATAATGACTCTGGCTCGATGACCTCTAGTCGTGGGTAAGCACTGTTGCAGCAGTGCAGTGATGGGCGGACTTGAATAGTTTGCCACTGTTGAGCCATGGTCAATAAGAGCAGGAAGGTTTTGGCCTCTTTTGAGGAAGTGGGACTCAGGAAAATTGTAGAAGCAAAATACTACAGATGCTGGAAATCTGAAATAAAAACGGAAAGTGCTGGAAGTACTCAGCAGGTCAGGCAGCATCTGTGGAGAGAGAAGCAAGTTAATGTTTCAGGTCTGTGACCTTTCATCACTACTCATCAGTTACTGCCATACTGCTGAGTATGTCCAGCACTTTGTTATCTCAGGAAAATTGTATTTTTAAAACTTTTCGGGGCGTGGGCTTTCTTGTAGTGTGAAAGTGAGCATGTTTAAAATGGGGTATGTTGGAGAGAGAGCATAGTATGTATGGGAAGGAGACTACCAGTTTTTGGGAAAAGAAGATTTTAGTCCAGATTTTAAACATTTAAATTGAAGACTGGTTGCATAAACTTGGCTTGTATTCACCTGAATTTAGGAGAATGAGGGGTGATCTAATCAACATGTTTGAAAGGATGTTTTTTTTCCAAAAATATACTATATTCATGAAATTTGTAAAAGTACATTACATAACAGTTCAAATTTGACACTACATAAAGTACAATACAATTCAATTTCTTTCAATACAGTATGTGGCACACTGAAGTGCCTCACTACACTTACAGTTACAGGTTATATTTACAATATACATTTTATGCCAACCATTCTCTGGTGCATACAGCCCGAGGATTTCACACAGTCTCCAGTGTGTCTCTCCACTATGGGGGGAGGGCCTTAGAATGTGGCCTTTCCCTATTGAGCCTTTGCAGTGGTTGCCCCAAGCTTTAGTGTGCCCCTCAGCCCGTAGTCCTGGAACTTGGAATGTGCCAGTGTGCAACACTCAGTTGTCCACAGCTGTTCGCACTGGAAGGCCAACAAGTTTCAGGCAAACCAAAGAGCATCTTTCGTTGAGTTGCTGGTCCTCCAGCAGCAGTTACTGTTTGTCTCAGTCTGCATCCCTGAGGGCACCCCGTGGAACAGAGACCTGCATTATGGAGCTGCTTGGGATGAAGCTCGTCAAAAATCGTTGCATCTCTTTCCAGATTTCTATGCAAAGGCACATTCCATGAAGCGGTGGGTGATGGTCTCTTCACCGCAGCCACCTCGAGGGCAGCGTGTGGTGGCATTGAGACACGGGTGTGCATGAAGGATCTGACTGACAGGGAGGGCCCTTCTCAGCACCAGCCAAGCTATGTATTGGTGTTTACTTGAATGTTCTGGTGATGTCAAATGACTTTGACCGTCTTCACAGGAATCCATCTGACATGATCCACCATCTCCCTTTTTCTGCAAGGCCTTGAGGACCTTTCATGCGGACTACTGCCCGATGGATAGGATAAATTTAGTTCCTCTGGTGGGGGCATATTAAATAAGGGGGCAAAATCTTGCCTCTCCCTGGGCTGTTACCCACCACATACTAGGAAAGTTAACATCTCTAACTGAAGCCAGAAACGATCTCTCCCAGCTGCTCATCCACTCAAGAACTCCACTCCTTTACGACAGCCATGCCAGGGCTGCACAGCCTGTTAACCTCATGAAATCCCTCAAGGAATAGTAAACCTTTTACTTTGTAGCTGACCAAATTGCTGATTGTCAAATAAGAGAAGAGAGCTATTCTCTTTGAGTTTCAAATCTGCGTTGTATACAAAAAACCATCTGTGGTGTGCATGTGCTGCATCATCCCTGTCAACGTTATAACTCCCTGTACGTAAAGCGCCTTCTTAAGGATTGAAAGTTCGCGACTCACCTCTCTCTAAAAAGTCTGTCTCCGTTCTCTCTTTATGGGCATTTTTGTCTCCCTTCCTTGGGCTTAATACTACAGAAACCTGAGAGCAGTATGGAAAGTGGAGGGGTGAAATCAAAAAGGATATTAGGAAAACAAAGAGAGGGCATGAAAGAATATTAGCAAGTAAAATCAAGGTGAACCCAACAATGTTTTATCACTACATTAAGTAAGAGGATAACTAAGGAAAGAGTAGGGCCCATAAAAGACCAAAAAGGTAACATATATGTAGGGGTGGAGGATGTTGGTATGATTAGATTAGATTAGAGATACAGCACTGAAACAGGCCCTTCGGCCCACCGAGTCTGTGCCGACCATCAACCACCCATTTATACTAATCCTACACTAATCCATATTCCTACCAAACATCCCCACCTGTCCCTATATTTCCCTACCACCTACCTATACTAGTGACAATTTATAATGGCCAATTTACCTATCAACCTGCAAGTCTTTTGGCTTGTGGGAGGAAACCGGAGCACCCGGAGGAAAGATTCTGAATGAATACTTTGTATCTGTCTTCACAAAAGAGGGGGATGATGCAGATATTGTAGTTGAGGAGGAGTGTGAAGTATTGGATGTGATAAACATAAAGAGGAAGTATTAATGGGATTGGCATCCTTGAAAGTTGAAAAATCACCAGGGCCAGATGAAATGTACCCCAGGCTGTTAAAAGGAGCCAAGGAGGGAATAGTGGAAGGTCTGACTATCATTTTCCAGTCCTTTCTGGATACAGGTGTGGTAGACTGTGAATGTTGTATCTTTGTTTAAAAAGGGAGCGAAAGATAGATCAAATAATTACAGGCTAGTCAGTCGAACATCAGTAGCGGGCAAATTATTGGAATCAGTTCTGAGAGACAGGATAAATGTCATTTGGAAGGGCATGGATTAATCAAGGATAGTCAGCATGGGTTTGTGAAGAGAAAATCTTGTCGACTAACTTGATTGAATTTTTTGAAGAATTAACAAGGAGGATTGATGTGGGTAGTACAGTTGGTGTGGTCTGCATAGATTTTAACAGGACCAAACTAACATTCTCGCAGGGAGATTTGCTCGTGCTGTTGGGGAGGGTTTAAGCTAGCTTGTTAGGGGGATGGGGACCTGAAGGGTTGCTCAAATTGGAAGGAAGTAGAACTAGTAACAGGAGGTAGAAAAGTAGCAAGTGACATTAGAAGGCAGGTGAAAAAAAAACGAGCATCAACTAGGCTTAGAATGCAGAATGCCAAGAAGACATGGTTAAGGGCACTCTATCTGAATGCACGCAGTATTCGCAGCAAGGTAGATGATTTAAAGGCCTAAATAGAGGTAAATGGGTATGATGTAATTGACATAACGGAAACGTGGCTACATGGTGACCAAGACTGGTAACTGAATATTCAATGATATTCGACATTTAGGAAGGACAAGCAAAAAGTAAAAGGAGGTGGTGTTGCACTGATAATAAAGGATGGGATCTGTACATTCATAAGGTAGGATCCGAGATCGGAAGAACAAAATGTGGAATCTGTTTGGGTGGAGCTAAGAAACAGTAAGGGGCAGTAAATTTTGGTAGGAGTAGTTTATAGGCCACCAAACAGTAGTGGTAATGTGGGGTATGGTCTTAATCAGGAGATTAGGGAAGCATGTAGCATGGGTAATACAGTAATCATGGGTGACTTCAATCTGCATATGGACTGGTAAACCTAATGAGCGCTTATGCTGTGGAGGACGAGTTTCTAGAGTGTTAGGGATGGTTTTCTAGAGCAGTATGTTGAGGAGCCAACTAGAGAACAGGCTATTTTAGCTCTAGTATTATGCAATGAGAAAGGGCTAATTAATGCTGTAAAAGAACCTTTAGGGCTGAGTGACCATAATATGTTAGAATTTTACATTATGTTTGAAAGTGAGGTAGTTCAATCTGAAGCCAGGGTGTTAAATTTGAACAAAGGAAATTATGAAGGTATGAGGGGCAAATTGGCCGAGGTGGATTGGGAAAATACATTAAAAGTTATGACAGTACATAGGCAATGGATAGTCTTTAAAGAAATATTACATAGTTTACAGCAACTATACATTCCTTCAAGGCACAAAAACTCCAAAAGTAAAGGCAGACAACCGTGGCTAACAAAGGAAGTTGAGGATTGTATAAGATTAAAAGAAAAGGCGTATAAAGTTGCCAGAAATAGTAGTAAACCTGAGGATTGGGAGGATTTTAGAATACAGCAAAGGAGGACGAAGAAGCTGATGGAGAATAGAATATGAAAGTAAGCTAGCAAAAAATATAAAAATGGACTGTAAAAGCGTCTTTTGGGATATAAAAAGAAAATGTTTGGCTAAAACAAATGTGGGTCCATTTACAGGCAGAGTCAAGAGAATTTATAAGGGAGAGTCGAGAAATAGCAGAGAAGCTAAATGGTTACTTTGTATCTGTGTTTGCTGAAAAAGATGAGAAATCTCCCAGAATTAGAGATCCAAGGGATAAGGGAGAATGAGGAATTGAAGGAAATTAGTATTACTAAGAAGATTGTATTGGAGAAATTAATGGGGCTGAAGATTGATATGTCCTCAGGACCTAATATTCTACATCCCAGAATGTTGAAAGAGGTAGCTATGGACATAGTGGATGCATTGGTGATCATCTTCCAAAATTCTATAGATTCTGGAGCAGTTCCTGCAGATTAGAAGGTAGCAAATGTGACCCCACTATTTAAGAAGGGAGGGAGAGAGAAAACAGGGAATAACAGACCTGTTAGCCTTATATCAGTCGTTGGGGAAAATGCTAGAATTTATTCTAAAGGATGTGATAAATGGACACTTGGATAATCTGATTGGGCATAGTCAACATGGATTTATGAATGGGAAATCATGATTGATGAACCTGTTGGAGTTTTTTGAGGATGTTACTAACAATTGATAAAGGGGAGTTGGTGGACGTAGTATACTTGGATTTTCAGAAGGCTTTTGATAAAGTCCCCCACAGGCGGTTAGTTAGCAAAATTAAAGCATATGGGATAGGAGGTAATATACTGGCATGGATTAAGGATTGGTTAACGGGCAGAAAGCAGAGACTAGCTTTGGCAGGCTGTGACTAGTGGGGTACCACAAGGATTGGTGCTTGGGCCCCAGCTGTTCACTATATATATCTATCAATGATTTGGATGTGGGGACCAAATGTAGTATTTCCAGGTGTGTGGACGACAAAACTAGAATGTGTGTTGTGAGGAAGATGCAAAACGGCTTCAAGAGGATTTGGGCAGACTTGGTGAGTGGGCAAGAATGTGGCAAATGGAATATAATGTGGAAAAGTGTGAGGTTATCCACTTCGGTAGGAGGAATAGATGTGCAGAGTATTTCTTAAATGGTAAGAGATTATAAAGTGTAGATGTACAATGGGACCTGGGTGTCATCATCAATAAGTCACTGAAAGCTAACATGCAGGTGTAGCAAGCAATTAAGAAGGCTAATGGTATGATAACCTTTATTGCAAGAGAATTTGAGCACAGGAGTAGTAAAGTCTTGCTTCAATTGTATAGAACCTTGGTTTGACCACACCTGGAGTAGTGTGTGCAGTTTTGGTCCCCTTATCTTAGGAAGGGTTATATTGCCATAGAGGGAGTGCAATGAAGGTTCACCAGACTTGTTCCCAGGATGGCACGACTGTCCTATGAAGAGAGATTGGGGAAACTGGGCCTGTATTCTCTGGAGCTTCGAAGAATGAGAGGTGATCTCATTGAAACCTACAAAATACTTAAAGGGATAGACAGGGTAGATGCAGGTAAGATGTTTCCCTTGGTTGGGGAGTCTAGAACCAGGGGACACAATTTCAAAATAAGGGGGAAGCCATTTAGGACTGAGATGAGGAGAAATTTCTTTACTCAGACGGTTGTGAATCTTTGGAATTCTCTACCCCAGAGGGCTGTGGAAGCTCTGTCTTAGAGTATGTTTAAAGCAGAGTTTGACAGATTTCTAAATACCAATGACACAAGGGGATATGAGGATAGTGTGGGAAAAAGGCATTGAAGTGGATGATCAGCCATGATCGTATTGAATGGTGGAGCAGCCTCGATGGGCTGAATGACCTACTCCTCCTATGTTAGCAAGGCTTTTGACAAGGCCTCACGTGGCAGACTGGTTTTTTTAAAAATAAGCCCATGGGATCTGGGGAAATGTTGCACCCAGCTTGCTACATTAGCTCAGTGGCAGGAAACGAAAGGTAATTGTTAACTGGTGTTTTTGCAACTGCAAGGCTGTTTGCAGTGGCGTTCCGCAGGGCTCAATACTAGGTCCCCTGCTTTTTGTGGTATAAACCATTTGGATGTAAATGTAGGGGGCATGATCAAGAAGTTTGCCGACGACATCCTGGACGAGTCCCCAAATTTGTTACAGCTAGGTGAGGAGGGCGCCACAGCCACCAGCCCCCCCACCCCTTCTTCCTGTAGCTCCTCCTCACTGTCCCTGGCGTCCCTCTCCTTCCTTCCTGACTGTTTGACAGACCTGTGCTTGTCTGTCCACTTCCCGGCTGTGTTAGCTTTAACATGTTAATGAGGCACAGCTTTTGTTTTTACTTTCAGTCTTAATTGGCTAATCCTTTTTGCCACTCTGTATGGGCCACTGAACTGGGCTAACAAGGGTTCACCCTCATTTGGGAGTAGTACCAACACATGGTCTACGGGCCAAAATATTCTGGCCTTGGCATGTTTATCTGCCTGCCTTTTCATAGTTGTCTGGGAGGTTTTTTTAGGTGCTCCTAAGCCACTGCAGAGGCTTTCATGAGCTGCTTCTGTAACATGGAAATGTAGTCTAACATGAAAGACTCATCCCTGGGTCCCAAAAACCTCTCCTTGATTAGTTTAAGTGGACCTCTCACCTCGTGTCCATAAACTAATTCAAAGGAACTAAAGCTGGTGGACTCATTGGGTGAGTCCCTAGTGGTAAACAGGAGAAATCCCAGTCCTTTTTATTCGTTTGGGAGATGTGGGCGTCGCTGGCTCGGCCAGCATTTATTGCCCCTCCCTAATTACAGGTGATGCGGAGGTAGTAAGCTGCTTTCTTGAACCGCTGCAGTCCTTGGGGTGTAGGTACACCAACAGTGCTGTTAGGAAGGGCGTTCCAGGATTTTGACCCAGCGACAGTGAAGGAACAACGATATCGTTTTTTATTCTTTCATGGGATGTGGGCGTCGCTGGCAGGCCAGCATTTGTGGCCCATCCCTAATTTCCCTTGACAGCTGAGTGGCTTACTAGGCCATTTCAGAGGGCAGTTAAGGGTCAGCCACATTGCTGTGGGTCTGGAGTCACATGTAGGTCAGACCAGGTAAGGATGGCAGATTTTCTTCCCGAAATGACATGAGTGAACCAGATTTTTTTAATGACATTTGACAGCAATTTCGTGGCACCATTACTGAGACGATCTGTCAATTCCAGATTTTTAATTAATTGAATTTAAATTGCACCAGCTGCCGTGGTGGGATTTGAACCTGTGTCCCCAGGGCATTGAGCCTGGGCCTCTGGATTGCTAGTCCAGTGACATTATCACTGCGCCACCATCTCCCCGTTGCAAGTTTGGATGGTGTGTGGCTTGGAGGGGAACTTACAGGTGGTGATCCCATGCAGCCCTTGTCCTTCTCGGTGGTAGAGGTCAGGAGCCTTGGTGCGTTGCTGCAGTGCATTGTGTGGATGGTACACCCTATTGCCACAGTATGTCGGTGATGAAGGGAGTGAATGTTGAAGGTGGTGGATGGGGTGCCAATCAGGCTTTATCCTGGATGGTGTCGAGCTTCTTGAGTGCTGTTGGAGCTGCACCCATCCAGGCAAGTGGAGAGTATTCCATCACACTCCTGACTTGTGTCTTGTAGATGGTGGACAGGCATTGGGAAAACAGGAGGTGAGCTACTCGCTGCAGAACTCCCAGCCTCTGACTTGCCCTTGTAGCCGCCACATTTATGTGGCTGTTCTAGTTCAGTTTCTGGTCAATGGTGACCCCCAGGATGTTGATAGTGGGAGATTCAGCGATGGTCATGCCATTGAATCTCGAAGGGAGATGGTTACATTCTTTCTTGTTTGAGATAGTCATTGCCCGCCACTTGTGTGGTGCGAATGTTACTTGCCACCTATCAGTCCAAGTCTGGATATTGTGCAGGTCGTCTTGTATCTGGACAGGGGCTGCTTCAGTATCTGCGGAGTCATGAATGGTGTTGAACATTGTGCAATCAGAAGCAATCATCCCTGTTAAACAGGCAGATATCCATTCACCAAAGTGTGGAAGCTGCTGATAGTCTCTGATCCACAACTATTTTATTGTCAATTCATAGTTCAGTCCAAATATCAGTTCCCACTCTTCCCTTTCTGGACTGACTTTGTCCACAGGCAACTCCCCCACTGGGCAAAAACCCAGCCCTTGAATGCAAAACTATAATACGCATCACCTGCTCTGTAACACTGGAATGAGACCTGTTTAATTAAAGGGACCAGCATTTTCAATATTGTAAATCCCCACTTTTGATATGATTTCAGGAAGGTCATTGTTGAAGCAGCTGAAGATGTTTGGGCCTGGGACACTACCCTGAGGAACTCTTGCTGTAATGTCCTGGGACTGAGATGATTGACCTCCAAAAACCACAACCATCTTCCTTTGTTCTAGGTGCGACTCCAACTAGCGGAGAGTTTTCCCCCTGATTCCCATTGACTCAAAGGCCGTCACTCTTTACTCACCTCAGTTCATGTTTGTACTATGGCTCTAATGAGGTCAGGAGCTGAGTGGCCCTGGTGGAACCCAAACTGAGCATCAGTGAGCAGTTTGTTGCTGAGCAAGTGCTGCTTGTTAGCACTGTCGATGACCCTTTCCATCACTTTGCTGATTATCGTGAGTAGACTGATGGGGCAGAAATTGACCGGGTTGGATTTTTTGTCCACAGAACATACCTGGGCAATTTTTCACACTGCTGGGTAGATGCCAGTGTTGTAACTGTACTGGAACAGCTTGGCTAGGGTTGTGGCTAGTCCTGGAGCACAAGTTTTCAGTATTATTGCCAGAATGATGTCAGGGCCCATTGCGTTTGTGCCAGTCACGGGGGTACTCATAACAGTATACTCTGATCATTGTCTTGAGGGTCTGGTGGTACAGTTCCAAAGCTCATACTGACTGTGGATGGGAGGCTGAGGAGTTTTGCTGGGTTATGTCCAGATTACCCATGACCTTCTCTGCTCTAAGGAAAACAACCCTAGCCTTTTCAGTCTCTCTTCATAGCTGAAATGTTCCAGCTCCAGTGCAATCACATCCTTCCTATAGTGTGGCGACCAGAACTGTACACAGCACTCCAGCTGTGGCCTAACTAGCGTTTTATACAGTCCCATCCTGCTCTTATATTCTATGTCTTCCTAACAACCTTATCTACTTGTGCTGCTGCCTTCAGTGATCTATGGTCAAGTACACCAAGGCCCCTCTGACCCTCTGTACTTCCTAGGGTCCTACCATCCATTGTATATTCCCTTGCCTTGTTAGTCCTCCCAAAATGCATCACGTCACACTTCTACAGATTAAGTTCCATTTGTCACTGCTCTGCCCATCTATATCGTCCTGTAATCTAAGGCTTTCCTCCTCACTATTTACAACACCACCAATTTTCGTGTCATCTGCGAACTTACTGATCATACCTCCTATATTTACGTCTAAATCATTAATGTACACTACAAACAGCAAGGGTCCCAGCACCGATCCCTGTGGTACACCACTGGTCACAGGCTTCCACTCGCAAAAACAACCCCCGACCATCACCCTCTGCCTCCTGCCACTAAGCCAATTTTTGATCCAATTTGCCAAATTGCCCTGGATCCCATGGGCTCTTACCTTCTTAACCAATCTCCCATGCGGGACCTTATCAAAAGCCTTACTGAAGTCCATGTAGACTACATCAGCTGCTTTACCCTCATCTACACATCTAGTCACCTCCTCGAAAAATTCAAATCAAGTTAGTTAGACACTATCTTCCCCCTGACAAAGCCATGCTGACTTTCCCTGATTAATCTTTGCCTCTCCAAGTGGCGATTAATCCTGTTCCTCAGAATTTTTCCAATAGTTTCCCTACCACTGATGTTAGACACACTGGCCTGTAGTTACCTGGTTTATCACTGCTACCCTTCTTGAATAATGGTACCACATTCGCTGTCCACCAGTCCTCTGGTACCTCTCCTGTGGCCAGAGAGGATTTGAAAATTTGTTTCAGAGCCCCTGCTATCTCCTCTCTTGCCTCACATAACAGCCTGGAATACATCTCATCTGGGCCTGGGGATTTATCCACTTTTAAGCCCGCTAAAACAGCTAATGCTTCCTCCCTTTCAATGCTAATATGTTCAAGTATATCACAATCCCCTTCCCTGATCTCTACACCTATATCGTCCTTCTCCATAGTGAACACTGATGAAAAGTAATCATTTAAAACCTCACCTATGTCCTCTGGCTCCACACACAGATTGCCACTTTGGTCCCTAATGGGCCCTACTCTATCCCTGGTTATCCTCTTGCCCTTAATATACTTATAAAATGCCTTGGGATTTTCCTTTATCTTGCCCGTCAGTGTTTTTTCATGTCCCCTCTTCGCTTTCCTAATTACTTTAAGTACCCCCCTCCCCACCACCACACTTTCTATACTCCTCTAGTGCCTCTGCTGTTTTCAGCAGTCTGAATCTGCCATAAGCCTCCTTTTTTTCCCTTATCCTATCCTCTATATCCCTTGACATCCAGGGTTTCCCTGACTTGGTCCTATCCTTCACCTTAACAGGTACATGTTGGCTCTGAACCCTCATTATTTCTTCTTTGAATGACTCCCACTGGTCTGATGTAGACTCTCCTACAAGTAGCTGCTCCCAGTCCACTTTGGCCAGATCTTGTTTTATCATATTGATATCATTAGGGGGAGGCGGTGGCGTAGTGGTATTGCTCTGGGGACATGAGCCATGGACCCCCAGGGTATTGCTCTGGGGACATGAGTTCGAATCTCACCACAGCAGAAGGTGGAATTTCAATTCAATTAATACATTTGGAATTAAAAAGTTAGTCTAATGATGGCCATGAAAACATTGTCGATTGTTGTAAAAACCCATCTGGTTCACTAATGTCCTTTAGGGAAGGAAATCTGCCGTCCTTACCTGGTCTGGTCTAGTCTACATGTGACTCCAGACACACAGCAATGTGGTTGACTCTTAACTGCCCTCTGAAATGGCCTAGCAAGCCACTCAGTTCACCACCACCTTCCCAAGGGCAATTGGGGATGGGCAATAAATGCTGGCCTGGCCAGTGACGCCCACATCCCATGAATGAATTAAAAAAAAAAAAATCTGCCTTCCCCCAATTCAGTACCTTTATTTCTGGTCCATCTTTGTCCTTTTCCATAACTACCTGAAATCTGAGAGTTATGGTCACTATCCCCGAAATGCTCCCCCACTGCCACTTCTACCACTTGTCCGGCTTCATTCCCTAGGATTAGGTCCAGTACTGCCCCTTCTCTTGTAGGATTTTCTACGTACTGGCTCAAAAAGCTCTCCTGTATGTATTTTAAGAATTCTGCCCCCTTTAAGCTTTTTGCACTCAGACTAGCCCAGTTGATATTGGGGAAGTTGAAATCCCCTACTATTATTACCGTATTACTTTTATACCTGTCTGTGATTTGCCTACATATCTGCTCCTCTATCTCTCCCTGACTGTTTTGAGGTCTGTAGTACACTCCCAGCCAGTGATTGCCGCCTTTTTGTTTTTAAGTTCTACCCATATGGCCTCATTTGAGGAACCTTCTAAGATATCATCCCTCCTGACTGCAGTAATTGACTCCTTGATCAACAGTGCAATGCCACCTCCTCTTTAACCCCTCCCCTGTCTCGCCTGAAGATTCTATCCCCTGGAATATTGAGCTGCCAGTCCTGCCCCTCCCTCAACCATGTCTCTGAGAGCAATAATATCATAATCTCATGTGCTAATCAATGCCCTCAATTCATCTGCCTTACTAGTAAGACTCCTTGCATTAAAATAGATACAATCCAGCCTTGCATTTTTCACTTGTGCCTTAACAGGTCTATATTTGCTCTGCCTTCCAGACTGACTCAGTTTATCGTTTATATTTGACTGTGCATCACCCCCTACTCTACCTCCACTCTGTATCCCATTCCCCTGCCAAATTAGTTTAAACCCCTCCCAACAGCACTAGCAAACTAGTAACTTTCAGGGATTTTGTTTTCCCCCACTCTCACCGGTAGGTTTACTGGGTCGTACTGCTGCAGTTAAATCCTGATCATTTGTGCTTTCCATCAGGGCCGTTTTTCCTGCACTGGTCTGGTGTGCCCTGATTAATCCTACAAGTTTTTCCCGTAACCTCCAGCAATCAGCTCAAAGGTGACCTGCCTTGTTACAATGGAAGTGCACAAATCTTCAGGTGTTGCTTCTGCTCTCAATACCATCCTTTTTGGCCTAAGGAGGGCTCCCTCTGTGTCCAACTCTCCCTTCTTGCCCATAGCCGTTCAAGCTCCTATTATCCTCCCATCTTTTATCCGTTTCAGGTTTCTGGGGGTGACCAGGGAAGGGTTTCCTTTGATGAGGGCTTGTGTACAAGGCTAAATTCATCAGCTAGGTTTGCAGTCTGCCTGGCTGTTTGAACCTTTTGTTCATCTTTGTGGGTTCTAATGGGAAGAGGAAGTCCGATTTTAAAAGCCTCGAAAAGGATCACCATTCTGAGGTTTTCATATGTGGGTAGTATCTTAAGTGCACATATCTACTGGTCAAAAGCAAGCTGCTTAACTCTTTCAAACTCATTAGGTTTGCTTAGGTCAGTGACCCTTGAAGAAGGGTCACTGACCTGAAATGTTAACTCTGCTTCTCTCTCCGCAGATACTGCCAGACCTGCTGAATATTTCCAGCATTTCTTCTTTGTATTTCAGATTTCCAGCATCTGCAGTATTTTGCTTTTAATTAAGTTTGCTCAAGTTGCTTTCGGAGGGTTTGGAATTTCCGTCTACGCCTCCAGATCTAGCTCATCTGTGCCCAGGATAGCATTTTGAGTCATGTCATAGTCTGATAAACTCTCATCTGGCAACAGTGAATAAACCTCATGGGCTTTTCCTGTTTGTTTGCTTTGTAATAACAGCGTCCAGCTCTCTGCCAGCCATTTCAGCTGTTTTGCAAGCTTTTCAGAAGTGATGAAAAATGCTTCCACATCCTCCTCATTGAACTTTGGAATCAACTGGGAGAACTTTACGAGCTCAGCACTCGGCCCTGAGCTGGGGGTAGCCCCCTCAGTAGCCGCGCCTTCACTGGGAGTATTGGGTCTCCCCCTAGTTAGTTCTAGCTGCCTTAACTCCCTTTCTTCCCCCTCCTTCTGGAAAGCTCTTCCCTTTTGCTCCCTTTTTTTTTTCCCTTTTGCTCCCTTTTTTTTTTCCCTTTTGCTCCCTTTTTTTTTCCCTTTTGCTCCCTTTTTCCCCTTTGCTCCCTTTCTTTTTCCCCTTTGCTCCCTTTCTTTTTCCCCTCCTTCTATCCCCCCCTTCTCTATTCCCCCCCCCTCCTTCTCTATTCCCCCCCCTCCTTCTCTATTCCCCCCCCTCCTTCTCTATTCCCCCCCCCTCCTTCTCTATTCCCCCCCCCCCTCCTTCTCTATTCCACCCCCCCTCCTTCTCTATTCCCCCCCCCCTCCTTCTCTATTCCCCCCCCCCTCCTTCTCTATTCCCCCCCCCCTCCTTCTCTATTCCCCCCCCCCCTCCTTCTCTATTCCCCCCCCCCTCCTTCTCTATTCCCCCCCCCCCTCCTTCTCTATTCCCCCCCCCCTCCTTCTCTATTCCCCCCCCCCTCCTTCTCTATTCCCCCCCCCCTCCTTCTCTATTCCCCCCCCCCTCCTTCTCTATTCCCCCCCCCCTCCTTCTCTATTCCCCCCCCCCTCCTTCTCTATTCCCCCCCCCCTCCTTCTCTATTCCCCCCCCCTCCTTCTCTATTCCCCCCCCCTCCTTCTCTATTCCCCCCCCCTCCTTCTCTATTCCCCCCCCTCCTTCTCTATTCCCCCCCCCTCCTTCTCTATTCCCCCCCCCTCCTTCTCTATTCCCCCCCCCCTCCTTCTCTATTTCTTCCCCCCCTCCTTCTCTATTTCTTCCCCCCCCCTCCTTCTCTATTTCTTCCCCCCCCCTCCTTCTCTATTTCTTCCCCCCCCCTCCTTCTCTATTTCTTCCCCCCCCCTCCTTCTCTATTTCTTCCCCCCCCCTCCTTCTCTATTTCTTCCCCCCCCCCTCCTTCTCTATTTCTTCCCCCCCCCCTCCTTCTCTATTTCTTCCCCCCCCCCTCCTTCTCTATTTCTTCCCCCCCCCCTCCTTCTCTATTTCTTCCCCCCCCCCTCCTTCTCTATTTCTTCCCCCCCCCCTCCTTCTCTATTTCTTCCCCCCCCCCTCCTTCTCTATTTCTTCCCCCCCCCCTCCTTCTCTATTTCTTCCCCCCCCCTCCTTCTCTATTTCTTCCCCCCCCCCTCCCTTTCTTGGCACATGCTTTGCTCTTTCTCTCTCTGGAATTCTAACCCTTTTTTTCCCTTTTGCTCCCTTTCTTTTTCCCCTTTGCTCCCTTTCTTTTTCCCCTTTGCTCCCTTTCTTTTTCCCCTCCTTCTATCCCCCCCTTCTCTATTCCCCCCCCCCTCCTTCTCTATTCCCCCCCCCCTCCTTCTCTATTCCCCCCCCCCCTCCTTCTCTATTCCCCCCCCCTCCTTCTCTATTCCCCCCCCCTCCTTCTCTATTCCCCCCCCCTCCTTCTCTATTCCCCCCCCCTCCTTCTCTATTCCCCCCCCCTCCTTCTCTATTCCCCCCCCCCTTCTCTATTCCCCCCCCCTCCTTCTCTATTCCCCCCCCCTCCTTCTCTATTCCCCCCCCCCTCCTTCTCTATTCCCCCCCCCCTCCTTCTCTATTCCCCCCCCCCTCCTTCTCTATTCCCCCCCCCCTCCTTCTCTATTCCCCCCCCCCTCCTTCTCTATTCCCCCCCCCCTCCTTCTCTATTCCCCCCCCCCTCCTTCTCTATTCCCCCCCCCCTCCTTCTCTATTCCCCCCCCCCTCCTTCTCTATTCCCCCCCCCCTCCTTCTCTATTCCCCCCCCCCTCCTTCTCTATTCCCCCCCCCCTCCTTCTCTATTCCCCCCCCCTCCTTCTCTATTCCCCCCCCCCTCCTTCTCTATTCCCCCCCCCCTCCTTCTCTATTCCCCCCCCCCTCCTTCTCTATTCCCCCCCCCCCTCCTTCTCTATTCCCCCCCCCCTCCTTCTCTATTCCCCCCCCCCTCCTTCTCTATTCCCCCCCCCCTCCTTCTCTATTCCCCCCCCCCCTCCTTCTCTATTCCCCCCCCCCTCCTTCTCTATTCCCCCCCCCCTCCTTCTCTATTCCCCCCCCCCTCCTTCTCTATTCCCCCCCCCCTCCTTCTCTATTCCCCCCCCCTCCTTCTCTATTCCCCCCCCCTCCTTCTCTATTCCCCCCCCCCTCCTTCTCTATTCCCCCCCCCTCCTTCTCTATTCCCCCCCCCTCCTTCTCTATTCCCCCCCCCCTCCTTCTCTATTCCCCCCCCCCTCCTTCTCTATTCCCCCCCCCCTCCTTCTCTATTCCCCCCCCCCCTCCTTCTCTATTCCCCCCCCCTCCTTCTCTATTCCCCCCCCCCCTCCTTCTCTATTCCCCCCCCCCTCCTTCTCTATTCCCCCCCCCTCCTTCTCTATTCCCCCCCCCCTCCTTCTCTATTCCCCCCCCCCTCCTTCTCTATTCCCCCCCCCCTCCTTCTCTATTCCCCCCCCCTCTCCTTCTCTATTCCCCCCCCCTCTCCTTCTCTATTTCTTCCCCCCCCCCTCCCTTTCTTGGCACATGCTTTGCTCTTTCTCTCTCTGGAATTCTAACTCTGGTCTCCTCTCTTCTAGTTGTATCTTACCTACTCTTACCCTGTGTGTTTCTGATTGTAAGCCTGTCTCTTGTTCTTCAGTTTCAAATGCAAAATGGCTGGCCACAGGTTTCAAGATTTCAGGTTTCCTAGTTTTTGAAAAGATATTAATCGCAAACTGCCCGGCTACTTTCCTCAACTGTTCAACAGATAGGGCATTTATCCTGTCCCAAGTTGCTTCATTTTGGCTTAGGAAGGTTCTGGCTGCGAATGTGGACATGTTAGTACTCTAGTAGCGAAAACCTATATTGAAATTTTTAAAATTTTGATGGGGAATAATTTGGGTCCCCACTTCCAATTTCTCACTTGTCGTTGGGTTACAATTGCAGACGAGCCCCAAATTTCCACTACGGCCAGGTGAGAAGGGGTCACAAGCTCCCTTCTTGCTCTTCCTCTTATTTGACTGCAGCAGGGCTTATTCCTTTTTAAACAGTTGATGTGATTACTACCTCAGTGAGTATTTTACCTTTTACCTTTGTTATGATCGTGAAAGAACTAATCGGCCAGGTTTGCTTGGGTTGAAACAAGAAAGAGATGAGTTTATTATACTTAACAATCTAAAGCCGAACTAACGTGCCAAGGCTCCTTCGCACCTTCCAAACTCGCGATCTCTACCACCTAGAAGGACAAGGGCAGCAAATGCACAAGAACACCACCACCTGCAAGTTCCCCACCAAGCCACACACCATATTGCCATTCTTTCACTGTCGCTGGGTCAAAATCCTGGAACTCCCTTCCGAACAGCACTGTGGGTGTACCTACCCCACATGGACTGCAGCGGTTCAAGAAGTCAGCTCACCACCACCTTCTCAAGGGCAATTAGAGATGGGGCAATAAATGCTTGCCTATCCAGCGACGCCCACATCCCATGAATGAATAAAAAATACATTACACATTCACGTACACATTCTTGTTCATACAAGAATCTCTCACAAATGGTGAGAAATAAATTTGTGATTGGATTCGAGTCCAGAACAAATTTTTTTAAAAAAACATAATACGCAGTTTGAGGTGTGCTGATTCCATGGTCTTCAGACTGAAGTTGTATTCTTCAAGTCTCTGGCTGGTCGAAATACACTTTGTGGTTGGCCCACTTGGCTCAGGATTTTCTTGGAGGCAGACTTTTAGGTGGCTGTCTTTCCCTTGGTGTCCTTGTAGCAATCTAGGCTTGGAGGGTCCACAGTCGCAGACGGTTTTCAAACTTGCGCTGTTAGCTGGAGAGAGAGGAGTATAGCCTTCTGTTTCCATGCAGTTTAAGTCACTGGCTCGCCTGTCTTTGTCCAAGGGAAACTCTCAGCTTTCAGAGCTGGATAGATGGTCACATGACTGCCTCAGTGTATTCTCCGGAACCTTCAAATGAGATTCAAGGTTAGGAGTTTCCATCTTCTCCGACCTCAGGATGCCAATATATACACTTGGAGGGGTTTGCTCTTTCAAAGTCTATGTGTCGGGGTGGCCTTGAATGTTGTGCTAATGAACGCCATCGTAGATAATTCAGTCACTAGACCAAGCATTGTTTAAGGTACAGGCTCATCAGATAAGTGTCTCCTGTTGGAGACCTTGGAATGTGTAAGGTGTTCAAATGCAAATTGTGGCCATCTTGTCTGCCAGCTTTTTAAAAATTAACTGTCGGGTTTTCTTTCCGTTAAAAGTTTAATGCAAGTCCCCAACCGATGAATTAAAATACTTCATTTGGTATAGCGTGTTTTATTGACAAGGGAGCATGATTAAGAAGTTTGCACAGAACACAAAAATTGGCCGTGTGGTTGATAGCAAGGAGATAACTGTGTAGACTGCAGGAAGATATCAATGCACTGGTCAGATGGGCAGAAATGTAGCAAATGGAGTTCAACCCAGAGAAGTGTGAGCTGATGCATTTGGGGAGGTCAAACAAGGCAAAGGAATTCACAATTAATGGGAGAATACTGAGGTTTAGAGGAAGTGAGGGACCTTGGAGTGAATGTCCACAAATCCCTGAAGGTAGCAGGACATCGATGAGGTGGTTAAGAAGGCACGTGGAACCCTTTCTTTATTAGCCGAGGTATAGAACATAAAAGCGGGGAGATTATGCCGGAACTGTATAAATCATGATTTAGTCCACAACTTGAGTACTGCGTGCAGTTCTGGTCACGTCATTACAGAAGGGATGTAATTGCACTGGAGAGGGTATAGAGGAAATTTGTGAGCATATTGCCAGGACTGGAAAAATGCAGCTATGAGGGAAAATTGGATAGGCTGGGGTTGTTCTCCTTGGAACAGAGAAGGCTGAGGGTAGATTTGATTGAAATGTACAAAATTGTGAGGGACCTGGATAGAATGGATATGAAGGGCCTATTTCTCTTAGCAGAGAGAGATCAGTGACTAGGGGGCATAGATTTAAAATGATTGGTGGAAAGATTAGAGGGGAGATGAGGAAAAGTTTTTTCACCCAGAGGGTGGTAGGCGTCTGGAACTCACTGGCTGAAAAGGTAGTAGAGGCAGAAACCCTCAACTCATTTGACAGGTGTCTGGATATGCATGTCAAGTGCCGTAACCTTCTGGCTACAGACTAAATGCTGGAAAGTGGGATTAGGCTGGGTGGCTCGTTTTTCGCCTGGCGCAGGCACGATGGGCCGAGTGGCCTCTTTGTGTTGTAAAACTTTCTATGATTCTATCCTGGGACAAGCTGCTGTATCCACCAAGCTGCTGTGTGGCCCAGCATTCTTCACTAAGTATATAGTTGTATTGCAGTTGTTTCAGCATAACAAGCAAATAAAATACAGCCCCTGCTCCCTATTTATAGATCCATGCTTCCAATGTTTCCTTGTGTATGGCAACCAAAATCTACAAATCAGAACCTGCTGGTGTTCCCTGACATGTCAGCCCCTTGCTCTCAACTTGGGGTTCTCATTATCCCTACTACCATTGTATAAATTGAAAATTGGTCCATTCTACATTCTAATATTCAATCCTCTGCTAGAATTGCTGTGGAGATTCTGAAAACCAGCACGAGTGTGGATGTGATGTGGCAGGATGGTACAGTGGAGAAAAATATTCGATCTAATGACTTGCTGCCAGTTCATCATGTGGATAATAATGAATTCTGCCCTGGAGACTTTGTGCTGGATAAACGTGGTAAGTGTGAAGTGTAGTTTGAGAGATCGCTCTTATAAATAACAGGTAAATAAATGGACAAGAACAACAACCTTTAGTAGCAAATAACTGTCAATTTGGCTGTTATAGGACTTCTTCCTCAGTCAGGTGTTGTTTCCAACCTCACTCCAGAATTGAGAGGGCAGAGAGGCTTTTTAACCTATTTCTTTCCTATTAACCCTTTTTTTTTGCTTTTGCCTCAGTCAGGAGATTACATGGTGGTAGGTGTGAGGGAATGGATGGGGAGTGCTTAGCTATGATGGTTGAGGCTTGATGGATCAGCTGGTCTTCACAGCCTATCCTTCTCCTATGTTGGACTAGTCCGTAAGTGAGTACACTTCAAAAGTGATTCATTAGGAGTGCAATACTGAGATCCTGGCAACTTGAAAGATATTTGTTGGTTATTCCTCCTTTTGATAAAGTAGTTAAACTTGGCCAATGCACAAAGTGACTTGTGTAGTGTGGGTCAAAGCTTTGCCTTGTGCTGGCCAATACAATGAATTTCATGTTGGAAAGAGATTTTTTAAAACTTTTTTGCTAACCTAATATGTCAAGGTATCACCTGGTGTCCTAGTGAGGCATACAGACCAAGATGGCTTCAGAGTCAGTTCCTGATCACTGCTGGTTTGATTAATCTCTGGTGTGGATTATGGCAATTAGTTTCTGCCTGTGATCCTGCTCCTGGTAGTTGTCCTGCTGGCACTCGCTCTGTAGGCTTAATCAGCATTTGGATGTGGTGCCCAGGGAGCCATATTCCAGCAAGTTGCATCCTTGAAGTTTCAAAGAAGATATTGTTATGGCCAGGTGGTAAGGGGGTGTGGGTAATTCCCACTGTTCACTTCCCAACTGACCAGAGCAAGTGTTTTTGTTACCAAGTTTTTAACCACTTGTGTTTAATTTGTCAAATAAACAGTGACCGGTTTTCTTGTAGGTTTAAAACAAAAAATAAACTTGAGTATTGCTGAAAATAGAAACATGTTGTCGAAGCTTTTCGTCTTGCACTCATCAGGGCAATCGCAAGAATAACCAATGTAAGGGAAAACAACAACTTGTACTGCATGAGAAGAGAGTGCTAGTTGGTTGGCAAGTGAACTCTGGTAGAGGTGTTGCCATGGCAAATGTGCCAGTTTACGGTGACTGACAGTTAACTGCAAGCTTTGTTTAAAATTTAAACCAGGCAGCTTGACTCTGGTCAAGGCATTGCCCTGAGGAATAAACCAGAAAATGGCTGTCACTTATTTTGTTTAGCTGAAACAGGTGCAATGTTTGCACATATTCTTTCTGTCTGCAAAAGCAGGGCCCTGTGTATTAATATATTTTTTTATTTTTATTTTTTAATTTAATTTTATTTAGAGATACAGCACTGAAACAGGCCCTTCGGCCCACAGAGTCTGTGCCGACCAACAACCACCCATTTATACTAACCCTACAGTAATCCCATATTCCCTACCGCCTACCTACACTAGGGGCACTTTACAATGGCCAATTTACCTATCACCTGCAAGTCTTTGGCTCTGGGAGGAAACTGGAGCACCTGGCGAAAACCCACACGGTCACAGGGAGAACTTGCAAACTCCGCACAGGCAGTACCCAAAATTGAACTCGGGTCCCTGGAGCTGTGAGGTTGCGGTGCTAACCACTGCGCCACTGTGCCACTTATGTAGTTTTTTTTTAGTTTTAGAGATAAAGCACTGAAACAGGCCCTTCGGCCCACCGAGTCTGTGCCGACCATCAACCACCCATTTATACTAATCTGACACTAATCACATATTCCTACCACATCCCCACCTGTCCCTATGTATTTCCCTACCACCTACCTATACTAGGGGCAATTTTTATAATGGCCAATTAACCTATCAACCTGCAAGTCTCTGGCATGTGGGAGGAAACCGGAGCACCCGGAGGAAACCCACGCAGACACAGGGAGAACTTGCAAACTCCACACAGGCAGTACCCAGAATTGAACCCGGGTTGCTGGAGCTGTGAGGCTGCGGTGCTAACCACTGCGCCACTGTGCCTCCCTGTACACGTACACTGCAGCTTCCAGTGCACGTAAATGCACAACACTGCGAGCCCTACTGACAATCTTAAGTTGGTTGTCAGCATAATTCTTAGCATGCTGTGGATTATTTAGCAAATGTTGTCCATTTGCAGAATCACATCTAATGTTGGACACCGTGTTTTGAGTTTTGCAAACACGGGCTGGTTGGGTACGGCCTGTACCTTGCCCATTGTGAACAGCAGAGGGGACACGTTGTTGAATATGATCTGCCAGTCTTTGGGACGTACGGCCTATATACCTAGCATCACACTGGCACTGAAATTCATATATCACATTACTCATTTGTGTAATAGGTAGGATGTCTTTTTGGCTCGACGGCTGCATCCTGTTAGTGGCAAACACCACACGTGTTGCTACTGCATAGTAGTGTGCAACAACTAGCTTTAGCTGTTGCTCAAATTTTTGGGGTGCATGACCCTTCCAGGGTAATTTGAGGTAGATTGGGCACTTTTCAGGGCCGAAAAAGACGGCCTTTGGCCCATTTATAAGTTTGTGCAATATACAGCGTGAAGTGATCCGATCATTTGGCTTTGATTCACCCTATTTCAGCATCAAGCTTGCATGGTGAGCAAATAGCTCAGGCCCTATCTACGAGGTTGCCAATCAGGCCAGTCTTAGTGCATGGAACTGTAAGAATCCTAACATGTGTATTGAGCAGTGAAAGGAGGCTTGTGGTGGACCGTGGTAGAGAACCCCTTTAACAGATTTCTCAACTAGTACGTCAAGGAAAGGGAGCTCATTTGACTGCTCCATTTCATAGGTGAATTTGAGCGCAGGATAGAGCCCATTAAGACGTGTAAGGAAATGATTGCATGCAGCTGTGGATTCAAATATAACAAATATGGATGGGGTAGCTGTTGAACAGGCCGATACAGAGTGCAGAGAGTCTGTGAGGAAGGTTAGACAGTTGACGGCACAGTTGCAGCCAGTATGATGGGTTGAAATGTGTCTATTTTAACGCACGAAGTGTCAGGAATAAGGGTGATGAACTTAGAGCATGGATCAGTACTTGGAGCTACGATGTTGTGGCCATTACGGAGACTTGGATATCACAGGGGCAGGAATGGATGTTGGATGTTCCGGGGTTTAGATGTTTCAAAAGGAATAGGGAGGGAGGTAAAAGAGGTGGGGGAGTGGCATTGCTAATCAGGGATAGTATCACAGCTGCAGAAAGGGAGGTCGTCGAGGAGGGTTTGTCTACTGAGTCAGTATGGGTGGAAGTCAGAAACAGGAAAGGAGCAGTCACTTTATTGGGAGTTTTCTATAGACCCCCCCCAATAGCAACAGAGACACGGAGGAACAGATTGGGAGGCAGATTTTGGGAAGGTGCAGAAGTAACAGGGTTGTTGTCATGGGTGACTTCAACTTCCCTAATATTGATTGGAACCTCCTTAGTGCAAATAGTTTGGATGGAGCAGTTTTTGTCAGGTGTGTCCAGGAAGGTTTCCTGACTCAATATGTAGATAGGCCGACTAGAGGGGAGGCTATGTTGGATTTGGTGCTTGGGAACGAACCAGGCCAGGTGGCAGATCTCTCGGTGGGAGAGCATTTCGGTGACAGTGATCACAACTCCCTGACCTTTACTATATATATGGAGAAGGATAGAAGCAGACAGGATGGGAAAATATTTAATTGGGGGAGGGGGAATTACAATGCTATTAGGCAGGAACTGGGGAGCATAAATTGGGAACAGATGTTCTCAGGGAAATGCACGACAGAAATGTGGAGGTTGTTTAGGGAGCACTTGCTGTGACTGCTGGATAGGTTTGTCCCAATGAGGCAGGGAAGGGATGGTAGGGTGAAGGAACCTTGGATGACAAGAGATGTGGAACAGCTAGTCAAGAGGAAGAAGGAAACTTACTTAAGGTTGAGGAAGCAAGGATCAGACAGGTCGCTAGAGGGTTACAAAGTAGCCAGGAAGGAACTGAAGAATGGACTTAGGAGAGCTAGAGGGGACATGAAAAAGTCTTGGCGGGTAGGATTAAGGAAAATCCCAAGGCGTTCTACACTTATGTGAGGAACAAGAGGATGGCCAGAGTGAGGGTAGGGCCGATCAGGGATAGTGGAGGGAACTTGTGCCTGGAGTCGGAGGAGGTAGGGGAGGTCCTTAATGAATACTTTGCTTCAGTATTCACTAGTGAGAGGGACCTTGTCGTTTGTGAGGACAGCATGAAACAGGCTGATATGCTCGAACAGGGTTAAGAAGGAGGATGTGCTGGAAATTTTGAAAGACATGAGGACAGATAAGTCCCCGGGGCCAGACGGGATATACCCAAGCTTATTACGGGAAGTGAGGGAAGAGATTGCCGCACCTTTGTCGATGATCTTTGCGTCCTCACTGTCCACTGGAGTAGTACCAGATGATTGGAGGGTGGCAAATGTTATTCCCTTGTTCAAGAAAGGGAATAGGGATAACCCTGGGAATTACAGACCAGTCAGTCTTACGTCGGTGGTCGGCAAATTATTGGAGAGGATTCTGAGAGACAGGATTTATGATTATTTGGAAAAGCATAGTTTGATTAGAGATAGTCAGCATGGCTTTGTGAGGGGAAGGTCATGTCTCACAAGCCTTATTGAATTCTTTGAGGATGTGACAAAACACATTGATGAAGGAAGAGCAGTGGATGTGGTGTATATGGATTTTAGCAAGGCGTTTGATAAGGTTCCCCATGGCAGGCTCATTCAGAAAGTAAGGAGGCATGGGATACAGGGAAATTTGGCTGTCTGGATACAGAATTGGCTGGCCCATAGAAGACAGAGGGTGGTAGTAGGTGGAAAGTATTCAGCCTGGAGCTCGGTGACCAGTGGTGTTCCACAAGGATCTGTTCTGGGACCTCTGCTCTTTGTGATTTTTATAAATGACTTGGATGAGAAAGTGGAAGGCTGGGTTAGTAAGTTTGCCGATGACACAAAGGTTACTGGAGTTGTGGATGGTGTGGAGGGCTGTTGTAGGTTGCAACGGGACATTGACAGGATGCAGAGCTGGGCTGAGAAGTGGCAGATGGAGTTCAACTTGGAAAAGTGTGAAGTGATTCATTCTGGAAGGTCAAATTTGAATGCAGAATACAGGCTTAAAGACAGGATTCTTGGTAGTGGGGAGTAACAGAGGGATCTTGGGGCATGTCCATAGATCGATCAAAGTTGCCACCCAAGTTGATCGGGTTGTTAAGGCGTATGGTGTGTTGGCTTTCATTAACAGGGGGATTGAGTTTAAGAGCTGCGAGGTTATGCTGCAGCTCTATAAAGCCCTGGTTCGACCACACTTGGAATATTGTGTTCAGTTCTGGTCCCCTCATTATAGGAAGGATGTGGAAGCTTTAGAGAGGGTGCAGAGGAGATTTACCAGGATGCTGCCTGGACTGGAGGGCATGTCTTATGAAGAAAGGTTGAGGGAGCTAGGGCTTTTCTCATTGGAGCGAAGAAGGATGAGAGGTGGCTTGATAGAGGTGTACAAGATGATAGGCATAGATAGAGTGGATAGCCAGAGATTTTTTCCCAGGGCGGAAAGGGCTATCACCAGGGGGCATAATTTTAAGGTGATTGGAGGAAGGTTTCGGGGAGATGTCAGAGGTAGGTTCTTTACACAGAAAGTGGTGGGTGCATGGAATGCACTGCCAGCGGTGGTAGTAGAAGCAGATACATTAGGGACATTTAAGCGACTCTTGGATAGAAACATGGATGATAGTAGAATGAAGGGTATGTAGGTAGTTTGATCTTAGAGTAGGTTAAAGGGTCAGCACAACATCGTGGGCCGAAGGGCCTGTACTGTGCTGTACTGTTCTATGTTCTAAACGTATCATCTAAATATCGCAAATATGCAAGAGGTAGGAGGTTAAGTGTCATTCCATCAAAGACACATTTCTCATGGAATCCAACAAAGATGTTTGCAAGAGCTGGGCCTGGAGGGGATCCCATGGCAATACCATCTATTTGGGCATACATGGTGTCGTTAAAATGGAACTCAACTGCGCAAGTTGCCGAGTTCATAAGTTCAATGAATACTGATTCATGCATGGTGGTGGGTCTAGATCACCATGATATAGTGCTGCAGCGCAACTATCTATGGCTTCCTTAAGTGGTGCATTGGTCAGTCGGCTGGCAATGTCAAATGAGCAAATGGACACGACATTGCTATTGATATGCAAGGCCTGTATAGTCTTCGCAAATGTGAAGGAATCATTGACCGTGTATGTGGCGATCTTGCTCAAAACTAGTTGTAACAATTCACCCAATTCGTGTTGTGCAGAACCAGTCATAGATAAGATAGGGCGTAGAGAGACATCACTTTTGTGTGTCTTTTTCGGCCCTGAAAAGTGCGCAGTCTACCTCAAATTACCTAGGAAGGGACATGTATCCCAAAAATTTGAACACAGGTAAAACTAGCAGTTTCACGCTGCTGCTATGCAGTAGCAACATGTGTGGTATTGCCAAGCAAAAAAAAATATTCTGCCTATCACACAAATGAGTAATGTGATGTATGAATTTCAATGCCAGTGTGAAACTAGGTATATAGGCCGTGTGTCCCAAAGACTAGCAGAGCATATCAAACAATATGTCCTTTCTGCTGTTCACAACGGGCGAGGTACAGGCCGTACCCAACCAGCCCACGTTTGCAAAACTTAAAACACGGTGTCCAACATTAGATGTGGTTCCGCGATTGGACAACATTTGCTAAATAATTCATAGTGTACTAAGAATTATGCTGACAACCAATTTAAGACTGTCGGTAGGACTCGCAGTGTAGCACATTTGCTCGTATTGGAAGCTACATATATTAATACACAGGGCCCTGTTCTTTGCAGATAGAAAGAATATTTACAAACATTTCCGAAGAAGGGTCACTAACCTGAAACGTTAACTCTGCTTCTCTCTCCACAGATGCTGCCAGAGCTGCTGAATATTTCCAGCATTTCTTGTTTTTATTTCAGATTTCCAGCATCTGCAGTATTTTGCTTTTATTTACAAACATTTCACCTGTTTCAGCTGAACAAAATAAGTGACAGCCGTTTGCTGGTTCATTCCTCAGGGCAATGCCTTGACCAATCGCTGTCGAGCTGCCTGGTTTAAATTTTAAATCAAGCTTGGCAGTTCACTGTCAGTCACCATAAAATGGTTCATTCACCATGGCAATGCCTCTATCAATCAGAGTTCACTTGCCAACCAGTCAGCACTCTCGTCTCATGCAGTGTAAGTTGTTTTCCCTTACATTGGTTATTCTTGCTATTTTCCTGATGAGTGCAAGACAAAAAGCTTCGACAGCAAATCTCTATTTTCAGCAATACTCGGGTTCTGTACTACTAAACGATAATTTAGAAGGTTAACTATTTATTGAGCAATATTCATTCTGAAATGTCGCAACTGCACCCACGCGCGCATTCACTCATACGTCCAAGAAGAGATGGAGAGGGAAAGGGTGAGTGGTTTGAAGTGAGGTAGGTCTTCGAGGTTCATGGTAAAACTATTGATTATTCTTGGAGGACAATTTCTCTTTTAAAATTGCAGGCCTCAGTTGTTTGCAGATTTTTCTGGTGGTTAAGACTTTAGTCTGGAGGTGATGATCATTTTCAGTTCTCTGCTGCAACAAGCTGAAGTGTAGAATTCACAGCAGGGCATCTTCTTTGGCTTTTGCTGGATCTCCCTCAGCTCTTGGCTGGACAGGCTTTTGTGATGTTTGTTCTGATCTCTCACCCCCTCACCCCACCCTTCCCCCCCAGACAGATACATTTTAAGGTAAAAATCTTTTGCATGTTACTCTTTTGGGAGAGACAGGGTACCTTCAGCGTGGTGATCAACAATGGACTGGGTTGCGGCGACTTCAGACCTCCTTTGTTTCAGAAGGATCCATTCAAATCAAAAATGTCTCTTGATGGATTTGGATGGGTGTAATTGACATCTATTAGCTTGGAATGTATCCTTTTGTCCTTAACAGACAGTAAAACAGATTGAATATACAGGGCCAGGCTGTCTGCCCTTCGATGGCCATTTTGCAGCACATTGTCCATTTTTTTCTTAAAGGAAAAGTAAATTTCTAGAAAGCTTCAGTTTGGGTTCTGTATTTTCATTACTGCACTTCATGTGAGCGTGACAATATTTCAAGACAAGGGGTGCTGGAGACTGGGATGTCATCAGAACTGAGTTTATCCCTTTTACTCCTGCCCCCACTCCACCATGCCTCTTTTTTTAAAATTTCTCCTCGTTTGTTATGTTAAAGCCAGGAAGCTATGCTAAACCAATATAAAATACTAGTTCAGCCCAGCTGGAGTATTGTGTCCAGTTCTGAGCACCACACTTTAGGAAGGAGATGAAGGCTTTGAAAAGGGTACAGAAGCGATTTACTGTAATGGTTCCAGTGATGAGAGATTACAGTTATGTGAACAAACTGGAGAAGCTGTAGTTCTCGGAGCAGAGAAGCACAAGAACATATTTGTTAGCGGTGTTTAAAATCATGAAAGGTTTAGATGGTGTATGTATGGAGAAACTGTTTTCAATGGCTGATCAATAAACAGAGGGCACAGATTTAAGGTGATGGGTAAAAGAAGCTGAAGTGCATGGAGAAAAACCTTTCTTGGTTAGGGTTTGTAATGCACAGCCTGATAGGTTAATGTGAACAGTTTTGGCTGTAGTTTACAAAAGGGAATTGGGGAAAGACTTAAAAGAGAAAAAATTGCTGGGATGTGGGGGAAGAGATGGAAAGTGGGACTAACCTTATTCCTGTTTGAAAGAGCAAGCACAGATTCTGGGCCAAATGGCCTCCTTCAGTGCTGTACTATTTTATGATTCCGTTCCCCTCCCTTGGTTTGATGTCTTGGAGCTTTGGATCATAGATCATAGAGAGATACAGCACTGAACAGGCTCTTCGGCCCACCGAGTCTGTGCCGACCAACAACTACCCATTTATACTAATCCTACATTAATCCCATATCCCTACCACATCCCCACCATTCTCCTACCACCGGATCCTTTCAGCATTAAATCATTAAGTGCTGATGTTGGGAGTCATGCATGCAAAATTTGTGAAAATGGAAACTGAAAATCCTGACGGGAATTTTTAGCTAGAGTACTCCTACTATTGAAAATGAAATGATTGAGTGTTGTCAGATTCTAGGATGATGTGAGCTTGTACCAGTTAGATTGTGACTTAGAAAGGGCTTGTAGCTTCATAATTCAGCAGATTCTGATATGTATATGGAATAGGGTACCCAAGCAATGATCCATGGCTCACATGCAGTCCCCAAGCCCTGAAAATTCAGCTATGTCATCTCCTTGGTAGATAACTTCTAAATCAGGAGACCAAGATGAATCTTGGTATCAGCAACTCACTTACGCAGATTGATAAATTAAGTTAAACCTTGCATACGGCCCATGAAGATCATCAAAAACAAGTGTTTGGACATCCCTGATGGAGCAAACAATGTTCCAGGGACAAACTGTAGTTAATACGGACAAAGACTGTGACGAAATAATAAGGTGTGTTTATATAGCGTTTTTCACTACCATTGGCGTCTCAAAGTGCTTTGCAGCCAATTAAGTACTTTTGAAGTGTAGCCACTGTCATAATGCTGGAAAAATGGCAGCCAATTTGCACACAGCAAGATTCCACAAACAAATATGATGACCAGATCGTCTGTTTTTGAGATGTTCATTGGTTAATATTGGCCAGGACACCAGGAATAACTCCTTGCTCCTCTTCAAAATGATGCCTTGGGATCTTCTACATCCACCTGAGGGGGCAGACGGGGCCTCGGTTTAACCTCTCATCTGAAAGATGGCACCTCCGACTGTGTAGCACTCCTCAGTACTGCACTGGGGTATCAGCCTTTATTTGTGTACTCATGTCCTAGATTAGATTAGATTAGAGATACAGCACTGAAACAGGCCCTTCGGCCCACCGAGTCTGTGCCGAACATCAACCACCCATTTATACTAATCCTACACTAGTCCCATATTACTACCAAACACCCCCACCTGTTCCTATATTTCCCTACCACCTACCTATACTAGTGACAATTTATAATGGCCAATTTACCTATCAACCTGCAAGTCTTTTGGCTTGTGGGAGGAAACCGGAGCACCCGGAGAAAACCCACGCAGACACAGGGAGAACTTGCAAACTCCACACAGGCAGTACCCGGAATCGAACCCGGGTCCTTGGAGCTGCGAGGCTGCGGTGCTAACCACTGCGCCACTGTGCCGCCCTAGAGTGGGACTTGAAGCCAGAACCAGGACTCAGATGAGAGTGCAACCAACTGAGCTGTGGCTGACACAACATTACACAAAGGACATCGGTAAACTTGCAAAATGGGTGTGGAAATGGCAAATTAATTTCTATTTAGATGAAATAGTGCATTTTGATAGGCGACCTACTCCTTGGAAAATCACTAAAAAAGCAACACTGGTTAACAAGACCACAAAAAGTGCAAACAAAGCACTGTGGTAAATTTCTAGAGGGATAGAATTGTCAAACTTGTATAGAACCTTGGTTAAACCACACTTGGACTACTGTGCACCATTCTAGTCTCCATATTTAAAGAATATCAAGGCAAGATTTACGAGGATGATACCAGAGCTGAGGAGATGTACTTATCAGGAAAGACTGAACAGGCTGGGGCTATTTTCTCTGCAAAGAACAGTACAGCACAGCACAGGAACAGGCCATTCGGCCCTCCAAGCCTGTGCCGATCTTGATGCCTGCCGAAACTAAAATTTTCTGCACTTCCGGGGACCGTATCCCTCTATTCTCATCCTATTCATGTATTTGTCAAGATGCCTCTTAAACGTCGCTATTGTACCTGCTTCCACCACCTCCCCTGGCAGCAAGTTCCAGGCACTCACCACCCTCTATGTAAAGAACTTGCCTCGCACATCCCCTCTGAACTTTGCCCCTCTCACCTTAAACCTATGTCCCCTAGTAACTGACTCTTCCACCCTGGGAAAAAGCTTCTGACTATCCACTCTGTCCATGCCGCTCATAATTTTGTAAACCTCCATCATGTTGCCCCTCCACCTCCATCGTTCCAGTGAAAACAGTCCGAGTTTATCCAGCCTCTCCTAGCTAATGCCCTCCAGACCAGGCAACATCCTGGTAAACCTCTTCTGTACCCTCTCCAAAGCCTCCACTTCCTTCTGGTAGTGTGGCGACCAGAATTGCACACAATATTCTAAGTGTGGCCTAACTAAAGTTCTGTACAGCTGCAGTATGACTTGCCAATTTTTATACTCTATGCCCCGACCGATGAAGGCAAGCATGCCGTATGCTTTGTTGACTACCTTATCCACCTGCGTTGCCACTTTCAGTGACCTGTGGACCTTTACGCCCAGATCTCTCTGCCTGTCAATACTCCTGAGGGTTCTGCCATTTACTGTATACTTCCCAACTGCATTAGACCTTCCAAAATGCATTACCTCACATGTGTCCAGATTAAACTCCATCTGCCATTTCTCTGCCCAAGTCTCCAACCGACCTATATCCTCTGACAATCCTCATCACTATCCGCAACTCCACCAACCTTTGTGTCGTCCGCAAACTTACTAATCAGACCAGCTACATTTTCATCCAAATCATTTATGTATACTACAAACAGCAACAAAGGTCCCAGCATTGATCCCTGCGGAACACCACTAGTCACATCCCTCCATTCAGAAAAGCACCCTTCCACTGCTACCCACTGTCTTCGATGACAGATCCAGTTCTGTATCCATCTTGCCAGCTCACCTCTGATCCCGTGTGACTTCACCTTTTGTACCAGTCTGCCATGAGGGACCTTGTCAAAGGCTTTACTGAAGTCCATGTAGATAACATCCACTGCCCTTCCTTCATCAATCATCTTCGTCACTTCCTCAAAAAAACTCAATCAAATTAGTGAGACACGACCCCCCCCCCCCCCCCCCCCTTCACAAAACCATGCTGCCTCTCGCTAATAAGTTTGTTTGTTTCCAAATGGGAGTAAATCTTGTCCCGAAGAATCCCCTCTAATAATTTCCCTATCACTGATGTAAGGCTCACCGGCCTATAATTTCCTATAATTACCCTTATTAAACAAAGGAACAACATTGGCTATTCTCCAGTCCTCTGGGACCTCACCTGTAGCCAATGAGGATGCCAAGATTTCTGTCAAGGCCCCAGCAATTTCTTCCCTTGCCTCCCTCAGTATTCTGGGGTAGATCTCATCAGGCCCTGGGGACTTATCTACCTTAATGCTTTGCAAGACACCCAACACCACCTCCTTTTTGATAATGAGATGACTGAGACTATCTACACTCCCTTCCCTAGACTCATCATCCATCAAGTCCTTCTCTTTGGCGAATACTGATGCAAAGTACTCTTTTAGTACCTCACCCATTTCCTCTGGCTCCACACATAGATTCCCTTCTCTGTCCTTGAGTGGGCCAACCCTTTCCCTAGTTACCCTCTTGCTCTTTATATATGTATAAAAAGCCTTGGGATTTTCCTTAATCCTGTTTGCCAATGACTTTTCATGACCCCTTTTAGCCTTCCTGACTCCTTGCTTAAGTTCCTTCCTGCTGTCTTCATATTCCTCAAGGGATTCGTCTGTTCCTAGCCTTCCAGCCCTTACGAATGCTTCCTTTTTCTTTTTGACTAGGCTCACAATATCCCGCGTTATCCAAGGTTCCCGAAAGTTGCCAAACTTATCCTTCTTTCTCACAGGAACATGCCGGTCCTGGATTCTAATCAACTGACATTTGAAAGACTCTAGAAGACAGAAGACTGAGGGGTGATGTTAATAGGGCAAATGTAACTGTGTTTCTACTTGGGAAGCCTAAAACTGGGGGCCATAAATATAAGACGGTCACTAATAAATCCAGTGAGGAAACGCTGGAGGAGCAGAGACTGGAGGTAGTAAGTGGAGAGGAATTATAGTGGCAGTAGTAATTGGGTCAGAGCAGAGATGATCAATGTAATGCATTCCGATGAATTTTATCACTTGAACGTGGCAGCCATTTTACAAACAGCAAAGTCTGGAGACAGCAATGCAATGAACAACCAGCTAATCTATTCGTGATGGTAGTTGAGTGAGGCATATTGTCCAAAACAGGTGAAGAACTTTCAACTCTTTGAATGTTGGCAGTGTCTTTTATCTACATTTCGTATGTGTGGCCCCTGTGCCCAGTTGTGTACTGTATGGAAAGGCTGAGTCTTGCTGTGGATTACTGTTTTCTTATGCTGTTGGCCTATTCTAAGTATTGCATTCTGCCATTTAGAAGTTGGGGTAATGAAATCATGTCCTGTACAAAATTATTAAATGACCTCTGATCTGAGCAAGAGCTATGTGGTTTTATTCAGAATACCGAATATAAATAGACCATTTTCATTTACTGCTTTGCTGCTTTTGTTTTTCATGTTTTGCACAAACTCACTGATTCCTATAAGCTCAAGGTCCTCAGGATGTCGGTGTGTATGGAGTTGTACAGTCTGTTGACCACATTGGGCGGACATGCTCAGTGAAGTGGTTCAAACCAAAGGCAAATGGCACTGAGATTGAGGTGAGTAACTTGTGAAGTACTGCTATTGAAACTTTGTTTTGTTGCTGGTTCTTGGCTGTTGGATAATTAAATATTAACAAAGGATGCTAAAAGTTTTGGAAATGTCGATCGTGTTAATAGATGTTGCAGATTGACATTGCACATATTGGTACCTTAAAACTCGGTGGAAAGAAAAGCAAGAAATTAGAAAGAAACCCAGCTCCTTCTAAGCTGATAGTTACTCCACGAAGCTCTGCAGCATGAGGTTTGAGGCTGTGCCATTCACAAGAGATACCTGTGGAGTTTAGGCCTGGAGATCTTAATTTATTTGTTTTTCTGCTTTTTTTCCAAAAATATACTTTATTCATAAAAATCTGTTTTTAAAAAATACATTACAAAACAGTTCAAAACAGCACCAAGTTGACATTCCAACAAGTGCAAAGGAAATCAGTTTTCTTCAATATAGGAGTGAGTTGCCTCACAGCCCTTCCATTCCATTTTATATGCCATATACATTTTGCAGCTAAACCATATTTGGTGTATACAGCTCGAGGGGTTTTCCGTGGATCCAGTCCCTCGGTTCACTATGGCGGGAGGACTTTACACAGTTGTCTTTTCCCATTGAGCCTTTGCAGTGGCTGCCCCAAGCTTTAGTGCGTCTCTCAGCACGTAGTCCTGGACCTTGGAATGTGCCAGTCTGTAACACTCGGTCGTGGACAACTCTTTGCGCTGGAAGACCAGCAGGTTTCGGGCAGACCAAAGAGCGTCTTTCACCAAATTGATGGTCCTCCAAACAGCAGTTGATGTTTATCTCGGTGTGCGTCCCTGGGAACAGCCTGTTGAGCACAGACTCCTGTGTTACATAGCTGCCTGGGATGAACCTCGACAAAAACCACTGCATCTCTTTCCCTGCTTTGCAAAGGCACATTCCAGAAGGAGATGGGCAACAATCTCTTCCCCACCAGAGCCATTTCGAGGGCAGCGTCTGGGAGGGGTGAGACTCTGGGCGTGCAGGAAGGATCTAGAAAAACAGAAAAAATAGGAGCAGGAGTAGGCCATTCGGCCCTTCGTGCCTGCACCGCCATTCAATATGATCATGGCTGATCGTCCAAACTCAGTAACCTGTTCCCGCTTTCTCCCCGTATCCCTTGATCCCTTTAGCCCTAAGAACTATATCTAACTCTTTCTTGAATATATTTAATGATTTGGCCACAACTGCTTTCTGTGGTAGAGAATTCCACAGGTTCACCACTCTCTGGGTGAAGAAATCTCTCTTCATCTCAGTCCTAAATGGCTCACCCCTTATCCTTAGACTGTGACCCCTGGTTCTGGACTCCCCCGCCATCGGAAACTTGCTTCCTGCATCTTGTCTGTCCAATCTTGTTAGACTTTTGTAGGTTTCTAAGAGATCCCCTCTCAATCTTCTAAACTCTAGCGAATACAAGCCTAATCGACCCAATCTCTCTCCATGCGTCAGTCCTGCCATCCCAGGAATCAGTCTGGTGAATCTTCACTGCACTCCCTCCATAGCAATAACATCCTTCCTCAGATAAGGAGACCAAAACTGCACACAATACTCCAGATGTGGTCTCACCAAGGCCTTGTATAACTGCAGCAAGACATCCTTGCTCCTGTACTCGAATCCTCTCGCTATGAATGCCAACATACCATTTGCCTTCTTAACTGCCTGCTGCACCTGCATGTTTACTTTCAGCGACTGGTGCACAAGGACACACAGATCTCTCTGTACCTCCCCTTTTACCAATCTATCACCACTCAGATAATCTGCCTTTCTATTTTGGCCAAAGTGGATAACCTCACACTTATCCACATTATACTGCATCTGCCATGTATTTGCCCACTCACTCAACCTGTCCAAATCACACTGGAGCTTCTCTGCATCCTCCTCACAGCTCACACTCTCACCCAGCTTTGTGTCGTCTGCAAACTTGGATATATTGCATTTAATTCCCTCACCTATATCATTAATATATATTGTGAATAGCTGGGGTCCTAGCACTGATCCCTGTGGTACCCCACTAGCCACTGCCTGCCACTCAGAAAAAGACCTGTTTATTACTACTCTTTGTGTCCTGTCTGCCAACCAGTTCTCTATCCATGTCAGTACCTTACCCCCAATTCCATGTGCTTTAATTTTGCATGTTAATATCTTTTGTGGGACCTTATCGAAAACTTCTGAGAGTCCAAATACGCCACATCCACTGGTTCTCCCTTATCTATTCTACTAGTTACATCCTCAAAAAATTCCAGTAGATTTGACCAGCATGAGTTCCCTTTCGTAAATCCATGTTGACTTTGTCCGATCCTGTCACTGTTTTCCAAGTGCTCTGCTGTTGCATCTTTTATAATGGACTCTAGCATTTTTCCCACTACTGATGTCAGGCTAACCGGTCTATAATTCCCTGTTTTGTCTCTACCTCCTTTTTTAAATAGTGAGGTTACGTTAGCTACCCTCCAATCTGTTGGAACTGTTCCAGAGTCTATAGAATTTTGAAAAATGACCAATGCATCTAATATTTCTAGGGCCACTTCCTTAAGTACTCTGGGATGTAGATTATCAGGCCCTGGGGATTTATCGGCCTTCAATCCCATCAATTTCCCTAACACCATTTCCCTACTAATACTGATTTCATACAGTTCCTCCTCCTCATTAGACCCTATGTTCCCCACAATTTCTGGGAGGTAATTTGTGTCCTCCTTTGTGAAGACAGAACCAAAGTCAGTATTTAATTCGTCTGCCATTTTTTTGATCCCCATTATAAATTCCCACGTTTGTGACTGTAAGGGACCCACATTTGTCTTCACTAATCTTTTTCTCTTCACATATCTATAGAAGCTTTTACAGTCAGTTTTTATGTTCTCTACAAGCTTACTCATACTCTCTTTTCCCCTTCTTAATCAACCCCTTTGTCCTCCTTTGCTGAATTCTAAACTGCTCCCAATCTTCAGGTTTGCTGCTTGTTCTGGCCATTTTCTATTTCTCCTCCTTGGATCCAATACTATCCCTAATTTATTTTGTAAGTCACAGTTGAGCCACCTTTCCAGTTTTATTTTTGCACCAGACAGGGATGAATAATTGTTGTAATTCATCCATGCGCTCTTTAAATGCTAGCCATTGCCTATCCACTGTCAACCCTTTAAGTAACGTTCCTCAATCTATCATAACCAATTCGTGCCTCGTACCTTCGTAGTTTCCTTTATTTAGATTCAGGACCCTAGCCTCAGAATCAACTCTCTCACTCTCCATCTTAATGAAGAATTCTATCATGTTATGGTTGCTCTTCCCCAAGGGACCCCACACAACAAGATTGTTAACTAATCCTTTCTCATTACACAATACCCAGTCTAGGATGGCCTGTTCTCTAGTTGGTCCAAAAAACCATCATGTACGCAATCCAGGAATTCCTCCTCTCCAGTAGTATTGCTAATTTGGTTTGCCCAATCTATGTGTCGATTTAAATTCACCCATAATTACAGTTGCACCCTTATTGGATGCGTCTCTAATTTCCTGTTTAATGCCATCCTCTACATCACTGCTGTTTGGTGGGGGTTGTATATGGACCCCCAATGTTTTCTGCCCCTTGGTGTTGCTTAGCTCCACCCATACAGATTTCACATCAGGATTCTCTGAGCTAATATCCTTCCTCACTATTGCATTGATTTCCTCTTTTACTGACAATGCTACTCCACCTCCTTTCCCTTTTTGCCTGTCCTTCCTAAACATTGCCCCTGGATGTTCCATTTCCCATCCTTGGTCACCCTGCAGCCATGTCTCCGTATTCGCAACTATATCGTATCCATTTACATCATCGATTTGCATGGTTCATTCGCCTACCTTATTGCGACTACTCCACGCACTGAGACACAATGTCTTTTTAACATTCTTAGTCATCTTAGCATTATTTCACACTTTGGCCCTATTTATTTCTTGCCCTTGATTTCTGTGCCTTCCACTTTTGCCTTTTTGTTTCCTGTCTTTCATTTCTATCCGTATTTCCTCCTTCTCAGTCTCCCCGTTCAGGTTCCCATTCCTCTGCCATTCTAGTTTAAATCCTCCCCAACAGCACTTGCAAATGCCCCTGCGAGGACATTGGTTCCAGCCCTGCCTGGGTGTAATCTGACTGGGAGGGCCCTTCTCACCACCAGCCAAGCTACGTCTTGGTGCTTGTTTGAAAGTTCTGGTGATGACGCATTCTATCAAATGACTTTGGCAGTCTGCTTGGGGAACAATCTGACAGGATCCACCATCTCCTTATCCCGTAGGGCCTTGAGGACATTCCGTGCAGACCACTGCCTGATGGATTGGTGGCCAAAGGTGCTTTTCTGCAAAAGCTTTTCCATGAAGGATAGGTGGGATGGCATGGCCAAACTGGATGGAGCGTTACGTGGCAATGTGACCAGACGCATCCTTCTAAACACCTGGGATAGAGAACCTCAGCACATAGTGACACTTGGTGTTTGCATACTTGGGCTCTATGCACAGCTTGATGCAGCCGCACACAAAGGTGGTCATCAGGATGAGGGTGACGTTGGGTACGTTTTTTCTGCCCTTATCCAGAGGTTTCAACATCGTGTCCCTCTGGACACAGTCCATTTTTCATCTCCAGATAAAGTGGAAAATGGCTCGGGTGACTGCCACGGCACAGGAGTGGGGTACAGGCCAGACCTGCGCCATATACAGCAACAACGTGAGCGCCTTGCACCTGATGACCAGGTTCTTGCCTACAATGGAGATCGCTGCTCCCACATGCTCACTTTATGGTGTACCCTGGCTACTCGCTCCTTCCAGGTTTTGGCCCTCCGGCCCTTCCGAACCATATCCCCAGCACCTTCAGGTAGTCTGACCTGACAGTGAAGGGGACGAAGGATCGGTCGGCCCAGTTCCCAAAGAGCATAGCCTCGCTCTTGCCGCGGTCTACTTTGGCTCTCGAGGCCAGTTCGAACTGGTCGCAGATGCTCGTCGGTCTGCAAACAGACAGCAGGTCGGAGCGGATGACGGCAATATCGTCCACGTACAGGGAGGCTTTGACCTGAGTGCCCCCACTGCCTGGGATTGTCCCTCTAATGCTCGCATCCTTCATAATGGACTCAGCAAAACATTCTATACAGCAAACAAACAAGACGGGAGAGAGGACAGCCCTGCCTGACTCCAGATTGGATCGGGAAACTTTCTGATTCCAACCCATTGATTGAGACTGCACTACTGATGTTTGTGTAAAGCAGTTTGATCCAATTTGCTGCTGCTGTTTTAATACATGTGATTCATCAGACTAGAATGAAGGTCGAGAAAATCCGCATCCCTCTCCCTAATAAAATTTAATGCATTTCAAAGTAGAACATGGGTTGGATACAAAGCTCTTTGTATTGCACCATCAAACACTAGTCATTTACTACAACTCCCTTCTTTACTTGTCCAGTTGCTCTCTACACTGAGGTATACATGAAGTCTATTTAGTACACAGGGTAAGATTGCAGTCTGCATGTTGATCAGGTATTCCAAGCCCTGAATTTATGCTCTATTAGGCATATAGATAAAACCATCCTGACACAGCACAGTAATGTGCCTTAATCTACACAGGGCACCCTGCTGTGTCAGCAGTGGATGTTTATTGCTGGTAACTTTTGAGACGGGCTAACTGTTTGTTTATATAGAATTACAGGAGCAGACTGGGAGAGGTTTAAACAAATTGGGACTGGAGAAGGATACTTGAATTTCATTTGCTTAAAGAAACTTTGTTTAAAACTGCAGATGCTGGGAGGTGAGGAGGATATTAGTGTTTACGACATTGCTGATCATCCGGATTTCCACTTTCGTATCACCGATATTGTGATCCGCATTGGGAATGTGGAAGAAGGGCGAACCATACTGAAGGACAGTGAGGTAATGTAAAAATTATTCCCTATTCTCCATTGGCAGTGTATTTTGTTGAGGCCAGTTGGTACAGTGTATTTTTAATTGGGATTCTTGTTATCAAAATAATGAATTCAAATCCTGCAGGGTAGGGAATCCATGAGTAGCTTGTATTTGTTTATATATCTAGAGTTTCTTTTCCATTTGTATAGAAAGTATTTTATTTAGAGAAGGAGTCAGTGAGGTTTGGGGTGCTACATTTATGCCACATAGTTCTAGCATTCAGGCATTACCTGTTCTAGTTGAACCCTGTTCACAGGTCACTGTTGAGAGAAATGGCATTTGATTGACAAGAACTTCATATACAGAAAGCAGCAAGTTTAAATACAGTTACAGGAAGCCATTTGGATTGGTGACTAAAACTCTGAAAGACTTGGTCGTTTTGCACTTCCTGCTGCCTTGGAAATAGAATCATAGAAAATCCAGCACAGAAAGAGGCCATTTGACCCAGTGAGTCTGTGCTGGTGTTTTCAAAGAGCAGTCTAATTAGACCCACTCTCTCCTCTTTCCCCATATCCCACCAATTTTTTTCCTTCAAGCATTTATCCAATTCCCTATTAAAAGCTACTGTTGAATCTGTATTCACCACCCGAACAGGCAGTGCATTCAAAATCCTAACAACTGTTGCGTAAAGTTTTTTTTTTTCTCATGTCTCTGGTTCTTTTGCCGATCACCTTAATCACCTTTTCTTCACTCAAGGGGTTGTGAATCTTTTCTACTGAGAGAGCTGTAGATGCTCAGTTGTTGTGTATATTCAAGGCTGAGATTGATAGATTTTTGGACTCTAATTGAATCAAGGGAAATGAGGATTGGGAGGGAAAGTGGAGTTGAGGTTGAGGATCAGCCATGATCTTAATAAATGGCAAAGTAGGCTTGAGGTGCCAAATGGCCTACTCCTGCTCCTGTTTCTTGTGTTCATACATTCTTAAATCTGTGCCCTCTGGTTATTCACCCTTCAGCCATTGATAACTGTTTTCTCTTAGCCTTTTGTGTTTTAAGGAGAGCAGTTGCATTTTCTTTAAAGAACAGCAAAGAATGACAAAAAGGTTAATGATCTGGACTTGAATGTGGGAGACGTGATTGGGAAATTTGCAGATAACGCAAAAATTGGTCGTGTAGTTGATAGTGAAGAGGATAGCCGTAGACTCCAGAATGATATTAATGGTTTGGTTGTGTAGGCAGAACAGTAGCAAATGGAATTCAATCCAGAGAAGTATGAGGTAATGCATTTGGGGAGGGCAAATAAAGCAAGGGAATATACAATAAATGGGAGGATGTTGAGAGGGGGAGAAGAAGTGAGAGACCTTGGAGTGCATGTCCACGGGTCTCTGAAGGTGGCAGGACGGGTAGATAGAGTGAAGAAGATATATGGAATGCTTTCCTTTATTGGCCGAAGTATAGAATACAAAAGCAGAAATGTAATGCTGGAACTGTATAAAAGGCTGGTTAGGCCACAGCTGGAGTGTTGTGTACAGTTCTGGTCAGCACATTACAGGAAGGACATAATTGCTCTGGAGAGAGTACAGAGGAGATTTACAAGAATGTTGCCAGGGCTTGAAAGTTGCAGCTATGAGGAAAGATTGGATGGGCTAGGGTTGTTTTCCCGAGAACAGAGGAGGCTGAAGGATGACTTAATTGAGGTGTACAAAATTATGAGGGGCCTAGATAGAGTAGACAGGAAGGACCTGTTTCCTCTAGCAGAGAGGTCATTTACCAGGGGGCACAGATTTAAGGTGATTGGTCGAAGGATTAGAGAGGACATGAGGAAAAACTTTTTCACCCAGAGGGTGGTGGCTGTCTGGAATTCACTGCCTGGGTCAGTGGTGGAGGCAAGAACCCTCAACTCCTTTAAAAGGTACCAGAACATGCGCCTGACGTGTTGGAACCTGCAAGGCTACAGACCAGGTGTTGGATTGAGCAGATAGTTTGTTCAGCTGGCGCAAATACGATGGGCTGAATGGCCTCTTTCTGTGCCGTAACTTTTCTATGGTTAATAAGGAGGGAGAAATTAGAATACCAGAGAAAGCTAGCTAGAAATATAAAAACAGAGTTTCTACAGGTATTTAAAAAGGAAAAGAATGAGTAAAGTAGCATTGGTCCTCTCGAGAGTGAGTCTGGGGAATTAATAATGGGAAATAAGGAGATGGTGGATGAATGGAACAGATATTTTGCATCTGTCTTCACTGTAGGTGATTAAAAAGTAACATCCCAGACAAAATTGTGAATCAGGAGGTGAAAGGGAGGGAGGAACTTAAAACAATTACAATCACCAGGGAAAGGGTATTGAAAAAATTTAGAACTAAAAGCTGACAAGTCTCTTGGTCCTGATGGACTTTATCCGAAGGGTGTTAAAAGAAGTGGCTGCTGAGATAGTAGACGCAGTGGTTTTAATTTTCCAAAATTCCCTAAATTCTGGAAAGATCCTATCTGATTGGAAAATAGCAAATGTGACTCCTCTTCAAGAAAGGAGGGAGACAGAAAGCAAGAAACTACAGGCCGGTTAACTTGGAGTACTGTGTACAGTATTGGTCTCCTTATTTAAGTAAAGATGTAAATGCGTTCGAAGCAGTTCAGTGAAGGTTTACTAAACTAATACCTGGAATGGGTGGTTTGTGTTATGAGGAAAGGTTGGACAGGCTAGGCTTGTATCCACTGGACTTTAGAAGAGTAAGAGGCGACTTGATTGAAACGTGCAAGATCCTGAGGGGTTTTCACAGGGTGGATGTGGAAAGGATGTTTCCTCTTGTGGGAGAATCTAGAACTAGGGGTCACTGTTTAAAAATAAGGGGTCCCCCATTTTAGACAGAGATGAGAAGAAATTTTTTCCCTGAGGGTCGTGAGTCTTTGGAATTCTCTTCCTCAAAAGGCTGTGGAAGCAGAGTCTTTAAAAATTTTTAAGTCAGAGGTAGATAGATTCTTGATAAGGGGGTGAAAGGTTATCGGGGTTAGGCGAGAATGTAGAGTGATCAGTTCAGCCATGATCTTATTGAATAGCAGAGCAGGCTGGAGGAGCCGAGTAGCCGCCTCCTGCTCCTGATTCGTAGATTCACATCTGTCATAGGGAAAATGCTCAAATCTATTGTTAAGGAGGTTATAGTGGGGAACTTGGAAAATCTCAATGTAATCAGGCAGAGTCAGCATAGTTTTATGCAAGGGAAATCATGTTTGACTAATTTTTTGGAGTTCTTTGATGAAGTAGCAAACAATGTGGATAAAGGAGAACCTGTGGATGTGGTGTACTTGGATTTCTAGAACACACTTGACAAGGTGCCACATCAAAGGTTACTAAGCAAAATAAGAGCTCATGGTGTAGGGGGTGACATTTTAGCATGGATAAAGGGCTGGTTGGCTAACAAGAAGCAGAAAGTAGGGATCAATGGGTCTTTTTTGAGTTGGCAAGTTGTAACTAGTGGAGTGCCACAGGGATCAGTGCCGGGGCCTCAACCATTTACAATTTATATCAATGCCTTGGTGAAGGGACAGAATGAATGGTTGCTAAATTTGCTGATGACACAAAGATGCGTAGGAAAGTAAGTTGTGAAGAGGACATGAGTCTGCAAAGGGATATAGATGGGTTAAGTGAGTGGACAAAAATTTGGCAAATGGAGTATAATGTGGGGAAATGTGAAGTTATCCACTTTGGCAGGAAGGATAGCGAAGCGACATATTTAAATAGAGAGAGATTGTAGAACTCTGAGATGCAAAGGGATCTGGGTGTCTTGGTACATAAACCGCAAAAGGTTGATATGCAGATGCAGCAAGTGATGAGGAAGGCAAATGGAATGTTGTTTATTGCAAGAGGAATGTAATATAAAAGTAGGGATGTTTTGCTACAGTTGTATCGGGTATTGGTGAGACCACATCTGGAGTATTGTGGATAGTTTTAGTCTCCTTATTTGAGAAAGGAAATAAATGCATTAGAGGCAGTGCAGAAAGGTTCACTCGGCGGCTACCTGGGAATGGGCAGGTGGGGGGTTTATCTTATGAGGAAAGGTTGGACAGGTTGGGTCTGTATCCATTGGAGTTCAGAAGAATGAGAGATGATTTTATTGAAACATAAGATCCTGAGGGGACTTGACAGGGTGGATGCTGAAAGGATGTTTCTCCTTATGGGCGAGACTAGAACTAGGGAACACAGTTTAGAAATAAGGGTCGCCCATTTAAAACAGAGATGAGAAATGTTTTCTTTCAGAGGGTTGAGTGTCTTTGGGACGCTGTTCCCCAGAGGGAGGCAGGATCATTGACTGTTTTTAAGACCGAGGTAGATAAATTCTTGACTAACAATGGAGTCAATGGGGATTGAAGGTAGGTGGGAAAGTGAAGTTGAGGCCACAATCACATCAGCCATGATCTTATTAAATGGTGGAGCAGGCACGAAGGGATCGAATAGCCAACTCCTGCTCCTAGTTCGTATGTTCTCAAATCAATCCACATAATGGTAATTGGACACATTACTTCATCTGGAAGTAAACTAGTATTTTTATATAACTGTAGTATAACTTACTGGTTTTTGTATTCTACCTATGTTTATAGAGACCAGGATCCTGCTTACTTAAACTGTTTTATTAACCTGTCCTGCTACTTCAAAGATTTGTGTAATATGCTCCCAGGTCTTTCTGCTTTTGCACCCTTTTTAAAATTGTACCATTTAGCTTGTATTGTAAATGTATCACCTTGTGCTTTTCTGCATTGAATTTCATCTGGCATGCGTCCACCCATTCCATCACCCTAAGTCCTCTACAAGTTTATTATCTTCCTTGCTGTTTACTGAACTTCCAAGTTTCATGTCATTGTGTCTATACCCCAAAGTCCAAGTCATTAATGTTTATCAAAAACAGTAGTTGCTGTAATGTTTGAACCCTATGGAATATCTTTCTCATCTCCAAAGAACAGCCATTCATAACTACTCTGTTTTCAATCTCTTAGCCACTTTTGTGCCAAGTATGAACCCAACATGAAATTACCAGCACTCACTGAAGGGTGTTGTGATTTTTATATTATTCATTCGTGGAATGTGGAAATCACCTGGCAAGGCTAGCATTTATTGCTGATCCTAATTGCCCTTGGGGAGATGTTGATCTGGCACCTCGAGCCACTGCAGTCCGTATGGTGTAGGTACAGTGTCACAGAACTATTTATTTTTCACCTCTGATTAAGACAGTGTGCTTTTAAGACTCTGTTTAAAAACAGTGTGTCTTTAAAAAAAAAACTAAGAGGCACAGTGTGGCACAGCTGCACCTGCTACCTGGGCAACAGCAGGAGAGTGGAGAGGTGTAATGTAACTATTAACTGTTAAAAAACCAACTTAAGCCAGTTTTGAGAGACACCAGCTAAGTGTGCTTGCCTTAAAAGAAGAGAATTCACTCAGCAGAAATTCTACAATGAGCTACAGGTTGTGTTAATTGCCTCAGGAGAAAAAACCCCATTTGAAGAGAACATTCGTGTTGCTGGAGGTAACAAAAATTCGTTTTTCTTTACTTCCAATCTAAGGAGTCATTGCTTAAAGATTGAATCTCTGTTGACTGTGTTTTCTGGAATTCGCAGTAAAGTTTTGACTGAAACCCACCAATTTTAAAAATCCAAACATAGACCTGTTGATGTATCTAGTAGAATAGATGAGGGAGAACCAGTGGATGTGGTGTATTTGAACTTTCAGAAGGCTTTCGATAAGGTCTCAAGAGATTAGCGTGCAAAATTCAAGCACGTGGGATTAGGGGTAAGGTACTGACATGGATAGAGCACTGGTTGGCAAACAGGAAACAGAGTAGGAATAAATGGGTCTTTTTCCGAGTGGCAGGCAGTGACTAGTGGGGTACCACAGGGATCAGTGCTAGGACCCCAGCTATTCACAATATATATTAATGATATTCTTTTGGGCCTCCTTATCTCGAGAGACAATGGATACGCGCCTGGAGGTGGTCAGTGGTTTGTGAAGCAGCGCCTGGAGTGGCTAATGATATAGATGAGGGTATTAAATGCAATATAGCCAAGTTTGCAGACGACATGATGATATAGACGACATGATGATATAGATATCTATAATGATATAGATGAGGGTATTAAATGCAATATAGCCAAGTTTGCAGACGACACAAAGCTGGGTGGTAGTGTGAGCTGTGAGGAGGATGCAGAGAAGCTACAGTGTGATTTGGACAGGTTGAGTGAGTGGGCAAGTACATGGCAGATGCAGTATAATGTGGATAAGTGTGAGGTTATCCACTTTGGCCAAAATAGAAAGGCAGATTATTATCTGAGTGGTGATAGATTGGTAAAAGGGGAGGTGCAGCGAGATCTGGGTGTCCTTGTGCACCAGTCGCTGAAAGTAAACATGCAGGTGCAGCAGGCAGTTAAGAAGGCAAATGGTATGTTGGCATTCATAGTGAGAGGATTCGAGTACAGGAGCAAGGATGTCTTGCTGCAGTTATACAAGGCCTTGGTGAGACCACATCTGGAGTATTGTGTGCAGTTTTGGTCTCCTTGTCTGAGGAAGGATGTTATTGCTATGGAGGGAGTGCAGCGAAGATTCACCAGACTGATTCCTGGGATGGCGCGACTGACGTGTGAAGAGATATTGGGTCGATTAGGCTTGTGTTCGCTAGAGTTTAGAAGAATGAGAGGGGATCTCATAGAAACCTACAAAATTCTAACAGGACTGGACAGACTAGATGCAGGAAGGATGTTCCTGATTGCGGGGGAGTCACAGTCTAAGGATAAGGGGTAAGCCATTTAGGACTGAGATGAGGAGAGATTTCTTCACCCAGAGAGAGGTGAACCTGTGGAATTCTCTACCACAGAAAGCTGTTGAGGCGGAATCATTTAAATATATTCAAGAAAGAGTTAGATATAGTTCTTGGGGCTAAGGGATCAAGGGATACGGGGAGAAAGCGGGAACAGGGTACTGAGTTTGGATGATCGCCATTCAATACGATCATGGCTGGTGTAGGCTCGAAGGGCCAAATAGCCTACTCCTATTTTTCTATGTTTCTGGTATACCCTGTGTTGAAAGAACTGTTTGACGCCTGCTACAGCCGACGTGCTTTGAATGCCCAACAAGAAAATCTGCACGGAGACTTCAAGTGGCGTCTGATTATTTTTACACTAGGATACCTTACCCATCAGGAACGTAACCCACAAAGACTTATAACCCAGTTACTTATTTATTCTTGAACAGCTAATTTTTAAAACATAATTTTTTTTTAAACCGGTTAACCGTTAATTTCTGTGTATGTGTGTGAATGGGGGAGTTAGGTTAAAGTGAGTTATAAGGTTTAGACATAGGTTTATCGTAATAGTGTTTTAAGATTTAGTTTTTAATAAATAGTTAATTTGTTGTCTAAGGATACCTGGTTTGGTCTGTTTTATTCTGGTGGGGGGGGGTTACTGGAGTGTTTAATTTGGCTGTTTTCTGGTTGGGTGGGAAAACTTTAGTAATATGCTGTGACCTGTGGAGTGATGGGACTGAATTGACCATGCATTTCTATCGCCCCGGTTGTAACAATACCCACAGTGCTGTTAGGGAGGGAGTTGCAGGATTTTGACCCAGCGGCAGTGAAGGAACAGCAATATAGTTCCAAGTCAGGATGGTGTGTGATTTGGAGGGGAACTTGCAGGTGTTCCTATGCGTCTGCAGCCCTTGTCCTTCTCTGTGGTAAAGGTTGCTGGTTTGGAAGGTGCTGTCTAAGGAGCCTTGGCTAGTTGCTGCAGTGCATCTTGTATATAATACGCTGCTGCCACTGTGCACAGATAGTGGAGGGAGTGAATGTTTAAGGTGGTGGATGAGGTGACGAACAAGCGGGCTGCTTTGCCCTGGATAGTGTCTAGCTTGAGTGTTGGAACTGCACCTATCCTGGCAAGTGGTGGGCATTCCATCATAGAGTCAGAGTTATACAGCACAGAAACAGGCCCTTCGGCCATAGTGTCTGTGCCGGCCATCGAGCACACATCTATTCTAATCCCGTATTCCAGCACTTGACCTGTAGCCATCATGCCCCGACTTGTGCCTTTGTAGGTGGTGGACAGGCTTTGGGGAGACAGGAAGTGAGTCACTTGCCACAGAATACTCAGCCTCTGACCTCTTGTAGTAACAGCATTTTTGTGGTTGGTCCAGTTAATTTTATGGTTAATGGCAACCCCCCATGATGTTAGTGACACATCCAGCAATGGTAATGCCGTTGAGCATCAAGGGGACATGTTTAGATTCTCACTTGGAGATGGTCATTGCCTGGCACTTGTGTAGCACAAATGTTTCTTGCCACTTATCAGCTCAAGCCTGAATGTTTTCCAGATCTTGCTGCATGTGGCTATGGACTACTTCTTTATCTGAGGAGTTGCGAATGGAATTGAACACTCTGCAGTCATGTCTGGTGCTGCTTCTGGTATGCTCTCCTACATTCTTCATTGAATGATCCCCTGGCTTGATAATTGTAGATTGAGGAGTATGCTGGGCCATGAGGTTGCAGATTGTGGTAGAATACAATTCTGCTGCTGATGGTCCACAGTGCCTCATGTATGGTTAAATTTGAGCTGCTTGTTCTGTTTTGAATCCATCCCATTTAGCACAGTAAGTGCCACAGGGAGCGATGGAGGGCATCTTCAGTGTGCGAACAGGTCTTTGTCTCCAAGGGCTGTGCGGTGTTCGCTCTTACCAGTACTGTCATGGACTGATGCATCTGCAACAAGTGGATTGGTGAAGACGAGGTCAAGTAGGTTTTCCCCCCCCCCCCCCGTGTTGGTGTTCTTACCACCTGCCACAGGCCTAGTCTGGCAGCTGTGTTCTTAACTTGACCAGCTAGTGTAATAGTGGTGCTACCAAGGCACTCTTGATGATGGACATTGAAGTCCCCCCATCCAGAGTACATTATTCCCTTGCTGCAATCGGTGCTTTGAAAATGTCTAAGGGTAAAACCTGATGGAGCACACGGCATTGACCCAGGCACTGGACACGACAAAGGCACACCCAGCTCAGTTGATTCTGCAATATCCTTCACAAACATTTGGCAGAGCTGTCCCGTAGACTTGTCAAGCAACAGCTTCCTCACAGAATCATATCTTATAGTCAATGTCCCAGACTCATCCATCACTGGTTATGTCCTGTCCCATCGGCAAGACAGACCCACCAGAGATGGTCACACAGTGGTATACAGTTGGGAGGGAGTGGCCCTAGCAGTCTTCAACCTCGAGTCCAGACCCCATGAAGTCTCATGGCATCAGGCCAAATATGGGCAAGGATGCCTCTTGCTGATTACTGCCTACTGCCCTCCCTCAACTGATGAATCAGTGCTCCTCTATGTTGATCACTTAAACGAGGTACTGATATATATTCATGACCTATACCTTGGTGTACAGGGCACAATTTCAAAGTTGGCAGATGATACGAAACTTGGAAGCAGTGAACTGTGAGGAGGATCGTGTAGAACTCCAAAAGGACATGGACAAGTTGGTGGAACGGGCAAACAGGTGGCAGATGATGTTCAATGCAGAGAAATGTGAAATGATTCATTTTGATAGGAAGAACATGGAGAGACAATATAAAATAAAGGGTACAATTCTAAAGGGGGTGCAGGAGCAGAGGGACCTGGGTGAATATGTGCATAAGTCATTGAAGGTGGCAGGACAGGTTGAGAGCGTGGTTAATAAAGCATACAATATACTGGGCTTTATTAATAGGGGCATAGAGTACAACAGCAAGGAAGTTGTATTGAACATGTATAAGACACCAGTTCAGCCTCAGCTGGAGTATTGCATCCAGTTCTGGGCGCCTCTCCTCCTTTTTTCTTCTTCTTCTTTGGCCTCCTTGTCTTGAGAGACAATGGGTAAGCACCGAGAGGTGGTCAGTGATTTGTGAAGCAGCGCCTGGAGTGGCTATAAAGGCCAATTCTAGAGTGACAGACTCTTCCACAGGCGCTGCAGATAAAATTGGTTGTCAGGGCTGTTACACAGTTGACTCTCTCTTGCAATTCTGTCTTTTTTCCTGCCAACTGCTAAGTCTTTTCGACTCGCATCTCTTTAGCCCTGCCTTTATGGCTGTCCGCCACCTCCAGCGATCACTGGCCACTGACTTGTGGTCAATGTCACAGGACTTCATGTGGCGTTTGCAGACGTCTTTAAAGCGGAGACGTGGACGGCTGGTGGGTCTGATGCCTGTGGCGAACTCGCTGCACAATGCGTCCTTGGGGATCCTGCCACCTTCTATGCGGCTCACATGGTCAAGCCATCTCAAGTGCCGCTGGCTCAGTAGGGTGCATATGCTGGGGATGTTAGCCGCCTCGAGGACTTCTGCGTTGGAGAACACCTGTTGCCAAGGATTCTGCGGAGGCAGTGAAGATGGAATGAGTTGAGACGTCGCTCTTGATTGGCATACGTGGTCCAGGTCTTGCTGCCGGAGAGCAAGGTACTGAGGACACAGGCTTGATACACTCAGACTTTTATGTTCCGTGTCAGTGTGCCATTTTCCCACACACTCGTGCCCAGTGTGGAGATAGCAGCGGACGCCTTTCCCATGCGCTTGTTGATTTCTGCATCGAGAGACTGGTGGTAGTTGAGCCTAAGTAGTTTAGGCCAAATTCGTTGCAGGCAGCCGCAATCCTGTCGATGAGTCTCTGCAGACACTCTTCAGTGTGAGATATTGCAGCATCGTCAGCAAAGAGGAGTTCCCTGATGAGGACCTTCGGTACTTTGGTCTTCGCTCTAAGACGGGCAAAGTTGAACAACCTGCCATCTGATTCTTATGTGGAGGAAAATTCCTTCTTCTGAAGACTTGAACGCATGTGAGAGCAGCAGTGAGAAGAAGAAAGATTGAGGGAGCTAGGGCTTTTCTCATTGGAGCGAAGAAGGATGAGAGGTGACTTGATAGAGGGGTACAAGATGATGAGAGGCATAGATAGAGTGGATAGTCAGAGACTTTTTCCCAGGGCGGAAAGGGCTATCACCAGGGGGCATAATTTTAAGGTGATTGGAGGAAGGTTTCGGGGAGATGTCAGAGGTAGGTTCTTTACACAGAGAGTGGTGGGTGCGTGGAATGCGCTGCCAGCGGTGGTAGTAGAAGCAGATACGTAGGGGGCATTTAAGCGACTCTTGGAAAGGTACATGGATGATAGTAGAATGAAGGGTAGGTAGTTAGTTTGATTTTAGAGTAGTTTAAAGTTCGACACAACATCGGAACACAGCCCTGTTTCACGTCACTCAGGATAGGAAAGGGGTTTGATGAGGCGCCGCTATGCTTAATTGTGCCTTTCATATTGTCATGGAATGAGGTTGCATTGCAGCAGCTTTTTCGGGAGCAGAGAGTGCGAGCGAGTGAGCAGCTGGGAAGGTCAGTTTGAAAGTAAACTTAATTTCCTTTTGTTTTCGGCGGAGGCCAGGGGGCTGCTGGGTAAGTAAAACACTATATATTTGGGCGGTTTCTGAACCCGAGACACCACACTTGTAGTGTCTCCCACCCGCCCTCCACCTCTAACCAAAAAAAAGGACTCGGTGGGGTGTATATAAGGTAAGGCTTTTTCTATTTCTCTGGTTTTATCGTGATTGGTAAAAACTTTTCGTTCCTTTTACATTTAACTAAGTTAAGCTTAAGATTAAAAATGGCAGGAGATCTCAGACCCGTGTCATGCTCCTCTTGCTCAATGTGGGAGCTCAGGGACACGGCTGATGTCCCTGACTCCTTCACGTGCAGGAAGTGTGTCCAACTGCAGCTCTTGTTAGACCGCATGACGGCTCTCGAGCTGCGGATGGACTCACGTTGGAGCATGCGCGATGCTGAGGAGGTCGTGGATAGCACGTTTAGTGAATTGGTCACACCGCAGATTAGGATTGCTGAGGGAGAAAGGGAATGGGTGACCAAAAGGCAGAGAAAGAGCAGGAAGGCAGCGCAGGAGTCCCCTGCGGTCATCTCCCTCCAAAACAAGTATACCGTTTTGGATACTGTTGAGGGAGATGGCTCACCAGGGGAAGGCAGCAGTAGCCAGGTTCATGGCACCGTGGCTGGCTCTGCTGTTCAGAAGGGCGGGAAAAAGAGTGGAAGGGCTATAGTCATAGGGGATTCGATTGTAAGGGGAGTAGATAGGCGGTTCTGTGGTCGAAAACGAGGCTCCCGAATGGTATGTTGCTTCCCAGGTGCACGGGTCAGGGATGTCTCAGATCGGCTGCAGAACATTCTAAAGGGGGAGAGTGAACAGCCAGTTGTCGTTGTGCACATAGGCACCAATGATATAGGTAAAATAACGGGATGAGGTCCTCCAAGCAGAGTTTAGGGAGTTAGGAGCCAAGTTAAAAAGTAGGACCTCAGAGGTAGTAATCTCAGGATTGCTACCAGTGCCACGTGATAGTCAGAGTAAAAATGAAAGAATAGTCAGGATGAATGCGTGGCTTGAGAGATGGTGCAGGAAGGAGGGGTTCAGATTTTTGGGACATTGGGACCGGTTCTGGGGGAGGTGGGACTATTACAAATTGGACGGTCTACACCTGGGCCGGACTGGAACCAATGTCCTTGGAGGTGCTTTTGCTAACGCTGTTGGGGAGGGTTTAAACTAATGTGGCAGGGGGATGGGAACCAATTGAGGAGGTCAGTTGACAGTAAGGAGGTAGTAACAAAAGCCTGTAAGGAACTAGATAATGAAGTCAGTGTGACTAAGGGGAAGAGCAGGCAGGGAGCAGATGATGAATGGAAAGGGACTGGTGGTCTGAGGTGCATTTGTTTTAATGCAAGAAGTGTAGTAGGTAAGGCAGATGAACTTAGGGCTTGGATTAGTACCTGGGAGTATGGTGTTATTGCTATTACTGAGACTTGGTTGAGGGAAGGGCATGATTGGCAACTAAATATCCCAGGATATCGATGCTTCAGGCGGGATAGAGAGGGAGGTAAAAGGGGTGGAGGAGTTGCATTACTGGTCAAAGAGGATATCACAGCTGTGCTGAAGGAGGGCACTATGGAGGACTCGAGCAGTGAGGCAATATGGACAGAACTCAGAAATAGGAAGGGTGCGGTAACAATGTTGGGGCTGTACTACAGGCCTCCCAACAGCGAGCATGAGATAGAGGTACAAATATGTAAACAGATTATGGAAAGATGTAGGAGCAACAGGGTGGTGGTGATAGGAGATTTTAATTTTCCCAACATTGACTGGAATTCACTTAGTGTTAGAGGTCTAGATGGAGCAGAATTTGTAAGGAGCATCCAGGAGGGTTTTCTAGAGCAGTATGTAAATAGTCCAACTCGGGAAGGGGCCATACTGGACCTGGTGTTGGGGAATGAGCCCGGCCAGGTGTTTGAAGTTTCAGTAGGGGACTACTTTGGGAATAGTGATCACAATTCCGTAAGCTTTAAAATACTCATGGACAAAGACGAGAGTGGTCCGAAAGGAAGGGTGCTAAATTGGGGGAAGGCCAACTATACCAAAATTCGGCAGGAGCTGGGGAATGTAGATTGGGAGCAGCTGTTTGAAGGTAAATCCACATGTGATATGTGGGAGGCTTTTAAAGAGAGGTTGATTAGCGTGCAGGAGAGACATGTTCCTGTGAAAATGAGGGATAGAAATGGCAAGATTAGGGAACCATGGATGACAGGTGAAATTGTGAGACTAGCTAAGAGGAAAAAGGAAGCATACATAAGGTCTAGGCGGCTGATGAAAGACGAAGCTTTGAAAGAATATCGGGAATGTAGGACCAATCTGAAACGAGGAATAAAGAGGGCTAAAAAGGGTCATGAAATATCTTTAGCAAACAGGGTTAAAGAAAATCCCAAAGCCTTTTATTCATATATAAGGAGAAAGAGGGTAACTAGAGAAAGGATTGGCCCACTCAAGGACAAAGGAGGAATGTTATGCTTGGAGTCAGAGAAAATGGGTGAGATTCTAAACGAGTACTTTGCATCGGTATTCACCGAGGAGAGGGACATGACTGATGTTGAGGTTAGGAACAGATGTTTGATTACTCTCGGTCAAGTCGGCATAAGGAGGGAGGAAGTGTTGGGTATTCTAAAGGGCATTAAGGTGGACAAGTCCCCAGGACCGGATGGGATCTATCCCAGGTTACTGAGGGAAGCGAGAGAGGAAATAGCTGGGACCGAAACAGATATCTTTGCAGCATCCTTAAACACGGGTGAGGTCCCGGAGGACTGGAGAATTGCTAATGTTGTCCCCTTGTTTAAGAAGGGTAGCAGGGATAATCCAGGTAATTATAGACCGGTGAGCCTGACATCAGTGGTAGGGAAGCTGCTGGAGAAGATACTGAGGGATAGGATCTATTCCCATTTGGAAGAAAATGGGCTTATCAGTGACAGGCAACATGGTTTTGTGCAGGGAAGGTCATGTCTTACCAACTTAATAGAATTCTTTGAGGAAGTGACAAAGTTGATTGATGAGGGAAGGGCTGTCGATGTCATATACATGGACTTCAGTAAGGCGTTTGATAAGGTTCCCCATGGCAGGCTGATGGAGAAAGTGAAGGCGCATGGGGTCCAAGGTGTACAAGCTAGATGGATAAAGAACTGGCTGGGCAACAGGAGACAGAGAGTAGCAGTGGAAGGGAGTTTCTCAAAATGGAGACGTGTGACCAGTGGTGTTCCACAGGGATCCGTGCTGGGACCACTGTTGTTTGTGATATACATAAATGATTTGGAGGAAAGTATAGGTGGTCTGATTAGCAAGTTTGCAGACGACACTAAGATTGGTGGAGTAGCAGATAGTGAAGGGGACTGTCAGAGAATACAGCAGAATATAGATAGACTGGAGAGTTGGGCAGAGAAATGGCAGATGGAGTTCAATCAGGGCAAATGCGAGGTGATGCATTTTGGAAGATCCAATTCAAGAGTGAACTATACAGTAAATGAAAAAGTCCTGGGGAAAATTGATGTCCAGAGAGATTTGGGTGTTCAGGTCCACTGTTCCCTGAAGGTGGCAACGCAGGTAAATAGAGTGGTCAAGAAGGCATACGGCATGCTTTCCTTCATCGGACGGGGTATTGAGTACAAGAGTTGGTTCGGCCACATTTGGAATACTGCGTGCAGTTCTGGTGGCCACATTACCAAAAGGATGTGGATGCTTTGGAGAGGGTGCAGAGTATGTTCACCAGGATGTTGCCTGGTATGGAGGGCGCTAGCTATGAAGAGAGGTTGAGTAGATTAGGATTATTTTCATTAGAAAGACGGAGGTTGAGGGGGGACCTGATTGAGGTGTACAAAATCATGAGAGGTATAGACAGGGTGGATAGCAAGAGGCTTTTTCCCAGAGTGGGGGATTCAATTACTAGAGGACACGAGTTCAAAGTGAAAGGGGAAAAGTTTAGGGGGGATATGCGTGGAAAGTTCTTTACGCAGAGGGTGGTGGGTGCCTGGAACGCGTTGCCAGCGGAGGTGGTCGATGCGGGCACGATGGCGTCTTTTAAGATGTATCTAGACAGATACATGAATGGGCAGGAAGAAAAGAGATACAGACCCTTAGAAAATAGGCGACACTTTTAGATAGAGGATTTGGATCGGCGCAGGCTTGGAGGGCCGAAGGGCCTGTTCCTGTGCTGTAATTTTCTTTGTTCTTTGAAAGCTACACTGTGCTTCAGGGTAGACACGCTCAGCCAGCTTTTTGTGTCTGTTTAAAACGACTCGAGCGAAGACTCTCCCCAGTATGCTGAGCAGAGAGATTCCACGGTTTTGTTGCAGTCACCGCGGTCACTCTTCTTCTTAGAGGGTGATGATATTGGCATTGCGCATGTCCTGTGGCACTGCTCCCTCATCCCAGCGCAGGCAAAGCAGTACATGGAGTGCTGAGAGTATAGCAGGCTTGGCACTCTTGATTATTTCAGAGATAATGCCATCCTTTCCAGGGGTGTTTCCATTGGCTCGAGAATCAAACTCATCACTGAGTTCCGATTTTGTTGGCTGTTTGTCCAGCTCATCCATGCCTGGCAGAGACTGGGCTGCATTGAGGGCGGTATCAGTGACCACATTTTCCCTGGAGTATAGTTCTAGGTAGTGCTCCACCCAGCAGTTCATTTGCTTGCATTGGTCAGTGATCGTGTCCCCTGATTTCTACTTGAGGGGAGCGATCTTCTTGATTGTTGGCCCAAAAGCTCTCTTAATGCCATCATACATTCCTCTGATGTTTCCGGTGTCGGAGGCCAGCTGAATATGACTGCATAGGTGTTGCCAGTAGTCATTTGCACAGCGCCTGGCTGTTCTTTGTGCAGCTCTTCTGGCTACTTTCAGTGCTACAGATGTTAACTCGCTGGGGGCTTTCTTGTAGTTCAACAGTGCAATGTGCTTAGCGGCTATTGCAGGTTCCAGCTCTTCAAAGTGAGATTGAAACCAGTCTGCATTCTGCTTCTCACATTTGCCAAAGGTGTTCATTGCTGAGTCATAGATGGCGTCTCTGATGTGGGCCCACTTGGTCTCTGTATCCCCTGTAGGAGTATTTTGAAGGGCTTTTTCAAGTGAATTTCGAAAATTGTGTAACAGCTGTGGATAAGAAATTCTGTTCGTGTTGAAGCCCAGGCAGCCCTTCTGCTTGGAGTGATGTAGCTTCTTTGGTTTGTGTCTAACTTTGCTGCATACCAGGGAGTGGTCGGTGTCGCAGTCCGCACTGTGGAAGCTGCGTGCGAATTCGACACTGTTTATAGAGGCTCGCCTTGTGACGATGAGGTCCAGCTGGTGCCAACGACGTGATCTTGGGTGCCTCCTTGAAACCTAGTGACCGGGTTTAGTATGAAAGAACGAGTTGGTGATGCAGAGGTTGTGATAGGTACACAACTGCAGCAGTCTCTGGCCATTCTCATTCATCCTTCCAATGCCTTAGCGCCCAAGGCAGGAGGGCCATGAGACATGGTCGGCCCCAACCCTGGTGTTAAAGACCCCCAGCAGGAACAAATGTTCTGGGCGCCACACTTTAGGAAAGACATGAGGGTATTGGAGAGTGTACAGAAAAGATTCATAAGAGTAGTTCCAGGGATGAGGAACTTCAGTTTTGAAGATAGATTGGAGAAGTTAGAACTGTTGTCCTTGGAGAAGAGAAGGCTGAGAGATGACTTGATAGAGGTATTCAAAATCATGAGGGGTCTGGACAGAGTAGATAGAGAGAAACTGTTCCCACTCATGAAAGAATCAAGAACGAGAGGGCACAGATTTAAAGTATTTGGTAAGAGAAGCAAAAGTGACAAGAGGAAAAACCTTTTCACACAGAAAGTAGTTAAGGTCTGGAATGCACTGCCCGAGTGTGTGGTGGAGGCAGGTTCAATTGAAGCATTCTAAAGGGAATTAGACTGTTATATTAAAAGGAAGAATTGTAGGGTTGCGAGGTGAAGGCGGGGGAATAGAACTGAGTAAATTGTTCTTTTCGGAGAACCGGTGCAGACACGATGGGCTGATTGGCCTCCTTCGGCACTGTAACAATTCTGTGATTCTGTGGACAGCTTTTAAAAGTGAGATGGGAAAAGTTCAGGGCTGGCATGTTCCTGTTAGATGGAAGGGCAAGGCTGGCAAGTTTAGGGAACCTTGGTTGAGGAGGGATATTGAGGACAAAGAAGGAGGCATATGTCAGGTATCGGCAGCTGGGATCAAGTGAGTCCCTCGAGGAGTATAGGGGATGTAGGACTACAATTAAGAAGGAAATTAGGAGGGCAAAAAGGGGCCATGAGATTTTCCTGGCAGGTAAGATAAAGGAGAATCCTAAAAGATTCAACAAGTATATTAAGAGTAAAAGGGTTGCTAGGGAGAGAGTAGGTCCCCTTAAGGATCAGTGTGGTGATCTATGTGTGGAGCCACGGGAAATGGGTGAGGTCTGAAATGAATACTTCTCGTCTGTATTTACCGTGGAGAAGGTCATGGAAGCTAGTGAGTTCAAGGGAGGGAACACCGATATCCTGGAGCATATCAACATTACAAAGGAGGAGGTTTTGAAGCGCATTAAAGTGGATAGATCCCCAGGGCCTGACCAGGTGTATCCTAGGATGCTATGGGTAGCAAGGGAGGAGATTGCTGGGGCCCTGGCAGAGATTTGTGTATCATCGTTAGCCATGGGTGAAGTAGCGGAAGACTGGAGGATAGCTAATGTTTTGCCTTTATTTAAGAAGGGCAACAGGGATAAGCCAGGGAACTACAGGCCAGTGAGCCTTACATCAGTGGTGGGAAAGTTATTGGAAGGGATTCTGAGAGACAGGATTTATATGCATCTGGAAAGGCATGGTCTGATTAGGGATAATCAGCTGGCTTTGTGTGTGGGAAATCATGTCTCTCGAATTTGATTGAGTTTTTTGAGGAGTTGACCAAGAGGATTGACGAGGGCAGGGCGATGGACGTTGTCTGCATGGACTTTAGCAAGGTCTTTGACGAGGTCCCACAAGGTAGGCTGGTCCAGAAAGTTTGAACACATGGGATCCGGGGTGAGCTAGCCAATTGTATACAAAATTGGCTTGGTGATAGGAGGCAGAGGATGGTAGTGGAGGGTTGTATTTCAGATTGGAGGCCGGTGACCAGTGGTGTGCCGCAGGGATCGGTGCTGGGTCCTCTGTTGTGAATGTAGGGTGCGTGATTAGTAAGTTTGCAGATGACACCAAAATTGGTCGTATAGTGGACAGTGAAGAAGGTTGTCTCAGGTTACAACAGGATATAGATCAACTGGGAAAGTGGGCAAGGGATTGGCAAATGGAATTTAATGCAGACAAGTGCGAAGTGATGCATTTTGGGAAGTTAAACCAGGGCAGGACATATACAGTGAATGGCAGGGCCCTGGGGAGTGTTGTTGAGCAGAGAGACCTTGGGGTGCAAGTACATAGATCCCTGAAAGTGGCAACACAGGTAGACAGGGTGGTGAAGGCAGCGTATGGCATGCTTGCCTTCATCGGCTGAGGCATTGAGTGCAAGAGTTGGGACGTCCTGTTACATAACGTTGGTTAGGCCGCATTTGGAGTATTGTGTTCAGTTTTGGTCACCGCACTACAGGAAAGATGTGATTAAGCTAGAGAGGGTGCAGAAAAGATTCACAAGGATGTTGCCTGGTTTGGAGGGCTTGAGTTATAAAGAGAGATTGGATCGACTGGGGCTGTTTTTCCTGGAGCGAAGGAGGCTGAGAGGGGACATGATAGAGGTATATAAAATTATGAGCGGCATAGATAGGGCAGATAGCCAGAGTCTGTTTCCCTTGGTAGGGGTGACTAAAACTAGAGGGCATAGATTTAAGACGAGAGGGAGGAGGTTTAAAGGGGATCAAAGGGGTAAATTTTTCACACAAAGAATAGTGGGTATCTGGAATGAGCTGCCAGAGGAGGTGGTGGTGGAGGCAGGAACAGTAGCAACATTTAAGAGGCATCTGGACAGGTACTAGAATGAGAAAGGCATAGAGGGATATGGAATTAATGCAGGCAGGTGGGATTAGTATAAATTTGGCACTATGGTCGGCATGGACGTGGTGGGCCGAAGGGCCTGTTTCTATGCTGTACGACGCCCGTGTCCATCAAGAGTGGCTTGATAGCACCACTACTGACTGAGCTGGCCAAGTCCTGCAGGACATAGCTGCTGGACTGTGCCTGCGGCAGGTGGTGAGAGAGCCAACGGGAGGGGAAAAACCTACTTGACCTCATTCTCTCCCTAATGCAGATGCATCTATCTGTGACATTATTGGTAGGAGTGACCATTGCGTTGTGCTTGTGGAGGCAAACTCTGGTCCTCACACTGAAGTCACCCTCCATCCGGTTGTGCTGCTACCACTATGCTCAGTCAGATAGATTCAGAATAGATCTTAGTGCTCAAAATGGCACCCATAAAATGGCACCCATGAGGTGCTGTGGACCATGAGCAGCAGCAGAAATGTATTCAGCCACAATCTATAACCTCATGGTCTGGCATATCCCCCTCTACCATTACCATCAAGCTAGAGGACCAACCCTGGTACAATGTGAAGTCCAGGAACACTGCCAGGCATGCCTAAGAATGAGGTGCCAATCTGGTGAAGCTGCAACATAGGACTTGGCAGTCATGCTGAACAGTAGAAGCGGCATGCCACAGAGAGCTTAGTGATCCCATAACTAACAGATCAGATGAAAGCTCTGCAGTCTTAACACATCCAGTCATGAATGGTCGACAGTGACGTAACTGACGGGAGATGAAGGCTCCACGAACATCCATATTGTCAATGCTAGCAGAGCCCAGAACGTGAGTGTAAAAGACAAGGCTGAAATGCTTACAACCATGATCAGCCAGAAGTGCCAAGTGGGTGATCTCTCATGGACTCCTCTTTTGGGCCCCAGCGCCAGAGATCCCAGTCTGCAGCCAGTTCGATTCACTGCAAATGATATCAAGAAATGGCTGAAGACACTGGATACAGCAAGGGCTGTGGGCCCTGACAACATCCTGGCTATAGTACTGAAGACTTGTGCTCCAGAACTATCTGAGCCCTTAGCCAAGCTGTTCCAGTACAGATACAACACTGGTATTTGCCTGACAATGAGGAAAATTGCCCAGGTATGTTCTGTACACAAAAAGCAGGACAAATCCAGTCTGGCCAATTCCTGTTCTGTCAGTCTCCTCTCCGTCATCAGCAAAGTGATGTAAGGTGTCGTCAACGGTGCTATCAACAAATCAACAATAACCTGCTCACTGCTCAGTTTGAATTCTGCCAGGACCACTCGGGTCCAGATCTCATTGCAGCCTTGGTCCGAACATGGACAAAAAGAGCTGAATTTCAGAGGTGAGGAGAAATTGACTGTTGACATCACGACGGCCTTTGACTGTGGGATCAAGGAGCCCTAGTACATTTAGTCATAGAGTCATTGTCGTACAGCATAGAAATAGGCCCTTCGGCCCACCGCGTCCATGCCGACCATAATGCCTATCTATACTAATCCCACCTGCTTGCATTAATTCCATATCCCTTTCTGCCTTTCTCATTAAAGTACTTGTCCAGATGCCTCTTAAATGTCGCTACTGTTCCTGCGTCCACCACCTCTTCAGGCAGCTCATTCCAGATACCCACTATTCTTTGTATGAAAAATTTACCCCTTTGATCCCCTTTAAACCTCCTCCCTCTCACCTTCAATCTATGCCCTCTAGTTTTAGTCACCCATACCATGGGAAACAGACTCTGGCTATCTGCCCTATCTATGCCTCTCATAATTTTATATACCTCTACCATGTCCCCTCTCAGCCGGAACATTGAGCTGCCAGTCCTGCCCATCCCTCAACCACGTTTCCGCAATAGCTATAATATCACAATCCCATGTACCGATCAATGCACTGAGTTCATCTGCCTTACCTGTAAGGCTTCTTGCATTAAAGTAAATGTAGTTTAACCTACCAGACCTTCCACGCTCCCTGTCCTGCCCCTGCCCGGCCTGCCTACTGGACTTGCTTTAACCTCTACATTTGCCTCAACTATCTCATCTGAGAGACTACGACTTTGGGTCCCACCCCCCTGCAAGACTAGTTTAAACCCTCCCGAGCAGTACTAGCAAACCTCCCCGCAAGGATATTGGTCCCCCTCCAGTTTAGATGCAACCCGTCCTTCTTGTACAGGTCACCTCTGCACCAGAAGAGATCCCAATGATCCAAGTAGCTGAAGCCCTCCCGCCTACACCAGTTCTTCAGCCACACATTCATTTGCCTTATCCTCCTATTCCTACCCTCACTAGCACGTGGCACGGGGAGTAATCCTGAGATTACAACCCTAGAGGTCCTGCTTTTTAACCTTCTGCCCAACTCCCTATATTCACTTTGCAGGACCTCATCTCTCTTCCTGCCAATGTCGTTCGTACCAATATGGACCACGACCTCTGGCTGCTCACCCTCCCCTTTCAGAATGTCCTGCAGCCGCTCCAAGACATCCTTGACCCTAGCACCAGGGAGGCAACATACCCTCCTGCAGTCTCGTTTGTGGCCACAGAAACGCCTCTTTGCACCCCTTACGATAGAATCCCCTGTCACTATAGCTCTTCCGACACTTTTCCTCCCCTGCTGTGCAGCAGAGTCCTCCATGGTGCCACGAACTCCACCCCCCCCCCCCCCCCCGAAACAGTATCCAAAGGGGTATATCTGTTTGAGAGGGGGATGGCCACAGGGGACTCCTGCACTACCTGCCTGCACCTACTGTCTGGTGGGTCACCCATCTCTTTTCTGCCTGTGCAGCCGTTACCTGCGGTGTGAGCACCTCACTAAACGTGCTATCCACGACTTCCTCAGCATCGTGGATGCTCCACAGTGAATCCACCCGCAGCTCCAGCTCCGTAATGCGGGTAGCCAGTAGCTGCAGATGGATACACTTCCTGCACACATGGTCATCAGGGGCACTGGAAGCGTCCCTGATTTCCCACATAGCGCAGGAGGAGCATATCACGGGGCTGAGCTCTCCTGCCAAGACTTACCCTTAGGTTAATTAGTTACTTAATTAAAAAATACTAATTGTACTCGGGGCCTTGTTCTACCCACTACAATCTAAAGTCCTTAAAAAAAAACACTTTAGTAGTACTCACCTTATCACCAGAGATTGTTTCCAACAAAAAAAAACGACTTTCCCCTTATTTATTTTTAAAGATCTTCTAACAGCTGCCACTCACCAACCAATCACCTTGCAGCTCTCCTCTGACATCACTGCCTTTTTTTTTCAAAAATCCGGCGCGCTGGAAAAGGTTCGACTGCTCTCCTCTCCGCTCCCGGGAGGTAAGAGACCAGGCCTCGATCCTCGGGGTTGATTTATAGGCTCCGCTCCCGGCTTTCTCCCCACAGGTCCGCTCCGTCCTCTCTGCTCCCCTCCCAGAAGGTAAGAGGTCAGTGGGAATCGGGGGAGGTCTTTACTGGCTGGAGTCAGACTTAGCAGAAAGGAAAATGTTCAACCTGGAGAGGTGTGAGGTAATGCATTTGGGGAGGTCAAACAAGGCAAAGGAATATATGATTAATGGGAAAGCACTGAGAAGTGTAGAGAAAGTGAGGGACCTTGGAGTGAATGTCCACAGATCCCTGAAGGTAGCAGGACAGGTCGATAAGGTGGTTAAGAAGGCATATGGAATCCTTTCCATTATAGGCCGAGGTAATGAATCTAAGAGCAGGGAGGTTATGCTGGAACTGTATAACCCATTGGTTAGACCACAACCTGAGTACTGTGTGCAGTTCTGGTCACCTCATTACACAAAGAATGTAATTGCACTAGAGAGGGTACAGAGGAGATTTACGAGGATGTTGCCAGGACTGTAAAAATACAGCTATGAGTAAAGATTGGATAGGCTGGGTTGTTCTCCTTGGAACAGAGAAGGCTGAGGGGAGGTCTGATTGAAATGTACAACATTTTGAGGGGCCTGGATAGAGTGGAGGTGAAGGCCCTATTGACCTTAGCAGAGAGGTCAGTGACTAGGGGGCATAGATTTAAAGTGATTGGTAGAAAAATTAGAGGGGAGATGAGGAAAAAAATTTTCACCCAGAGAGTGGTGGGGGTCTGGAACTCACTGCCTGAAAGGGGAGTTGAGGCAGAGACCCTCAACTCATTCAAAAGGAGTCTGGATATGCACCTCAAGTGCTTTAATCTGCAGGACTACAGACCAAATGCTAGAAGGTGGGATTAGAATAGGTGGATAGTTTTTCGGCCGGCACAGACACGATGGGCCAAGTGCCTTAAACTTTCTATGATTCTATGTTTGTGACTTTTGGAGGCCAATCATCTAGCCCCAGGTCATCACTGCAGGAGTTCCTTAGGGATTGTCTCAAGTCTTCAGCTGCTTCATCAATGATCTTCCCTCCATCATAAGGTCAGAAGTGGGGATGTTTGCTGATGAATGCCGAGTTCCACTCGCAGTACCTCAGATAATGAAGTAGTCCTTGCCTACATGCAGCAAGAGCTGGACAACATTCAGGCTTGGCTGATCTGTGATGCAAATGTTGCTTGCCACTGAAGTGCCAGGCAATAACCACTACCAACAAGAGAGAGTCTCCTAAGCCAATAATATGGAAAATTGTCCAAGTTCCCCTGCATTCAATAGCATTACCATTGCTGTATCCCATACCATCAACATCCTGGGAGTCACCATCGACCAGAAACTTCATTGAACCAACCACATAAGTACTGTTGACTCAATGAGCATGTCAGAGGCTGGGTACTCTGCAGTGAGTGTGTTCCCAAAGTCTGTCCACCATCTAACTACAAGTCACAAGTCAGAAGTGTGATGGAATACTCTCCACTTGCCTGGATGAGTGCAGCTCCAACAACAGTCAAACTCAACACCTTCAAGGAAAAAGCAGCCAGCTTGATCGGCACTCCACCTTCAGCTTAAACCTTCATTCTCTCCCTCATCAGCACAATGTGACAGAATGGTGTACCATCTACAAGTTGCACTGCAGCAACTCACTAGGGTTTCTTTGAGAACACCTTCTAAACCAGTGACCTCTACTACCTAGAAGGACAAGGGCAGCATGCAAATGCAAATACCACCACCTGCAAGTTCCCCTCCAAGTCTCCCACCATCCTGACTTGGAAATATATCATGTTCATTCATTGCTGGGCCAAAATCCTGGAACTCTTCCCAGTAGCATTGTCGAAGCACCTTTTGTTCAGAGTACAGCAGCTCAAGGAGGTGGCTCACGATCACCTACTCACAGGCAATTCGGTGTCGGGAATAAATGTTGGCCTTGCCAGAAATGCCCATATCCTGTGAATGAATTTTAAAAAGCTAGATGTCAAAGGGTTCTAAGTGTCAACTCATAAATCACTAATAGGAGTAACACAGCTTAACGAAACCTTAATATGATTCATTTCTAGAGTGATTGAATTCAAAACCAGAGAGGTTATTGTTAAACTTGTATAGAACCTTGGTTAGACCACACTGGAGTACTGTGAAGAATTCTGCTCTCCATATTACAGAAAGGGTATAAAGGTGCTGGAGAAGGTGCCAAAAAAAAAAAAAAAATCCACATGTATGATACCACAATATGCCTTTCGGGAACGACTGAACAGGCTGGGGCTCTTCCATTCTAGAAAAGTAAAGACCTGATGGAAGTTAACATTATGATTGGGTAGATGCAGAGAAGATGTATCCACCTCTGGGAATCTAAAACTGGGGCCTATGAATGTAGAGAATCACTAATAAATCCAGTAGTGAATTCAGGAGAAACTTCTTCATCCAGAGTGTGGTTAGAATGTGGAGTTAGAATGAAACGGTGATGGGGTTCAATGAAGTAGGGTATAAGGAGGTTCATGTGAAGCATAAACACTGGCGTGGACCTGTTTCTGTGATGTAAATTCTGTAATCGCGATGGTGAAATATGTGAGCCATTTCCCCAATGTGTGTTGTGTCTTTTTTTTTTAAAGTGGAATAAAGAAGCAATCTGTTGGCTGAAGGGAAGACCGAGGTTTTGGTTGATCCTGGGGGGAGACACTGCTGCGCTGTCATCCTCTGTAGCCTGCAATATTTGGAGAAACTAGATAGTGTTTGATTTGAAAAGCAGGATTTGAATGTTTGGACTGAATAATTCTCTCCTCCTTTAGGAACCTTCTGTTGGTCAGGTGTCTCGTGTTGATGTTACTGGCAAGGTTGAAGTAGTTTGGGCCGATAACTCCAAATCCAGCATACTACCTCAGGTAAGAAACTGTCCTGGGCCAATCAGATTGCTATAAAGGTAGGAAAGGATATCTGTGCTCATTCTAGCTTGAGAGTAGAGGTTATGTTGACTCATTCTGCTGCCTGCTTGAAGGTATGTAGAAGGTTTTCATAAGTGAGGGCTTATGGGGGACTAAAACAAAAATATTTTAATAAGTTTACTTTATTCATTCAGGTAATGCAGTTCTGCACCTGAGTTGTGCATTTAGCCGGGCCTGGCAGGCATAGATTGAGCTCTACATCCTCAATGTATGAATTGTAGAAACCGAGAGCATAGAAGAACGTCATTCGGCCTCTTGTGCCTGTGCTGGTTCTTTGAAGGAGCTGCTGTGCTTAGTCCCGCAGCCCCTGATCTTTGTCCTCAAAGACCTCTCCAACCCCTTTAAAATTGCTTAAGGAAGACAGGAGTAGGCCGTTCAATGAGATCATGGCTGATCCACGGCCTAACTCCATATACCTGACTTTGGCCCATATCCCTTAATATCTTTGCTTAACAAAAATCTATCTCAGATTTAAAATTAACAACTGTTCTAGCTTCAACTGCTGTTTGTGGGAGAGAGATCCAAACTTCTACCACCCTTTGCGTGAAGAAGTGCTTCCTAGCATCTCTCTTGAACGGTCTGGTCCTAATTTCTAGACTATGCCCCCTAGTTTTAGAATCTTCAACCAGTGGAAATAGTTTATCTTTATCTAGCCTGTCTTTTCCTGTTAGTCAGTCTCCACCTCCTTTTCAGGCAAAGTGTTCCAGATCCCAACAACATTAAAAAAAAATTCTCCTCCTCTCCCCTCCAGATCTTTTGCCAATGATTTTAAATCTATGACCCCTGGTTGTTGCCCCACTTGCCAGAGGGGATAGGTTTTCTGTATGTGCTCTATCAAAACTTCTCATCATGAAAACTTCTGTTCAGTCACCTCTTCTATTACAAGGGGACCAGTCCTAACTTTTACAATGTCTCTTCATAAATGAAGTCCCTCATCCCTAGTAACACTGGTAAACCCACCATACCCTGTCTTTCTTGAAGTGTGTCCAGAATTGTCCACAGTACTCCAGCTGAGGCCTGACCAGTGAACATGCACACTATGGTCTCTCTGCTCATGCATACTTTTCAAAATCGTGCCATGTTTTGAGATGAATCCATGTTCCCCTTGGCTTTCCTTCCAACATAACATGATGGGTTATAATCTGTGCTTCTCAGTATTTCACTGGGAAGAGTGTCTGCTTTGGTAGTGAACAATCTTCAATCTATCTTTGGCCTCCTTGTCTCGAGAGACAATGGGTAAGCGCCTGGAGGTGGTCAGTGGTTTGTGAAGCAGTGTCTGGAGTGGCTATAAAAGCCAATTCTAGAGTGATAGACTCTTCCACAGGTGCTGCAGATAAAATTGGTTGTCGGGGCTGTTACACAGTTGGCTCTCTGCTTGTGCTTCTCTACAAACAGGATGGTCTTCACCTGAACCAGAGGGGTACCAATATCCTGGGGGGGGAGATTTGCTAGTGCTCTTCGGGGGGGTTTAAACTAATTCAGCAGGGGGATGGGAACCTAAATTGTAGTTCCAGTGTGCAGGATGTTGAGAGTAGTGAGGTCAGGGATAAGGTTATAAGGACACAAGAGGGCACTGGCAAGCAAGAGCTTGGTTTAAAATGTGTCTACTTCAACGCCAGGAGCATCTGGAATAAGGTGGGTGAGCTTGCAGCATGGGTTGGTACCTGGGATCTCGATGTTGTGGCCATTTCAGAGACATGGGTAGAGCAGGGACAGGAATGGATGTTGCAGGTTCCGGGATTTAGATGTTTCACTAAGAACAGAGAAGATGGTAAAAGGGGGGGGGTGTGGCATTGTTAATCAAGGAAAGTATTACAGCGGCGGAAAGGACGTTTGAGGACTCGTCTACTGAGGTAGTCTGGGCCGAGGTTAGAAACAGGAGAGGAGAGGTCACCCTGTTGGGAGTTTTCTATAGACCTCCGAATAGTTCCAGAGATGTAGAGGAAAGGATAGCAAAGATGATTTTTGACAGGAGCGAGAGTAACAGGGTAGTGGTTATGGGGGACTTTAACTTTCCAAATATTGACTGGAAATACTATAGTTCGAGTACTTTAGATGGGTCTGTTTTTGTCCAGTGTGTGCAGGAGGGTTTTCTGACACAGTATGTAGACAGGCCAACCAGGGGCGATGCCACATTGGATTTGGTACTGGGTAATGAACCCGGCCAGGTGTTAGATTTAGAAGTTGGTGAGCACTTTGGCGATAGTGATCACAATTCGGTTAGGTTTACCTTAGCGATGGGCAGGGACAGGCATATACAGCAGGGCAAGAATTATAGCTGGGGGAAAGGAAATTATGATGCGATTAGGCAAGATTTAGGATGCGTAGGATGGGGAAGGAAACTGCAGGGGATGGGCACAATCGAAATGTGGAGCTTATTCAAGGAGCAGCTACTGCGTGTCCTTGATAAGTATGTACCTGTCAGGCAGGGAGGAAGTTGTCGAGCGAGGGATCCGTGGTTTACTAAAGAAGTTGAAGCACTTGTCAAGAGGAAGAACAAGGCTTGTGTTAGGATGAGACGTGAAGGCTCAGTTAGGGCGCTTGAGAGTTACAAGCGAGCCAGGAAGGATCTAAAGGGAGAGATAAGAAGAGCAAGGAGAGGACACGGGAAGTCATTGGCGGATAGGATCAAAGAAAACCCTAAGGCTTTCTATCGGTATATCAGGAATAAAAGAATGACTAGAGATAGGTTAGAGCCAATCAAGGATAGTAGTGGGAAGTTGTGTGTGGAATCGGAGGAGATAGGGGAAGTGTTAAATGAATATTTTTCGTCAGTATTTACAGTGGAGAAAGAAAATGTTGTCGAGGAGAATACTGAGATACAGACTACTAGGCTAGATGGGATTGAGGTTCACAAGGAGGAGGTGTTAGCAATTTTGGAAAGTGTGAAAATAGATAAGTCCCCTGGGCCAGATGGGATTTATCCTAGGATTCTCTGGGAAGCCAGGGAGGAGATTGCAGAGCCTTTGTCCTTGATTTTTATGTCGTCATTGTCGACAGGAATAGTGCCGGAAGACTGGAGGATAGCAAATGTTGTCCCCTTGTTCAAGAAGGGGAGTAGAGACAGCCCTGGTAATTATAGACCTGTGAGCCTTACTTCGGTTGTGGGTAAAATGTTGGAAAAGGTTATAAGAGATAGGATTTATAATCATCTTGAAAAGAATAAGTTCATTAGAGATAGTCAGCACGGTTTTGTGACGGGTAGGTTGTGCCTCACAAACCTTATTGAGTTTTTTGACAAGGTGACCAAACAGGTGGATGAGGGTAAAGCCGTGGATGTGGTCTATATGGATTTCAGTAAGGCGTTTGATAAAGTTCCACACGGTAGGCTATTGCAAAAAATACAGAAGTATGGGATTGAAGGTGAATTAATGCTTTGGATCAGAAATTGGCTAGCTGAAAGAAGACAGAGGGTGGTGGTTGATGGTAAATGTTCATCCTGGAGTATAGTTTCTAGTGGTGTACCGCAAGGATCTGTTTTGGGGCCACTGCTGTTTGTCATTTTTATAAATGACCTGGATGAGGGTATAGAAGGGTGGGTTAGTAAATTTGCGGATGACACGAAGGTCGGTGGAGTTGTGGATAGTGCCGAAGGATGTTGTAGGTTACAGAGGGACATAGGTAGGCTGCAGAGCTGGGCTGAGAGATGGCAAATGGAGTTTAATGCGGAAAAGTGTGAGGTGATTCACTTCGGAAGGAGTAACAGGATTGCAGAATACTGGGCTAATGGGAAGATTCTTGGTAGTGTATTTGAGCAGAGAGATCTTGGTGTCCAGGTACATAAATCCCTGAAAGTTGCCACCCAGGTTAATAGAGCTGTTAAGAAGGCATATGGTGTGTTAGCTGTTATTAGTCGGGGGATCGAGTTTAGGAGCCACGAGGTCATGCTGCAGCTGTACAGAACTCTGGTGCGGCCGCACCTGGAGTATTGCGTGCAGTTCTGGTCACCGCATTACAGGAAGGATGTGGAAGCTTTGGAAAAGGTGCAGAGGAGATTTACTAGGATGTTGCCTGGTATGGAGGGAAGGTCTTACGAGGAAAGGCTGAGGGACTTGAGGTTGTTTTCGTTGGAGAAGGAGGAGAAGAGGTGACTTAATAGAGACATATAAGATAATCAGAGGGTTGGACAGGGTGGATAGTGAGAGCCTTTTTCCTCAGATGGTGATGGCAAACACGAGGGGACATAGCTTTAAGTTGAGGGGTGATAGATATAGGACAGATGTCGGAGGTAGTTTCTTTACACAGAGAGTAGTAGGGGCGTGGAACGCCCTGCCTACAACAGTAGTAGACTCGCCAAATTTAAGGGCATTTAAGTGGTCATTGGATAGACATATGGATGAAAATGGAATAGTGTAGGTCAGATGGTTTCACAGGTCGGCGCAACATCGAGGGCTGAAGGGCCTGTACTGCGCTGTTATGTTCTATGTTCTATGTCTTTTTTCCTGGTAGTGAACAAAACCTAATGTCATTGAACTTAAACCAGGGGTGGGGGAGGGGAGATCCTTTAGCACCCATTGCAGAGTCCAAAGTGTTTACAACTAGAATACGTTGGATTGCACTTTAGTTGAATCCATTGACTGATACTTGCGCAAATAATAACTGCAACGAAGGAGTGACACATTGTTTAATAGAGACACACAGGAAATGGACTAATAACCCAGAGACATAAGTTCAGATCCACCATGACAGCTTGTAA